>NC_058082.1:377324152-377924152 GCF_014858855.1 Bufo gargarizans | reverse complement strand
GTGCATTTAACCCTCAATGGTGTGGTTGTTTTTTGGCTAAAGCCTACATCAGGGTGAAGCTGTCGCACCAAGTGCATTTAACCAGCAATAGTCTGTTCATTTTTTGGCCATATACTAAATCAGGGGCAAGCTGCGCCCGTCACCAAGTGCATTTAACCAGCAATAGTCTGTAAATTTTTTGGCCATATACTACATCAGGGGCAAGCTGCGCCCGTCACCAAGTGCATTTAACCCTCAGTAGTGTGGTTGGTCAAGCTATCACACCAAGTGCATTTAACCAGCAATAGTCTGTTCATTTTTTGGCCATATACTACATCAGGGGCAAGCTGCGCCCGTCACCAAGTGCATTTAACCCTCAGTAGTGTGGTTGGTCAAGCTGTGACACCAAGTGCATTTAACCAGCAATAGTCTGTTCATTTTTTGGCCATATACTACATCAGGGGCAAGCTGCGCCCGTCACCAAGTGCATTTAACCAGCAATAGTGTGGTTATTTTATGGCCATATCCCAGTCTAATTCTGTCACTAAATCCATACCGGTCACCCAGCGCCTAAATACTAGGCCTCAAATTTATATCCCGCTAAATCTGTCGTTACCGCTGTACTGTTGTGGCTGGGCAAGTTATTTAGTGTCCGTCAAAGCACATTTTTTGTTCAGGGTTGAAATACAATTCCCAATTTAGCAATTTCATAATTTAGTGGTTTCTGCTATATCAGAGCTATTTGAAATCTATCCCTAAAAGGGTATATAATATTCAAGGTGCACATAGGGTCATTCAGAATAACTTCACACACACGCTACTGTGCATTTCCAAGTCCAATTCTGTTAGTAAATCCATACCGGTCACCCAGCGCCTAAATACTAGGCCTCAGATTTATATCCCGCTAAATCTCTCGTTACCGCTGTCCTGTTGTGGCTGGGAAAGTTATTTAGTGTCTGTCAAAGCACATTTTTTGTTCTGGGTTGAAATACAATTCCCAATTTAGCAATTTCATAATTTAGTGGTTTCTGCTATATCAGAGCTATTTGAAATCTATCCCTAAAAGGGTATATAATATTCAAGGTGCACATAGGGTCATTCAGAATAACTTCACACACACGCTACTGTGCATTTCCAAGTCCAATTCTGTTAGTAAATCCATACCGGTCACCCAGCGCCTAAATACTAGGCCTCAAATTTATATCCCGCTAAATCTCTCGTTACCGCTGTCCTGTTGTGGCTGGGAAAGTTATTTAGTGTCCGTCAAAGCACATTTTTTGTTCTGGGTTGAAATACAATTCCCAATTTAGCAATTTCATAATTTAGTGGTTTCTGCTATATCAGAGCTATTTGAAATCTATCCCTAAAAGGGTATATAATATTCAAGGTGCACATAGGGTCATTCAGAATAACTTCACACACACGCTACTGTGCATTTCCAAGTCCAATTCTGTTAGTAAATCCATACCGGTCACCCAGCGCCTAAATACTAGGCCTCAAATTTATATCCCACTAAATCTCTCGTTACCGCTGTCCTGTTGTGGCTGGGAAAGTTATTTAGTGTCTGTCAAAGCACATTTCTTGTTCTGGGTTGAAATACAATTCCCAATTTAGCAATTTCATAATTTAGTGGTTTCTGCTATATCAGAGCTATTTGAAATCTATCCCTAAAAGGGTATATAATATTCAAGGTGCACATAGGGTCATTCAGAATAACTTCACACACACGCTACTGTGCATTTCCAAGTCCAATTCTGTTAGTAAATCCATACCGGTCACCCAGCGCCTAAATACTAGGCCTCAAATTTATATCCCGCTAAATCTCTCGTTACCGCTGTCCTGTTGTGGCTGGGAAAGTTATTTAGTGTCCGTCAAAGCACATTTTTTGTTCAGGGTTGAAATACAATTCCCAATTTAGCAATTTCATAATTTAGTGGTTTCTGCTATATCAAAGCTATTTGAAATCTATCCCTAAAAGGGTATATAATATTCAAGGTGCACATAGGGTCATTCAGAATAACTTCACACACACGCTACTGTGCATTTCCAAGTCTAATTCTGTTAGTAAATCCATACCGGTCACCCAGCGCCTAAATACTAGGCCTCAAATTTATATCCCGCTAAATCTCTCGTTACCGCTGTCCTGTTGTGGCTGGGAAAGTTATTTAGTGTCCGTCAAAGCACATTTTTTGTTCTGGGTTGAAATACAATTCCCAATTTAGCAATTTCATAATTTAGTGGTTCCTGCTATATCAGAGCTATTTGAAATCTATCCCTAAAAGGGTATATAATATTCAAGGTGCACATAGGGTCATTCAGAATAACTTCACACACACGCTACTGTGCATTTCCAAGTCCAATTCTGTTAGTAAATCCATACCGGTCACCCAGCGCCTAAATACTAGGCCTCAAATTTATATCCCGCTGAATTTGAATACAATACATTGGGCCAAATAATATTTTTGTTGTTGTGGTGAACCATAACAATGAGGAAAACATCTAGTAAGGGACGCGGACGTGGACATGGTCGTGGTGATGTTAGTGGACCCTCTGGTGCTGGGAGAGGACGTGGCCGTTCTGCCACATCCACACGTCCTAGTGTACCAACTACCTCAGGTCCCAGTAGCCGCCAGAATTTACAGCGATATATGGTGGGGCCCAATGCCGTTCTAAGGATGGTAAGGCCTGAGCAGGTACAGGCATTAGTCAATTGGGTGGCCGACAGTGGATCCAGCACGTTCACATTATCTCCCACCCAGTCTTCTGCAGAAAGCGCACAGATGGCGCCTGAAAACCAACCCCATCAGTCTGTCACATCACCCCCATGCATACCAGGGAAACTGTCTCAGCCTCAAGTTATGCAGCAGTCTCTTATGCTGTTTGAAGACTCCGCTGGCAGGGTTTCCCAAGGGCATCCACCTAGCCCTTCCCCAGCGGTGAAAGACATAGAATGCACTGACGCACAACCACTTATGTTTCCTGATGATGAGGACATGGGAATACCACCTCAGCATGTCTCTGATGATGACGAAACACAGGTGCCAACTGCTGCGTCTTTCTGCAGTGTGCAGACTGAACAGGAGGTCAGGGATCAAGACTGGGTGGAAGACGATGCAGGGGACGATGAGGTCCTAGACCCCACATGGAATGAAGGTCGTGCCACTGACTTTCACAGTTCGGAGGAAGAGGCAGTGGTGAGACCGAGCCAACAGCGTAGCAAAAGAGGGAGCAGTGGGCAAAAGCACCTGCCGCCCAGCAAACAGGGGATGTACCACCAACACCACCACCACCACCTCTGTCACCAAGCGTCTCAACCATGTCACACGGCAGCGTTCAGCTCTCCATCTCACAAACATTTGAGAGAAAGCGTAAATTCCCACCTAGCCACCCTCGATCCCTGACCCTGAATGCCAGCATTTCTAAACTACTGGCCTATGAAATGCTGTCATTTAGGATGGTGGACACAGACAGCTTCAAACAGCTCATGTCGCTTGCTGTCCCACAGTATGTTGTTCCCAGCCGCCACTACTTCTCCAAGAGAGCCGTGCCTTCCCTGCACAACCAAGTATCCGATAAAATCAAGTGTGCACTGCGCAACGCCATCTGTACCAAGGTCCACCTAACCACAGATACGTGGACCAGTAAGCACGGCCAGGGACGCTATATCTCCCTAACTGCACACTGGGTAAATGTAGTGGCAGCTGGGCCCCAGGCGGAGAGCTGTTTGGCGCACGTCCTTCCGCCGCCAAGGATCGCAGGGCAACATTCTTTGCCTCCTGTTGCCACCTCCTCCTTCTCGGCTTCCTCCTCCTCTTCTTCCACCTGCTCATCCAGTCAGCCACACACCTTCACCACCAACTTCAGCACAGCCCGGGGTAAACGTCAGCAGGCCATTCTGAAACTCATATGTTTGGGGGACAAGCCCCACACCGCACAGGAGTTGTGGCGGGGTATTGAACAACAGACCGACGAGTGGTTGCTGCCGGTGAGCCTCAAGCCCGGCCTGGTGGTGTGTGATAATGGGCGAAATCTCGCTGCAGCTCTGGGACTAGCCAATTTGACGCACATCCCTTGCTTGGCGCATGTGCTGAATTTGGTGGTGCAGAAGTTCATACACAACTACCCCGACATGTCAGAGCTGCTGCATAAAGTGCGGGCCGTCTGTTCGCGCTTCCGGCGTTCACATCCTGCTGCTGCTCGCCTGTCTGCGCTACAGCGTAACTTCGGCCTTCCCGCTCACCGCCTCATATGCGACGTGCCCACCAGGTGGAACTCCACCTTGCACATGCTGGACAGACTGTGCGAGCAGCAGCAGGCCATAGTGGAGTTTCAGCTGCAGCACGCACGGGTCAGTCGCACTACAGAACAGCACCACTTCACCACCAATGACTGGGCCTCCATGCGAGACCTGTGTGCCCTGTTGCGCTGTTTCGAGTACTCCACCAACATGGCCAGTGGCGATGACACCGTTATCAGCGTTACAATACCACTTCTATGTCTCCTTGAGAAAACACTTAGGGCGATGATGGAAGAGGAGGTGGCCCAGGAGGAGGAGGAAGAGGGGTCATTTTTAGCACTTTCAGGCCAGTCTCTTCGAAGTGACTCAGGGGGAGGTTTTTGGCAACAGCAGAGGCCAGGTACAAATGTGGCCAGCCAGGGCCCACTACTGGAGGACGAGGAGGACGAGGATGAGGAGGAGGTGGAGGAGGATGAGGATGAAGCATGGTCACAGCGGGGTGGCACCCAACGCAGCTCGGGTCCATCACTGGTGCGTGGCTGGGGGGAAAGGCAGGACGATGACGATACGCCTCCCACAGAGGACAGCTTGTCCTTACCCCTGGGCAGCCTGGCACACATGAGCGACTACATGCTGCAGTGCCTGCGCAACGACAGCAGAGTTGCCCACATTTTAACCTGTGCGGACTACTGGGTTGCCACCCTGCTGGATCCACGCTACAAAGACAATGTGCCCACCTTACTTCCTGCACTGGAGCGTGATAGGAAGATGCGCGAGTACAATCGCACGTTGGTAGACGCGCTACTGAGAGCATTCCCAAATGTCACAGGGGAACAAGTGGAAGCCCAAAGCCAAGGCAGAGGAGGAGCAAGAGGTCGCCAAGGCAGCTGTGTCAATGCCAGCTCCTTTGAGGGCAGGGTTAGCATGGCAGAGATGTGGAAAACTTTTGTCAACACGCCACAGCTAACTGCACCACCACCTGATACGCAACGTGTTAGCAGGAGGCAACATTTCACTAACATGGTGGAACAGTACATGTGCACAACCCTCCACGTACTGACTGATGGTTCGGCCCCATTCAACTTCTGGGTCTCTAAATTGTCCACGTGGCCAGAGCTAGCCTTTTATGCCTTGGAGGTGCTGGCCTGCCCGGCGGCCAGCGTTTTGTCTGAACGTGTATTCAGCACGGCAGGGGGCGTCATTACAGACAAACGCAGCCGCCTGTCTACAGCCAATGTGGACAAGCTGACGTTCATAAAAATGAACCAGGCATGGATCCCACAGGATCTGTCCGTCCCTTGTCCAGATTAGACATTAACTACCTCCCCTTAACCATATATTATTGGACTCCAGGGCACTTCCTCATTCAATCCTATTTTTATTTTCATTTTACCATTATATTGCGAGGCTACCCAAAGTTGAATGAACCTCTCCTCTGTCTGGGTCCCGGGGCCTAAATATATGCCAATGGACTGTTCCAATGTTGGGTGACGTGAAGCCTGATTCTCTGCTATGACATGCAGAATGATTCTCTGCTGACATGAAGCCAGATCCTCTGTTACGGGACCTCTCTCCTCTGCCTGGGTGCTGGGCCTAAATTTATGAAAATGGACTCTTACAGTGGTGGGTGACGTGAAGCCTGATTCTCTGCTATGATATGAAGACTGATTCTCTGCTGACATGAAGCCAGATTGTCTGTTACGGGACCTCTCTCCTCTGCCTGGGTGCTGGGCCTAAATCTATGCCAATGGACTGTTGCAGTGGTGGGTGACGTGAAGCCTCATTCTCTGCTATGACATGCAGACTAATTCTCTGCTGACATGAAGCCAGATTGTCTGTTACGGGACCTCTCTCTTCTGCTTGGGTGCTGGGCCTAAACTTATGAAAATGGACTCTTACAGTGGTGGGTGACGTGAAGCCTGATTCTCTGCTATGACATGAAGACTGATTCTCTGCTGACATGAAGCCAGATCCTCTGTTACGGGACCTCTCTCCTCTACCTGGGTGCTGGGCCTAAACTTATGAAAATGGACTCTTACAGTGGTGGGTGACTTGAAGCCTCATTCTCTGCTATGACATGCAGACTAATTCTCTGCTGACATGAAGCCAGATTGTCTGTTACGGGACCTCTCTCCTCTGCCTGGGTGCTGGGCCTAAATTTATGACAATGGACTGTTGCAGTGGTGGGTGACGTGAAGCCTGATTCTCTGCTATGACATGCAGACTGATTCTCTGCTGACATGAAGCCAGATTGTCTGTTACGGGACCTCTCTCCTCTGCCTGTGTGCTGGGCCTAAATATATGCCAATGGACTGTTGCAGTGGTGGCTGACGTGAAGCCTCATTCTCTGCTATGACATGCAGACTAATTCTCTGCTGACATGAAGCCAGATCCTCTGTTACGGGACCTCTCTCCTCTGCCTGGGTGCTGGGCCAAAATTTATGAAAATGGACTCTTACAGTGGTGGGTGACGTGAAGCCTGATTCTCTGCTATGACATGAAGACTGATTCTCTGCTGACATGAAGCCAGATTGTCTGTTACGGGACCTCTCTCCTCTGCCTGGGTGCTGGGCCTAAATATATGCCAATGGACTGTTTCAGTGGTGGCTGACGTGAAGCCTCATTCTCTGCTATGACATGCAGACTAATTCTCTGCTGACATGAAGCCAGATTCTCTGTTACGGGACCTCTCTCCTCTGCCTTGGTTCCGGGGCCTAAATATCTGAGAATGGACTGTTCCAGTGGTGGGTGACGGGAAGCCAGATTCTCTGCTATGGGACCTCTCTCCAATTGATTTTTGTTAATTTTTATTTATTTAATTTTTATTTTAATTCATTTCCCTATCCACATTTGTTTGCAGGGGATTTACCTACATGTTGCTGCCTTTTGCAGCCCTCTAGCCCTTTCCTGGGCTGTTTTACAGCCTTTTTAGTGCCGAAAAGTTTGGGTCCCCATTGACTTCAATGGGGTTCGGGTTCGGGACGAAGTTCGGATCGGGTTCGGATCCCGAACCCGAACATTTTCGGGAACATCGGCCGAACTTCTCGAACCCGAACATCCATGTGTTCGCTCAACTCTAGTCATAGGCCAAACTAACTGGGACAAAGTCCTCAAAAATAAAAATACAGCCACAAAATGGGATATCTTTAAAAACATCCTAAAATCTCATTGTGAGAGGTACATACCGTATGGTAATAAAAGATTAAGGAACAAAAAGAAACCAATGTGGATAAATAGAACTGTTAAGAAAGCAATAAATGACAAAAAGAAAGCATATCATTCACTGAAACAGGAGGGGAGCACGGAAGCACTGAAAAACTATGAGGAAAAAAATAGAACATGTAAAAAACAAATAAAAGCGGCCAAACTAGAGAACGAGAGATTAATTGCCAAAGAGAGTAAAACTAACCCTAAAATGTTCTTCAATTATATAAATGTAAAAAAGTATAAATCTGAAGGTGTCGGCCCTTTAAAGAGTAATGAGGGGGAAGTCGCAGAGAGCGATGAGGAGAAAGCAAAGCTGTTAAATATTTTTTTCTCCAATGTATTCACTGAGGAAAATAAATTGTCAGATGACATGCAGAATGCAAAAATAAATTCCCCATTAAAAGTGTCCTGTCTGACCCAGGAAGAAGTACATCAGCGACTTAAAAAGATTAAAATAGACAAATCGCCAGGACATACACCCCCGTATCCTAAAGGAATTAAGTAATGTCATAGCCAGACCCTTATTTCTGATATTTGCAGACTCTATACTGACAGGGAATGTCCCACAGGATTGGCGCATGGCATATGTGGTGCCAATATTCAAAAAGGGGCCAAAAACAGAGCCTGGAAACTATAGGCCGGTAAGTTTAACATCTGTTGTGGGTAAACTGTTTGAAGGTTTTCTGAGAGATACTATATTAGAGCATCTCAACAGAAATAAGCAAATAACGCCATATCAGCATGGCTTCGTGAGGGATCGGTCATGTCAGACTAATTTAATCAATTTCTATGAGGAGGTAAGTTCTAGACTTGACAGCGGCGAATCAATGGATGTCGTATATCTGGACTTCTCCAAAGCATTTGACACTGTACCACATAAAAGGTTAGTATATAAAATGAGAATGCTCGGACTGGGAGAAAACATCTGTATGTGGGTAAGTAACTGGCTCAGTGATAGAAAACAGAGGGTGGTTATTAACGGTACACACTCAGATTGGGTCACTGTCACTAGTAGGGCACCTCAGGGGTCAGTATTGGGCCCTATTCTCTTCAATATATTTATTAATGATCTTGTAGAAGGCTTGCATAGTAAAGTATCAATTTTCGCAGATGACACTAAACTGTGTAAAGTAATTTACACTGATGAGGACAGTATACTACTACAGAGGGATCTGGATAGATTGGAGGCTTGGGCAGATAAGTGGCAGATGGGGTTTAACACTGATAAATGTTAAGTTATGCACATGGGAAGGAAAAATGCAAGTCACCCGTACATACTAAATGGTAAAACACTCGGTAACACTGACATGGAAAAGGATCTAGGAATTTTAATAAACAGCAAACTAAGCTGCAAAAACCAGTGTCAGGCAGCTGCTGCCAAGGCCAACAAGATAATGGGTTGCATCAGAAGGGGCATAGATTCCCGTGATAAGAACATAGTCCTACCACTTTACAAATCGCTAGTCAGACCACACATGGGGTACTGTGTACAGTTCTGGGCTCCAGTGAACAAAGCAGACATAGCAGAACTGGAGAAGGTCCAGAGGAGGGCATCTAAAGTAATAACTGGAATGGGGCAACTACAGTACCCTGAAAGATTATCAAAATTAGGGTTATTCACTTTAGAAAAAAGACGACTGAGGGGAGATCTAATTAATATGTATAAATATATCAGGGGTCAGTACAGAGATCTATCCCATCAGCTATTTATCCCCAGGACTGTGACTGTGACGAGGGGACATCCTCTGCGTCTGGAGGAAAGAAGGTTTGTACACAAACATAGAAAAGGATTCTTTACTGTAAGAGCAGTGAGAATATGGAACTCTCTGCCTGAGGAGGTGGTGATGGTGAGTACAATAAAGGAATTCAAGAGGGGCCTGGATGTATTTCTGGAGCTTAATAATATTACAGGCTATAACTACTAGAGAGGGGTCGTTGATCCAGGGAGTTATTCTGATGGCCTGATTGGAGTCGGGAAGGAAATTTATAGTCCCCTAAAGTGGAGAAAATTGGCTTCTACCTCACAGGGTTTTTTTTTTTTTGCCTTCCTCTGGATCAACTTGCGGGATAACAGGCCGAACTGGATGGACAAATGTCTTTTTTCGGCCTTATGTACTATGTTACTATGTTACTATGTTACCTAGGTGGGTGTTGGACTTCCCATGACTTTCTTTTGGCACAGGTTGCAAATGGCATCGTCGTTATCAGAGGCAGACACACAAAAAAAATGCCACACTGCTGAGCTTTGCAATGACAGCATTCTGGTGGTAGCAACAGCATGCATTGATTGGGTGATGTCTGGCTGACCCCGGGTGCCGATACATGCTGTCTGATTGTGCCACTAGCTCCTTGCGATGACCTCCCCCTGCTTCCAACTCGTCTCCTCCTTCTCTCTGTCTCCCCATCTGAACTTTCCCCCTGTTCTTCTCTTCGAGCGGGCACCCACGTGACATCCACGGACACATCGTCATCATCAACCGCTTAACTTGTATCTGACAACTCAGCAAAGGAAGTAGCAGCGGGTAAGACATCATCATCATCATCATCATCACACCATACGTCCATATGTGTAATGCTGCCTGACTGAGACATATCCCTGTTATCTACATCCTCTAGCAATAATGGTTGCGCATCACTCATTTCTTCCAACTGATGTGTAAATAACTCTTCTGACCAACCAAGTGAAGCAGCTGTGGTGCTAGTGTTGGTGGTGGCGGCTGGCGGGCGAGTGGTAACTTAAGAGGTGCCCGAAGCTGAGCTGGAGGAGGATGGTGCGTCAAGGTTCAGAGCGGAAGCTATAGAAGATTGGGTGTCCTGTGTTAGCCAGTCAACTATGTCCTCAGAACTTTTCGACTTCAGGGTACGTGGCCTCTGAACACTGGGCATTATTCTAGGGCCAAAGGAAATCACAGCACCACGACCACGACGGCCCCTGCGGGGTGGCCTGCCACTGCCTGTCTTTTTTTTGGGTTAGTGGTACTATGCGTGCAAGCTACTGTGACACCAGACATGAGTTATGGGCACAGTACACGCTGTGGGCCTGACACACACGCTTGCAGGCAACTGCAATTATATTACAGTGAAAAAAGTGTTTTACAGTTTTAAATGCAAGCTACCGTGACACCAGATATGAGTGGTGGCACTGGCAGTAGTGGGCACAGTACACACATAGGAGGTGGGAGGGTATGCTGCTGATTGGCTGGAATGTGTCTGCTGACTGTCAAAGGGTCAAAGTTTGCTCAATGATGACTTATAGGGGGTGGACCGAACATCGCATATGTTCGCACGCTGTAGCGAACAAGCGATGTTCGCCGGGAACTGTTCGTCGGCGAATAGTTTGGGACATCTCTATCTAACAACACTTTCTCAGGGTAACTCCTTTGTAAAAACCTAGTTTTCATTTTATCCATCCTCACATTATGTATGTCAGGATCAGAGACTATACACTACGTGCAGAATTATTAGGCAAATGAGTATTTTGACCACATCATCCTCTTTATGCATGTTGTCTTACTCCAAGCTGTATAGGCTTGAAAGCCTACTACCAATTAAGCATATTAGGTGATGTGCATCTCTGTAATGAGAAGGAGTGTGGTCTAATAACATCAACACCCTATATCAGGTGTGCATAATTATTAGGCAACTTCCTTTCCTTTGGCAAAATGGGTCAAAAGAAGGACTTGACAGGCTCAGAAAAGTCAAAAATAGTGAGATATCTTGCAGAGGGATGCAGCACTCTTAAAATTGCAAAGCTTCTGAAGCGTGATCATCGAACAATCAAGCGTTTCATTCAAAATAGTCAACAGGGTCGCAAGAAGTGTGTGGAAAAACCAAGGCGCAAAATAACTGCCCATGAACTGAGAAAAGTCAAGCGTGCAGCTGCCAAGATGCCACTTGCCACCAGTTTGGCCATATTTCAGAGCTGCAACATCACTGGAGTGCCCAAAAGCACAAGGTGTGCACTACTCAGAGACATGGCCAAGGTAAGAAAGGCTGAAAGACAACCACCACTGAACAAGACACACAAGCTGAAACGTCAAGACTGGGCCAAGAAATATCTCAAGACTGATTTTTCTAAGGTTTTATGGACTGATGAAATGAGAGTGAGTCTTGATGGGCCAGATGGCTGGATTGGTAAAGGGCAGAGAGCTCCAGTCCGACTCAGACGCCAGCAAGGTGGAGGTGGAGTACTGGTTTGGGCTGGTATCATCAAAGATGAGCTTGTGGGGCCTTTTTGGGTTGAGGATGGAGTCAAGCTCAACTCCCAGTCCTACTGCCAGTTTCTGGAAAACACCTTCTTCAAGCAGTGGTACAGGAAGAAGTCTGCAAGGTAAGAAAAACATGATTTTCATGCAGGACAATGCTCCATCACACGCGTCCAAGTACTCCACAACGTGGCTGGCAAGAAAGGGTATAAAAGAAGAAAATCTAATGACATGGCCTCCTTGTTCACCTGATCTGAACCCCATTGAGAACCTGTGGTCCATCATCAAATGTGAGATTTACAAGGAGGGAAAACAGTACACCTCTCTGAACAGTGTCTGGGAGGCTGTGGTTGCTGCTGCACGCAATGTTGATGGTGAACAGATCAAAACACTGACAGAATCCATGGATGGCAGGCTTTTGAGTGTCCTTGCAAAGAAAGGTGTCTATATTGGTCACTGATTTGTTTTTGTTTTGTTTTTGAATGTCAGAAATGTATATTTGTGAATGTTGAGATGTTATATTGGTTTCACTAGTAAAAATAAATAATTGAAATGGGTATATATTTGTTTTTTGTTAAGTTGCCTAATAATTATGTACAGTAATAGTCACCTGCACACACAGATATCCCCCTAAAATAGCTAAAACTAAAAACAAACTAAAAACTACTTCCAAAAATATTCAGCTTGATATTAATGAGTTTTTTGGGTTCATTGAGAACATGCTTGTTGTTCAATAATAAAATTAATCCTCAAAAATACAACTTGCCTAATAATTCTGCACTCCCTGTACTTTTGATCCTCATAAATTGTTATTTGGGGATGGCTTTTTTCAGGGAGATCGGATACTCACTTTTATAATGTAAACACTATTTCTATCAGTTTCCTTTCTATACAAATCAGTACATAAACAACCCCCACTTTGCTTACTCACCATAGCAGACACCTGGATGTTCGGGTTCGACGAGTTCGGCTGAACTTCGGAAAAAAACGGGACCCGAACTTGACCCCAAACTTTTGAGTACTAAAATGGCTGTAAAAATGTCATGGGAAGGGCTAGAGGGCTGCAAATGGCGTCAAAATGTGGGTAAGAGCATGGCAAATGCTCTGCAAACAAATGTGGACATGACTTTAAATAACATAAAATACGTAAAAATCAAAAATAATAATCTTGATCTAGGAGGACCAGGTCCATATGGAGTAGGAGGTTGAGGAGGCGGTGGATGTGGCGGTGTAGGTGGCAGTGGCGGTGGAGGAGGAGGTAGCCTACACTGCTTTTTGGTTTTAAATTTAATTTTTTAAATTATGGTACACCCCAAAACATTGGGAAATATAACCTGTGATGACACCCTCCAGTCATGCTAAACACACGTTTAGACAATACACTGGCTGCAGGGCAGGCCAGCACCTCCAAGGCGCAAAGGGCAAGCTCAGGCCATGTGCCCAATTTGGAGACCCAGAAGTTGAATGGGGCAGACCCGTCATTCAGTATGTGTAGGTGTGTGCACACATACTGCTCTACCATGTTGGTGAAATACTGCCTCCTGCTAAGACGTTCCATATCAGCTGGTGGTGCTGGTTGTTGTGCTGACAAAGCTTTTCCACATTTCAGCCATGCTAACCCTGCCTTCTGAGGTGCTGGCGGTGCCCCAGCTGTGTTACCGACCTCTTCCTCGCCCTCTGCCTTCGCCATGTGCTTCCACTGTGCCCCCGCTGTCAGGTGGGAATGCCATCAGCAGCAGATCTACCAGCGTGCGCTTGCACTCGCGCATCTTACGATCATGCTCCAGTCATTGTCCTTGTAACGGGGGGGGGGGGAATGCCACCAGCAGCGCGTCTACCAGCATGCGCTTGTACTCGTGCATCTTACGATCACGCACCAGTCATTGTCCTTGTAACGTGGATCCAGCAGCATGGCCACCAAGTAATCAGCACAAGTTAGAATGTGGGCAACTCGGCAGTCATTGCGGAGACACTGCAGCATATAATTCCTCATGTGTGCCAGGCTGCCCAGAGGCAACGAAAGAGCTGTACTCTGTGGTGTATCGTCTGTGCCCTCTGTGTCCCCCCATCCACACACCAGTGATGGCCATGAGCTGGTCTGGGTGCCACCCTGTTGTGAACATTGTTCCTCCTCCTCCTCCATCTCCTCCTCCTCATCATCCATAACTGTGCCCTGGCTGGACAATTGTGTACCTTGGGTTTGTGGGTGCAGGAACCCACCCTCGGAGCCACTTGGGAATGATTGGCCGGAAACCCTACAAAATGATCCCTCTTCCTGCTCCTCCTCCTGCTCCACATCCTCTTCCATCATCACCAGGAGCGTTTTTTTTCAAGGAGGCATAGAAGTGGGATAGTAACGCTCAGAACGGTGTTATCGGCACTGGCCATGTTCGTGGAGTACTCAAAACAGTGTAACAAGGAACACAGGTCTCGCATGGAGGCCCAGTCATTGGTGGTGAAGTGGTGCTGTTCCGCCGAGTAACTCACCCGTGCGTGCTTCAGCTGAAACTCCACTATCACCTGCTGCTGCTTGCACAGTCTGGCCAGCATGTGCAAGGTGGAGTTCCACCTTGTGGGCATGTCACATATGTGGCGTTGAGCGGGAAGGCCGAATTTACGTGCAGTGCACTTTATGCAGCAGCTCTGACATGTCGGGGTCATTTTTAAGGAATCTCTTCACCACCAAATTCAGCACAGGCAAGGGATGTGCGTCAAACCGGCTAGTCCCAGAGCTTCTACGAGATTTCGCCCATTATCGCACACCACCAGGCTGGGCTTGAGGCTGACTGTCTCAAACCACTCATCGGTCTGTTGTTCAAGGCCAGTCCACAGCTCTTGCGCGGTGTGGGGTTTGTCCCCCAAACAGATACATTTTAAAACTGCCTGCTGTCGTTTACCCCTGGCTGTGCTGAAGTTGGTGGTGAAGGTGTTACGCTAACCGGATTAGGAGCTGGTAGAGGATGAGGAAGCAACAGGAGGCAAACTAAAGCACCCTGCAATCCTCAGTGGTGGAAGGACATGCGCCAAACTGCTATCCGCCTCAGGCCCAGCTGCCACTGCATTTACCCAGTGTGCTGTTATGGAGATATAACGCCCCTGACTGTGCTTACTGGTCCACGTATCCGTAGTCAGGTGCACCTTGCCACAGATGGCGTTGCGCAGTGCACACCTGATTTTGTCCCCTACTTGGTTGTACAGGGAAGGGATGGCTCGCCTTGAAAAGTAGTGGCGGCTGGGCACGACGTACTGTGGGACAGCCACCGCCATAAGGCCTTTAAAACTATCTGTCCCCACCAGACGGAATGACAGCATTTCAAAGGCCAGTCATTTAGAAATGCTGGCATTCAGGGCTAGGGATCGCGGTTGGGTAGGTCGAGTACTTCCTCTTCCTCTCCAGTGTTTGGGATATGGAGAACTGAACGCTTCCGTGGGACATTGTGGAGATACTTGGTGACCCAGGTGTTGGTGTTGCTGGCAAATCCTCTGTTTGTGGGGTGCCAGGTGGCACTGTCACTCCAGAGGTGGATGAAGAGGACGCAACTGCAGCAGAAGAGGAAGCAGTAGGAGCCAGAGACCTTTCTTGGTTTTTGAGGTGTCTACGCCACTGCAGCTCATGCTTTGCACTTAAATGCCTGGTCATGCAGGTTGTGCTCAGGTTGAGAACGTTTATGCCTCGCTTCAGGCTCTGATTGCACAGCGTGCAAACCACTCGTGTCTTGTTATCAGCACATTGTCTGAAGAGCTGCCACGCCAGGGAACTCCTTGGAGCTGGCTTTGGTGTGCTCGGTCCCTTGCTGCGGTGGGCAGTAGGAGGCGTACTGTCTAGAGGACGGATGCTCGGCTTTTGCACCCTGCTCCCTCTTCTGCTGTGCTGGTGGCTCTGTGCAACCACCGCCTCTTCCTCCAAACTACATAGGTCACTCGGATGACCTTGATTCCATGTGGGGCCGAGGACCTCATCGTCCTCCACATTATCTTCCACCCAGTCTTCACCCCTGACTTTCTTGTCAGTCTGCACACTTTTGAAAGCCCCAGCAGTTGGCACCTGTGATTCGTCATCATCCGAGACGTGCTGCGATGGTCCACCCATGTACTCATCTTGAAAAATAAGTGGTTGGGCATCGGTGCTTTCAATCTCTTCCACTTCTGGGGCAGGGCTAGGTGGATGGCCCTGGGAAACTCTGCTAACAGAGTCATCAAAAAGCAGAAGAGACTGCTGCATGACTTGGGGCTCAGAATGCTTGGCTGATTTGTAAGGGGGTGAGGTGAAATACTGTGAAAGGCTGCAGGTGCTAACTGTGGTCTTTCAGCAGTAGACTGGGTGGAAGACAATGTGAAGGAACTGGATCCACTGTCAGCTACCCAATCTACTATCGCCTGTATTTGTTCAGGCCCACCATTCGTAGAGCAGCATTAGGCCCGACCAAATACCGCTGCAGGTTTTGTCGCCTACTCGCACCTGAGGAAGGGGTTTCACTTGTGCGAGTAGCTGGCACAGATAAACCACGTCCTCTCCCTGCGACAGGAGATCCACCAGCAGCACCACAAACTGGGCCATGTCCCTTATTTGACGTTCTCCTCATATTATTAGAATTTAGGATCTTACCCTAAATGGGTGTTAAATTAATAGTAGAATAGAACGACAGTTTGTAAAGGGTGTATCTCACACGATCTGAACCAGTGTAAGCCTGAATTCAATATTTCTTTGCCCAAAATGGCTGTATTTAAAATGTCTGTATTTAAAATCCCTGAATCAAACTCTTGTATATAGAGGGAGTATCTTACAGGGCCTGAACCAGTGTAGGCCTGAAGTAAATATATCTTTGCACAAAATGGACCTCAGCCATGTTAGCCCCCCCCCCCCCCCAAATCAAAATTTTTGAACAAAACATATGCAGTTGGTTAGATCTTTGTTAGATCAGATTAGATCAATTGTTGTTTGCATTAGATCTCACACAAAAGTAGAGATATTAACATTTATTTGCAGAGGGGGCTAACCCGTCATCAGCCCCCCCTTATCAAAAAATTTACCAAACAATTAGCTATTTTAGAAGATATTTGTTAGATCCGGTATGATCAACTAGTTGTTTTGTTAGATCTCACATAATTACAGACTTATTAAGTGATTTATGAGGGGGGGCTATCCCCCCCACATGCAATTTTCAGGTAAAATTTGATGCAGACTAATAGGCCTTCGTCAGATCCGGTAAGATCAAGTGGTTTCAACATTAGATCTCATATAATTACAGAGCTATTTCACATGAAAACACATATATTAGGTAGTATTAAATAAGGGGGGCTGCCCCACCACATTCCATTTTTCTGGTAAAATTTGATTCAGACTAATAGGACTTCATTAGATCCGGTAAGATCAAATGGTTTCAACGTTAGATCTGAGATCTAATGTTGAAACCACTTGATCTCACCGGATCTAACGAAGGGCTATTAGTCTGCATCAAATTTTACCTGAAAATTGCATGTGGATGGGGGGGGCGGGGGCCTCATTAATCACTTAATAAGTCTGTAATTATTTGGGAGCTAACAAAACAACTAGTTGATCATACTGGATCTAACAAATATCTTCCAAAATAGCTAATTGTTTGGTCAATTTTTTTGATAAGGGAGGCTGATGACGGGTTAGCCCCCCCTGCAAATAACTGTTAATATCTCTACTTCTGTGTGAGATCTAACGCAAACAACAATTGATCTAACAAAGATCTAACCAACTGCATATGTTTTGTTCAAAAATTTTGATATGGGGGGCTAACACGGCTGAGGTACAAAATGGCTGTATTTCTCTTGCGTCATACTACTTGCCTCTTGGGGCAAGTAGTATGACGCTTGTTGATTGGCTGCTGTACAGCCTTTCAAAAAGTGCCAAGAAAGCGCCGAACACCGACCTTTTGCGGAGATGTTTGGGTTTGGGTCCGTGGTCCAAAAAAGAAAATGTCAGATATCAGAAAATGATGATTACACTTACCGGTAATCAGATTTTCTTGACCCCACGACAGCACCACAGAGAGATGGCTCCACCTCCATGGACAGGAAACCTGTAGTATAAAAAAGGTGGAGCCACTCTCCCACCTCAGTGAGTTTACAGAGCATGAGAGGGACTCGCATTTGTTTGTTTGGTTAATCAAGGTTATAACAGATTTGTATTTTTTACTATTATTTTTTTGCGCTTCACCACATGCTCCTAACACAGCACCACCACCTTAGGGAGGGAATTAGACGGGTGCTGTCGTGGGGTCAGGAAAATCTGATTACCGGTAAGTGTAATCGTCATTTTTCCCCTCCCCCACGACAGCACCACAGAGAGAGATTACATAGAAAGTAAGGGTGGGTAACAGCTTCTAACACCTTTCTGCCAAAAAGGAGGTCAGAGGTAGAGTCCAGCTGAAGCCTATAGTGCCTATAGAAGGTAGAGGGAGAGGCCCAAGTGGCAGTTCTACAGATCTGGTCAATCGATACACTGGCCTTCTCCGCCGAAGAAGTAGACACCGCTCTAGTAGAGTGAGCCTTCACAGACAGAGGAGGAGAAGAACCAGAATAAGAGTATGCTAATGAAATTAGCTCTTGGATCCACCTAGTGTCATGGAACCATGAACCAGACGTACAACAAGAGATAAGTGGAAAATAAGAAGGTTTTATTGAAGAGCAAGCCGTAGCAAAGTCCGAACGGATGGCTAAACCGAAGCAGGGTCTTGCGGAGACAGAGGTCAGGAACCAGAAGGGTAGTCAGACGAAGCCAGGAACAGGAACCAACGGGGTAGTCAGACGAAGCCGGAATCAGGAACCAACGGGGTAGTCAGACGAAGCCGGAATCAGGAACCAACGGGGTAGTCAGATGAGGCCAGGATCAGGAACCAGAAGCAGCAGCAGTCTTGGAAGCATGTGAACACAGGAGGACCAAGCAAGGAACTGAAGCCACAGACCTCCTATATATGAGCTAGGCATCCAGCTCCTCCCAGTGGGAAGGAGGAGCCGCAGGGTGGGAGGCTACAAGAAAACCCAGAAACCAAGATGGCCGCCAGCACATGTCAAACGAAGGGAACAGCAAGGAGGTAAGACCATGACAGTACCTCCCCCTCAAGGGCCCCTCCTCCGCGGAGTAAGGAACGGTTTCTGAGGGAAGCGTGCGTGGAAGGCTCGGAGCAAGACAGGAGCATGGACATCTGCGGAGGGAACCCAGGAACGCTCCTCTGGACCATAACCACGCCAATGGACCAAAAACTGCACCCGGCCGCGGACCAGGCGTGAGTCCAGGATATTGCTCACCTCATACTCCTCACGATTGCCCACTTGGACCGGACGAGGCCGAGGAATCGAGGAAGTGAAACGATTACACACCAGTGGCTTCAACAGGGAGACATGAAACACGTTGGAGATCCGCATGCCAGGAGGAAGCGCAAGGGCATAGGCTACCGGGTTTACCCTGCGAAGCACTCGGAAGGGACCAACAAAGCGAGGCGCCAGCTTGGGAGTGGGCACTCGAAGGTTGAGGTTGCGGGTGGACAACCATACGCGGTCTCCGACCTGGTAGGAAGGAGCGGGCGCTCGTCTGCGATCAGCCTGGAGTTTCTGGCGCTGCGCAGAGACCTCAAGGGACCTCTGGATCTGTACCCAAGAAGCACGTAGGACGGAAAGGTGATCCTCCACAGCCGGAATATCCTGGGGAGAGAATACCTCCGGTAACACGGCAGGTTGGAACCCATAATTGGCCATGAAGGGAGACGTCCCAGAGGAAGAGTTCACCGCCGTGTTCCTGGCAAACTCAGCCCAAGGCAGGAGGTCAACCCAATTGTCTTGGTGATCGGAGACATAGCAACGAAGGAATTGCTCCAAGGCCTGATTGGATCGTTCTGCGGCCCCATTGGACTGAGGGTGGTAGGCCGAGGAGAAAGAGAGATGAATCCCCAACTGGGAGCAAAAGGCGCGCCAGAACCTGGACACAAACTGACTCCCCCGATCCGACACAATCTCCTTGGGCAAACCGTGCAACCGGAAGACCTCCCTGGCAAAAATCGAGGCCAACTCTTGTGCAGAGGGTAACTTCTTGAGAGGAACACAGTGGCACATTTTGGAAAACCGATCCACAATCATGAGAATGACCGTATGGCCTCGGGATGCAGGGAGGTCCACAATGAAATCCATCCCCAGGTGTGACCATGGACGCTCCCCGGTGGCTATGGGTTGCAAAAGGCCCAACGGAAGGTGCCGAGGGGACTTACTCTGGGCACAAACGGAGCATGCCGCTACATATGCGGCGATGTCGGAACGTAGAGAAGGCCACCAGAACAGACGTGAAACCGCCCAGGACAGCTGATTCTTTCCAGGGTGCCCCGCGGCCTTGGAGTTATGGTAGGTTCGCAACAACCGAGTGCGCAACTCCTCAGGCACAAAACATCTGCCGTTGGGTCTCCCAGAGGGAGCACCAGATTGAGCCGCCAAAATCTGCTCACCCAGAGGAGAAGTCAGGCTGGTGCGAATAGCGGCCAGGATCTGATTCGGGGGTATGACCGTAGTCGGAATCGACTCCTCCCCGGACAGCTCGGAGTACTGCCGTGATAAGGCATCCGCTCTGATGTTCTTGGAGCCGGGTAGGTAGGAGACCACGTAATTAAAACGTGACAAGAACAGAGCCCATCTGGCCTGACGTGGTGTCAATCTCTTGGCCTCAGAGAGGTAGGTCAGATTCTTGTGGTCCGTCAGGATGAGAACCGGAACCACCGAGCCCTCGAGCAAGTGCCTCCATTCTTTAAGGGCCTGCACGATGGCCAATAACTCCCTGTCACCAATCTGATAGTTGCACTCTGCGGAAGACAGTTTCCGCGAGTAAAACCCACAAGGAAGCAGAGGACCCTCTGGTGTTCTACGCTGAGACAGGAGGGCGCCTACTCCCGTCTCAGACGCGTCCACCTCGAGGACAAAAGGCAACCCAGGGTTGGGATGCGACAGAATCGGAGCCGACACAAAGGCGGACTTTAGAGCCTCAAAAGCTCGGATGGCCTCGAGCGGCCAGACCTGAGGATTACTGCCCTTCCTGGTCAGATCCGTGAGAGGCTTGGCTAGCATGGAAAAGTCCCTGATGAACTTCCGATAATAATTGGCGAAGCCCAAAAAGCGCTGCAGGGCACGAAGCCCACTGGGCTGGGGCCACTGTAAGACAGCCGAAACCTTCTCAGGATCCATGGAGAACCCCTCAGCGGAAATGATGTAACCTAAGAAGGTTACCTGGGATCGGTGAAATTCGCATTTCTCAAGCTTACCGAACAGCTTGTTCTCTCGTAAGCGTTGCAACACTCGTCTGACATCCAGAATGTGGGCCTCCATGGATGCAGAATATACCAAGATGTCATCCAAATAGACCACCACACACTGCTGCAACAGGTCACGGAAAACATCGTTAATGAATTCCTGGAAGACTGCGGGCGCATTGCACAACCCAAAGGGCATAACCAAGGATTCATAATGACCGGTCCTGGTGTTAAACGCGGTCTTCCACTCATCGCCCGGCTTGATCCTTACCAGGTTATATGCCGCCCTCAGGTCGAGTTTGGTAAAGACCGTGGCCCCTTTGAGGCGATCGAACAGCTCGGAAATCAAGGGTATCGGGTAAGCGTTCTTGATCGTGATGCGATTGAGACCCCTGTAATCGATGCAAGGCCTCAACTCGCCGCCCTTCTTTTTCACAAAGAAAAATCCAGCCCCTGCCGGGGACGAGGATTTGCGAATGTGTCCGCGTGAAAGCGCCTCCCTCACGTACTCCTCCATGGCCTCATTCTCCGCTACCGACAGTGGATAGACTTTGCCACGAGGAGGAACGGCACCGGATTGTAACTCTATGGCACAATCGTATGGGCGGTGCGGAGGTAGGGCAACCGCGCGCACCTTATCGAATACATCCCGGTACTCTTTGTATTCAGGAGGCAACAGAGAGTCCGAGGAAGTACACAGCAACTTGACAGGCCCATGGATGCAACTAGCCCCACACTGCGGTGACCACGAGAGGATCTCGACCGATCTCCAATCGAAAGTCGGATTATGCTTCTGGAGCCAGGGGTACCCCAAGACCACCGAGTAGTGTGGAGACGAAATAACCTGGAGACAGACCGACTCTCTGTGAACGGCACCAATGGCCATCCCCACTGGAAGGGTCTCATGAGTCACGTGTGGCGGCAGAAGGGGTCTGCCGTCTATCGCCTCAAGAGCCAGTGGGGAACCTCGAGGCTGCAGAGGAATGGAATTGGCGGCAACGAACACTCTATCAATGAACAAACCACCAGCACCAGAGTCCACCAACGCCTGGGTCGTCACCGAGCCCCCGACCCAGGAGAGGACAACCGTGATCAGTGGTTTGTCAACACGGGAAACCGGGGACGAGGAGACTCCACCCAAGATCTGCCCCCGACAGGACCTCAGGTGCGAGCGTTCTCCCGGACGGTTCGGACATGCCAACCGAAAATGCCCACCGAGACCACAGTACATGCATCGGCCCTCGCGTCTCCGGAGTACCCTCTCCCCCTCAGACAGGCGAGCAAACCCCCGCTGCATGGGTTCACCCCCAGACAAGTCATCCCCAGGAGGCGTGGGAGGAGAGGGAGGCACGGGTGGGACAGCAAACGTAGGCGCCAATCTGTTAGGAGACCTCCGCAGGCTCTCCTTAAAGGAAGGTCTCTCCCTGAGTCTGGTGTCAATCAAAATCAGGAAAGAAATAAGAGACTCGAGCTCCACTGGTAGGTCCTTAGCTGCAACCTCATCCTTCAAGGCATCCGAGAGACCATGAGAGAAAGCAGCGACCAGAGCCTCATTATTCCAGCCCACCTCTGCTGCCAGGGTACGAAACTCAATGGCGTATTCAGCTACGGATCGTGAACCCTGTCTGATGGACATAAGGAGCTTCGCAGCAGAGGCAGCACGAGCCGGCACATCGAATACCTTCCGAAGAGAAGCAACAAAACCGGAAAACTCGGCAACCACCGGATTGTTGTTCTCCCATAAAGGGCTGGCCCAGGCCAAGGCCTTGTCCGAGAGCAGCGAGATCAAGAAGCCCACCCTTGATCTCTCAGTAGGAAAGGCATGTGGCAGCAACTCGAAGTAAATGCCCACCTGGTTAAGGAAACCTCGGCACTGAGTTGGCTCTCCCCCAAAGCGCTGTGGAAGGGGGGCAGAACCGGTCATACCCTGAAACACCACAGGCGCAGCAACAGGTGTCAGGGTAGACTCTGGCGCAACAACCGGAGCGGCAGTAGGAGCGGGCCCAGGAGCGACAACCGACCCATCGGCAACGGAAGCTAAATGAGCCGTGCGTTCAAGCAGGGTTTGCAACGCCACAGCGAACCGACCCAACAGGTGATCCTGCTGATCAAGTCTGGCAACCAGCGTAGGTAGCGAGGGTGGCCCTGTACCGTCAGAATTCATGGCTTGGTCCTAATGTCATGGAACCATGAACCAGACGTACAACAAGAGATAAGTGGAAAATAAGAAGGTTTTATTGAAGAGCAAGCCGTAGCAAAGTCCGAACGGATGGCTAAACCGAAGCAGGGTCTTGCGGAGACAGAGGTCAGGAACCAGAAGGGTAGTCAGACGAAGCCAGGAACAGGAACCAACGGGGTAGTCAGACGAAGCCGGAATCAGGAACCAACGGGGTAGTCAGACGAAGCCGGAATCAGGAACCAACGGGGTAGTCAGACGAGGCCAGGATCAGGAACCAGAAGCAGCAGCAGTCTTGGAAGCATGTGAACACAGGAGGACCAAGCAAGGAACTGAAGCCACAGACCTCCTATATATATGAGCTAGGCATCCAGCTCCTCCCAGTGGGAAGGAGGAGCCGCAGGGTGGGAGGCTACAAGAAAACCCAGAAACCAAGATGGCCGCCAGCACATGTCAAACGAAGGGAACAGCAAGGAGGTAAGACCATGACACCTAGCAATAGAACTCTTTGAGGCAGCATTACTTTTCCTAGCCCCTGCATACAAGACAAATAGCGATGAAGATTTTCTCCAGTCCTTGGTCTTTTCTCGGTATAGGATCAGACACCTCCTTACATGTTGAAGGTGACATTTTTCCTCATCCTCATTCTTCGGTTCTGGAAAAAAAACTGGGAGAACTATCTCTTGTAACCTGTTTGTCTTGGAAGGGACTTTGGGGATAAGATTAAGGTCCAGCTTCATCACTACCCTATCTATCCTCACATATCGCCATAAATGGAGGATAAATGGACAGAGCCTGGATCTCACTAATTCTTCATGCTGAAGTGAGGGCTACTAAGATTACCAATTTCAGGGTGAGCAATTTGATAGAACTATCTTCGATAGGCTCAAAGGGATGATTGGTCAATGCTTTTAATACCAGATTTAGGTCCCGGGGAAAAAGCTAGGTCCCTTAACTGGCGCAACCCTATCCACTGCTTTAAAAAACCTGACTATCCAGGGATCCATAGCCAAATTCCTACCGCTTCGCCCTGGTAGGGCAGAAACCTGAACTTTTAGAGTACTCTTAGCTAAGCCTAAAGATAGTCCTCGCTGTAAAAATTCTAACACCTGCTCGGTAGAAATTTTGTCTGGCCAAACGTTGGTCTCTAGGCCTGCAAAGGATAGGAATCTTTTCCAAATTCTGGCATAAATTGTGTTGGTCACTTTTTTCCTGCTCTTTAGTAGGGTAGAAATTAGCGCCTGAGAAAAACCCATGCCAGCTAAATGTGCCCTTTCAATCTCCTGGCCGTAAGATGCAAGGACTCTATCTCTGGATGAACTACTGGGCCCTGTAACAGGAGATTCGGAATCTCGGGAAGAACCCAAGGGTCCGATATTGACATTAACCTGAGAACTTGAGTACTCTGGGTAGCAGTTGAAGCGGGGGAAAGGCATCCACCCCAAACTGGGATTCGTAGGGACTAAGGGAGCAAAACCTCTCCACCTGCCTGTTTTCTCTGGTGGCAAATAAATCTATTTCCAGGGTCCCCCATAACCTCACAATCTTTGCAAATACTAAGGGGTTTAACCCCTTAGGGACATAGCTTATTTCACCTTAACCTCTTAAGGACACATGACGTACCGGTACGTCATGATGTCCTGGTACTTAAGGACACATGACGTACCGGTACGTCATGAATGGTTCCGATCACCGCCGCTCGGCGGGCGGTGATCGGAACCCGGTGCCTGCTCAAATCATTGAGCAGGCACCTGGGGCAAATGCGCCGGGGGGTCCTGTGACCCCCCCCATGTCGGCGATCGCAGAAAACCGCAGGTCAATTCAGACCTGCGGTTTTCTGCGTTTCCGGGTTATTCGGGTCTCTGAAGACCCGATAACCCGGAACAGGATGGTGATGGTGGTGTGATTTCACTCCACCAATCACCATCCAGCGATCCTGAGTGGTGATGGTGACATCACCACTCAGGATCGCTTTCTGATTGGTCAGTGGGCGGTCCGGCGGCAGATTCAAAAGAGGCAGGCGCTCCTCTCCTCCTCCTTTTGTGTTCCGGAGCCGGAGGAGAAAGGAGCTGCCTGCACGTGTCTGCTGCCGCTGCCTGCACCCGATCTGTGCCCCCAGGACCCGATCTCTGCCACCAGCACCCCCCATCAGGTACATAGGGACAGCTAGGGAAAGTTTGGGTTAGGCAGGGAAAAAAAGGGAAAGTTAGTTTTTTTCACTTTTCATTGCATCACCCTAGTTAGGGTGTCTGGGGTCCACAGCACAGCTGTGTGACCCTAGACCCCCCAGGGGTGCTGCCACTTTTTTCGTCATTTTTTCAGTGACCCACTGGTAAATCTGATGGTGGAGCAGACGAATCTGTACGCCCAACAGTTCATCGCTCAACACCCGGGCTCCTTTTTGGCCAGGCCCGGTGGCTGGACGCCGGTCAGTGCAGCCGAAATGAGGACATTTTGGGGCCTCGTGCTGCATATGGGCCTGGTCAAGAAACCCAGTGTCAGGCTGTACTGGAGTGGGGACGTCCTATACCAGACCCCACTTTACAGTACAGCCATGACACGCTCCCGGTTTGAGGCCATTCGGAAATGTCTGCATTATTCCGATAATGCAGCATGTCCCCCCCGAGGTGATCCTGCCCATGACCGTCTGTACAAGATACGGCCGGTCATCGATCACTTTGGGGCCAAATTCATGGAGGCCTATGTACCTGGAAGAGAGGTCGCGGTTGATGAGTCTCTCATTGCGTTCAAGGGGAGACTCATTTTCCGCCAGTATGTGCTCACCAAGCGAGCGAGGTATGGCGTGAAGCTATACAAAATTTGTGAGAGTACCTCAGGGTACACTTACAAATTTCGTATATACGAGGGGCGAGATTCCCGGATTCAACCCCCAGAATGTCCCCCCACTCTGGGTGTTACCGGGAAACTTGTGTGGGACATTATGTTCCCACTGCTGGATAAGGGTTACCACCTTTACGTGGATAACTTTTATACCAGTATCCCCTTGTTCCAGTCCCTTGCCGCCAGATCCACGTTCGCTTGTGGGACCGTGCGGAAAAATTAACGCGGCCTCCCTGCCCTCCCCCTCCAGGTACCTATCCCCAGGGGTGAGACCCGTGCCCTTACCACTGGAAACCTGTTGCTGGTCAGGTATAAGGACAAGAGGGATGTCCTTATGCTGTCCACAATTCATGGTAACGGCATCACCCCTGTCCCTGTGCGAGGTACTGCGGCAACGGTCCTCAAGCCCGATTGTATCGTCGCCTACAATCGGTATATGGGAGGAGTTGATCTCTCTGATCAAGTCCTCAAGCCATATAACGCCATGCGCAAAACCCGGGCATGGTACAAAAAAGTTGCGGTCTACTTGGTGCAGGTTGCCATGTACAACTCTTTTGTACTATCCCGAAGCGCTGGCAGCACAGGGACATTCCTCCAGTTCTATGAGGCAGTCCTCAAGGCCCTGATCTTTTCGGACCGGGAAAGAGCAGGCCAGAGTACCTCGGGAACTGTAGGCGCCCGGATCGTCCCTGGCCAACACTTTCCAGGTGTGGTCCCCCATACTGGAAAGAAGGGACGAACCCAAAAAAGGTGCAGAGTGTGTCACAGGAGGGGGATACGGAAGGACACCACAACTCAATGTGACACGTGCCCCGATCATCCGGGCCTCTGCATTATTGGTTGCTTCAGGGAGTATCACACTTCCATGGAGTACTAAATTTATATCCCAATTTAGGACTGACATGGGATAAAAAAAAAAAAGGGTTCTCAGACTTGAGACACCCAAAAAAACTATAATTTATTAAAAGTAGACATATTAGGTATCGCCGCGTCGGTAATAATCTCCTCTATAAAAATACCCCATGATCCAACCCCCCCAGATTAACACGGTCCAAAAAAAAAAAAAAAAAGTGCAAAAAAAGATTTTTTTTGGTCACCAAACATAACAAAAAATTTAATAGCAAGCGATCAAAAAGTCATATAGCCCCCAAAATAGTGCCAGAAAAACCGTCCGCTCGTCCCGCAAAAAATGAGCCCCCATATAAGATAATCAGATAAAAAATAAATAAAAAAAAATGACACCTAGACTTTAGAGATACCAAAAAAATGTTTGGGTATCAAAAAGGATAATATAGTCAAAAACCTAAATAATTATAAAAAAAAGTAGACTTATTAGGTATCGCCGCGTCCGTAAGAATCTCCTCTATAAAAATATCCCATGACCCAACCCCCCAGATTAACACGGTTAAAAAAAAAAAATGAAAACGGTGCCAAAAACTCCATTTTTGGCACTTTTTCATTTCAATCCGTTTTTTTCGGTAACAAAACAAGGGTTAACAACCAAACAAAAGTTAATATTTATTACCCTGATACTGCAGTTTACAGAAATGCCATATTTGTGGTCGTAAACTGCTGTATCAGTAAAAGGGAGGCCGCAAAAGGAAAGGACCGACATGGTTTCTGGAAGGCCGATTTTGATGGCCTTTTTTATTGACACCATGTCCCTTTTGAAGCCCCCTGATGCCCCCCTAGAGTAAAAACTCCCTAAAAGTGACCCCATCTAAGAAACTACACCCCTCAAGGTATTCAAAACTGATTATACAAACTTTATTAACCCTTTAGGTGTTCCTCAACAGTTAATGGCAAATGGAGATGAAATTTCAGAATCTCAATTTTTGGTAACCTTGCCTCACAAAAATGTAATATAGAGCAACCAAAAATCATATGTACCCTAAAAATAGTCCCCCAAATAATGCCACCTTATCCCATAGTTTCCAAAATGGGGTCACTTTTAGGGAGTTTCTACTCCAGGGGTGCATCAGGGGGGTTGAAACAGGACACGGTGTAAATAAACCGGTCCATAAAAATCAGCCCTCCAAAAACCAAACGGCGCACCTTTCCCTCTACGCCCCGCTGTGTGGCCGTACAGTAGTTTACGGCCACATATTGGGTGTTTCTGTAAACGGCAGAGTCAGGGCAATAAAGATACAGTCTTGTTTGGCTGTTAACCCTTGCTTTGTTAGTGGAAAAAATGGGTTAAAATGGAAAATTAGACAAAAAAATCTAATTCTCAAATTTCATCCCCATTTGTCAATAACTCTTGCGCAACACCTAAAGGGTTAACGACGTATATAAAATCAGTTTTGAATACCTTGAGGGGTGTACTTTCTTAGATGGGGTCACTTTTAGGGAGTTTCTACTCCAGGGGTGCATCAGGGGGGTTGAAACAGGACACGGTGTAAATAAACCGGTCCATAAAAATCAGCCCTCCAAAAATCAAACGGCGCACCTTTCACTCTACGCCCCGCTGTGTGGCCGTACAGTAGTTTACGGCCACATATTGGGTGTTTCTGTAAACGGCAGAGTCAGGGCAATAAAGATACAGTCTTGTTTGGCTGTTAACCCTTGCTTTGTTAGTGGAAAAAATGGGTTAAAATGGAAAATTAGACAAAAAAATCTAATTCTCAAATTTCATCCCCATTTGTCAATAACTCTTGCGCAACGCCTAAAGGGTTAACAACGTATGTAAAATCAGTTTTGAATACCTTGAGGGGTGTACTTTCTTAGATGGGGTCACTTTTAGGGAGTTTCTGCTCTAGGGGTGCATCAGGGGGCTTCAAATGGGACATGGTGTAAATAAACCAGTCCATAAAAATCAGCCTTCCAAAAACCATACGGCGCACCTTTCACTCTACGCCCCGCTGTGTGGCCGTACAGTAGTTTACGGCCACATATTGGGTGTTTCTGTAAACGGCAGAGTCAGGACAATAAAGATACAGTCTTGTTTGGCTGTTAACCCTTGCTTTGTTAGTGGAAAAAATGGGTTAAAATGGAAAATTAGACAAAAAAATGAAATTCTCAAATTTCTTCCCCATTTGCCAATAACTCTTGTGCAACACCTAAAGGGTTAACGACGTATGTAAAATCAGTTTTGAATACCTTGAGGGGTGTAGTTTCTTAGATGGGGTCATTTTTGGGAGGTTTCTATTATCTAAGCCTCACAATATGACTTCAAACCTGAACTGGTCCATAAAAAGTGGGATTTTGAAGATTTCAGAAAAATTTCGAAATTTGCTTCTAAACTTCTAAGCCTTGTAACATCCCCAAAAAATAAAATATCATTCCCAAAATGCTACAAACATGAAGTAGACATATGGGGAATGTAAAGTCATCACAATTTTTGGGGGTATTACTATGTATTACAGAAGTAGAGAAACTGAAACTTTGAAATTTGCTAATTTTTGCAATTTTGGGGTAAATTAGGTATTATTTTGTGCAAAAAAAATATTTTTTTTGACTTCATTTTACCACTGTCATGAAGTACAATATGTGACGAAAAAACAATCTCAGAACGGCCTGGATAAGTCAAAGCGTTTTAAAGTTATGTGCACTTAAAGTGACACTGGTCAGATTTGCAAAAAATGGCCTGGTCCTTAAGGTGAAATAAGGCTGTGTCCCTATGGGGTTAAGGACCAGGCCATTTTTTGCAAATCTGAACAGTGTCACTTTAAGTGCTGATAACTTTAAAACACTTTGACTTATCCAGGCCATTCTGAGATTGTTTTTCGTCACATATTGTACTTCATGACACTGGTAAAATGAAGTCAAAATAAAAAAAAATTTTGCATAAAAAAATACCTAATTTACCAAAAATTTTGAAAAATTTGCAAATTTCCAAGTTTCAATTTCTCTACTTCTGTAATACATAGTAATACCCCCCAAAATTGTGATGACTTTACATTCCCCATATGTCTACTTCATGTGTGAATTATTTTGGGAATGATATTTTATTTTTTGGGGATGTTACAAGGCTTAGAAGTTTAGAAGCAAATCTTGAAATTTTTCTGAAGTTTACAAAAACCCAATTTATAGGGACCACTAAAGGTCTGAAGTCACTTTGCGAGGCTAACATAATAGAAACCACCCATAAACGACCACATCTAAGAAACTACACCCCTCAAGGTATTCAAAACTGATTTTACATACGTTGTTTAACGCTTTAGGTGTTGCACAAGAGTTATTGGCAAATGGGGATGAAATTAGCGAATTTTATTTTTTGCCTAATTTTCCATTATAACCCATTTTTTCCACTAACAAAGCAAGGGTTAACAGCCAAACAAGACTGTATCTTTATTTCCCAGACTCTGCCGTTTACATAAACACCCAATATGTGGCCGTAAACTACTGTACGGCCACACAGCGGGGCGTAGAGGGAAAGGTGCGCCGTTTGGTTTTTGGAGGGCCGATTTTTATGGACCGGTTTATTTACACCATGTCCTGTTTCAACCCTCCTGATGCACCCCTGGAGTAGAAACTCCCTAGAAGTGACCCCATCTAAGAAACTACACCCCTCAAGGTATTCAAAACTGATTTTACATACGTCGGTAACCCTTTAGGTGTTGCACAAGAGATATTGGCAAATGGGGATGAAATTAGAAAATTTCATTTTTTTGCCTAATTTTCCATTTTAACCAATTTTTTCCACTAACAAAGCAAGGGTAACAGCCAAACAAGAATGTTTCTTTATTTCCCCGACTCTGCCGTTTACAGAAACACCCAATATGTGGCCGTAAACTACTGTACGGCCACACAGCGGGGCGTAGAGGGAAAGGTGCGGCGTTTGGTTTTTGGAGGGCTGATTTTTATGGACCAGTTTATTTACACCGTCTCCTGTTTCAACCCCCCCTGATGCACCCCTGGAGTAGAAACTCCCTAAAAGTGACCCCATCTAAGAAACTACACCCCTCAAGGTATTCAAAACTGATTTTACATACGTCGTTAACCCTTTAGGTGTTGCACAAGAGTTATTGGCAAATGGGGATGAAATTTGAGAATTTCATTTTTTTGCCTAATTTTCCATTTTAACCAATTTTTTCCACTAACAAAGAAAGGGTTAACAGCCAAACGAGACTGTATCTTTATTGCCCCGACTCTGCAGTTTACAGAAACACCCAATATATGGCCGTAAACTACTGTCCGGCCACACAGCGGGGCGTAGAGGGAAAGGTGTGCCGTTTGGTTTTTAGAGGGCTGATTTTTAAGGACCAGTTTATTTACACCGTGTCCTGTTTCAACCCCCCTGATGCACCCCTGGAGTATAAACTCCCTAAAAGTTACCCCATTTTGGAAACAACGGGATAAGGTGGCATTTTTTTGGGGACTATTTTTTAGGGTACATATGATTTTTGGTTGCTCTATATAAAATTTTTGTGAGGCAAGGTTAGCAAAAATAGAAATTCAGAAATTTTGCCATTAACTGTTGAGGAACACCTAAAGGGTTAATAAAGTTTGTATAATCAGTTATGAATACCTTGAGGGGTATAGTCTCTTAGATGGGGTCACTTTTAGGGACTTTATACTCTAGGGGGCATCAGGGGGACTTCAAAAGGGACATGGTGTCAATAAAAAAAGCCATTAAAATTGACCTTCCAGAAACCATGTCGGTCCTTTCCTTTTGCGGCCTCCCTTTTACTGATACAGAAGTTTAAGACCACAATTGTGGCATTTTTGTAAACTGCAGTATCAGGGTAATAAATATTAACTTTTGTTTGGTTGTTAACCCTTGTTTTGTTACCGGAAAAAACTTATTGAATCAGAAAAGTGCCCAAAATAGCGTTTTTTGCACAGTTTTTTTTTTTGGACCGTGTTAATCTGGGGGGTTAGATCATGGGATATTTTTATAGAGGAGATTCTTACGGACGCGGCAAATTTTTTTTGTATCTCTAAAGTCTAAGAGTCAGTTTTATATTTTTTATCCGATCATCTTATGCGGGGGCTCATTTTTTGCGGGATGAGAGGACGATTTTATTGGCGCTAAAATTTTGGGGGCTATATGACTTTTTGATCGCTTGCTATTAAACTTTTTATTATGTAAGTTGACAAAAAAAAATCTTTTTTTGCACCTTTTTTTTTTTCCTGGACCGTGTTAATCTGTGGGGTTAGGTCATGGGATATTTTTATAGAGGAGATTATTACCGACGCGGCAATACCTAATGTTTACTTTTAATAAATTATGAAATTATTTAATTTAGTACTCCATGGAAGTGTGATACTCCCTGAAGCAACTGTCAATGCAGAGGCCCGGAGGATCGGGGCACGTGTCACACTGAGTAGAGGTGTCCTTCTGTATCCCCCTCCTGCGACACACTCTGCAATTTTTGGGGGTTCGTCCTTTCTTTCCAGTATGGGGGACCACACCTGGAAAGTGTTTGCCAGGGACGATCCAGGCGCCTACAGTTCCCGAGGTACTCCTGCCTGCTCTTTCCCTGTCTGAAAAGATCAGGGCCTTGAGGACTGCCTCATAGAACTGGATGAATGTTCCTGTGTTGCCAGCACTCCAGGACAGCACAAAAGAGTTATACATGGCAACCTGCACCAAGTAGACCACAACTTTTTTGTACCATGCCCGGGTTTTGCACATGGCGTTATATGGCTTGAGGACTTGATCAGAGAGATCAACTCCTCCCATATACCGATTGTAGGCGACGATACAATCGGGCTTGAGGGCCGTTGCCGCAGTACCTCGCACAGGGACAGGGGTGATGCCATTACCATTAATTGTGGGCAGCGTAAAAACATCCCTCTTGTCCTTATACCTGACCAGCAACAGGTTTCCAGTAGTAAGGGCACGGGTCTCACCCCTGGGGATAGGTAGCTCGAGGGGGTGGGCAGGGAGGCCGCGTTGATTTGTCCGCACTGTCCCACAAGCGGACGTGGATCTGGCGGCAAGGGACTGGAACAAGGGGATACTTGTATAAAAGTTATCCACGTACAGGTGGTAACCCTTATCCAGCAGTGGGTACATAAGATCTCACACAAGTTTCCCGGTAACACCCAGAGTGGGGGGACATTCTGGGGATTGAATCCGGGAATCTCGCCCCTCGTATACACGAAATTTGTAAGTGTACCCTGAGGGTACACGCCATACTTCGCCCGCTTGGAGTGCACATACTGGCGTAAAATACAGCCACCGAGCCTGGCCAAAAAGGAGCCCGGGTGTTGAGCAACGAACTGTTAGGCGTATAGGTTCGTCTTCTCCACCATCAGATTTACCGGTGGGTCACTGAAAAAAATGACAAAAAAAGTCATATTCAGTGTAGCCCACTGTGGAAATCTGGATTCCTGATTGGCCTACAAAATCAGGAATCATGGACTCGTATCGCTCTGAGCTACACCAGACTAGTTCACCGGCAGGGTGCTCCGGTGGATTTAACTGGTGGGTCGGGAAACCAGTATGAGCCCCAGAGCAGCTCGTACTAGGCTAACACACAGGGTCCCTAACATGGCGGTCCCCTTGCTCCGGCTGGCGGCGTCTCCGCCGCCTTGGGGACTCATTATCATCGCTAGATGATGAGGAGGACATGGGTGACAACAGGAATGTGGGGTCATCTTCGCCCTCACTGGGACTCTCAGAGTCAGAGGCAAGCTGGGCGTATGCCTCCTCGGCCGAGAACGTCCGGCGGGCCATAGGGGAGTGTGTGTCTAAGTGTGCTTGTGTGGAAATCTTTATTTGGTGTGCGTTTGTGTGGGGGCACGGGTGTTCACGAACTCACCCTAAAACTAACAGAAAAAATAAAAAAACTAACTAAAAAAAGGGCAAAAAAATGAGATTTTTTTTTTTCTAAACCGCTGATCAACCGTCCGAAGTTGATCAGCGGTGGGGTGTGCGATGCGCTAACAGTTCCCGGACGGTAAAAGTGCCGGCCACAGTCAGCGTACACAAAATAAATAAATCCTGCACCTCAAAAAAGTTGGGGGAGCAAGCGGCAGCACCCCTGGGGGGTCTAGGGTCACACAGCTGTGGACCCCAGACACCCTAACTTAGGGTGATGCAATAAAAGTTAACAAAACTAACTTTCCCTTTAGTTTCCCTGCCTAAACCAAACTTTCCCTATCATGGGGGGGGTCACAGGACCCCCCGGCACATTTGCCCCAGGTGCCTGCTTAATGATTTCAGCAGGCACGGGGATCCGATCGCCGCCCGCCGTGCAGCGGTGATCGAAAATACACAGGCTGTGTCCTTAAGTACCAGGACATAAGGGTGTACCTGTACGCCTTTATGTCCAGAAGAGGTTAAGGACCACTACCCCTGTCTTAACCGATGACGACTTAAAAAGTCGGCCTGAACGTTCTCTTTCCCTTTTATATGTAGGGCAGAAATATGCGCCACCTGTTCCTGTATTTCTGAGAACAATATTTCTGTCTCCCTCATCAAAGATTGGGATTTGGTACCTCCCTGACGATTTAAGTACAATACCTGTCACGGAAGGTGTACAGGAAACTAGAAGACACAAAATGAATATCCGACTCACTGGATCCAAAACTAAGGAACAAAAGGGAGAGCCCTGCATCAGACCTGGCTCTCTTTCTGACTGCTCAGCCTATGCGAAAATCCCAATGGTAGAGGATCGCATATCCTCGTACCTCAACTGTATAATACCTGAACACCCTATAATAGTGAGGGGACACGGCCACCAGCTCCCTACACTTGATACGGAGGGAGTCAGGGTCACCTGGGATCCAGCAAACAGAAAAACACAAATTAATGAACAAAACTTATCTGTAGAAGACTCAGAAGTAGGATCAGCATGCACACACTCCAGGAAGGAATATAAACCGCAAAGTGAAGCAGTCTGGGAAGGGATTTAAAGGGATGCAATCAGTGCAACTACATGACAGCTGAGAGAGGCTAACGAGATGAGAAAATGAAAGCAAAACAAAAGGAAGCTCAAGGAGGAGGTTCTGAAAGGCATCTGTCAGAGCTTCTCAGATGTCTGGTGGTGACAATACCACTGTCCTGTTGTCTGACATAATTCTGACGTGACTCTGCTGTATTTCTGGTAGGGCTGCTCTTAAGGCCAACACTACTGCTCTTAGTTCCTTCCTGTTGGAGGAAAAATTTCCAGTTTCCCTGCCTCGTCTGGTCCCCGAAAAGGAGCGCCCTACCCCCATGGGCTGTCATCAGTGGTGATTACCACTGGGTCTGGGTAGTTCCACGGGATACCTGGTTTACGTTCTTTATCTCTAACCACCAGTTGAGGGAGATTAGAGTCTTTCTGGAAAGCTGCATCTGAGAGTCCAATGTCATCCCTTCCAGTCTTGTTGTTTCCAAGATTTCTCCTTGAAGCTGTCTTGAGCGAAATTGAGCCCACTGGACTGCTGGGATACAGGCTGTCAACAATCCCAACAGAGACATTGATTTCCGGATGGTCATCTGTGGATTTTTCTGAGTTCTTTGAATCTCCCTCTGAACCTTTTCTATCTTCTCTGAAGGAAGGAAGGTCCTCTGACATAAAGAGTCCAGCTGTAGATCTAGGAATATCTGACTTGTACTGGGCTCCAATCTGGATTTTTTTTATATTTATTATCCATCCAAAGGGCATCTATCTCTGGGCCAAACAGAAACTGTCCCTGACAGGAAATACTACATAGTCGTTGTTTGGAAGCCATATCTCCCCCTCTCCAGTTTTTAAGCCATAGGGCTCGACGGGCAGAATTAGAAGCAGAGGCAGACCTGGCTGACAATCTGACCGCCTCAACTGAAGCGTCAGATAGAAAATCTGCTGCTTTTTGTGAGGTTGGCGAAGAGGCCAGAATTTGATCTCTAGGGCATTTATTCCTTATCTGCCCTTCCAGTCTGTCCAGCCAAATAGACAAAGATCTTGGGTCTGAAGGATGCGGTAGATGCCTCCTATGTATTTTTAAGACAGGAATCTATCTTTTTTTCCAGCGGGTCTTTTAAAAATCCCATGTCCTCGAACGGCAGGGAAGACCTTCTAAATATAGCTACATCCAGCCTAGGTGCTTTATCCCAAGATGTAGAAGCTTCTTCCTCAAAGGGATATTTTCTCTTAAAGTTTTTAGTAACAAAGGCCTTCCAATTCGTTTTTTTTCCATTCTTTTTCTATTAGGGCTGTTATACTTTTGTGTAAGGGAAAACATCTTCTTTTCCTTTCACGTAAACCTTCGAAAACCTCGTCTGCTCCCGACTTGTCCTTTTTAACGTCTTCTAATTCCAAAGTGGCCCGTAGTTTTAAGCAATTTATCAGTATCACCCACTGGGAATAGGAACTTTTTCTCACTATCTTCTTCTGAAGAAGACGAATCCTCCGACTCTTCCTCTTTATTCATGCCTTCACAATCGTCAGTAGACTCCACCTCTGACTCCGCCTGTTCCTCCAATCTCATACATTTCCTAGATGATTTAAGGGAATCTTTTACCTTGGATCTAATTAAGGCCCTAATGTCTTTCATAAAACTTGGGGATTCCTCCACCAGTGTCTTTTCGATTGCTGGCACAGCTTTTTAGGAGAGGAGGAAGTAAAGGGGTAGCTACTTATGGCACATTCTTTTTTTTTTCTTTTCGCCATGACCTTTTTTGGCGCCATCTAAGGAAAAAAGTATATACACAACCATATATCAGTATTTTCCAATGCCATCCAATGTACCTAACCCTTCAGAAGCATCTATACCTGAGTCTGCCTCCTTGCTTCCATTTCTTCAGGCCTCTTATCCTCCTCCATGCTTACTCCTGAGGGCATATGAGGGTTAAAAAACATATCTATATGTAGCAGGGAACAACACCTCTCCTTTGAGAGTTCCACATGTTCCCTGGGAGCCAAGTCTCGTGCCAGACATCCATCATGCAGGTTCTCACCAGTGCTGACATAGTAGATACAGGAACGCCTGAGCTCTGTCCCTCCAAAAGCTGGATGATAATCAATCTGGCCACCCACAGGGGGGTTAGAACAGACTCACACACCAAGAACTACTGAAGAAAAAAGGTGACCCCAGCTCTGGAAACGGCTCTCAATCTCCGCTTTTATTTACGGTCCCAGCCTGTGGAACCCACATCTCACCTGTTTGACTTCACCGCTCCTGTGACTTCCTGTTCAGGCTCCTGGTGCGTATCTGCTGCTGACTTAAAAATAGCATACAGCCTCCACGTGCGCGCCCGGAACATCACCCCTCTGGGATGTTCCTTTTACAGCTGCCCGATATGCCGGCGTTCTCCCACCACGCGGTCTCACTCCCTTGAGGGACTCGCGCTGCCAGCCGTGAAGATCAGGGAATGGCCCGGACCATCCCCTGTCTTTCTGAAAAAAGGACCCCCAGCACCTGGTCCCTGGCTGGTATGACCACATGACCCTCTAGGCTTTCCTAGGATTTCCTAGTTATGGGTCCCTAGGGAAAAAGCTAACAGGTCTCCCGCTCCAGAGACAGGAAACCTCACTGAGGTGGGAGAGTGGCTCCACCTTTTTTATGCTCCATGGAGGTGGAGTCATCTCTCTGTGGTGCTGTCGTGGGGGAGGGGAAAACAATATTTTCCGGGATCTTGTGAAGCCGTACAACGTGATCAATAAAAACTATAGCTAGACTCTTAGCAATAGGAAGTTTACTCAGAGGAATGAAATGTGCCATCTTACTAAATCTGTCAACCACTACCTAAACCACTGACTTACCCTCAGAAGACGGCAGGTCAGTAATAAAATCCATAGAAATATACGACCAGGGCTTACTGGGAATGGATAGTGGTTGTAACTCTCCGGCAGGCCGTGTCCTAGGAGTTTTGGATCTGGCACACACTTCACAAGCAGCTACGTATGCATTGATGTCTCTTAACAAAGTAGGCCACCAGTATGATCTGGAAGCCAACTCACGAGTGCCTTCCATGCCAGGGTGACCATATAAAACTGAATCATGACACTCGCCCAATAACTGGAGCCGAAAATGCGCGGGAACAAATAACTTAGCTGAAGGTGTGTATGTGCAGGTGCTAGATGTTGAGCTAATTCAATATCAGAGGCCAAATTAGAGGATACTGATGCCATGATGATATTGGCTGGAAGGATAGGTTCTGGAGGGGTATCAGAAGACTGAAAGGCAGAAAAACTCAGGGTTCCCAATATCATAATTCCTTTCTGTAGGAGAAAATTTTCTGGAGAAAAATGCATAGGGTCCGAGGATAGAGAAGTTAGAAGGTCCTTGGGACAATACTGCCCCTACTCCATCCTCAGAGGCATCTACCTCCACCATAAAAGGATCCTCCAGATTTGGTTGAATTAAGACTGGGGCACTACTAAAACTTATTTTACGATTCTTGAAGGCTTCAATTATTAGTAGATCCGCCCCTTTCTTGGTAAGATCTGTTAACGGTTTGGCGATAATGGATTTTTTTAAATAAACTTACGATAATAATTGGAAAAACCCAAAAAGCGCTGTAAGGCTTTAAGGGATGATGGCCTCACCCACTCCTGGATTGCCCGTACCTTCCCAGCATCCATTTTGAAAGAATCAGGAGTGAGGACATACCCAAGATACAGACTCTCCTGTACTCCAAAAATGCATGTCGCAAGTTTAACTGATAATTGGTTAACTCTTAAAATGTCTAGTACTAGTCTTATATGTATCACATGTGAGTCCCAGGTGGGAGAAAAAAATCTGAATATCATTTAAGATAACTTCCCAATGAATTCCCTGAAAATGTTGTTCATGAAATTATGGAAGACGGCTGGGGCATTACTAAGCCCGAAAAGCATAACTAGGTATTCAAAATGTCCCTCGAGTATTAAATGCCATCTTCCATTCATCCCCCTTCCTAATTTGGATTAAATTGTAGGCTCCCCTCAAGTCGAGTTTGGAAAACCAGGCAGCTCCTAAAACCTGATTGAACTAAAGGGAAGGAATATTGATATTTAACAGTGATCTTATTTAATTCACGGTAATCAATATAGGGTCTGAGTCCTCCATCCTTTTTCTTAACAAAAAAGAACCCCACACCCATTGGAGATACCGAGGGCCTAATGTGTCCCTTGTTTAAACTCTCTTTAAAATATTCCCTCATTGAATTTCATTCAGATAGATTATAAATTATTTCTTTGGGATATCAGGACCTGGATACTAATTCAATAGCACAATCATACGGTCTATGGGGTGGTAATTCTTTCAGCTCGGATGATGAAAACACATCAGCATAATCTCTAATATATGGCGGAAGGGTTTGGGATACAGTATGAACCCCTGCTTAAACAACCGATAAACAGGACTTACACTGAGAACCCCATCTTTCTATCTCACCAGTAGCCCAATTAATAATTGGACTATGTAATTGGAGCCAGGGCATACCTAATTCTACATTTACGGGTAGATTCTCAAGAATTAGGAATGAGCAGTGTGGCACAACCCTACTGTAAGAGAGATCTCCAGGGTACAAATTTGACCGTACCACCCGCCAGGGGAGTGGAATCAATGGCTACAATGTTCACTGGGTGAGGAAGGGCTAAAATCGGAATTCCTATTTGGATAGCGAATTTATGGTCAATAAAATTAGATGCTGACCCGGAATCAGTAAAGGCGTCACCAAAACACCTGATTCCCCCCAGAGACACAGTAATAGGAACCAGCAGCTTTTTTCTTACCACCCGAGGGAGTACCTTGTTTGTTGAGCCCTCTGGTTTGGGTGGACCTCCGGAAGAAGGGATCTTAGGGCACTGTCAGACCCAGTGATCGGAAACGCCACAGTAGAAACACACTCCAAGACGACGACGCTACTCCCTCCTGGTCATGCCCAGCTGCATGGGTTCATCAAAGAAGCCTTCGGATTTTGCTATCACAGGACCCATCTCCATCTTGGGAACCATCTGTGGAACAAGAAGGTGTTCTTGCTGTCGTTATCTAACCCGTCGGTCTAGCCTAATGGCTAACGTCATGGTTTGTTCTAAGGTTTCGGGGGGTGGATAACACACTAGCATATCCTTGAGTGTGTCAGACAAACCGGAATTAAATTGACTCTTGAGGGCCGGTTCGTTCCACCCGGAGGGAACGCAACATCTACGGAATAAGGTACAGTACTCCTCAACTGGACGGTCACCCTGTCTGAGGGATTTTAGCTGGGTCTCTACTACCATGGCACGGTCAGGTTCATCATATAACACACCTAGCGCCTGAAAAAATGCGTCAACGGATCTGAGACATTGCAAATCGGAAGGCAAGGAGAATACCCAGCCCTGGGGATTCCCCTGTAATAAGGAAATAATGATTCCCACCCTCTGTTGCTCAGATCCAGAGGAATAGGGACGTAAGCGAAAATAAAGCTTACTGCTTTCCTGAAAGGCCAAAAAGCTTCTACGGTCTCCTGAAAATCAGTCAGGAAGCTTAACGTGGGGTTCCATAAAGGCAGGTGCTGCTTGGGCAGCGATGGGAGGCGCAGGAAAATCACAAGCAATCTCTTGTGCTTGTAATCTCTGAACTATATGGGCCAGATTGCACGTGGTCAGTCAGGCTCTGTAAGGGATCCATAATAAAAAAAACTTTTTAGGCCTGTGATTCTGTCAGGGAACAGAAAGGAAGGAAAGAGGGTGCACTCTGACTCCACCCTCAACCCCTGTTCCTGCCTACTTACACTACCCGCCCTAGGCGACAGGCTGTAACTGGGCAACGGTCCCTTACTTACGTAAGTGCACAGAGGAAAGATACGGAAGGTCAACAAGCCAAGGGTCAGAACCAGGAGAAGCGGGAGTACAAATGAAGCGGGCAAATGTAAAGTCAACAGTCACAGCCGAGGTCATTCCAGGAGAGCAATACGTACAAAGGATAAGACGAAGTCAAGGTCAAAGAACGAGCCGAGGTCACAAGGTCAGGAGGTCAATCAGAACAAGCAGCCGCAGACTAGAACCAAGGAACAAGGAAGCACCAATGAACCAGTATAACAGGCAACCTGTAGCCAGCAGGTTGCCTGTATTTATAGTGGGGAGTGAGGGTCATGTGACGTGGCCATCGTCACATGACCGACAGACAGATAAGTCGAGCACCTGAGTGATCAGCTCATCGCTCAAGGCAGACCTAGGAGCAGGGTGCCTCCCAGCTAGCAAAACCACCCTGTGATCCTCGCTCCTGAAGCTAAGCAGCAGGTCTGTGGCTGATGGGAGACCGAGTGCGCCTTCAGCGCCTCGTTACACAATTTCAATATATCAATGAAAAATTGCTGCTCTTCAACAGAATAATTGCTTAGTTGTAACACTGATATCACCGCCTCTATACCTTTACTATGGTCAATGGACGTGTACAAACTGACCATGTCTATAGTTACAAGCCAGCAATCCTCTGGGACATTACCCAATTTTACTCGTAAAAATTGTGAAGTATCAAGAAAGAACAGGTATCCTTCACCAGTGGTGTCAGTGTCTTCTCCAAATCAATCGCTATGGGTGACAGCACAGAATCAACCGAAGACACAATAGAACGTCCAGGGGGATCTATCAAGGTTTTATGTACGTTCAATAGAATATAAAGCACCAGCGTCATTGGTGAACGATTGACCAAAAAATCATGCAGCTTTTTATCAATAACCCCCCAATGTCTATAACTCGTCACCACATCCATGATCTTCGTTTTATCTGGAATACTGGATTAAAATCAAGCACCTTGTAAGTGTCAGTGTCCGAGATTTGCCGGTTGACTTCACATACATATTTTTCTTTATCCATTATGACGATGGAAACGCCTTTATCGGCGGGTTTCACAATCAATTATGTATCATTCATCAAAGCATGCATAGCTTGTCTTTCTTCAATTGTAATATTTTGTTTAACATGTAAGTCACCTCTCCTAGCTATCTCTAGTGTATGTTGCTTTTCCATAGTCACCAGATGCACAAAGGTTTCCACGGGATGGTGACTCTTAGGAGGGGTGAACTTACTTTTCAACCGCAAACCCATATCTGCTAATTTTAACATAGTCCCTTCTCTCTGGTCACCTTCATCCACATCTCATCCACATCTGTTATATATGAGGAATGTTCCTTCCCAGAGAAATGGGCCTTCAACCTCACTCTCTGAAAAAAAAAGCCTGGAGTTCTATGTCCATTTGAAAAGAATCAAAGTGACCAATGCGACTAAAGGAAAGGCCCTTCTCCAGAATCGCCATAGTTCTACTATCTAGTAGTTTGGAAGACAAGTTAATGTCTGGGACCGCGTCATGACACTCAGCTGCGTAGTTCGCTCCGGACCTCCGATGCTTTCGACCCGCCCGGCGTTTCCTTGTGGAGGACGCCGTCTTAGGCCCCGCCTGGAAAAAGGGCGTGTATCCCGTGACCCGTCATGTCGCTGCCCGAACTTTAGGGACCAGTTGGTGCGTGCTGATATTGGCAGTACAAAGAGAGAAGGAATACAACAAACCTTAAGATGTCAAAAAAGTGGAAGATTGTATGCAGTATAGTGATGTAGAAGGGCAAATACTTTTATCACACACACACAGGGAAATCATACAAGATCAAGGGTAACTACACATGTGATACCCAGAAAGTGATTTATTTAATAAAATGTCCCTGTGGCCTTTTGTACGTAGAGGAAGCAATGCAGCAGATGGTAAAAGATAATATCAGCAAGCATAAATCCACTATACGTAAGAAAAACATGTTACTGCCGATTCTATTCGGTTAGCGCCCAGCCCACCGTGCCGCAGTCACTGATTCGCTGAATAGCGTATCGCTAATCAGCATTTGTACTTTTATAGTATCTGGAAGTGATCAAAACTGATCACGGTCAGATCTATAATAGTATTAGTGTCACTTTAGTTCGCCCTCCACCCAAAACGCAGTGTTTGCCCGATCAGGCCTGATCGGTTGCCCAGACGTGCGTTCGCCCACACCCGCCCCACCGCAGTGACCAAAAATATATATTTTTTGATCACTGCACATTCACTTTACACGCGCTGCGGCGATAAAAAAATCAGTTTTGATATTTTTTATCAACCGCAGCGGCCTCCGGTACTTCGCTAGCCTCCCCTTTGTAAGACAGGCTTGCTTTTTTTCTTGGGTAGTCTCAGGGAATACCCCTAAATGTAGTTGCCCAAATGTCAAACAGGGGGGATTCTTCTGAAGAGGCCTACAGGTTTCTGACCCAGTCGGATGAGGAATGGGAACCCTCATCTGATGAATCTAGCGGGTCAGAATACGAACCTGTAGAAAGCAGTGGCTCTCTGACCCAAAGTTCGGACGAGGAGGCTGAGGTCCCTGATAGCACCAGGCGTACCCGGCCCCGTGTCGCTAGACCACAGGTTGCGCAGGATCCACTTCAAGAGCAGCAGAGTGGGGCTGGCGCTGTCGGATTACGTGGTGAGGCATACACGCAGCCCTCCCTGGACCTAGTACCAGCACTGCCGTACAACCTGGTGTAGTGGCGAGCACCAGAAGGGCAGTTGAAGCTGGTACGGTGGCACGAGCAGTAGTGACCCCGTCGCAGCCACCGCAAAGACGGGCCCGTAGAGCCCCTAGAATCCCAGAGGTGCTGGCAAACCCTGATTGGCAGTCCCCAACTTCACCCGCACCTGTAGTTCCCCCTTTCACTGCCCAGTCTGGAGTTTGGGTTGAGACAGCTCAGATCGGTTCGGCCCTGGGATTTTTTTAGCTGTTCTTGACTGCGGAGCTCTTAGACATAGTCGTAGCCGAAACAAACAGGTATGCCACACAATTTATAACCGCCAACCCGGGAAGCTATTATGCCCAGCCTTTCCGGTGGAAACCAGTCCAAGTTTCCGAAATTAAAACTTTTTCTGGGCCGTCTCCTCAACATGGGTCTAACAAAAAAGCATGAATTGCGGTCATATTGGTCCACGAACCCAATTCATCACATGCCCATGTTCTCTGCTGCTATGTCCAGGGCATGTTTTGAAGCCATCCTGCGTTTCCTGCACTTTAGCGACAACACCGCCTCCCGTCCCAGAGGCCACCCAGCTTTTGACCGGCTCCACAAAATTCGGCCCCTCATAGACCATTTCAACCTGAAATTTGCAGATTTGTATACCCCAGAGCAAAACATCTGCGTAGAAGAGTCCCTAATACATTTTACTGGGCGCCTTGGCTTCAAACAATACATCCCAAGCAAGCGCGCCTGGTATGGGGTCAAATTGTATAAGCTCTGTGAAAGGGCCACAGGCTATACCCACAAATTTCGGATCTATGAGGGAAAAGATCAGACCCTGGAGCCGGTCGGTTGCCCTGACTACCTGGCGAGCAGTGGGAAGACAGTCTGGGACTTGGTGTCACCCTTATTCGGCAAGGGGTACCATCTTTATGTGGACAATTTCTACACAAGTGTGGCCCTCTTTAGGCATTTGTTTCTAGAACAGATTGGCGCCTGTGGCACCGCGCGAAAAAGTCGCACGGGCTTACCCCAACGGCTCGTTACCACCCGTCTTGCAAGGGGGCAGAGGGCCGCATTGTGTAACGAAGAACTGCTCGCGGTGAAATGGAGAGACAAGCGTGACGTTTACATGCTCTCCTCCATTCACGCAGACACGACAATACAAATTGAGCGAGCAACCCGTGTCATTGAAAAGCCCCTCTCAGTCCACGACTATAACCTTCAAATGGGAGGGGTGGACTTCAATGACCAGATGTTGTCTCCGTATTTAGTTTCCCGCAGAACCAGACGCTGGTATAAGAAGGTGTCTGTATATTTAATTCAATTGGCTCTGTATAATAGTTTTGTTCTCTACAGTAAGGTTGGGAGAACTGGATCCTTCCTCAAATTTCAGGAAGAGATCATCGAGAACCTCCTGTACCCAGGAGGTTCCGTGGCCCCCATCCACCAGTGTAGTTAGCCGTCTACACGAGCGACATTTCCCCAATGTCGTTGCTGGTACCTCAACCCAACCGTCACCCCGAAAAAGATGTTGTGTCTGTAGCAGGAGTGGAATAAGGCGTGACACCCGCTATTTCTGTCCTGACTGTCCTGAGCACCCTGCCCTATGCTTTGGAGAGTGTTTCCGGAAGTACCACACACAGGTACACCTAGCATAGGGATCACATCTCACCAGGACAGGCACACAGGGCTATTAGGGCCCATTCACTCACAGCTGCTGCAAACGTCTCCTTTCACCTGGGACAAAGTGCATAATGTACTTCGCCACATCTTTGGGCGATTTGCGCTTTGCACATTGACCCATGGGGAAGGAGAGGTTTGTTCTATAAAAGGTAAAAAAAAAAAAAAAAAAAAAACACCAGTAAGCAAAAAGGTTAATGTTTAGTTCAAAAAGTTAAAGTTTATATGTTCTTTTCCAAAGTTAATAAAATTATTGCGTTGCGGCCTGTTTTTTTTTTTTTTTTTTTTTTTTTTTACCTTCCAGGTGGACCAACCGATCGACTAGCTGCAGCACTGATGTGCATTCTGACAGAAGCATTGCGCTGCTGTCAGATTACACGCAAGTCGGTGTATGCGGCGCTGCAAGACGAGATTTCTACTCTGCAGTAAAAGATATACGTTTGCCAAGGCATACGAGCTGAGGAGGAGGCGGCGTTCCTATGCTTTGGCAAACACTTTGTATATAAAAAATAAAAAAAAATCCCGGCAATGATTTATTCATCCACATCGATTGATGTGAATGGAGAAATCTGGTTTGCCAGGGCATACGAGCTAAGTGGGTATGGATGTTGGGCGGAGCTCCTATGTCCTGGCAGACGCCTTTCCCCTCCTTTTTTTTTTTTTGGCAGAGATTTTTTCATCCACATTGATCGATGCAAATGAAGAAATCTGTGCCGTTCATTTTTTTCTTTCAGCCCAGGCTGAACGGAAAAATAATCTCATTACCTGTATGCTCAATATAAGGAGAATAGCAGAAACTCCTAATGCTGGCCATACATGTAATGATTGCGGAGACCCACAAATGCCAGGGCAGTACAAACACCCCACAGCTGACCCCATTTTGAAAAGAAGACACCCCAAGGTATTCGCTGAGGGGCATATTGAGTCCATGAAAGATTTAAATTTTTGTCCTAAGTTAGCGGAAAGTGAGACTTTGTGAGAAAAAACAAGAAAAAAATCAATTTCCGCTAACTTATGCCCAAAAAATTAATTTCTATGAACTTGCCAGGCCCCTCATTGAATACCTTGAGGTGTATTCTTTCCAAAGTGGGGTCACATGTGGGGTATTTATACTGCCCTGGCTTTTTAGAGGCCCTAAAGCGTGAGAAGAAGTCTGGGATCCAAATGTCTAAAAATGCCCTCCTAAAAGGAATTTGGGCACTTTGCGCATCTAGGCTGCAAAAAAGTGTCACACATGTGGTATCGCCGTACTCAGGAGAAGCTGGGGAATGTGTTTTGGGGTGTAATTTAACATATACCCATGCTGGGTGAGATAAATATCTTGGTCAAATGCCAACTGTATAAAAAAATTTGAAAAGTTGTCTTTTGCCAAGATATTTCTCTCACCCAGCATGGGTATATGTAAAATGACACCCCAAAACAGATTCCCCAACTTCTCCTGAGTATGACGATACCAGATGTGTGACACTTTTTTGCAGCCAAGGTGGAGAAAGGGGCACATATTCCAAAGTGCACCTTTCAGATTTCGCAGGCCATTTTTTACACATTTTGATTGCAAAGTACTTCTCACACATTTGGGCCCCTAAATTGCCAGGGCAGTATAACTACGCCATAAGTGACCCCATTTTTGAAAGAAGACACCCCAAGGTATTCCATGAGGGGCATGGCGAGTTCCTAGAATTTTTTATTTTTTGTCGCAAGTTAGTGGAATATGAGACTTTGTAAGGAAAAAAATAAAAAATCAGCATTTTCCGCTAACTTGTGACAAAAAATTCTAGGAACTCGCCGTGCCCCTCACGGAATACCTTGGGGTGTCTTCTTTCCAAAATGGGGTCACTTGTGGCGTAGTTATACTGCCCTGGCATTCTAGGGGCCCTAATGTGTGAGAAGTACTTTGCAATCAAAATGTGTAAAAAATGGCCTGCGAAATCTAAAAGGTGCACTTTGGAATATGTGCCCCTTTGCCCACCTTGGCTGCAAAAAAGTGTCACACATCTGGTATCGCCGTACTCAGGAGAACTTGGGGAATGTGTTTTGGGGTGTCATTTTACATATACCCATGCTGGGTGAGATAAATATCTTGGTCAAATGCCAACTTTGTATAAAAAAATGGGAAAAGTTGTCTTTTGCCAAGATATTTCTCTCACCCAGCATGGTTATATGTAAAATGACACCCAGCATGGTTATATGTAAAATGAGACGCCAAAACACATTCCCGAACTTCTTCTGAGTACGGCGATACCAGATGTGTGACACTTTTTTGCAGCCAAGGTGGGCCAAGGGGCACATATTCCAAAGTGCACCTTTCGGTTTTCGCTGGCCATTTTTTACACATTTTGATTGCAAAGTACTTCTCACACATTTGGGCCCCTAAATTGCCAGGGCAGTATAACTACGCCACAAGTGACCCCATTTTGGAAAGAAGACACCCCAAGGTATTCCATGAGGGGCATGGCGAGTTCCTAGAATTTTTTATTTTTTGTCGCAAGTTAGTGGAATATGAGACTTTGTAAGGAAAAAAATAAAAAATCAGCATTTTTCCGCTAACTTGTGACAAAAAATTCTAGGAACTCGCCGTGCCCCTCACGGAATACCTTGGGGTGTCTTCTTTACAAAATGGGGTCACTTGTGGCGTAGTTATACTGCCCTGGCATTCTAGGGGCCCTAATGTGTGAGAAGTACTTTTGCCCACCTTGGCTGCAAAAAAGTGTCACACATCTGGTATCGCCATACTCAGGAGAACTTGGGGAATGTGTTTTGGGGTGTCATTTTACATATACCCATGCTGGGTGAGATAAATATCTTGGTCAAATGCCAACTTTGTATAAAAAAATGGGAAAATTTGTCTTTTGCCAAGATATTTCTCTCACCCAGCATGGTTATATGTAAAATGACACGCCAAAACACATTCCTCAACTTCTCCTGAGTACGGCGATACCAGATGTGTGAGCTGCTTCAAAAAGCGGAAATTCACATTTTTGTACCATAGTTTGTAAACGCTATAACTTTTACCTAAACCATTTTTTTTTTTTGCCCAAACATTTTTTTTTATCAAAGACATGTAGAACAATAAATTTAGCGAAAAATGTATATATGGATGTAGTTTTTTTTTGCAAAATTTTACAGCTGAAAGTGAAAAATTTCATTTTTTTGCAAAAAAATCGTTATATTTCGATTAATAACAAAAAAAGTAAAAATGTCAGCAGCAATGAAATACCACCAAATAAAAGCTCTATTAGTGAGAAGAAAAGGAGGTAAAATTCATTTGGGTGGTAAGTTGCATGACCGAGCGATAAACGGTGAAATTAGTCTAGTGCAGAAGTGTAAAAAGTGGCCTGGTCATTAAGGGGGTTTCAGCTAGCGGGGTTGAAGTGGTTAAAAGGGCTTAAAAGTGATCACCAGGCCCACAATCTAATTAAGGTTTTATGCACAAAACCAAAGTAAAATATTGATTTTATAGGAAAATTTTATTGAAAACATTCTTTCCAAGAAATATTTACTTCAGGCCTACACTGGTTCAGACCCTGTGAGATACCACCCTACATACAGGGGTTTGAATCAGGCATTTGAAATACAGCCATTTGAAATACAGCCATTTTGGGCAAATAAATATATACTACAGTCCTACACTGGTTCAGGCCCTGTGAGATACCCCCTCTACATACAGGTGTTTGAATCAGGCATTTGAAATACAGCCATTTGAAATACAGCCCTTTAGGGCAAATAAATATTTACTTCAGGCCTACACTGGTTCAGGCCCTGTGACATACCCCCTCTACATACAGGGGTTTGAATCAGGCATTTGAAATACAGCCATTTGAAATACAGCCATTTATGGCAAAGAAAAATTTACTTCAGGCCTACACTGGTTCAGGCCCTGTGAAATACTCCCTCTACATACTGGGGTTTGATTCAGGGATTTGAAATACAGCCATTTTGGGCAAAGATATATTTATTTCAGGCCTACACTGGTTCAGGCCCTGTGAGATACCCCCTCTACATACAGGGGTTTGAATCAGGGATTTTAAATACAGCCATTTGAAGTACAGCCATTTTGTGCAAAGAAATATTTATTTTAGGCCTACACTAATTCAGGCCGTGTGAGATACACCCTCTACATACAGGGGTTTGATTCAGGCATTTAAAATACAGCCATTTTGGGCAAATAAATCTTTTATTGAGGTCTAGTCTGGTTCAGGCTGTGTGAGATACACTCTTTACATACTGTTGTTCTATTCTACTATTAATTAAACACCCATTTAGGGCAAGATCCTAAATTTGAAAAATATGAGGAGAGCGTCAAATAAAGGTTGTGGCCCAGGTCATGGTGCTGCTGGTGAAGCTCCTGTTGCAGGGAGAGGACATGGTCGATATGTGCCTGCTACACGCACAAGTGAAACCCCTTCCTCAAGTGCGAGTAGGCAACAAAACCTGCAAGCGGTATTTAGTCAGGCCTAATGCTGCTCTACGAAGGTTGAGGCCTGATTCTATGTGGGGTGGAGGATTGGGTTGCTGACAGTGGATCCAGTTCCTTCACATTGTCTCCCACCCAGTCTCCTGCTGAAAGACCACATTTGGCACCTGCAGCCGATGTCCATCATTCTTTCACCTCACCCCCTTGCAAATCAGCCAAGCAGTCTGAGCCCCAAGTCATGCAGCGGTCTCTTCTGCTTTTTGATGACTCTGTTAGCAGGATTTCCCAGGGCCATCCACCTAGCCCTGCCCCAGAAGTGGTAGAGATTAAATCACCGATGCCCAACAACTTATCTTTCAATGATGTACATGGGAGGACTATTGCAGCCCGTCTTGGATGATGACGAAACACAGGTGCCAACTGCTGGGGCTTTCGAAAGTATGCAGACCGACAAGAAAGGCAGGGGTGAAGACATGGTGGAAGATGATGTGGAGGACGATGAGGTCCTCGACCCCACATGGAATCAAGGTCATGCGAGTGACCTATGTAGTTCGGAGGAAGAGGCGGTGGTTGCACAGAGCCACCAGCACAGCAGAAGAGGGAGCAGGGTGTAAAAGCGGAGCGGCCGTCCTCTAGACAGTATGCCTCCTACTGCCCACCGCAGCAAGGGACCGAGGACACCAAAGCCAGCTCCAAGGAGTTCCCTGGCGTGGCAATTCTTCAGACAATGTTCTGACGACAAGACACCCGTGGTTTGCACGCTGTGCAATCAGAGACTGAAGCAAGGCATAAACGTTCTCAACCTGAGCGGAACCTGTTTGACCAGGCATCTAAGTGCAAAGCATGAGCTGCAGTGGTGTAGACACCTCAAATACCAAGAAAGGTCTCTGGCTCCTCCTGCTTCCTCTTCTGCTGCAATATTGGCCTCTTCATCCACCTCTGGAGTGACAGTGCCACCTGCCACCCTGCAAACAGAGGATCTGCCAGCTACACCACCATCTGGGTCACCAAGCATCTCCACAATGTCCCATGGAAGCGTTCAGGTCTCCGTCTCCCAAACACTGAAGAGGAAGAAGAAGTACCCCCCTACCCATCCATGATCCCTGGCCCTTATTGCCAGCATTTCAAAATTACTGGCCTTTGAAATGCTGTCATTCTGTTTGGTGGAGACTCCAAGCCATCCGCGGCACCATGTCCGACCAGACCATCACCATGCCCGGGTAGAGGGACCACAATCTGAGCATATCAAATTTAACATCCCTCACCAACTCCCGTGAAGGACGTGCACAAAGATCATTGCCCCCCACGTGCAATACAAGTACGTCCGGAGCCCTATCCTGCTTCACAAACCAGTGGAATTCCGGCAACATTCCTTTCCACATCATGCCTTGCCTTCCAATCCACCTTACCACCGCCGCTTCCTGCTCAAAACCCAGCTGCTGACCGTCAGGCCGAACTGCCGCCCGGAGTGCTCCCCAGAAAACGTAGGAGTGCCCTAGCACCCAAACCAACACCGGACCGGAACCTGTAACGAAAACAAAGACATGACAGAACCACAATCAATTAGCCACCTCCCCCACACCCAACACGAAGATTACCGCCCAACAAAGTCACCACCCCCCAAGCCCCTCCAGGCGCACATAAGACCTGAACCGCACTGATTCTCACCTCCCGATCTTCTTGATGACCTCCTCCCCCAAACCCCATCTGGCGGCCTCTGTTGCCGCCCCTATCCGGAAAAAATGACTAGCATAACCCACACCCCCCAAACCCAACTGAACTAAGCACCGTCTGAACACTGCCGTAAACTGGAACCTTGACAAAAAGGAACCGTCAGCATGCACCAAAAGGGGGGTCACCACCCTCCCCCCTTCACCACCATAATCTCGCAAGCAACGCACAGGACACATTTCACAATCCGGGACACTATATAACACCACCCGCCTACCTCTACCCTCCACATCGGTCTTGGTCCGCCGCAACACTAGCTCCATCCGATCCGTAAAAACGTCCACATCGTCACGCAACAGCCCCCCCAACCTATCCGTTGCCGGGCAGACAAGCTCTCCCAATCTCAATGCTCCAAAAAACGCCAGCGAGAACGCCAAGCGGAACAAACGATCCTCCCACAGCAATGTGCACACATCCGCCAACGTCCTACCTAACTGCAACAACAGAAAGAACGACACCGGGCGGACGAGAATCCTTCCCCGCACCCACCCTACGCCACACCTTCAATGCCCTCCTCACCAAGAAAGCCTTCGTAACGTCGCCCATGCCCCGCACACGAAACCCAAAAGCCACTCCCGCGATCCAACCATTCATTTTGGTTACAGACCAACCATCCTCCCTACAGTGCCCAATAAACAACAAGAGGGGAATCTACAATTCCTCCCTGTCCCCCACACCCAACCTCACCTTCAACTCTTCCCACACCCGCCAAGCTCATGCATACTTATCCCACGTCACAGGCGCCAAGGAGGAACGGATCAAGCCCATCACTGCTGCTCCAGGATTTCCCAAATCCCCGCCAGACACCCCAAGCCCACTTCCGCTGCACCAGGAGCCAGCTAGCGGAAATGGTCCCACTGCGAACGAGAGAGGGCGTCAGCAATACAGTTATCCACCCCGGGCACATGAGCCGCCACAACCCATGCATTAAGCAGCAGGCATTCCAGCACCAACTTCTGCAGAAGCCGCACAACCAATGGTGAAGAAGCCGACAAACTGTTAATTGCTTGCACAACCCCCAAATTGTCGCAGTGGAACCGAACCGTCCTGTTACGAAAAAGGTTCCCCCACAACATCACCGCCACCACAACCGGAAACAGCTCCAATAACGCCAGGTTGCGCACCCATCCCCTAACGATCCAACTGTCCGGCCACATACCCGCACACCACTGGCCACCCAAATAGACCCCGTACCCACAACCCCCCGCCGCATCAGAAAACAATTCAAAATCAAACGAGCTAACATCCTCCATGAACAAGGAACGTCTATTATACTGTTCCAAAAACCTACCCCACACCCCCAGGTCAGCCTTCAACTCCCGCCCCAACCTCACAAAATGATGAGGAGCCCGAACCCCTCCCGTGGCACCCGCCAGCCTCCTACAGAAAATCCTCCCCATAGGCATCACCCGACATGCAAAATTAAGCTTCCCCAGAAGAGACTGCAATTCCCTCAATTTGATTTTTGACAACCTCCCCGCCCTTGCCACTTCCTGCCTAAGGTCCTTTTCCAACGGCAGCCTACACTCCATCCTCCCAGAATCGATTACTATCCCTAAGAAGCTCAATTCCGTAGCCGACCCACCGTCTTCTCCCCCGCCAATGGAACCCCAAACGCCTCAACAAAACGGAACACACCCGGGACTGGGTCGGACCCACACAAAGGAAATCGTCCAGATAGTGAATGACAGATTCACACCCCGACGCGTCCCGCACAGCCCATTCCAAAAAAGAACTAAACGCCTCAAAGTATGCGCACGACAAGGAGCACCCCATCGGTAAACAATGGTCCACGAAAAAAACCCCGTTCCAAAAACACCCCAACAAATGCAGGCTATCCGGATGTACTGGCAAAAGTCTAAACGCCACCTCAATGTCAGTTTTCGCCATTAGAGCTCCCCGCCCACACCTCTTCACCAATGCCACTGCCGCATCAAACGACGTATAGACCACGGAACACATCGCCGGGTCGATACAATCATTGACCGACGTTCCCTTAGGGAAGGACAAATGGTGAATCAGACGGAATTTATTCACTTCCTTTTTCGGAACCACCCCCAAGGGCGACAAACGCAAAGCCGCTAAAGGTGGTTCCAAAAATGGGCCCGCCATCCTGCCTAACCTAACCTCCTTCTCCAATTTCTCCGTGACCACCCCCGGGCGCTCCATCGCTGACCGCAAGTTCTTTCTAACCAACACAGCATCGAACGAAACAAACGGAATCCGAAAACCCGACGCAAACCCCTCCTTCATCAGCTCCGCCGCCCCCCTATCCGGATACCTATCGAGGTACGGAACCATCCTTGCCAGCCGCACCGACGTCTCCCCCTTTTCCAGAGTTATCCCCCCCCCCTTTGCTTCCCCCCTCTAAAACATCTCGCCGCTCCGTGAGCCCCACCGCAAGTTGAGCATTCGTGCTTAAACTTGCACTTTGCCCCGAACTTGCATCCCCCTTCATTAAACAGGAAGCACAGCCCCTTTGCGGATGCTGTCGCAAAACCTGACTGGCCTCCTCCCCCCACCTCCCCCCGAAAGGACTGTCCCACCCTAACCGGCGCTGTTACTTTCAACCACAACACAATGTCCTTGTGGTCCCACCGGATCCCTTGCTGCACCGCCTTCCGCTGCCAGAACTGCTCATCGTAGCGCAGCCAAGCCAGCCCCCCATACACCCAATGGGCCTCCCCTATCGCGTCCAAGTAACAAAAAAGAGCGGAACAACATTTCGGCTCCTTTTCCCCTATAACACTGGCCAGTATCGCAAACGCCTGCAACCAGTTTGCAAACGTCTGCGGTATTAACCGATGTCTCCGCTTTTCCTCCTCCTCTCTTTTGCCCTCGTCGTTCCTTACCCTATCAAGATTAAACTTCTCAAGGGGGAGCAGGGAAAAAATATCCACATACTCCCCCTTCCAAATCCGATCCCTCACCTCCTGTTTCAGGTGTGCCCCCAGCGGCTCCTCAAAACAAACATATACCTCCCCTTTAGCCCGGTCGTCTAACCGCGACTCCCCCGCCTCCCCCACTCCGCCGGCCTGAGTCTGCACTGACACGCTGGACGCCCGCACGTCCGATACTGCACCCCCCCGCTCTGAACCCCACTGGGACCCCCGAACTCCCCCCAAACCGGAAGCTGTGACAGGCCCCCCAGCCAGCCGCCAGACCCGCCAAACCGCCCAGCACTGCCCTAAGCCTCTACTCAAATCAAGATGGGCCCCCCACCCACACCCCCACCCCCAGTCAAACTAGCCCCCAACTGTACTAACGGTGCCCAAGGTGTCTCACCTGGCTGCGTGGGTGCTGTGACCCCACCAGCCGCAAGTCCTGCATCCGGACGAGATGATCTCTGCGCTGATCCTCCAGGGGCATCTTCCTCCAGGCGTCGCACCTCCCCAGCAACCGAGGATCCACTGCTGCTGGCAAGTTCTTCAAGGAGGGCCGGCCCCTCCCCCTCTGCGCTGCTGGAAGTCACCGCCGGGAGCCTGCTGCCTCCTGTCGCGTGGCCTGCAGCAGCTCCGCCATGTTCTCCACTGCTCCCCCGCTGAGAGGTCCCAGTCCCCGCTCCATGGACTGGTCCTGCCGTACCGGGTCCCGCCTCCACACGCCGACCGTCACGCCGGGCAGGCCTGGCACAGCCTGCAGCAGAGCTCCGCCGCTGAGCAGGATTCCTCCCACGCCTGGGCGTCTGGGGAGGCACAGATACCGTCGACCCCAGGCGTGAAGGGTCCCTTGAGGGGCTCCTTCTTCGGCGCTGAGCCCTAGGGGGCTCCATCTCGGGACTGAGGCGCGCCGGCGGGACGGACCGCCACGGCCGGGACGTCCGCGGCAGAGACAAAGCTGAAGCCTCTGCCACCCCCTGCAGCAGCTCCTGGACCCGACCCTGCAGCCAGTCCTCAACCCTCTCGGCCGCCGCTGCTCTAAGCTGGGACAGAATCGCTTCCATGGTGCGTCCGGATGGCGGTCAGTACGCACCAAAATGGCCCCTCTCCCCTGCCTCGCTCCCCCTTTTAACCCCTCTGGCTCCCCCCACCCAAGTCAAACGCACCAATCCCCTACTACTCACAGGGAGGGGTCTCCTTAAACCACCCCCTGTCATGTTCGCCTCCCCCTATGCTGCGCCCTAAGTCCGGCTCCTTCTTGTCCTTCCACCACCGAGGATTGCAGGGCGCTTCAGTTTGCCTCCTTTTGCGTCTTCCTCCTACTCTGCTTCCTCATCCTCTACCAGCTCCTCTTCCGGTCAGCGTAACACCTTCACCACCAACTTCAGCACAGCCAGGGGTAAACGACAGCAGGCAGTTTTAAAACTCATCTTTTTGGGGGACAAACCCCACACCGCGCAGGAGCAGTGGACGAGACTTGAACAAAAGACCGTTGAGTAGTTTGTGCCAGTCAGCCTAAAGCCCAGCCTGGTGGTGTGCGATAATGAGCGAAATCTCGCAGCAGCTCTGGGACTAGCCAGTTTGACACACATCCCTTGCCTGGCGCATGTACTGAATTTGGTGGTGCAGAGATTTCTTAAAAATTACTCTGACATGTCAGAGCTGCTGCATAAAGTGCGGGCCGTCTGTGCACACTTTCGGCGTTCTCACCCTGCTGCTGCTTGCCTGTCAGCGCCGCAGCGTAACTTCGACCTTCCCGCTCACCGCCTCATATGCGACGTGCCCACAAGGTGAAACTCCACCTTGCACATGCTGGCCAGACTGTGTGAGCAGCAGGCGATAGCGGAGTTTCAGCTGCAGCACGCACGGGTGAGTCGCTCGGCGGAACAGCACCACTTCACCACCAATGACTGGGCCTCCATGCGAGACCTGTGTTCCTTGTTGCGCTATTTTGAGTACTCCACCAACATGGCCAGTGCCGAAATTGCCGTTCTCAGCGTTACTATCCCACTTCTATGCCTCCTTGAAAAATTTCTCCTGTCGATGATGGAAGAGAATGTGGCACAGGATGAGGAGGAGGAAGATGGATCATTTCGTAGGGTTTCCGGCCAGTCATTCCAAAGTGGCTCCGAGGGTGGGTTCCTGCACCCACAAACCCAAGGTACACAATTGTCCAGCCAGGGAACAGTTCTGGAGGATGAGGCGCCGGAAGATGAGGAGGAGGAGATGCAGGAGGAGGAACCATGTTCACAGCAGGGTGGCATCCAGACCAGCTCATGGCCATCACTGGTGCGTGGATGGGGGGATACAGAGGACACAGACCATACACCTCCCACAGAAGACAGTTTTTTTTGCCTCTGGGTAGCCTGGCACACATGAGCGATTACATGCTGCAATGTCTCTGCAACGACCGCCGAGTTGCCCACATTCTAACTTGTGCTGATTACTGGGTGACCACGCTGCTGGATCCCCATTACAAGGACAATGTACCGTCCTTAATTCCGTCACTGATCATAAGATGCGCAAGTACAATCGCACGCTGTTAGACGCGCTGCTGTTGGCATTCCCACCTGACAGCGGGGGCACAGTGGAAGCATAAGGCGAAGGCAGAGGACGAGGAAGAGGTCACCAATGCAGCTGGGGCACTGCCAGAACCTCAGAAGGCAGGGTTAGCATGGCTGAAATATGGAAAAGCTTTGTCAGCACGCCACAACAACCAGCACCCCCAGGTGCAGGAGGCAGCATTTCACCAACATAGTGGAGCAGTATGTGTGCGCACGCCTACACGTACTGAATGACGGGTCTGCCCCCTTTAACTTCTGGGTCTCCAAATTGGGCACATGGTCTGAGCTTGCACTTTACGCCTTGGAGGTGCTGGCCTGCCCATCAGCCAGTGTATTATCTGAACGTGTGTTTAGCACGGCAGGGGGCGCCATCACAGACAAGCGCAGCCGCCTGTTCACAGCCAATGTGGACAAGCTCACGTTCATTAAAATGAACCAGGCATGGATCCCTAAGGACTTGTCCGTACCTTGTGCAGAATAGAAATGTATACCAGCACTAAGCAACCATTGTTATACTGCAGCACAATTGCTCACGTTTGCATTTTGGATATTTCACACTCTTTTGGAGTGTACCTTAATTTAACAAAATTAAATTAAAACAAAAAACCTGTGTTGGCTATATCGTCTCCCTCCACCGCCGCATCCACCTACTCCGCTACGTTCACCGCCTCCTCAAACTCCTACTCCATATGAAAGTCCACTTCATAAATCCATTTTTTTTTTTACGTGTTTCATTTTATATAATTTCACTACTTTGTAATTTACATTTTCGGGTGAAATTCACCAATTTTTGGGTGTATAGTACCACTGCTATACCTAGTGGATCGGTAAAAAAAACTATTGTGAGTTACATTTTATGGTGAAATTAACACATTTTTGGCTGTATAGTACCACTGCTATACCTAGTAGACAGGTTAAACAAAAAATAAAATTGTCATTTACTTTTTCGAGTGAAATTAACCAATTTTTGGGTGTGATGTACCACTGCTATAACTAGTAGGCCAGTTACAAAATAAATAAATTGTCAGTTACATTTACTGGCGAAATAAACAAATTTTTAGGGGTATAGTGCCACTGCTATACCTAGTAGACAGGTTAAAAAAATAAAAAATTGTCAGTTATATATTCTGGTGAAATTCACCAATTTTTGGGTGTGATGTACCACTCCTATACCTAGTAGACCGAAAAAAATAAAAATTTGTCAGTTAAATTTTTGGGTGAAATTCAACAATTTTTGGGTGTAATATACCCCTCCTCTACCTAGTTGACAGCTTAATAAATTTCAATAATTTTTCTGTTACATTCTACGGTTGACATTATACAATTTTAGACGTGAATAAACACCTGCTATGCATAGGTGACAGGGAATAAAATGTAATAAATTATTCAGTAATGAATGCGCACCACATCCTTTCATTCAATGCTTAAACTTTGAAAGGTTGTCACACTTTTATGCTTTAATAATTTCTCCCATATTTCAACTCTAATTTTAAATTTGAAAAAATGAATCCTCCCTTGGATGTGGTCTCTCTTTCTCACGCTCCTTCTCTAGCCGGGAACCCTGATTCCCCGCCACCCGTGATCACCATGGTAGGCGCATAAAAGAACATCGAAAGTTGATAGAGCAGATATCAAATTGGATCGTGAACATCACAGGGACGTGCAACATGGTGGGGCAGCAAGTGTGCATATGCCTACACGAACTGACTGACAGGGGTCAGCCCCTGCAACTTCTGGGTCTCCAAATTGGGCACAATGCCTGAGCTTGCCCTTTAACCCCTGCAGCCAGTGTATTGTCTGAATGTGTGTTTAGCATGACTGGAGGGGGTTATCACAGGTTATATTTCTGAATGTTTTGGGGTGTACCCTAATTTAAAAAATAACATTTAAAATCAAAAGGCAGTGTAGGCTACCTCCTCCTCCAGCACCACTTTCACCTACACAGCCACATCCACCGCCTCCTTAACCTCCTACTCCATATGGACCTAGATTAAGATTATTATTTTTTATTTTTACGTATTTTATGTTATTTTAAGTCATTTCCACCACCACATTTGTTTGCAGAGCACTTGCCATGCTCTTAACCACATTTTGATGCCATTTGCAGAACTCTAGCCCTTTCCATTACATTTTTACAGCCATTTTAGTGCTCAAAAGTTCGGGTCCCCATTGACTTCAATGGGGTTCAGGTTCGGGGTCAAGTTTGGGTCAAGTTCAGGTCCCAAACTCTAACTTTTTTCCGAAGTTCGGCCGAACCCGTCGAATCCGAACATCCAAATATCCGCTCAACTCTAAATATAACGCCCTGTATATAAAGAGTGTATCTTACAATGACATCTGCAGCAAAGGCTGCCAAAATATATTTTTTTGCCCAAACGGGTGTTTGTTTAATAACTGAATATGACAGCAGTATATAACCCTGGAATTTCAAACGTCTTGATGCTGCAAGGGCTGCACTGACTAATCCAGATGTTGTATATTGCCCAAAAAGTGTGTATTTTTACTAACAGAATATGAAAGCTGTATATAACGTTTGAATTTCACACGCCCAGGTGCAGCTAGAGATGTAAAATAGTGTGTTTTGCACAAAAAGATTGTTTTCAAAAACCCAGAAAATGTTGGCTGTATTTCTAGCTTAAATTGCACACTGACTAATCCAGATGTATATTACCAAAAAAGTGTGTTTTTTTACTAACAGAATATGAAAGCATTATATAACGTTTGAATTTCGCACGTCCAGATGCAGCTAGGGATGTAAAATAGTGTGTTTTGCACAAAAAGATTGTTTTAAAAAATCCAGAAAATGATCGCTGTATTCCTAGCTTAAATTGCACACTGACTAATCTTGATGTTATATATTGCCAAAAGAGTGTTTTTTTACTAACAGAATATGAAAGCTGTATATATTGAACTTGAATTTCACACTTGCAGATCTGTATAATAATGGATTTTCGCAAAAAAAAAAAAAGATTGTTTTTAAAAACCCTGATATTATGGCTATATTTCTACCTTAAATTGCACACTGACTAATCCAGATGTTGTATAGTGCCAAAAAAGTGTGTTTTTTTACTAACAGAATATGAAAGCTGTATATAACATTTGAATTTCACACGTCCAGATGCAGATAGAGATGTAAAATAGTGTATTTTGCACAAAAAGGGTGTTTTAAAAAAGCCATAAAATTATGGCTGCATTTCTAGCTTAATTTGCACACTGACTAGTCCTGCAAATGCACCAGATGTTGTATATTGCCAAAAAAGGGTGATTTTTTACAACCAGATTAGTGCAGTTTTCCAAGATTGGATTTCAATGTCACAAAAGCTCAGATGCAGTGCTGATGCACTGAGCTTGCATAAAATGGTCGCCGCTGATGTCCACCTAACAGACAGATAAAACTTCTTTTTTTTCGGTCACTGGGCTCAGGGCAGGGTAAAAAGATTGTGCCCTGCACCCACACAACTAAATGTATGTTGATCGCTTAGTTAGATTCACGTTCTGAACCAAATATTCTCTCCTATTCAATCCCTGAAATCACCAGCCGCATCCTCTCCCTACACTTGTAACAGCAGAGTGACGTGCAGCGCTACATGACTCCAGCTTATATAGAGGCTGGGTCACATGCTGCACTAGCCAATCACAGCCATGCCATTAGTAGGCATGGCTGTGATGGCTTATAAGGTCAAACAGTTAAACGCTTGTTGATTGGCTGCTCTGCAGCCTTTCAAAAAGCGCCAAGAAAGCGCCGAACACCGAACCCAAACTTTTACGAAAAATCCTATAAATCAGTACAAACCCGAACTTTACAGTGCGGGTTCGCTCAACCCTAGTCCGAGGCAATCAAAGCCACTCTCAGAGGTGTACAGAGGAGTAGCGGGGGGTTCGGTCCCAAGCAGACAGCCGGTATCAGGGGAACTTTCCAGAAAACTTTCCACCTGCCTAGATGCTAATCCTTTCGTGCACTATTCCAGTATAGTCATCAAAGCGGCCATGTACCTCAGTTTTTACGAGTTCTTGAGGCCAGGGGAATTCACCAGTATTTCCGCCAAAGCCAACAGCTTAACCAGGAGTCAGTTTGGCGCAACGACCATTTCTCATTATATCTCACTTCTTCCAAAACATCTCAAGTTGGGCCACTGATGGAGATCAAGTACTTCCAGACATTCAATTAATGGTGCCCAGTTCAGGTTTTTAAGAAATTATTGTTGGGTTTAGGTGACTCCGCCCCAGACAGCTCATTGCTTCCATTCAGGGACAGGGCCATCACTTCATCTCAGTTCATATCCCATATCCGTACCCTAGATGACTGGCTTGGGTTTCAATCCCAAAGCTATTTCTGGGCACTCGTTCCGCATTGGGTCTGCATCCGTGGCTTCAAGGCATAATGTCCCAGGCCATATCATTCGCAAGATGGGTCGTTGGCAATCTTCGTGTTTTGCTTGATATATCCCGAATCCTCACACTGAAATATCCAAGACTTTTCGCAGATTGGCTTTATGATTCAGTTGTACATACTCAATAAAGTTATTCCCTATACTACATGGCTTGGTTTTTGCCCCCTTATAGGCCTACCCACGTCATGGCTAAGGGCACCCCACCAGCCTTCCAGTCAGGTCAGCAAGCCGTTAGTTAGGATAGGTCAGTTAGGTTGTTATTTGTTAGGGATCCAGGTTCTCTTTGTCCGCAGCCATGACCACAAAAAGGTAAGGCTGATAAGTCAGCCTGTATTTGTGGGAGGGGCGAAGGCCTCATAAATACGAAGGCACGGCCTCACCTGTCACCTGTGCGCTCCAGGTGTCCCAACCCACCCTCACTTCTTTTTATATTTCCCCAGGGTATGCCCCCTTATAGACCTACCCACGCCATGGCTAAGGGAACCCCACAAGCCTTTCAGTCAGAATAGGTCAGTTAGGTCGTTATTAGTTAGAGATCCAGGTTCTCTTTGTCCGTAGCCATGTCCACCTATATATACAGTCATGTGAAAAAATTAGGACACCCTTTGAAAGCATGTGGTTTTTTGTAACATTTTTAATAAAAGGTTATTTCATCTCCGTTTCAACAATACAGAGAGATTAAAGTAATCCAACTAAACAAAGAAAACTGAAGAAAAGTCTTTTCAAGATCTTCTGTAAATGTCATTCTACAAAAATGCCTATTCTAACTGAGGAAAAAGATAGGACACCCTCACATGTATTCCCTCTTAAATTGGCTCAGATCTCACACAGGTATATCACACCAGGTGCACATAATTAGTAGATCGTTACTCTGCATGTTGAATGAGGCTTGCCCTATTTAAACCTCAGACATTTAGTTTGGTGTGCTCCTGACTGTTGAAGTGAGAGTGAGCACCATGGTGAGAGCAAAAGAGCTGTCAGAGGACTTCAGAAAAAAGATTGTAGCAGCCTATGAGTCTGGGAAGGGATTTAAAAAGATCTCAAAAGATTTTGAAATCAGCCATTCCACTGTCCGGAAGATAGTCTACAAGTGGAGGGCTTTCAAAACAACTGCCAACATGCCCAGGACTGGTCGCCCCAGCAAGTTCACCCCAAGAGCAGACCGCAAGATGCTAAAAGAGGTCTCCAAAAACCCTAAAGTGTCATCTCGAGAACTACAGCAGGCTCTGGCTACTGTTGATGTAGAAGTACATGCCTCTACAATCAGAAAGAGACTGTACAAGTTTAACTTGCATGGGAGGTGTGCAAGGAGGAAACCTTTGCTTTCCAAGAGAAACATCGAGGCCAGACTGACATTTGCCAGAGATAAAGTTGACAAAGACCAGGACTTCTGGAATAATGTTCTTTGGACAGATGAGTCCAAAATTGAATTATTTGGACACAACAGCAGAGGACATGTTTGGCGTAAACCAAACACAGCATTCCAAGAAAAGAACCTCATACCAACTGTGAAGCATGGAGGTGGAAGTGTCATGGTTTGGGGCTGCTTTGCTGCAGCAGGACCTGGTCAGCTCACCATCATAGAATCCACGATGAATTCTACTGTGTATCAGAAGGTGCTTGAAGAACATGTGAGACCATCAGTTAGAAAATTAAAGCTGAAGCGGAACTGGACCATGCAACATGACAATGACCCAAAACATACTAGTAAATCAACCAAAGATTGGCTGAAAAAGAAGAAATGGAGAGTCCTGGAATGGCCAAGTCAAAGTCCAGATTTGAATCCCATTGAGATGCTGTGGGGTGACTTGAAAAGGGCTGTACGTGCAAGAAACCCCTCAAACATCTCACAGCTGAAAAAGTTCTGCATTGAGGAGTGGGGTAAAATTTCCTCAGACCGATGTCGAAGACTGGTAGATGGCTACAAGAACCGTCTCACTGCAGTTATTTCAGCCAAAGGAGGTAACACTCGCTATTAGGGGCAAGGGTGTCCTATCTTTTTCCTCAGTTAGAATAGGCATTTTTGTAGAATGACATTTACAGAAGATCTTGAAAAGACTTTTCTTCAGTTTTCTTTGTTTAGTTGGATTACTTTAATCTCTCTGTATTGTTGAAACGGAGATGAAATAACCTTTTATTAAAAATGTTACAAAAAACCACATGCTTTCAAAGGGTGTCCTAATTTTTTCACATGACTGTATATATATATATATATATATATATTTATTTATTTATTATATTTTTTTTTTACTATTAATACACCCCAAAAAAATAGTAAAACAATGTAAAATCAACGCAGAACGCATAATAGGATGTAATTATCTATCCTATTAATACACCCCGTAAATGGCTGTAGTACAATGTACCGTAACTTCACAGCAGAACGGCAATTATGACATATTTCCCCCTTTTTTTTCCTTTTAACACACCCAAAAAGTTTTTTAAACAAGTCAAATCAAAGCAGAACGGCTATTGGGGCTTATGACAGAATTATTTTTTCTATTAATACACCCCCAAAACAAAGTTAAACAATGTAAGATCAACTCGGTACGGCTAATACGGACTATCCTAATCTATCCTATTAATACACCTCGTAAATGGCTGTAGTACAATATATCTTCACTCCTGAACAGCAATTATGACCCCTCCCACCAAAACAGAAAAATAATGTAAAATCAACACAGAAAGGCTAATAGGATGTACGTATCTTTTTTGACCAGATCTCAAGGTATTTTTTGTAGTTACCTATAGAAGACCATTTAATTTTTTCAAAGCTATTTGTCAGATTAACAACTTCATTTCTTCAGAGAAGATTAACGCATACTTAGACTAACGGGGTCTCCATTGGTAAGGATTTCTTCCAACGGAAGGTTAACATACATGTGACATGTTTTTTTGTTTTTGTTGTATGTGTTTGTTTTTGTTTGTTTCCCTGTCCTCCCCTTTCTCTTTCCCTTTCTCCATCCAATCCTCCTTTTCCCCCACTCTTCCCTCCCCTCTAGTCCTGGATAAGCAGATATTATCTGTCATTTCATGTATAGACGGAGGAACAAGAAGATTAGCTAACAGGTTTCCTAGTATTAGGATCCTCCTTTACATTCTTCCTCTCCTCTGGCCTTAATCCTGCCTAGCACCTTAATGTTCTGACGTTTTTTTGCACCAAATTAATTTACCAATCCTACATAGTGGGAGATTATCTGAGAACACTTAAATTAAGATGTATATAGGAATCTTAATCAGATGATCCCTTACTATTGGGAGATCCCTATTGAAACTATACATTATTCTATGAATCGTTGAATTTTGTTATAAGGTTTGATATGATTATTCTATGTACTTGAGTAATTTGTCTTAAGGTACAGGGTTTGGGTAAAAATGTTGTCTGTTTAAGCGGACTGACCTTTGAGATTTTTGTATGTTTATCTTTTCCATCATAATTTACCCTTACTTGGGGGCACTAGCTTATTCGAATGAAAACCTGTCAATCTTTATATTCGATGACCTGCTTCTCCTCTGTTATCTTGATTGATTATGTTGTAAATAAATTTTTCCTGTACTTTACAAAAAATGTAATAACATTTAAATTTACAAGGATGTACGTATCTTTCCTATTAATACACCCCGTAAATGGCTATACCACAGAACTTGCACCCCAATCATAAGCAAGGTTATTACAGACCCAAAAATTGGTATGAGTCAGAGAGACAATTAATAGTGTTGATTGAGCACCATAGTGTTCAGGTGCTCGGGAGCTCGGGCCAAACACATTGTGATATTGAGCACCCGAGTATAATGGAAATCAATGGGAGAACCCGAGCATTAAACCAGGTTACCCCCTGCTATGAAGAGGGAGGGGACCTTGTTCATAAGAAAATGTCAGAAATTGTTGGTAAATGGTTTTATAACAGCATGGGAAGGATGAATGGATGCATCTTGGACTCGCTGGTCGCTGCTTGAAACTATGTTGTCCGAATAGTACACCACTTTTACATAATGACAATAACAAAGGAAAAAAATATTGATTTTAGAGGAAAAATTTATAGAAAACATTCTTTCCTGAATACTAACTTGTATATAAAGTGCAAGTGCTGCCAAAAATTACAAGGAAGAGGCACTCCAATACACCCTTAGTTACACATAAAAGAGGGCATCATACACATCCTTTAAAAATTATGATTGATGACCTGCTGGTGACCCTCAAAAACATTAGGAGCAAGGGCCTGCTGATATGACCATCTAAAACATTATGGGAGGTGGCCTGCTGCCGCTTTGGTGACTCTAGTTAACCTGGGGCCGATGGCACGTCCCCGTGATGTCTGGCCTATCAACTTTCGATGTAATTGTCAGCTCAAAACCATTGTAAACTACGGGTAACGGGGAATCAGTGTTTGATTCTGGAGAGGGAGCCTGAGAAACGACTACCACATCCATGAAAGGCAAGTTTACCCCCCCCCCCCCCTTCGACTCGTGGAGGTAGCGACGATAAATAACAATACAGGACTCTTAAGATGACCTGTTATTGGAATGAGTAATAAAAAATTACAGGGAATGTCACTGCAGTATTTTGGATAAGGAAACGTTATACAGAAGAGACCCTGCTGCCGCTTTGTTCACTCTAGATAACTTCTGCCTGATCGCACGTCCCCTTGATGTCCACAATCCATTTGGATATCTTCCCTATCAACTTTATATGTAACAGTCAGTTCAAAACCATTGTAACTATGTGTAACGGGGAATCAGTGTTTGATTCCGGAGAGGGAGCCTGAGAAACGGCTACGGCTACCACATCCAAGCAAGGCAGCATGCGCACAAATTACCTATTAGGTATAATTAGCTGAGCGTCTGCAGGTGAGATGACCCTTTAAAAGATTTGAGTTGCGGGCCTGCTGGTGAGCTTAGGTGGAACCGACAAACCCAACTTGATTTTGATGGCTGTCATACAGCTCCACAGATTTGTTTCCATCTGCATCTTTCTAAACAATCTGTGGCCTTAGTCTTTTATCCAGACTCAGTCATTGTGCCACTTTGTGGCCTCCTCTTGCTTCCATATCCACAGTATGTCACCTTGCCACTCATTTTTATCACCACACTGCTGCTGATGCTGCCTAAAAGGCCTTAAACTGATCACCAGACCCACAATTTAATTAAGGTTTTGGAATCAATAAACCCAACTTGCTTTTGTGGGCTGCATCAGTGGCATAGCTAGAAATGACTGGGCCCCGCAGCAAATTTTTGTATGGGGCTCCATCCCACAGTAATTTTTTAACAACCCCTTCCTTTCATGCCACCCCATTTCTGTGGCTAGTAAAGATCACTCTCTCAGACCAGGGCCGGCAACTGTTCCATCAGTTTTATAAACTGTCTATACTGTCACTGTATATAATTTCATTGTGTAATACCGTTGAGGGAGCCCTGTCCAAATCCTTTAGTTCTCCTCCTCCTGAATGGGCCCCTTCTGGGTCAGAGCCCCAAAGCTGCAGCTTCCCCTGCTTCCCCTATAGCTACGCCCCTAGTCTGCATTAATCTGCAGGTGACCGTCATTCAGCTCCACAGATTTGTTTCCATCTGCATCTTTCTAAACAATCTGTGGCCTTAGTCTTTTATCCAGACTCAGTCATTGTGCCTCATGCTGCCATCTCCACAGTATGTCACCCTGCCACTCATTTTAAACACCACACTGCTGCTGCTGATGCTGCTTAAAAGGCCTTAAACTAATCACCAGGCCCACAATCTAATTAAGGTTTTATGCAGGTTTTAAGTAAAAAAAATGATTTTTATAGGCAAAATTTATTGAAAACATTCTTTCCTGTATATTTACTTGTACAGTGGATATAAAATGTCTACACACAAAATTTCAGGTTTTCCACCTTTAATGTGACCTATAAACTGTACCACTCAATTGAAAAACAAACTGAAATATTTTAGGTAGAGGGAAGAAAAAATATAAAATAAAATAATATGGTTGCATAAGTGTGACACCCTTAAACTAATACTTTATTGAAGCACCTTTTGATTTTATTACAGCACTCAGTCTTTTTGGGTATGAGTCTATCAGCATTGCACATTTTGGCTTGGCAAGATTTGCCCACTCTTCTTTGCAAAAACACTCCAAATCTGTCAGATTGTGAGGGCATCTCCTGTGCACAGCCCTCTTCAGATCATCCCACAGATTTTCAATCGGATTCAGGTCTGGGCTCTGGCTGGGCCATTCCAAAACTTTAATCTTTTTCTGGTGAAGCCATTCCTTTGTTGATTTGGATGTATGCTTTATGTCGTTGTCATGCTGAAAGATAAAGTTTGTCTTCATGTTCAGTTTTCTAGCAGAACCCTGAAGGTTTTGTGCCAATATTGACTGGTATTTGGAACTGTTCATAATTCCCTCTAGCTTAACTAAGGCCCCAGTTCCAGCTGAAGAAAAACAGCCCCAAAGCATGATGCTGCCACCACCATGCTTCACTGTGGGTATGGTGTTCATTTGGTGATGTGCAGTGTTGTTTTTGCGCAAACATATCTTTTGGAATTATGGCCAAAAAGTTCAACCTTGGTTTCATCAGACAATAACATCTTTTATGTGGTACGGTGGCATAGTTGGCCACCGTACCACGCCCCGGCTCACTGCACACTCTACCCCATAGCCCAGACATATGAAGAGTATGGGAGATTGTTGTTACATGTGCCATACAGCCAGTATTTTCCAGATATTCCTGCAGCTCCTTTAATGTTGCTGTAGGCCTCTTGGTAGCCTCCCAGACCAGTTTTCTTCTCGTCTTTTCATCAATTTTGGAGGGAATTCCAGTTCTTGGTAATGTCACTGTTATGCCATATTTTCTCCACTTGATGACTGTCTTCACTGTGTTTCATGGTTTATCTAATGCCTTGGAAATTCTTTTGTACCCTTCTCCTGACTGATACCTTTTAACAATGAGATCCCGCTTTTGCTGTGGGATGCGACTAAGAAAATTTCAGGAAAGACCAACTAGAGAAGCTGAACTTTATTTGGGGTTAATCAGAGGCACTTTAAATGATGGCAGGTGTATGCTAACTCCTATTTAACATGATTTTGAATATGATTGCTTAATTCTGAACACAGCTACATCCCCAGTTATAAGAGTGTTTGCACACTTATGCAACCACATTATTTTAGTGTTCTTTGTTTTCTTCCTTCCACCTAAAAGATTTCAGTTTGTTTTTCAATTGAGTGGTACAGTTTATAGGTCACATTTAAGGTGGCAAAAGTTCTGAAATGATTTATATTTGTCTCATGTCTGAGAAACTTGACATTTTAACAAGGGTGTGTAGACTGTATATAAAGTGCAAGTGCTGCCAAAAATTACAAGGTAGAGGCACTCCGATACAACCTGTATATCACATAAAGGAGGGCCTCATTCACATTGAGTTGCGGGCCTGCAGGTGAGCTGACCCTGTAAAAGATTTGAGTTGCGGGCTTTCAGGTGAGCTGACCCTATAAAAGATTTTAGGTTTGGGCCTGCAGGTGAGCTGACCCTGTAAAATATTTGAGTTGCGGGCCTTTAGGTGAGCAGACCTTCTAAAAAATTATATGTGAGGGCCTGCTGGTGAGCGGACCCTCGTAAAAATTATATGTGAGGGCCTGCTGGTGAGCAGACCCAGTAAAATATTAAATGTGAGGGCATGCTGGTGAGCGGACCCTCTAAAAAAATTATATTAGAAGGCCATATATGCGAGGTCATTATATGTGACAAATGAGCAATACATGTTGATATGACGGAAGAGGAGGAGGAGGAGGAGGAGGAGAAAAGGAAGATTCAACTATATAACCTTGTTTGTGGTGGAAGGGGTGCATGCGAATACAGTCTATTAACTACATTAAAAACAACACATGTAAAGTCCCTTTATGTTCATCAGCATATCTCTGGTGGAAATGAGAAGTCATGGTCAATCCAGGCCTTGTTCATTTTTATATGAATCTACCTGTCAGCATTTTCAGTTGACAGGCGGATATGCTTATCTGTTATAATGCCACCAGCAGCACTAAATACACGCTCAGACAAAACGCTGGCGGCAGGGCAGGCCATCACCTCCAAAGCATAGAGTTTGTGCCACGTGTCCAGCTTGGACACCCAGTAGTTGTAAGGCACTGAGGGATCATTGAGGATGCTGACATGGTCTGCTATGTACTCCTTCAACATCTTCCAAAATGTTTCTCTCCTTGTGGAAGAAAGGCCGCACATCAGGGTGAGGGTGCTGGCGGGGTGTCATGAAACTGTCCCAGGCTTTGGAGAGTATTTCCCTGCCTCTGTGTGTTCCCCCTGTCTCCCCTCTCTATTGACCAAGGTAGTACGGACACTGCTGCCAGCATTGTCAGATGGCAAATTTTGGAGCAATCTTTCAACAAGGATCTTCTGTTATTGCAACATTTTGCTCATCCTCTCCACCAGGGTAATGAGAGATGAGATGTTATCTTTGTAGTGGGAGTCGAAAAGGGTGAACAACCAGTAATCCGTGTTGTTTAAAATGCGGAACGCGTGGGTCGCGGGAAAGGCAGCTTAACATGAAGTCAGCCATGTGTGCCAGAGTACCAACATAGAAACATAGAATGTGTCGGCAGATAAGAACCATTTGGTCCATCTAGTCTGACCAATATACTGAATACTATGAATAGCTCTTGACCCTATCTTATATGAAGGATGGCCTTATGCCTATCCCATGCATGCTTAAACTATTTCACTGTATTTGCAGCTACCACTTCTGCAGGAAGACTATTATATGCATCCACTATTCTCTCAGTAAAGTAATACTTCCTGATATTACATTTAAACCTTTGCCCCTCTAATTTAAAACTATGTCCTCTTGTATTTTCTCCTCTTTTACCTTGTTGATTCCCTTTCTGTATTTAAAAGTTTCTATCATATCCCCTCTGTCTTGTCTTTCTTCCAAGCTATACATGTTAATGTACTGGTTGTAGTAGCTCTTCTCTGAACTTTCTCCAAAGTATCGATATCCTTCTGGAGATATGGTCTCCAGTACTGCGTACAATACTCCAAATGAGGTCTCACTAGTGCTCTTTAGAGCATGAGGGATCCGGTTGGCCTCAGAGGGAAAAAAGGTCGGTAAAATTTTAGCAAATATAGTAAAAAATCTAAGAGGGAAATCCTGGATAGGGGCGATCAGATATAAAATGGATGAAACAATTAGCTCCCCTGAAGGAATTTAAAAAGTTTTTGTGGAATATTTCCAGGAACTTTATAAGTCTGGGGTACAATACTCGAAACAAGATTTGGATCTATACTTGACCAGATTGCTTTGAGAGAGATATCTCAGGCCCAAAAGGAATATTTAGAAAAATAAATATTGACAGTAGAAATAAATGAGGCTTTGGGTAAGGTGAAACCTGAAAAAAGACCAGGGTGCGATGGTCTTCCCTTCGAAATATACAAAACTTTTTCCCAGGTGCTAATACCAGAATTAAAAATAACATTGTGTGAGGCTCAAAAAATAGGGGATTTACCAGATTCTATGAAAGAGGCAATTATCACATTAATTCCAAAAAAGGGTAAAGAACAACTAGACCCCGGGTCATATAGACCAATATCCTTTTTAAATACGGACGTTAAAATCTTGGCAAAGGTCTTGGCAGATAGGCTTTCTAAGGTGATCAAAGTTAGAATCCACAAAGATTAGACTGGTTTGATACCCGGTAGAACGATATATTCAAATATAAGAAGGCTGTACATTCATTGGATGCTCAAAAGGCATTTGATTGTATTAAATGGGAGTATTTGTGGGCAGTTCTGAAAAGGGTTGGTATAGGGGAGGGATTTATAAGATGGGTTCAGCTTATATATTCTAACCCGAGGGCTAGAGTGATGGTGGATGGGAGCTTGTCCCTGCCCCTTGCCATCTATCGGAGCACTAGGCAGGGATGCCCTCTCTCCCCATTACTATTTGCTATTGAGCCCTTGGCAAGTATAATAAGAAACGATAGGGAGTTTAAAGGCTTTCAATATGCAGAAGGAGACGAAAAATTACTAATGTACGCAGACAATATTTTATTATTTATGCACAATACTGGGGATCAGTTTAATAGAGTAATAGATATAATTATTTTTTATTTTTTCTGGTTTAAATATTAATTGGGGGAAATCCCACATGATGATATTAGGAGATGTCCAATCACAGGGATATTTAAGGGTGCATGTGCTTGAAAAACACGATAGTTTTAAATATTTTGGTATACAAATCTCCGGAAGCATAGAAGATTATGAAAAGCTAAATGTACTCCCCGTAATAAAAGAACTTAGAACCAAAATACATATTTGGAAAAGATTACCATTGTCAATTCAGGGTCGGGTAAATTTAATAAAAATTGTTTTTCTCCCAAAAATACTCTATGTTCTACAAAATGCTCCATTGAGTTTACCGCAGAAGATTTTTAGGTTATTTGATAGCCTAATGGGGGATTTTATTTGGAAAGGTGCTATCCCTAGTATAAAAAAGAAGTGCTCCAGCTCCCAGTAATAGAGGGTGGATTAGCTGTTCAGAATTGTTTTTTCTACTATTTAATTACACAATATAGTCAGATAAAAGGTAGTTTGAATGGTTTAGTGGGAAGGCAGGAATTAAATAAATTGGGTTGGAGAGAGGAATGGAATCACTTAAAGGTATTGGAATCAGGCACACTAGAGAAAAATAATACAGCAAATAGAATATTAAATTCACTGGAGTATATATGGGTGGAAGTTACAAAAATATTAGAGATTAAAGCTTTTTTGTACTACACACCTATTTGTAAAAATTTCAATCTAAAGAAATTGCAAACGATTAGGACCTATATAGACTGGGAAAGAAAGGGAATGAACTATCTAGGCCAGATATTTGAGGAAGATAAATTGAAGGACTTCAATACATTGGTTAGGGAGTTTAGAATCCCCCAAAAGGATTTCTACCAATATTTTCAGCTTAAGAATGCATTGAGGACAGTGGTGCAGGTAGACAAATATAGAAAGGAACAATCAGATACACTATATAAATTTACCAATGGAGGAGAAAAAAAAGGAACAACTGCAAAAAGATATAGGATTTTGATGGAGGAAAAAAAAAAAGGATTACAATACTTGCCAGAAAACAATGGGAAAAAGGACTACACAGTCTTTTACGGAAGAGAAATGGAAAGATGCCCTTAGAAGTTATGTTATGGTGTCATATAGGGGTTCACATAAGATATCACAGTTTTTTATAGTGCATAGATTACATCAATCCCCTTGGATGTTAAACAGAATGGGTGTGAGAGCTTCAGATAAGTGCCCAAAATGTAGGAGAGAGAAAGCAGACCTAATACACAGTTTTTGGAGATGCCCTAGATTGTTTAGATATTGGAAAGAAATAGCAGAGCTAGTATTAGTACTTTTGGAGGTTCAAGTGTTTGAAGATCCAGTAGTTTGTATATTAGGGGCAACTGAACATCTGAAGTTAAATAAAGAGACACGATTGGTTTTGGGTAAAGTACTATTTCAAGCTAGACTTCTTATATTAAGGAAATGGGTAAAGGAAGATCCTCCGACAGTGGGACAGTGGCGAGAAGCAGTTGTCAACTTGATTAAAGTGGAACGGGTTAGGCTACTTTCACACTTGCGTTCGTCGGTCCGCTCGTGAGCTTCGTTTGAAGGAGCTCACGAACGGACCCGAACGCCTCCGTCCAGCCCTGATGCAGTCTGAATGGAGCGAATCCGCTCAGACTGCATCAGTCTGGCGGCATTCAGCCTCCGCTCCGCTCGCCTCCGCACGGCCAGGCGGACAGCTGAACGCTGCTTGCAGCGTTCAGCTGTCCGCCTGGCCTTGCGGAGGCGAGCGGATCCGTTCAGACTTACAATGTAAGTCAATGGGAACGGATCCGCTTGAAGATGACACCATAGGGCTCAATCTTCAAGCGGATCCGTCCCCCATTGACTTTACATTGAAAGTCTGAACGGATCCGCTCAGGCTACTTGCGCACTTAGAAATTTTTCTAAGTTATTAATGCAGACGGATTCGTACTGAATGGAGCCTCCGTCTGCATTAATATGATCGGATCCGTTCAGAAAGGCTCCGATCAAGCGCTAGTGTAAAAGTAGCCTAACTGAGTGCTATATCAAAAAAATCTGAAAAACTTGATGAGATATGGAAAAGATTGTTATATTAGGGCTGGAAGTTACTTTCAATTATTTGGTGTTTATTTTTTTCTCCCGTCCCTCTCCCCCTCCCTAGGGGTGGTGGGTGGGTATTAGGGGTAAAAAAAATAAAAAAAATTATAATACTTATTAATTATGTCCTCCTGTAGCAGTTTTTCTTCTTTTAAATATTTTCTCCTCTTTTACCTTGTTGATTCCCTTTATGTATTTAAAAGTTTCCATCATATCCCCCCTGTCTTGTCTTTCTTCCAAGCTATACATGTTAAGGTCCTTTAATCTTTCCTGGTAAGTTTTATCCATGTACTAGTTTAGTAGCTCTTCTCTGAACTCTCTCCAAAGTATCAATATCCTTCTGGAGATATGGTCTCCAGTACTGCGCACAATACTCCAAATGAGGCCTCGCTAGTGCACTGTAGAGCGGCATGAGCATCTCCCTCTTTCTACTGTTAATGCATCTCCCTATACACCCAAGCATTCTGCTAGCATTTCCTGTTGCTCTATGACATTGCCTGCCTACCTTTAAGTCTTCTGAAATAATGACGAGGGTTGAGTGAACCCGAACTGTAAAGTTTGGGTTCGTACCGAACTTTAAGATAGGAGAGAATCTAACTCAGCGTTCTATAGAGAAATAGTTCTGTGAGTGCAGGGCACAATCGTTTTACCCTGCCCTGAGCCCATTGACCAAAAAAAAACAAACAACTTTTATAATTCTGTTAGTTAGGTGGGCGGCCATTTTATGCAAGCTCAGTTCACCAGCACTGCATCTGAGTAGAGTTGAGCGGACACCTGGATGTTCGGGTTCGAGAAGTCAATGGGACCCGAACTTTTCGGCACTAAAAAGGCTGTAAAACAGCCCAGGAAAGGGCTAGAGGGATGCAAAAGGCAGCAACATGTAGGTAAATCCCCTGCAAACAAATGTGGATAGGGAAATGAATAAAAATAAAAATAAAATAAATAAAAATTAACCAATATCAATTGGAGAGAGGTCCCATAGCAGAGAATCTGGCTTCACGTCACCCACCACTGGAACAGTCCATTCTCAGATATTTAGGCCCCGGCACCCAGGCAGAGGAGAGAGGTCCCGTAACAGAGAATCTGGCTTCATGTCAGCAGAGAATCAGTCTGCATGTCATAGCAGAGAATCAGGCTTAACGTCAGCCACCACTGCAACAGTCCATTGTCATATATTTAGGCCCAGCACCCAGGCAGAGGAGAGAGGTCCCGTAACAGAGAATCTGTCTTCATGTCAGCAGAGAATCAGTCTGCATGTCATAGCAGAGAATCAGGCTTCACGTCAGCCACCACTGCAACAGTCCATTGGCATATATTTAGGCCCAGCACCCAGGTAGAGGAGAGAGGTCCCGTAACAGAAGATCTGGCTTCATGTCAGCAGAGAATCAGTCTGCATGTCATAGCAGAGAATCAGGCTTCACGTCAGCCACCACTGCAACAGTCCATTGGCATATATTTAAGCCCAGGCACCCAGGCAGAGGAGAGAGGTCCCGTAACAGAGAATCTGGCTTCATGTCAGCAGAGAATTAGTCTGCATGTCATAGCAGAGAATCAGGCTTCACGTAACCCAACATTGGAACAGTCCATTGGCATATATTTAGGCCCCGGCACCCAGACAGAGGAGAGGTTCATTCAACTTTGGGTAGCCTCGCAATATAATGGTAAAATAAAAATAAAAATAGGATTGAATGAGGAAGTGCCCTGGAGTACAATAATATATGGTTAAGGGGAGGTAGTTAATGTCTAACCTGCACAAGGGATGGACAGGTCCTGTGGGATCCATGCCTGGTTCATTTTTATGAACGTCAGCTTGTCCACATTGGCTGTAGACAGGCGGCTGCGTTTGTCTGTAATGACGCCCCCTGCCGTGCTGAATACACGTTCAGACAAAACGCTGGCCGCCGGGCAGGCCAGCACCTCCAAGGCATAAAAGGCTAGCTCTGGCCACGTGGACAATTTAGAGACCCAGAAGTTGAATGGGGCCGAACCATCAGTCAGTACGTGGAGGGGTGTGCACACGTACTGTTCCACCATGTTAGTGAAATGTTGCCTCCTGCTAACACGTTGCATATCAGGTGGTGGTGCAGTTAGCTGTGGCGTGTTGACAAAACTTTTCCACATCTCTGCCATGCTAACCCTGCCCTCAGAGGAGCTGGCCGTGGCACAGCTGCCTTGGCGACCTCTTGCTCCTCCTCTGCCTTGGCCTTGGGATTCCACTTGTTCCCCTGTGACATTTGGGAATGCTCTCAGTAGCGCGTCTACCAACGTGCGCTTGTAATCGCGCATCTTCCTATCATGCTCCAGTGCAGGAAGTAAGGTGGGCACATTGTCTTTGTACCGTGGATCCAGCAGGGTGTCAACCCAGTAGTCCGCACACGTTAAAATGTGGGCAACTCTGCTGTCGTTGCGCAGGCACTGCAGCATGTAGTCTCTCATGTGTGCCAGGCTGCCCAGGGGTAAGGACAAGCTGTCCTCTGTGGGAGACGTATCGTCATCGTCCTGCCTTTCCTCCCAGCCACGCACCAGTGATGGGCCAGAGCTGCGTTGGGTGCCACCCCGCTGTGACCATGCTTCATCCTCATCCTCCTCAACCTCCTCCTCATCCTCGTCCTCCTCGTCCTCCAGTAGTGGGCCCTGGCTGGCCACATTTGTACCTGGCCTCTGCTGTTGCCAAAAACCTCCCTCTGAGTCACTTCGAAGAGACTGGCCTGAAAGTGCTAAAAATGACCCCTCTTCCTCCTCCTCCTCCTCCTCCTCCTCCTGGGCCACCTCCTCTTCCATCATCACCCTAAGTGTTTTCTCAAGGAGACATAGAAGTGGTATTGTAACGCTGATAACGGCGTCATCGCCACTGGCCATGTTGGTGGAGTACTCGAAACAGCGCAACAGGGCACACAGGTCTCGCATGGAGGCCTAGTCATTGGTGGTGAAGTGGTGCTGTTCCGTAGTGCGACTGACCCGTGCGTGCTGCAGCTGAAACTCCACTATGGCCTGCTGCTGCTCGCACAGTCTGTCCAGCATGTGCAAGGTGGAGTTCCACCTGGTGGGCACGTCGCATATGAGGCGGTGAGCGGGAAGGCCGAAGTTACGCTGTAGCGCAGACAGGCGAGCAGCGACAGGATGTGAACGCCGGAAGCGGGAACAGACGGCCCGCACTTTATGCAGCAGCTCTGACATTTCGGGGTAGTTGTGAATGAACTTCTGCACCACCAAATTCAGCACATGCGCCAAGCAAGGGATGTGTGTCAAATCGGCTAGTCCCAGAGCTGCAACGAGATTTCGCCCATTATCGCACACCACCAGGCCGGGCTTGAGGCTCACCGGCAGCAACCACTCGTCGGTCTGTTGTTCTATACCCCACCACAACTCTTGTGCGGTGTGGGGCCTGTCCCCCAAATATATGAGTTTCAGAATGGCCTGCTGACGTTTACCCCGGGCTGTGCTGAAGTTGGTGGTGAAGGTGTGTGGCTGACTGGATGAGCAGGTGGAAGAAGAGGAGGAGGAAGCTGAGTAGGAGGAGGTGGCAACAGGAGGCAAAGAATGTTGCCCTGCGATCCTTGGCGGCGGAAGGACGTGCGCCAAACAGCTCTCCGCCTGGGGCCCAGCTGCCACTACATTTACCCAGTGTGCAGTTAGGGAGATATAGCGTCCCTGGCCGTGCTTACTGGTCCACGTATCTGTGGTTAGGTGGACCTTGCCACAGATGGCGTTGCGCAGTGCACACTTGATTTTATCGGATACTTGGTTGTGCAGGGAAGGCACGGCTCTCTTGGAGAAGTAGTGGCGGCTGGGAACAACATACTGTGGGACAGCAAGCGACATGAGCTGTTTGAAGCTGTCTGTGTCCACCAGCCTAAATGACAGCATTTCATAGGCCAGTAGTTTAGAAATGCTGGCATTCAGGGCCAGGGATCGAGGGTGACTAGGTGGGCATTTACGCTTTCTCTCAAATGTTTGTGAGATGGAGAGCTGAACGCTGCCGTGTGACATGGTTGAGATGCTTGGTGACGGAGGTGGTGGTGTTGGTGGTACATCCCCTGTTTGCTGGGCGGCAGGTGCCAACGTTCCTCCAGAGGCGGAGGAAGAGGCCGAGGCGGCAGCAGCAGAAGAGGCCGAGGCAGCAGCAGCAGAAGAGGTATCATGGGGAGCCTGAGTGACTTCCTTGTTTTTAAGGTGTTTACTCCACTGCAGTTCATGCTTTGCATGCAGGTGCCTGGTCATGCAGGTTGTGCTAAGGTTCAGAACGTTAATGCCTCGCTTCAGGCTCTGATGGCACAGCGTGCAAGCCACTCGGGTCTTGTCGTCAGCACATTGTTTGAAGAAGTGCCATGCCAGGGAACTCCTTGAAGCTGCCTTTGGGGTGCTCGGTCCCAGATGGCGGCGGTCAGTAGCAGGCGGAGTCTCTTGGCGGCGGGTGTTCTGCTTTTGCCCACTGCTCCCTCTTTTGCTACGCTGTTGGCTCGGTCTCACCACTGCCTCTTCCTCCGAACTGTGAAAGTCAGTGGCACGACCTTCATTCCATGTGGGGTCTAGGACCTCATCGTCCCCTGCATCGTCTTCCACCCAGTCTTGATCCCTGACCTCCTGTTCAGTCTGCACACTGCAGAAAGACGCAGCAGTTGGCACCTGTGTTTCGTCATCATCAGAGACATGCTGAGGTGGTATTCCCATGTCCTCATCATCAGGAAACATAAGTGGTTGTGCGTCAGTGCATTCTATGTCTTCCACCGCTGGGGAAGGGCTAGGTGGATGCCCTTGGGAAACCCTGCCAGCAGAGTCTTCAAACAGCATAAGAGACTGCTGCATAACTTGCGGCTCAGACAGTTTCCCTGGTATGCATGGGGGTGATGAGACAGACTGATGGGCTTGGTTTTCAGGCGCCATCTGTACGCTTTCTGCAGAAGACTGGGTGGGAGATAATGTGAACGTGCTGGATCCACTGTCGGCCACCCAATGCCTGTACCTGCTCAGGCCTTACCATCCTTAGAACGGCATTGGGCCCCACCAAATATCGCTGTAAATTATGGCGGCTACTGGGACCTGAGGTAGTTGGTACACTAGGACGTGTGGCTGTGGCAGAACGGCCACGTCCTCTCCCAGCACCAGAGGGTCCACTAACACCACCACGACTATGTCCGCGTCCTTTACTAGATGTTTTTCTCATTGTTATCGTTCACCACAACAACAAAAATATTATTTGGCCCAATGTATTGAATTCAAATTCAGGCCTTTTTTTAAAGACACCTAACACTATCTAGCTATCTATTTAGGTACCGTATTACATAATACAGGCGCAGCAGTAACCACAGATTTAGCTGACTATAAATTTGAGGCCTATTATTTAGGCGCTGGGTGACAGGTATACGTTTGCAGACAGAATTAGACTGGGATATGCACAGTAACGTGTGTGTGAAGTTATTGAAAATGAACCTATGTGCACCTTGAATCTTATATACCCTTTTAGGGATAGATTTAAAGGAGGTCTGATACAGCAGAAACCACTAATTTAGAGAATTGCTAAATTGGGAATTGTATTTCAACCCAGAACAAAAACTGTGCTTTGACGGACACTAAATAACTTGACCAGCTACAGCAATAACGACAGATTTGGATGACTATAAATTTGAGGCCTATTATTTAGGCGCTGGGTGACAGGTATACGTTTACGGACAGAATTAGACTGGGATATGCACAGTAACATGTGTGTGAAGTTATTGAGAATGACCCTATCTGCACCTTGAATCTAATATACCCTTTTAGGGATACATTTAAAGTAGGCCTGATACAGCAGAAACCACTAATTTAGAGAATTGCTAAATTGGGAATTGTATTTCAACCCAGAACAAAAACTGTGCTTTGACGGACACTAAATAACTTGCCCAGCCACAGCAATAACCACAAATTTAGCTGACTACAAATTTGAGGCCTATTATTTAGGCGCTGGGTGACAGGTATACGTTTACAGACAGAATTAGACTGGGATATGCACAGTAGCGTGTGTGTGAAGTTTTCGAGAATGACCCTATCAGCACCTTGAATCTAAGATTCCCTTTTAGGGATAAATTTAAAGTAGGCCTGATACAGCAGAAACCACTCATTTAGAGAATTGCTAAATTGGGAATTGTATTTCAACCCAGAACAAAAACTGTGCTTTGACGGACACTAAATAACTCGCCCAGCCACAGCAATAACCACAGATTTAGCTGACTACAAATTTGAGGCCTATTATTTAGGCGCTGGGTGACAGGTATACGTTTACAGACAGAATTAGACTGGGATATGCACAGTAGCGTGTGTGTGAAGTTTTCGAGAATGACCCTATCAGCACCTTGAATCTAAGATTCCCTTTTAGGGATAAATTTAAAGTAGGCCTGATACAGCAGAAACCACTCATTTAGAGAATTGCTAAATTGGGAATTGTATTTCAACCCAGAACAAAAACTGTGCTTTGACGGACACTAAATAACTTGCCCAGCCACAGCAATAACCACAGATTTAGCTGACTACAAATTTGAGACCTATTATTTAGGCGCTGGGTGACAGGTATACGTTTACGGACAGAATTAGACTGGGATATGCACAGTAGCGTGTGTGTGAAGTTATTGAGAATGACCCTATTAGCACCTTGAATCTAATATTCCCTTTTAGGGATAAATTTAATATAGGCTTGATACAGCAGAAACCACTAATTTAGAGAATTGCTAAATTGGGAATTGTGTTTCAACCCAGAACAAAAACTGTGCTTTGACGGACACTAAATAACTTGCCCAGCCACAGCAATAACCACAGATTTAGCTGACTACAAATTTGAGGCCTATTATTTAGGCGCTGGGTGACAGGTATAAGTTTACAGACAGAATTAGACTGGGATATGCACAGTAACGTGTGTGTGAAGTTATTGAGAATGACCCTATCAGCACCTTGAATCTAAGATTCCCTTTTAGGGATAAATTTAAAGTAGGCCTGATACAGCAGAAACCACTAATTTAGATTATTGCTAAATTGGGAATTGTATTTCAACCCAGAACTAAAACTGTGCTTTGACGGACACTAAATAATTCGCCCAGCCAGAGCAATAACCACAGATTTAGCAGACTAGAAGTTTGAGGCCTATTATTTAGGCGCTGGGTGACAGGTATACGTTTACGGACAGAATTAGACTGGGATATGGCCAAAAAATAACCACACTATTGATGGTTAAATGCATTTGGTGTGACAGCTTGACCAACCACACTATTGAGGGTTAAATGCACTTGGTGACAGGCTCAGCTTGCCCCTGATGTAGTATATGGCCAAATAGTAACCAGACTATTGATGGTTAAATGCACTTAGTGTGAAAGCTTGACCCTGATGTAGGATTTAGCCAAAAAACAACCGCACTATTGAGGGTTTAATGCACTTGGTGACAGGCTCAGCTTGCCCCTGATGTAGTATATGGCCAAAAAATAACCAGACTATTGATGGTTAAATGCACTTGGTGTGATAGCTTGACCCTGATGTAGGATTTAGCCAAAAAACAACCGCACTAATGAGGGTTAAATGCACTTGGTGACAGGCTTAGCTTGCCCCTGATGTAGTATATGGCCAAAAAATAACCAGACTATTGATGGTTAAATGCACTTGGTGTGACAGTTTGACCCTGATGTTGGATTTAGCCAAAAAACAACACAACTACTGAGGGTTAAATGCACTTGTTGGCAGCTTGTGCTGGCGCACCACAAGACACAAAATGGCCGCCGATCACCCCAGAAAAAAGTGACTGAAAAACGCTCTGGGCAGCCTAAAAACAGTGAGCAATTCAATAGCAGCAGTTCAATCATCCACAGCTGCAGATCGATCTCTGAATGAAGTCTTTTGGAGGAGTTAATCTGCCTAATCTCGCCCTAACGTCGCAGCTGCAACCTCTCCCTATACTGATCAGAGCAGAGTGATGGGCGGCGCAACGTGACTCCAACTTAAATAGAGGCTGGGTCACATGCTGCACTGGCCAATCACAGCCATGCCAATAGTAGGCATGGTTGTGACGGCCTCTTGGGGCAAGTAATATGACGCTTGTTGATTGGCTGCTGTGCAGCCTTTCAAAAAGCGCCAAGAAATCGACGAACACCGAACCCGAACTTTTACGAAAATGTCCGGGTTCGGGTCCGTGTCACGGACACCCCAAAATGTGTCTGTTACATTTTATGGTGAAATTCAACAATTTTTGGGAGTGATGTACCACTGCTATACCTAGTAGGCAGGTTAAAAAAATAAATACAAATTGGCAGTTACATTTTCTGGTGAAATTAAGCAATTTTTTGGTGTAATATACCACTGCTATACCTATTAGACCGGTAAAAAAAATAATAGCATTTGTCAGTTACATTTTATGGTCAAATTCACAAATTTTTGGGTGTAATAAATTTCAATCATTTTTATTTTACATTTTCGGGTGACAATAAACAATTGTTTTCTGTCAGAGACCCCTGCTCTACCAAGTAGACAGGTTAATTAATTTCTGTAATTTTTCTGTTACATTCTTGGGTTGACATAATACAATTTTAGACATAAATAAACCCCTGCTCTGCATAGGTGACAGGGAATAACATTTCTGTAATGCTTCTTTGATTGATGCGCGCCAACTTATTTGATTCAGTGCTTAAACTTAACCACCTGCGGACCGCCTAACGCACGGATGCGTCTGGAAGGTGGTTGATTCATTCCTCCTGGACGCATCCGTGCGTCATCTCGCGAGACGCGAGATTTCGGTCAGAGCCAGCCCGCGCATGCGCATCGCAGGGCGGCAAAAGTTAAAGGAGTATTTCGTCAGCAACCTGCCAGTCAATGATCGTCGCTGGCAGGTTGCGGATTTAAAAAAAAAAAATTTGTCGCTAGACCACAGGTTGCACACGATCCGCTTCAAGGGCAGCAGAGTGGGGCTGGCGCTGTCGGATTACGTGGTGAGGCATACACCAGCAGCGCAGCCCATCCTGGACCTCGTACCAGCACTGCCGTACAACCTGGTGAAGTGGCGAGCACCAGAAGGGCAGTTGAAGCTGGTATGGTGGCACGTGCAGTAGTTATCCCGTCGCAGCCTTGTTACCGGGCGCCTTGGCTTCAAACAATACATCCCAAGCAAGCGCCCCCGGTATGGGGTCAAATTGTATAAGCTCTGTGAAAGGGCCACAGGCTATACCCACAACTTTTGTGTCTATGAGGGAAAAGATCAGACCCTGGAGCCGGTCGGTCGCCCTGACTACCTGGGGAGCAGTGGGAAGACAGTCTGGGACTTGGTGTCACCCTTTTCGGCAAGGGGTACCATCTTTATGTGGACAATTTCTACACAAGTGTGGCCCTCTTCAGGCATTTGTTTCTAGAACAGATTGGCTGCTGTGGCACCGCGCGAACTAGTCGCGCGGGCTTCCCCCAACGGCTCGTTACCACCCGTCTTGCAAGGGGGGAGAGGGTTGCCTTTTGTAACCAAGAACTGCTCGCGGTGAAATGGAGAGACAAGCGTGACGTTTACATGCTCTCCTCCATTCACGCAGACACGACAATACAAATTTAGCGAGCAACCCGTGTCATTGAAAAGCCCCTCTCAGTCCACGACTATAACCTTCACATGGGAGGGGTGGACTTCAATGACCAGATGTTGTCTCCGTATTTAGTGTCCCGCAGAACCAGACGCTGGTATAAGAAGATGTCTGTATATTTGATTCAATTGGCTCTGTATAATAGTTTTGTTCTCTACAGTAAGGCTGGGAGAACACGATCCTTCCTCAAATTTCAGGAAGAGATCATCGAGAACCTCCTGTACCCAGAAGGTTCCGTGGCCCCATCCACCAGTGTAGTTAGCCGTCTACACGGGTAACATTTCCCCAATGTCGTTGCTGGTACCTCAACCCAACCGTCACCCCGAAAAAGATGACGTGTCTGTAGCAGGATTGGTATAAGGCGCGACACCCGCTATTTCTGTCCTGAATGTCCTGACCACCCTGCCCTATGCTTAGGGGAGTGTTTCCACACACAGGTACACCTAGCATAGGGATCACACCTCACCAGGACAGGCACACAGGGCTATTAGGGCCCATTCATATACAGCTGCTGCAAACCTCTCCTTTCACCTGGGATAAAGTGCATAATGTACTTCGCCACATCTTTGGGCGATTTGCGCTTTGCACATTGTCCCATGGGGAAGGAGAGGTGTGCCCTATAAAGGTAAAAAACAAAAAACAAAAAAAAAATCACCAGTAAGCAAAAAGGTTAATGTTCAGTTCAAAAAGTTCAAGTTTATATGTTCTGTTCAAAAGTTACTAAAATTGTTGCGTTGCGGCCTGGTTTTCTCTTTTTACCTTCCAGGTGGACCAACCGATCGACTAGTTGCAGTACTGATGTGCATTCTGACAGAAGCATTGCGCTGCTGTCAGATTACACACAAGTCGGTGTATGCGGCGCTGCAAGACGAGATTTCTCCTCCTGCAGTAAAAGATACGTTTGCCGAGGCATATGAGCTGAGGAGGTGGCGGTGTTCCTATGCTTTGGCAAACACTTTGTATATAAAAAAAAATTCCCGGCAATGATTTATTCATCCACATCGATTGATGTGAATGGAGAAATCTGGTTTGCCAGGGCATACAAGCTAAGTGGGTATGGATGTTGGGCGGAGCTCCTATGTCCTGGCAGACGCCTTTCCCCTCCTTTTTTTTTTTTGGCAGAGATTTTTTCAGCCACATTGATCGATGCGAATGAAGAAATCTGTGCCGTTAATTTTTTTTCTTTCAGCCCAGAGGCTGAACGGAAAAAAAAATCTCATTACCTGTATGCTCAATATAAGGAGAATAGCAGAAACTCCTAATGCTGGCCATACATGTAATGATTGCGGAGACCCTCAAATGCCAGGGCAGTACAAACACTCCACAAATGACCCCATTTTGGAAAGAAGACACCCCAAGGTATTCGCTGAGGGGCATATTGAGTCCATGAAAGATTGAAATTTTAGTCCCAAGTTATCGGAAAGTGAGACTTTGTGAGAAAAAAAAAAAATATCAATTTCCGCTAACTTATGCCAAAAAAACTTGTGACAAAAAAAGAAATTCTAGGAACTCGCCATGCCCCTCACGGAATACCTTGGGGTGTCTTCTTTCCAAAATGGGGTCACTTGTGGCGTAGTTATACTGCCCTGGCATTCTAGGGGCGCTAATGTGTGGTAAGTAGTTTGCAATCAAAATGTGTAAAAAATGGCCTGTGAAATCCGAAAGGTGCTCTCTGGAATGTGTGCCCCTTTGCCCACCTTGGCTGCAAAAAAGTGTCACACATCTGGTATCGTCGTACTCAGGAGAAGTTGGGGAATGTGTTTTGGGGTGTCATTTTACATATACCCATGCTGGGTGAGAGAAATATCTTGGCAAAATACAACTTTTCCCATTTTTTTATACAAAGTTGGCATTTGACCAATATATTTATCTCACCCAGCATGGGTATATGTAAAATGACACCCCAAAACACATTCCCCAACTTCTCCTGAGTACGACAATACCAGATGTGTGACACTTTTTTGCAGCCTAGGTGGGCAAAGGGGCACACATTCCAAAGTGCACCTTTCGGATTTCACCGGTCATTTTTTACAGATTTTGATTGCAAACTTCTTCTCACACATATGGGCCCCTAAAATGGCAGGGCAGTATAACTACCCCACAAGTGACCCCATTTTGGAAAGAAGACACCCCAAGGTATTTTGTGATGGGCATAGTGAGTTCATGGAAGTTTTATTTTTTGTCACAAGTTAGTGGAATATGAGACTTTGTAGGAAAAAAAATCATCATTTTCCACTAACTTGTGACAAAAAAATAAAAAGTTCTATGAACTCACTATGCCCATCAGCGAATACCTTAGGGTGTCTACTTTCTGAAATGGGGTTATTTGTGGGGGTTTTCTACTGTCTGGGCATTTTAGGACCTCAGGAAACATGACAGGGTCTCAGAAAGTCAGAGCTGCTTCAAAAAGCGGAAATTCACATTTTTGTACCATAGTTTGTAAATGCTATAACTTTTACCCAAACCATTTTTTTTTACCCAAACATTTTTTTTTTATCAAAGACATGTAGAACAATAAATTTAGCAAAAAATATGGATGTCGTTTTTTTTGCAAAATTTTACAACTGAAAGTGAAAAATGACATTTTTTGGCAAATTGATAACAAAAAAAGTAAAAATGTCAGCAGCAATGAAATACCACCAAATGAAAGCTCTATTAGTGAGAAGAAAAGGAGGTAAAATTAATTTGGGTGGTAAGTTGCATGACCGAGCAATAAACGGTGAAAGTAGTGTAGTGCAGAAGTGTAAAAAGTGGCCTGGTCATTAAGGGGGTTTCAGCTAGCGGGGTTGAAGTGGTTAAACAAGTTGTACCACATTTAAGCTTCAATATTTTGTCCCACATTTCCGCTATACTCTTATGGCCAACATATGCGCCTCAATAGATTTTCCCACAATACCGCTTGTCTCTTTTGGCCCACATTTGGGCTTCTGTAATTTGTCCTACATTTGCGCCTCAATAGCTTTTCCCACATTTCTGCTCGATCCCAATTTTTTTTATGTACATTTATCTCCCTTAAATGTGTTCTCTTTTTCTTACGCTCCATCTCCGGCCTGGAACCCTCATTCCCCGCCACCCGTGATCACCATGGTAGGCGCATTAAAGAACATCAAAAGTTGATAAAGCAGATATCAAATTGGATCGCGAACATCACGGGGATGTGCGACATGGTGGGGCAGTAAGTATGCACATGCCTACACAAACTAACTGACAGGGGTCAGCCACTGCAACTTCTGGGTCTCCCAATTGGGCACATGGCCTAAGCTTGCCCTTTATGCCTCGGAGGTGCTGGCCTGCCCTGCAGCTGGAGTATTGTCTGAACGTGTGTTTTGCAGGACTGGAAGGTTATATTTCCCAATGTTTTGGGGTGTACCCTAATTTAAAAATATAAAAATAAATTTTAAACTAAAAAGCAGTGTAGGCTACCTCCTCCTCCTCCCCCGCCACTTCCACCTACACCGCCACATCCACCGCCTCCTCAACCTCTTACTCCATATGGACCTGGTCCTCCTAGATCAAGAATATTTATATTTTTACGTATTTTCTGTTATTTAAAGTAATTTCCCTATCCACATTTGTTTGCAGAACACTTGCCATGCACTTATCCACATTTTGACAACATTTGCAGCCCTCTAGTCCTTTCCATGACATTTTTACAGCCATTTTAGTGCTAAAAAGTTCGGGTCCCCATTGACTTCAATGGGGTTCGGGGTCAAGTTCGGGTCCCGAACTCAAACTTTTTTCTGAAGTTCGGCTGAGCCCGTCGAACCCAAACATCCAGGTGTCCGCTCAACTCTACACATGACCTAACCCCTCAGATTAACAGCGTAAAAAAATTACAAAATTTACAACAGCAAGCGATCAAAAAGGCGCGTGCCCACCAAAATAGAACCAATCTAACCGTCACCTCATCCTGAAAGAAATGAGCCCCTACCTGAGACAATCGCCTAAAAAAATAAAATAAATATGGCTCAGAATATGGAGACACTAAAACATCATTTTTTTTTGTTTTAAAAAAGCTGTTATTGTGTAAAACTTACATAAATAAAAAAAGTATACATATTAGGTATCGCTGCGTCCGTATCGACCGGCTCTATATAAATATCACATGACCTAAAACTTCAGATGAACACCGTAAAAAATAAAAAAATATAAACTGTGCTAAATAAACCATTTTTTGTCACCTTACATCACAAATAGTGTAATAGCAAGCAATCAAAAAGTCATATGCACCCCAAAATAGTGCCAATCAAACCGCCATCTCATCCCGCAAAAAATGAGACTCAACATAAGATAATTACCCAAAAACTGAAAAAACTATGGCTCTCAGAATATGGAAACACTAAAACATTATTATTATTTTTTGTTTCAAAAATGATATTATTGTGTAAAACTTACAGAAATAAATTAAAAATATACATATTAGGTATCGCCGCGTCCGTATCGACCAGCTCTATAAAAATATCACATGACCTAACCCTTCAGGTGAATACCGTAAAAAACTTTAAAAAAAGGGGAAAAAATAATTTTTTTGTCACCTTACATCACAAAAAGTGTAATAGCAAGCAATCAAAAAGTCACATGCAACCTAAAATAGTGCCAATCAAACCGTCATCTCATCCCGCAATAATCCCACCATAACTAAGATAATCTCCCAGAAACCAAAAAACCTATAGCTCTCAGACTATGGAAACACGAAAACATGATTTTTTTTGTTTAAAAAATGAAATCATTGTGTAAAACTTACATAAATAAAAAAAACAGTATACATATTAGGTATTGCAGCGTCCATATCAACTGGTCTATAAAAATACCACATGATCTAACATGTCAGATGAATGTTGTAAATAACGAAAAATAAAAACTGCGCCAAAACAGCTATTTCTTGTTACCTTGCCTCACAAAAAGTGTAATATAGAGCAACAAAAAATCCTATGTACCCTAAAATAGTACCAACAAAACTGCCACCCTATCCTGTAGTTTCTAAAATGGGGTCACTTTTTTGGAGTTTCAACTTTAGGGGTGCATCAGGGGGGCTTCAAATGGGACATGGTGTCAAAAAACCAGTCCAGCAAAATCTGCCATTCCAAAAACCGTATGGTATTCCTTTCATTCTGCGCCCTGCCGTGTGCCCGTACAGCAGTTTATGACCACATATGGAGTATTTCTATAAACTACAGAAGCTGGGCCATAAATATTGAGTTTTGTTTGGCTGTTAACCCTTGCTTTGTAACTGGAAAGAAAATTATTAAAATGGAAAATCGGCCAAAAAAGTGAAATTTTGAAATTGTATCTCTATATTCCATGAATTCTTGTGGAACACCTAAAGGGTTAAAAAAGTTTGTAAAATCAGTTTTGAATACCTTGAGGGGTGTAGTTTCTAGAATAGGGTCACTTTTTGGGAGTTTCTACTCTAGGGGTGCATCAGGGGGCTTCAAATGGGACATGGTTTAAAAAAAACAGTCCAGCAAAATCTGCCTTCCAAAAACCGTATGGCATTCCTCTCCTTCTGCGCCCTGCCGTGTGCATTTTTGGGTGGTTTTTATCATGTAAACCTCACAAAGTGACTTCAGATCTGAACTGGTCCTTGAAAAGTGGGTTTTTGAAAATTTCTGAAAAATTTCAAGATTTGCTTCTAAACTTCTAAGCCTTGTAACATCCCCAAAAAATAAAATGTCATTCCCAAAATGATCCAAACATGAAGTAGACATATGGGGAATGTAAAGTATTAACTATTTTTGTAGGTATTACTATGTATTTTAGAAGTAGAGAAATTAAAACTTGGGAATTTGCAAATTTTTCAAACTTTTTAGCAAATTTTGTATTTTTTTTATAAATAAAAATGATATTTTTTTACTCCATTTTACCAGTGTCATGAAGTACAATATGTGATGAAAAAACAATCTCACAATGGCCTGGATAAGTCAAAGCGTTTTAAAGTTATCACCACATAAAGTGACACTGGTCAGATTGGCAAAAAATGATCTGGTCCTTAACCGCCTCCGGACCGCCTAACGCAGGATCGCGGTCCTGAGGCGGCAGTCTCAGGCAGAGTCACGCAGGGATGCGTCATCTCACGAGACGCGAGGTGATGCTCACAGCCAGCCCGCACATGCGCATCGCGGGCCGGCAAAAGTTAGAGGGGGGTTACATCATCAGCCTGCCAGCCAATGATCATCGCTGGGAGGCTGATGATTTTTAAAATAATGAATCACAGGCTATTTAACACCTCATATTTATAAATATAAGGTGTTAAATGGCTGCTGTGCTCCTCTGCTGGTCCTTTTCGTCGGTTGGTCTCAGCAGAGGAGCACAGTTCACAGTGAGTACACCAAACACCACACTTAGCCCCCAGATCACCCACTATCACTCCAATTAACCCCTTGATCGCCCCTGTCAATCACCTAGTGAAAGGGAAAAAAGTGATCAGTGTAAACTGTCACTTTTTTTTCCCACTGGTATTGACTCTTAGGTTTTAGGATAGTTTAGGCCCCTTGGTTAGGTAGTTAGCGATCGTCGTTTTACGCCCAACCCACTGCATCGCAGTCACTGATTCGTTGATTAGCGTAATGCTAATCAGCATTTGTACTTTTATAGTATCTGTAAGTGAAATTCATCAAAAGAGGACAATAGGACATTTACCCATACTGTGTCTCCTCCAGGATGGCGCCAACCCCAACGCGCGTTTCGGCGTACCTTCGTCACCCCCAGACGAAGGTACGCCGAAACGTGCGTTGGGGTTGGCGCCATCCTGGAGGAGACACAGTATGGGTAAATGTCCTATTGTCCTCTTTTGATGAATTTCCATATATGCATTTTTTGTGAATTATCATGTTGAAGGGATAGGGACTTTGTCCACTGTATGCCTCCTCCAGTGATGCTGCTTTTTTATCTCCTGCACTTTTTCTCTTTTAATCATGTATGTCATTGTATTATAATGTTTTTTGTAATAAAGAATCAATGAATACCAGCGGTCTGGCATTTGTCTATGTAGGTTTTGTATTTAATGTACTGCCAAAAGTTGGTTTATGTCTGAATAAGTATTTATTCGATGGTTGTAGATATATATTTTTTTCGGTTGGTATTCTTCTGAAGAGGCCTACAGGATTCTGACCCAGTCGGATGAGGAATGGGAACCCTCATCTGACGAATCCAGCAGGTCAGAATATGAACCTGTAGAAAGCAGTGGCAGTCTGACCCAAAGTTCGGACGAGGAGGTTGAGGTCCCTGATAGCACCAGGCGAACCCGGCCCCGCGTTGCTAGACCACAGGTTGTGCAGGATCCGCTTCAAGGGCAGCAGAGTGGGGCTGGCGCTGTCGGATTACGTGGTGAGGCATACAGCAGCAGCACAGCCCACCCTGGACCTAGTACCAGCACTGCCGTACAATATGATGAAGTGGAGAGCACCAGAAGGGCAGTTGAAGCTGGTACAGTGGCACGTGCAATAGTTACCCCATCGCAGCCACCGCACAGACAGGCCCGTAGACCCCCTAGAGTCCCTGAGGTGCTGGCAAACCCTGATTAGCAGTCACCAACTTCAGCTGCACCATTAGTTCCCCCTTTCACCGCCCAGTCTGGAGTTCAGGTTGAGACAGCTCAGATCGGTTCGGCCCTGGGATTTTTCTTTCTTAAAACATAAAAATCTTTCATCACATCAATAACATAATACAACATGTTCTATGTACTACTATAACAAATATTATTGGTTATCACCCAAGCACCCACCCACCACCCCAAGGGAGAGGGGGGGAGAGAGAGGAAGGACAAAAAAAAAAAAATGGAGAACTCCTCCTAATATGGCCATTTGTTCCAAATCTCGTCAAGTCCCGCTGGATTTTTAGTATCGCACCCGGAAACCCGATGGATTTTAATAAGATTTTCTACTGCTACCTGCCACTGTCCCACTGTGGGCGGATCTTCTTTTATCCATTTCCTAAGTATAAGGAGTCTAGCTTGAAATAGTACTTTACCCAAAACCAGTCGTACTTCCTTCTTTAATTTCAAGTGTTCAGTTGCTCCCAGTATACATACTACTGGATCTTCAATCACCTGAACCTCCAGGAATACCAATACAATCTCTGCAATCTCCTTCTAGTATCTGAAAAGTCTGGGACATCTCCAAAAACAATGAATTAAATCTGCCTCCCTTTCCCTAAATTTTGGACAATTATCCAACATTCTGAATCCCATTTTCTTTAACATCTTGGGAGAACGATGTAATCTATGTACTATAAAGAACTGTGATATTTTGTGTGAACCCCTATCCAAGACCGTTGGATAGTTTCTAAGGGCATCTTTCCATTTCTTGTCAGAAAAAAATGGTTGGAGTTCTTCTTCCCATTTTTTTTTGGCTAATATTGTAATCCGTTCTTTCTTTCCTTCCATCAATACCCCATATTGATTTTTTCTCCACTATCAGTACATTTATATATTCGATCTGATTGTTCCTTTCTATATTTGTCTAAATTTACCCCTGTCCTTAAAGCATTCCTGAACTGGAAGTATTTATAAGTATCCTTGTGGGGGATCCCGAACTCCCTAACCAGTGTATTAAAATCCTTCAGTTTATCATCTTCAAATACTCGAGCTAAGTATTTTATCCCATTTTTTTCCCAGTCAATGTAACTCCTAATCGTTTGTAGTTCTTTCAAGTTTAAATTTTTCCAAATAGGTGTATATTGAAGAAAACCTTTTATCCCAAGTAGTTTTTTAATCTGCCCCCAAATGTGATCCATTGTATTCATAATACTATTTCCTGTATTATTTTTATCAAGTGTACCCGATTCCATTATCTCTAAGTGATTAAGTTCCCCTCCCCAACCCATTTTATTTAATTCCTGTCTTCCCACTAAACTATTCAAACTATCTCTTATCTGACTATATTGTGTTATCAAATAATACATAAACCAGTTAGGAACCGCCAACCCACCCTCTCTCGCTGGGAGCTGAAGCACTTATTTTTTTATCCTGGGGATAGAGCCCTTCCATATGAATTCCCCCATTAGGCGATCCAGTAACCTAAATATCTTCTGCGGGAGTCTTATTGGGGTATTTTGTAACACATAAAGTACCTTTGGTAGAAAAATCATTTTTATTAGATTTACCCGACCTTGAATAGAGAGTGGGAGTCTTTTCCAAATATGTATTTTAGTTCTAAGTTCTTTTATCACAGGGAGTACATTTAGTTTTTCATAGTCTTCTATATTACCGGAGATTTGTATACCCAAATATTTAAAACTCTCGTATTTCTCAAGTACTTGAACTCTTAAATCCCTCCCTAACTGCCCCTCCCCCAATACCATCATATGGGATTTCGCCCAATTAATATTTAATCCAGAAAAGGAGCCAAACTTATCTATTTTATCTAATACTCTACTAAACTGATCCCCTGTATTGTGCATAAATAACAAAATATCATCGGCATACATTAATAATTTTTCGTCTCCTCTCGAATATTGAAAACCTTTTATCTCCCTATCATTTCTTATTATATTTGCGAGAGGCTCAATTGCTATAGCAAATAATAATGGAGAGAGAGGGCATCCCTGCCTGGTGCCCCGGTAAAGGGCAAGAGGCAGGGACAAGCTCCCATCCACCATCACTCTAGCCCTTGGGTTGGAATATATTAGCTGAATCCATTTTATAAATCCCTCCCCTATACCAACCCTTTTTAAGACTGCCCATAAATACTCCCATTCAATACAGTCAAATGCCTTTTGGGCATCCAATGAAAGTATTGCTTTGTCACCTGGTTCTGTTCTATTAGCCTCAATATTAAGGTACAACCTTCTTATATTTGAATATATTGTTCTACCTGGTATAAAACCGGTCTGATCTTCATGAATTATGCCTTTAATCACTTTGGAAAGCCTCCCTGCCAATACCTTTGCCAGGATTTTAACGTCCGTATTCAGCAGAGATATTGGTCTATAGGATCCGGGTCTAGTGGTTCTTTGCCCTTTCATTGGGATCAATGTAATAATTGCCTCTTTCATAGAGTCTGGTAGTTCCCCTATCCTTTGCGCCTCCTTTAGTGTTGTTATTAATTCCGGTATTAAAACCCGGGCAAAGGTCTTATATATTTCAAAAGGAAGGCCATCGCACCCTGGTGTTTTTGCGGGTTTTACTTTATCCAAAACTTCATTAATTTCGGCAATTGATATATCTCTATCCAAATATTCCTTTTGGGCCTGGGATATCTTTCTCCAGGCAACCTGATCTAGATATGAGTCCAACTCTACTCTTGAATATCGGACCCTAGTTTCATAGAATTCCTGGAAGTACTCCCTAAAAACCTTTTAAACGCCTTCCGGTGAGGTAATTATTCTATCATTATTATCTCTGATCATCCCCATCCAAGATTTACCTCTTTGGTTTTTTACAATACCTGCCAAAATTTTTCCCACTTTTTCTCCCTCTGAAGCCAGTGTGAACCCTTGGAAGAACAGTTCTTTTCTACTTTTCTCAAGCTGATATATTTTTAGTTTTTCCTGTTCTTCCACTCATTCCTTCCTTTTTTGTTCAGTGGGGTTAATCATATAAGCCCTACTTACTTCTTGTAATTTCTTTTCCAATAGATTACCACTTTCCTTATTACACTTTTTCCAATAATTTACCTTTTTGAACAAAAGTCCTCTCAGGACTGCCTTGGCTGTGTCCCAGACTATCAGTCTACTGGCAGAATTGCTGTTCTCCTGGAAAAAAAAATATATTTCCTCAATTATACTGTCTGTATCTGAAATAAATGACAACCAATGGGCATTGAACTTGAACAAAGGAAAATTTCTACTCAACTCTAGTTCCATTACCACTGCACTATGATCTGATCACTATTTATCTTGATCCTATTTTGAAGCATTAGATTTTTATTCCCCAACACCATATCTATTCTTGACCAGGTTTGATGGGTTTTAGAATAGCAGGAATACATAATTTCCTCCGGGTTCTGCTGGCGCCACACATCTATCCAGTTAAATTCCAAGGCCAAATTAAACAAATCCACGTTCTGTGTTCTTCCCCCTCTGCTAGAGAGCCTATCCCTGAGTGGGTCCATTACAGCGTTATAATCTCCTATCGCTACCATTATACATTCTTGTCTGTTCACCATAAATCTGTGTAGTTCATACAAAACATCTGGCTTATATGGTGGTGGAATATATATATTTGCAATTACTATTTTAACCCCTTCTATATTGCACTGCAAAAAGAGGTACCTGCCACAGTCGTCTGCCTCGTGTGCAAATCTAATCCCATGATGTACCAAGATTGAGACCCCTCTAGAGAAGGTAGTATGTACCGAGTGGTAACCAACGACTATCCATCTCTTCTCTAACCACCTTAACGATTCTTTATCCAGATGTGTTTCTTGGAGGCACATGATGGCTGGCAAGAACCTCTTCATCCACTCAAGGATAGCATATCTCTTTACTCTATCTCTTAAACCTCTCACATTCAATGAAAGAATCCTAACCATCTAGCAGAGAGGGAAAAACAAAAAGAGAAAAAAAACAAAAACACATTTTTACACGTCCTCTCTCTCCCTCCTCTCCTACCCACCTCCCCCCTTCCTTGAATAGCCCCCCTGACCGCTCTTCGGCGGTTGGGGCGACTCCATTACTTTTCATATTACTCCTTGTCCCCCCCCCCACACCTTACCCTCAAAGACCCAACCCATCCGCCCATTCACTAGCCTCCAGTGGTGTCTGAAAAAATTCCAGCTTTCCTTTATATTCAACCCTTAATTTTGCCGGAAAAAATAAACTATACTTCAGGCCTGCCTCCCTTAATCTCTTTTTGACACTTATATACTCTTTTCTACGAGCATTCGTATCGGCTGAGTAATCCAGGAAGAGTCTTATCTTTTCACCGTGCATCTGATATTTTTCAGAAGTTCGAGCATCCGACAGTATTCTATCCCGGTCCTTAGCCAGTAGGCATTTAATCAACATGTGTCTAGGATATCCCCCTGGTGGCCCTTTTTTTGTGGGAACCCTATGTGCTCTCTCGATAGCAAACAAAGGGGAAAGGGTGCCCTCTCTAGAATTGTCCTTTATCCATCTCTCCATAAAATCGATACAGTTGTCCCCTTCTGCCTGCTCTGGGATCCCGACACATCTTATATTCGTTCTCCTTGCTCTATCTTCTTGATTTATCAATTTTTGTTCCATCTTACTATTCATCTGTTTTAGAGATACGACCTGTTTTTCTAAGTCATGAACCGAAAACTCCAGGGCGGGGATCCTTTTTTCCATCTCGTGCAATCTCTGCCTTATTTTCTCCATCTCATCCCTTATTACACTGACATCAGTTTGTACTGCCTCGATCTGTATCACGATATTCCCCATTAATTTTTCCATCCTCGTCCGTCCTTCATCATTTTTGTATCTATTTCTGTGTTTACCCCCGTTGCTCCCTGATCGCTTACCGCACCCGGAGATCCGTTTTCATGTGTCATAACTTGAGACTCTACCACTGTGTTTTTTTTGCTTCTGTAGGGGGCTAGAACCTGGAGAACTTGGGGCCAAAAATTTACTTAATCCCTGTTGTTTTGGCCCAACCTCTAGTTGTTCCTCCTTTTTCTTTGGGGGCATCCTTCCTCCCACTCCTCTCCCCCCCTTACTATTGTTTCCCTCCCTCCCACTTCGTCGGACCTTGCTTTCCACTACTCCCTTCCCCCCATCTCCCCCACCTCCCCCACTCCGCAAATCCCCACCCACAACAATATCAATAACAGGTCTCTACCCCCCCCCCCCCCCCAGCCGTTACTCGTAAATACAAATATGGGGTCAAATCCTAGACACACAGTAAATAATATCAGTGACCAACAGATTCAACAACCCCAAATATCCTTGCAAAAAGTGTAAACCCTTCAGGAGAAGGTGCGTCGATACCTGGAGGATAAACGAAGGGGGAGAAGGGGGGAAGAAAGGGGAGAAAAAAAAACAAAAACGAGATTTCCAAGTAACAAGCTGTAACAGTTGTCAAAAGTCTGATTATTTTAAACATTAGATCCCATGCAGCAGTATCCAGGCGTCCAGTTAACATTAACGCTTGTCCAGATTAATCAGGGAGAGTTCAATAATATCATACAGGGTTAATCTTATTGGTATCTGTGTGAAAAATGATAAAAAATCCCCCCCCCCCCTCCCTTCAGGGTCAATTCAGATCTCCTAAAAAAAAAAAAAGCCCACTCAAGTTATTGTTCTTGTTATTATAGTTCTTGCGAACCACAGATATTAAAACAAGATCTGTCCAGAACCGTTTTCTTGGTATTAGTCAAACAGGGAGAGAGAGAAAAAAAAAAAGGAAGAGCACAATCCCACAACACTGCAATAGCACAACAGGTGCAGGAGAGGGTTATCGTACAGAGAGTTAGTCCTTGGTTAGTCCACAACGTAGGAGGTGGTTAGGGGGAATTAAACCCCATAGGGCATTCCGAGGGAGCTTATAGCTGGAAGCAATATCATAGTATAAAGGCGGTTCTGCTGAATCACAGTCATATTAAATGAAATGTACCATCACCAGCCACAAATCTTCCCTCTTTATTCCTGATTTTCCTTCCTCTCTCAATTGCTTTGCTTTCCACAAGGATTACCCCATTATCAATACATCAGATAGTGCAGGACACCACAGCACCTCCGATCTCGGCTCTCCAGCCCCCCTCCTACACACCGTATACGATGATGGCACAGCAGTAGCGAAGCTTCTACCCTGTGGGACAAAGCGATTATTCTCCACTACCCACAGCTCACACCAACAGTGCACTCATAGAAGTGTAACTCGACAGCCAGGAAATCTCCAAGGAGACCACCATTCGGACTCCAAACTCATTTTTGGCTCCTGAGGATACCGTGCCACAGACAGCGTAGACACCAGACCACATCACACTGAGCGATAGCAGTGCTCCGGCTCTCCTCTATTCGAGGGCTCTCACCACCCCAGTGTCGGTGTCCTCCTCACCGAAAGTGGCCCACGGCAGGCGGGCAGGAGCAACACATGCTGCAGCAGGCGAGCGGGCCGAGAGAGCAGCGGGTGACGGGCGGGGGGGGGGGGCGGAGCCTAGCGTCCTACGTCAGACGCTCCCATGCGGTCCACTTGAGCCAAAAATAACCAAGCTGTTCTTGACTGCAGAGCTCTTGGACATAGTCGTGGCAGAAGAAAATCGGTATGCCACTCAATTTATAGCCGCCAATGCGGGAAGCTATTGTGCCCAGCCTTTCCGGTGGAAACCCGTCCAAGTTTCCGAATTAAAAACCTTTCTGGGCCTTCTCCTCAACATGGGTCTAACCAAAAAGCATGAATTGCGGTCATATTGGTCCACGAACCCAATTCATCACATGCCCATGTTCTCTGCTGCCATGTCCAGGGCACGATTTGAGGCCATCCTGTGTTTCCTGCACTTTAGCGATAACACCACCTCCCGTCCCAGAGGCCACCCAGCTTTTGACCGGCTCCACAAAATTCGGCCCCTCATAGACCACTTCAACAACAAATTTGCAGATTTGTATACCCCTGAGCAAAACATCTGCGTAGACGAGTCCCTTATACATTTTACCGGGCGCCTTGTCTTCAAACAATACATCCCAAACAAGCGTGCCCGGTATGGGGTCAAATTGTATAAGCTCTGTGAAAGGGCCACAGGCTATACCCACAAATTTCGGATCTATGAGGGTAAAGATCAGACCCTGGAGCCGGTCGGTTGCCCTGACTACCTGGGGAGCAGTGGGAAAACAGTCTGGGACTTGGTGTCACCCTTATTTGGCAAGGGGTACCATCTTTATGGGGACAATTTCTACACAAGTGTGCCCCTCTTCAGGCATTTGTTCCTAGAACAGATTGGCTGCTGTGGCACCGCGCGACCTAGTCGCCGGGGCTTCCCCAATGGCTCGTTACCACCCGTCTTGCAAGGGGGGAGAGGGCTGCCTTGAGTAATGAAGAACTGCTCGCAGTGAAATGGAGAGACAAGCGTGACGTTTACATGCTCTCCTCCATTCACGCAGACACGACAATACAAATAGAATGGGCAACCAGTGTCATTGAAAAGCCCCTCTGTGTCCACGACTATAATTCGCTCATGGGAGGGGTGGACTTCAATGACCAGATGTTGGCTCCATATTTAGTTTCTCGACGCACCAGACGCTGGTATAAGAAGGTGTCTGTATATTTAATTCAATTGGCTGTAAATTATAGTTTTGTTCTCTACAGTAAGGCTGGGAGAACAGGATCCTTCCTCAAATTTCAGGAAGAGATCATCGAGAACCTCCTGTATCCAGGAGGTTCCGTGGCCCCATCCACCAGTGTAGTGAGCCGTCTACACGAGCGACATTTCCCCAATGTCGTTGCTGGTACCTCAACCCAACCATCACCTCGAAAAAGATGTCATGTCTGTAGCAGGAGTGGAATAAGGCGTGACACCCGCTATTTCTGTCCTGACTGCCCTGACCACCCTGCCCTAGTGTTTCCAGAAGTACCACACACAGGTATACTTAGCATAGGGATTGTATCTCAAAGGACAGGCACATAGGGCTATTAGTGCCCTTTCACTCACAGATGCTGCAAACCTCTCCTTTCACCTGGGACAAACTGCATAATGTACTTCGCCACATCTTTGGGCGCTTTGCACATTGTCCCATGGGGAAGGAGAGGTTTGTCCTATAAAAGGTAAAAAAAAAAATGACCAGTAAGCAAAAAAGTTAACGTTCTGTTCAAAAAGTTAAATAAAGTTTATATGTTTAGTTCAAATGTTATTATAAAGTTAATAAATTTATTGCGTTGCGGTCAGGTTTTTTCTTTTGTTTATTTTTACCTTCCAGGTGGACCAACCAATCAACTAGCTGCAGCACTGATGTGCATTCTGACAGAAGCATTGCGCTGCTGTCAGATTACACAAAAGTCGATGTATGCGGGGCTGCAAGACGAGATTTCTCCTCTGCAGTAAAAGATACGTTTGCCGAGGCATATGATCTGAGGGGGCGGCGGTGTTCATATGCTTTGGCAAACACTTTGCATATAAAAGAAAATAAAAAATCCCGGCAATTATTTATTCATCCACATCGATTGATGTGAATGGAGAAATTGGGTTTGCCAGGGCATACGAGCTAAGTGGGTATGGATGTTGGGCAAAACTCCTATGTCCTGGCAGACGCCTTTCACCTCTTTTTTTTTTGGGCAGAAATTTTTTCATCCACATTGATCGATGCAAATGAAGAAATCTGTGCCGTTTATTTTTTCTTTCAGCCCAGAGGCTGAACGGAAAAAAAAAATCTCATTACCTGTATGCTCAATATAAGGAGAATAGCAGAAACTCCTAATGCTGCCCATACATGTAATGATTGCGGAGACCCTCAAATGCCAGGGCAGTACAAACACCCCACAAATGACCCCATTTTGGAAAGAAGACACCCAAGGTATTCGCTGAGGGGCATATTGAGTCCGCTAACTTGTGCCCAAAAAAAAAATTATTCTAGGAACTCGCCATGCCCCTCATTGAATACCTTGGGGTGTCTTATTTCCAAAATGGTGTCACATGTAGGGTATTTATACTGCCCTGGCATTTTAGGGGCCCTAAAGCGTGAAAAGTAGTCTGGGATCCAAATGTCTAAAAATGCCCTCCTAAAAGGAATTTGGGCCCCTTTGCGCATCTAGGCTGCAAAAAAGTGTCAAACATGTGGTATCGCTGTACTCAGGAGAAGCTGGGGAATGTGTTTTGGGGTGTCATTCTACATATTCCCATGCTGGGTTAGATAAATATAGGTCAAATGCCAACTGGGTGAGATAAATATAGGTCAAATGCCTGCTTTGTATAAAAAAATTGGAAAAGTTGTCTTTTGCCGAGATATTACTCTCACCCAGCATGGGTATATGTAAAAAGACACCCCAAACTTTTTTGCAGCCTAGGTGGGCAAATGTGCCCACATTCCAAAGAGCACCTTTCGGATTTCACAGGGCATTTTTTACAGATTTGATTTCAAACTACTTCTCACGCTTTAGGGCCCCTAAAATGCAAGGGCAGTATAACTCCCCCACAAGTGACCTTATTTTGGAAAGAAGACACCCCAAGGTATTCCGTGAGGGGCATGGCGAGTTCCTAGAATTTTTTATTTTTTGTCACAAGTTAGCGGAAAATGATTTTTTTCTTACAAAGTCTCATATTCCACTATCTTGTGACAAAAAATAAAAACTTCCATGAACTGGCTATGCCCATTACAAAATACCTTGGGGTGTATTCTTTCCAAAATGGGGTCATTTGTCGGGTAGTTATACTGCCCTGGCATTTTAGGGGCCTTAATGCGTGCAAAGTAGTTTGAAATAAAAATCTGTAAAAAAAATGGCCTGTGAAATCCGAAAGGTACTCTTTGGAATGTGGGCCCCTTTGCCCACCTAGGCTGCAAAAAAGTGTCACACATGTGGTATTGCTGTACTCAGGAGAAGTTGGGGAATGTGTTTTGGGGTGTCATTTTACATATACCCATGCTGGGTGAGAGAAATATCTCGGCAAAAGACAACTTTTCTCTTTTTTTTATACAAAGTTGGCATTTGACCAAGATATTTATCTCACTCAGCATGGTTATATGTAAAATGACACCCCAAAACACATTCCCCAACTTCTCCTGAATACGGCGATACCACATGTGTGACGCTTTTTTGCAGCCTAGGTGGGCAAAGGGGCCCACATTCCAAAGAGCATCTTTCGGATTTCACAGGCCATTTTTTACAGATTTTGATTTCAAACTACTTTGCACGCATTTGGGCCCCTAAAATGCCAGGGCAGTATAACTACCCCACAAATGACCCCATTTTGGAAAGAAGATACCCCAAGGTATTTTGTGATGGGCATAGTGAGTTCACGGAATTTTTTTATTTTTTGTCACAAGTTAGTGGAATATGAGACTTTGTAATAAAAAAAATAAAAAAAAGAATCATCATTTTCCGCTAACTTGTGATAAAATGTGGTTGTGGACTAAAAATATTTCTTTGAAACATTGTTCTAGGAAATTCTCTCCGCGTTTCATAGGACCATATAATATTATTGAGGTTATTAATCCGGTGTCTTTTAGAGTGAAACTACCCGACTCCCTTCGTATACATGTGTTCCATAAATCGTTACTCAAGAAATATGTGTCACCAGTGGCTACTTCCAATAAACCTCCCCCACCTGTGGAGTTTGAAGGTCAGGAGGAATTCATCATCTCTAGAATTATTGATGTTAGAAAGGTTAGGAACTCCTTTCAATACTTGGTCCACTGGAAAGGCTTTGGACCTGAAGAGAGGTCCTGGGTTCCTGTGTCTAGGATGCATGCCTCCAAGTTAATTGCTAAATTTCGCCGGGAACATCCTGAGAAGCCCTCTCCGCCATTGTTGGGTCCAGAGGCCCCTCGTGGAAGGGGGGGTACTGTAACTGGGTGCCGAAGGTGCACTCTGTCTCCCATCAGCCGCAAACCTGCTGCTTAGCTTCGGGAGCGAGGATCTGTGTCTGGCCTCGTTCCCAGGGCGGCTCTGCTAGCTGGTAGGCTCCCTGCTCCTAGGTCTGTCTTGAGCGCCGAGCTGATCACTCGGTGCTCGACTTCTCTGTCTGTCGATCATGTGATGCTGGCCACATCACATGACCGTCACTCTCTACTATAAATAGAGGCGGTGATTGTGATTTTAGTCTCTTAGGCTCTGTGTATTGTTAGCTACTCTTATGATTGACCTCTGGAATTTGACCTTGACCTTTTCCTGACCACCCTTTTCCTACTCCCTTGGTTTTGACGCTACATCTCGGATTCTGACCTCGGCTAATTCTCGGATTTGCCACCTGCCTCTTAACCCTTTGTATTGACGTGACCTCCTGGATGACCTCGGCTAGCTGACCCGCCTTTGCCTTCTCCTTCACAGGGTACCTCTCTCATCCACTTCCTTGTCCATTTGTCTGCCTGCATCTCGCGTACCGTTCTCTGCCCAGCTGTCCGGTACCCTCTCTGTCCCTTCCTCCCCTACCCAGCACTTACGAAGGTTAGGGATCGTCGCCCAGTTGCGCCCCGTCACCTAGGGCGGGTGGTGAAAGTAGGCAGGGACAAGGTTGAGGGTGGCAGTCTAGGGGGTGCCCTTCCTTCTACATTCCCTTCCCGTGACACCCCCAAATCGCCAATGCACACAGAGAGACAATGGAACAGACCTCACTACTCAAAGTATACAATGTCCCACTCTTTACAATACAAATAGACATTCAACATTCCAACATAGCACAAATTAGTTGTAAAAGTCTCTTGGGCCTGGCTGTACTCATGGCTTTTCTGTCCAAAACAGTTCCACAGATTGAAGCTCTGCGGCCGGTCTGTCTTCTCCTTTAAAGTTAGTATGGGCCATAATCCTGGGGCAAGAGGCTTGCAACCAGGCCCCTCTAAAACCCAGTGGCGAGGTTGGTTTTGCCATCTCTAGTTAGAAAACACCTGGTATTTTTCTGTTTTGGACCTCACGAATGGTGTTGAGCGTGATTATTTGAATCGTGAATATTGGCACTTCAAGAATTCAAAGCCTATTCAGTTATAATATTAATGCATTATATTGGAGATATTTCAATGGACATGTCCGGACATGTTCGGATGCACTCAGGCTGATGTCAGCAGTAGTGATATCCCGAACTATTCGCCGGCGAACAGTTCACGGTGAACATAGCTTGTTTGCATTCTCCGTGGTGGGCGAACATATGCGATGTTTGGTCCGCCCCCTATACATCATCATTGAGCAAACTTTGACCATGTACCTCACAGTCAGCAGACACATTACAGCTAATCAGCAGCAGACCCTCCCTCCCAGACCCTCCCACCTCCTGGACAGCATCCATTTTAGATTCATTCTGAAGCTGAATTCTTAGTGAGAGGAGGGAGAGTGTAGCTGCTGCTAATTCAATAGGGAAAGTGTTAGCTAGGGTAGTGTTCTGTGTCCACAGACTCATCTGCTGTAAGGACAGTGTCCTGACAGCAACCCAAAAAGCCCTTTTTAGAGCTGGTACATCAGTCTGCTTTTTTTTATCATATATATTATATATATATATATATATATATATATATATATATATATATATACATTGCAGTTACCTTGTATGAATGCACACCATTCATACATGGTGTCACAGAAAATACCTTGCAGACAAAAATAATTAAATTAATATTATTTTTCTGTGATATAATCGCATTTTCAAGCCAGTGAGTGACTGTGTGGCCCACAGACAGTACTGTGTGCACACCATCCATACAGGGTGTCACAGAAAATACCTTGCAGACAAAAATAATTACATTTATATTATTTCTCTGTGATATAATCGCATTTGCAAGCCAGTGAGTGACTGTGTGGCCCACAGACAGTACTGTGTGCACACCATCCATACAGGGTGTCACAGACAAAACCTTGCAGATGAAAAAAAAATCAATTTATATTATTTCTCTGTGATATAATTGCATTTGCAAGCCAGCGAGTCATTGTGTGGCCCACAGACAGTACTGTGTGCACACCATTCATACAGGGTGTCACAGACAATACCTTGCAGATGAAAATAATTCAATTTATATTATTTATCTGTGATATAATCGCAGTTACAAGCCAGTAAGTGACTGTCTGGCCCACAGACAGTACTGTGTGCACACCATCCATACAGGGTGTCACAGACAATACCTTGCAGATAAAAAAAAAATCTATTTATATTATTTCTCTGTGATATAATCGCATTTGCAAGCCAGTGTGTGTCAGGCCCACACAGACTGTACTGTGCCCACTGCTCACCACTTATATAGGATGGCACAGTACCTTGCACGCATAGTACCACTTATCTAAAAAAAATGACAGGCAAAGGCAGGCCACCCCGCAGGGGCCGTCGTGGTGCTGTGATTTCCACTGGCCCTGGAATAATGCCCAGTGTTCAGAGGCCACGTACCCTGAACCCAAAAAATTCTGAGAAAATAGTTGACTGGCTTACACATGACGCCCAATTTTCAACAGCTTCTGCTAAGAACCTTGACGCACCATCCTCTTCCAGCTCAGCTTTGGTCACTTGCTCTCAAGTTACCACTTTCCTGCCCGCTGCCACCACCACCACTACCACCACAGCCGCTTCACTTGATCCCTCAGAGGAGTTATTTCCACATCAGTTGGATGAAATTAGAGATGCGCAACCATTATTGCCAGAGGATGTAGATAACAGGGATATGACTCAGTCAGGCAGCATTACACACATGGATGTACAGTGTGATGATGATGATGATGTTGTACCCGCTGCTGCTTCCTTTGCTGAGGTGTCAGATACAAGGGAAGCGGTTGATGATGGCGATGTGTCTGTGGATGCCACGTGGGTGCCTGCTCGAAGAGAAGTAGAAGAGGGGAAAGTTCTGAAGGGGAGACAGAGAGAAGGAGGAGACGAGTTGGTAGCAGGGGGAGGTCGTCGCAAGGAGCTGGTGGCACAGTCAGACAGCATGTATCGGCACCCGGGGTCAGCCAGACAGCACACCAATCAACGCAAGCTGTTGCCACCACCAGAATGCCATTTGCAACCTGTGCCAAAAGAAACTGAGTCATGGGAAGTCCAACACCCACCTCGGTACAACTGCTTTGCAAAGGCACATGATCTCACATCACAAACGCCAATGGGATCAACACATGAGTACAAGCAGCACACAAACTCAAAGCCACCATCCTCCTCCTGGTCCAGCATCTTCAGCCACGTCAACCACTGCTGTCCTCCTTGCCCCCTCTCAATCACCCGCCACTCCGCCTCTCACCTTCAGCAGTTCCATCTCATCTGCCCACAGTCAGGTGTCTGTAAAGGAAATGTTTGAGCGTAAGAAGCCAATGTCAAAGAATCACCCCCTTGCCCGGCGTCTGACAGCTGGCTTGACGAAACTCTTAGCCCGCCAACCTTTACCATACCAGCTGGTGGAGTCTGAGGCCTTCAAAAAATGTGTCGCTATTGGGACACCACAGTGGAAAGTACCCGGGCAAATTTTTTTTTCAAAAAAGGCAATCCCAAACCTCTACTCACTGATTGAACAGGAAGTCATGTGTCCTTTTGAGGAGGTGACAAACCTAGTCAGTTGGACCGAAGGCACCATCAGCGACCTCATCCCATTTGTTTTCTTCCTAGAGCGTGCCCTGCGAAGAGTGCTGGATCAGGCTGTAGATGAGCGTGAAGAGGAAGAGTTGTGGTCACCGTGATGATCACCAGAAACAGCCTTGTCATCATCGCTTGCCGGATCTGCGGCAACACTGCAAGAGGCGTATGAGGAAGAGGAGTCAGAGGAGGAATTTGGCTTTGAGGAGGAGGAAGACCAACCACAGCAGGCATCCCAGGGTGCTCGTTGTTGTTACCTATCTGGGACCCGTGGTCTTGTACGTGGCTGGGGGGAAGAACAGACCAACAATGACATTAGTGAGGACGAGGAACGGGAAATGAGTAGCTCGGCATCCAATCTTGTGCAAATGGGGTCTTTCATGCTATCATGTCTGTTGAGGGACCCTCGTATAAAAAGGATGAAGGAGAACGACCTGTACTGGGTGGCCACGCTACTAGACCCCCGGTATAAGCAGAAAGTGGTGGAAATATTACCAAATTACCGAAAGTCAGAAAAGATGCAGCAGTTCAAAACCAAACTAAAAAATATGCTTTACACAGCTTATAAGGGGGATGTCACAGCACAACGGGAATCTAACTAGGGAAGAGGTGAAAGTAATCCTCCTCCTACCACGACCATGCAGAGCTTTTTCAATCCTACGCATCGCCACAGCCCTTCGGGATCCAGCCTTAGAGAACGACTCGACTGACAGGTAGCAGACTACCTCGCCTTAACTGCAGATATCGACACTCTGAGGAGCGATGAACCCCTTGACTACTGGGTGTGCAGGCTTGACCTGTGGCCTGAGCTATCCCAGTTTGTGATAGAACTTCTGGCCTGCCCCGCTTCAAATGTCCTGTCAGAAAGGACCTTCAGTGCAGCAGGAGGCATTGTCACTGACAAAAGAAGTCGGTCAAAAAAGTGTTGATTACCTCACCTTCATTAAGATAAATGAGACATCGATCCCGAAGGGACTGACAGTGGGGAATAAGTTTGACTAACAAAAGGCCCGATGACATGCCTTGTCCTCAAAATGGTCCCCACGCTGCTGTATTTAATGTCTGCATACCAGATGACTTTCGTGAATTCTCCACCACCAACTAGGGTTCAAGCTGCAATGTTTTAGTGCACTTTCTGCCTGTAAAACAGTAGCGGATGCAACAATATCTAATTTTTCAGGCATGTGTACATGCCTAATTTTTCTGGCCTCTGGTGCTGCACTTTGGCTGCAAAAACCAAAACAAAAAAAAAGCACATACATGTGTCAATTCCCCTTCGTGATCGGTACCTTGTTGTGGTGAAGGGGCTTGCGGATCACAATGAAGCGATCATCACCTCTATGAGTGTGTTGGCAATGTTGCCACACCCCAGATGATAAGGCCGTTGCTTCATTATGATCAGACTAAAAGCGATCGGCTGGATAATTTTTCATAGAAAAAACACTAATTTTCTTTCTTTTTTTTTTTTTAAGTTGTATGGGTTTCTAATACATAAAAAAATAATTAAAAATCATAACAAAGCCTCTTAATAGTTTATTAGAAATAATGCAGACAATTAAAAAAATCCCAATACAAAGCAAGTACAGAGCTCAGAACTAAATTATTTCAGGATGTCGTAATGGTTCGTTAATTCGACAATGGTTAATCAATTCGACACATGTCCCCGGATAGGAGACGTAACAGGGATTAAACTGAATGGAATAGTACTAGTTAAGACACCACTCATATAGGGTCAGGGTGTCACAGCACATTGCTCTGTGCACGCGCAGTGCCCCAACTTGGGAGTAAGAGGACCGATCAAGCTGCTTTTTCCATCTCCCGGTTCCCAAAATCAATTCAGTTTGGTGTATCAGAATTTGGTCTGTCACTGTGAAGGCAGTCGAAGGTATCCGTCCTAAATTTTTTTTCACAAAAGGCAATCCCTGATATGGGATGTAACAGGGATTAAACTGATGAGAAAACACCACTACAGAAAATACCACTCATATCAGGTGTGACAGTAAATTGCACGGCGCAGACACAGTGACCGTGGATTAAAACAAAGGGGAGGGAGCCAACGTTTTTTTAACCATCTCCCTGTTCGAAAAATCAATTCAATAAATGGACCCCAGATCGGGGACGTAACACGAATTAAACTGATGATAATAGTACTACAGAAAATTCCACTCATATCAGGTGTGAGAGTAAATTGCACGGTGCAGACGCAGTGACCGTGGATTCAAACAAAGGGGAGGGAGCCAGCGTTTTTTTTAACCATCTCCCCGTTCAAAAAATCAATTCAATTCACCTTTTGGGGACCCTTGGTGTTGTACGTGGCTGGGTGGAGGAAGAAACCTTCAATGACATCTACGGGACATGGCTAGCTTGGTATCCAACCTTGTGCAAATGGGGAGTTTGCGGTTGGGCAAATGGACTGTTTGTGGTTGTTTGCAGTGCATTAAAAGGGAAGTTTGGTCTGTCAATGTCTGTGAAGTGGGCATAACCCTTAGACTACCTGATCGATACAACATCATACGTGATCGTATACAAACACTGGATGTTTTAAACCACGTTGTTCAAAAAAAAAAATTGGATTGTTAGGTGATTTATGCCCTTTATGGATTAAAACCCAACTCTGCATCAACTATGTAATTTTCCATGGGAGTTTTGCCATGGATCCCCCTCTGGCATGCCACAGTCCAGGTGTTAGTCCCCTTGAAACAACTTTTCCATCACTACTGTGGCTAGAAAGAGTCCCTGTGGGTTTTAAAATTCGCCTGCCTTTTGAAGTCAATGGCGGTTCGCCCAGTTCGCAAACATTTGCAGAAATTTGCATTCGCCGTTCGCAAACGGAAAATTTTATGTTCGCAACATCTCTAGTCAGCAGTAAGTATATAAGGCAAGCTGGACAGATTTTGATAAAGTGATATCTTATAGTGCCATCAGTTTTGAAAGAGAATTTCTGCTACATATGTGGCAAATACACGACTTGTGATCAGCGCAAGAATCTGACAAAGCGAGTGTGTCTTGCAGCTTGGGATGCATTTGTGCTAGTAGTGCAGAACTTCCATGGAAACAGGCAAGCTGCAGACTATGCTGAATTAGTAGACAACATGCTTACAGTATCTGAACAATTTGGCTGCCGGATGTCATTGAAAGTGCATTTCTTACATTCCCATCTTGACCCACCCAATTTGGGACACGTAAGTGACGAACATGGAGAGCGATTCCATAAAGATATTTCTACAATGTAGAACAGGTATCAAGGCCGCTGGAATCCCAACATGATGGGGGACTACTGCTGGTTTTTGCAACAGGATAATATGACCATTCACAAATGCAAAAGCAGATGCCTGAAACACTTTTAACAGTACTGGGCTTTGTTCAAGTAAGACTTTTAAACTGAAAAACTAAACTTTTTGAAATGTTGTTATTCCTTTACATTTTCATACACTGTTTACAATGCAAACTTTGATGTAGATCAGGTAATTGTTGGAGTAAAACGCGTTCTGTTCAAAATTATTCAATGCTTTCCAATTGGTTAATTTGTTTAGGCATACTTATGCATAGCAAAATTTCATGACGTGTTACAACAATTCTGACTTCGGATTTGTTATCCGCACACTCAATTTAGTATAGAACAAATGGTTTTTGCCCAGTAGCAGACAATTTTTTTTTGTTGTTGCGTGGTGTAACGTGGCCTCCTCGTTACACAGGGGAGTACTCCTGTCTGCTTGGATCATCAAGAAATTGTTTATGGCCCTTCTATGTTTGTATAGTCGGTCCAACTTATGGAGGGTGGAATTCCAAAGGGTGGAAACATCGTATATTAGCCTATGTTAGGGGATGCCGTTTTGCCACTGCAGCTCAAGTAGGGTGTGCTTTGCTGTGCACAATTGGCTGAAGTCTTGCAGATGGGAGGAAGACTTCAGGAGCCGCTTGACAACCAGATTGAATACGTGTGCCATGCAGGGCGTATGGCTCAGCCTTCCTTGATGCAGCGTTGACACCATGTTCTTCCTGTTGTCGGTCACCATGGTTCCGATTTTGAGTTGTCACAGTGAAAGCCAGAATTCAATTTCTTGCTGAAGAACACAGAGCAGTTCCTTCCCTGTGTGACTCCGTTCTCCCAGGCAAACGAGGTGCAGAACAGCATGACATGACCATGCCCTGCACATGTGGTATGCTGCACATGTGGTATTCTGATTCAGAAAGAGACAAAAAAATAGACAAAAAAAAAAGATTATAACACTACATTAGTGAAATTACAGTCCATATGTGTATTTTCAGAATATTCGCTATATTGCTATAACTTAGTTTTTTAGAATATTTGTCATATTCTAAAACAAGAATATACACTCACCTAAAGAATTATTAGGAACACCATACTAATACGGTGTTGGACCCCGTTTTGCCTTCAGAACTGCCTTAATTCTACGTGGCATTGATTCAACAAGGTGCTGATAGCATTCTTTAGAAATGTTGGCCCATATTGATAGGATAGCATCTTGCAGTTGATGCTCTATTGGGTTGAGATCTGGTGACTGTGGGGGCCATTTTAGTACAGTTAATTCATTGTCATGTTCAAGAAACCAATTTGAAATGATGCGAGTTTTGTGACATGGCGCATTATCCTGCTGGAAGTAGCCATCAGAGGGACCATGAAGGGATGGACATGGTCAGAAACAATGCTCAGGTAGCCCGTGGCATTTAAATGATGGCCAATTGGCACTAAGGGGCCTAAAGTGTGCCCAGAAAACATCCCCCACACCATAACACCACCACCACCAGCCTGCACAGTGGTAACAAGGCATGATGGATACATGTTCTCATTCTGTTTACACCAAATTCGGACTCTACCATTTGTATGTCTCAACAGAAATCGAGACTCATCAGACCAGGCAACATTTTTCCAGTCTTCAAAAGTCAAATTTTGGTGAGCCTGTGCAAATTGTAGCCTCTTTTTCCTATTTGTAGTGGAGATGAGTGGCACCCGGTGGGGTCTTCTGCTATTGGAGCCCATCCGCCTCAAGGTTGTGCGTGTTGTGGCTTCACAAATGCTTTGCTGCATACCTCGGTTGTAACGAGTGGTTATTTCAGTTAACGTTGCTCTTCTATCAGCTTGAATCAGTCGCCCCATCGACAATTAAAAAAATCCCAATACAAAGCAAGTACAGAGCTCAGAACTAAATTATTTCAGGATGTCGTAATGGTTCGTTAATTCGACAATGGTTAATCAATTCGACACATGTCCCCGGATAGGAGACGTAACAGGGATTAAACTGAATGGAATAGTACTAGTTAAGACACCACTCATATAGGGTCAGGGTGTCACAGCACATTGCTCTGTGCACGCGCAGTGCCCCAACTTGGGAGTAAGAGGACCGATCAAGCTGCTTTTTCCATCTCCCGGTTCCCAAAATCAATTCAGTTTGGTGTATCAGAATTTGGTCTGTCACTGTGAAGGCAGTCGAAGGTATCCGTCCTAAATTTTTTTTCACAAAAGGCAATCCCTGATATGGGATGTAACAGGGATTAAACTGATGAGAAAACACCACTACAGAAAATACCACTCATATCAGGTGTGACAGTAAATTGCACGGCGCAGACACAGTGACCGTGGATTAAAACAAAGGGGAGGGAGCCAACGTTTTTTTAACCATCTCCCTGTTCGAAAAATCAATTCAATAAATGGACCCCAGATCGGGGACGTAACACGAATTAAACTGATGATAATAGTACTACAGAAAATTCCACTCATATCAGGTGTGAGAGTAAATTGCACGGTGCAGACGCAGTGACCGTGGATTCAAACAAAGGGGAGGGAGCCAGCGTTTTTTTTAACCATCTCCCCGTTCAAAAAATCAATTCAATTCACCTTTTGGGGACCCTTGGTGTTGTACGTGGCTGGGTGGAGGAAGAAACCTTCAATGACATCTACGGGACATGGCTAGCTTGGTATCCAACCTTGTGCAAATGGGGAGTTTGCGGTTGGGCAAATGGACTGTTTGTGGTTGTTTGCAGTGCATTAAAAGGGAAGTTTGGTCTGTCAATGTCTGTGAAGTGGGCATAACCCTTAGACTACCTGATCGATACAACATCATACGTGATCGTATACAAACACTGGATGTTTTAAACCACGTTGTTCAAAAAAAAAAATTGGATTGTTAGGTGATTTATGCCCTTTATGGATTAAAACCCAACTCTGCATCAACTATGTAATTTTCCATGGGAGTTTTGCCATGGATCCCCCTCTGGCATGCCACAGTCCAGGTGTTAGTCCCCTTGAAACAACTTTTCCATCACTACTGTGGCTAGAAAGAGTCCCTGTGGGTTTTAAAATTCGCCTGCCTTTTGAAGTCAATGGCGGTTCGCCCAGTTCGCAAACATTTGCAGAAATTTGCATTCGCCGTTCGCAAACGGAAAATTTTATGTTCGCAACATCTCTAGTCAGCAGTAAGTATATAAGGCAAGCTGGACAGATTTTGATAAAGTGATATCTTATAGTGCCATCAGTTTTGAAAGAGAATTTCTGCTACATATGTGGCAAATACACGACTTGTGATCAGCGCAAGAATCTGACAAAGCGAGTGTGTCTTGCAGCTTGGGATGCATTTGTGCTAGTAGTGCAGAACTTCCATGGAAACAGGCAAGCTGCAGACTATGCTGAATTAGTAGACAACATGCTTACAGTATCTGAACAATTTGGCTGCCGGATGTCATTGAAAGTGCATTTCTTACATTCCCATCTTGACCCACCCAATTTGGTACACGTAAGTGACGAACATGGAGAGCGATTCCATAAAGATATTTCTACAATGTAGAACAGGTATCAAGGCCGCTGGAATCCCAACATGATGGGGGACTACTGCTGGTTTTTGCAACAGGATAATATGACCATTCACAAATGCAAAAGCAGATGCCTGAAACACTTTTAACAGTACTGGGCTTTGTTCAAGTAAGACTTTTAAACTGAAAAACTAAACTTTTTGAAATGTTGTTATTCCTTTACATTTTCATACACTGTTTACAATGCAAACTTTGATGTAGATCAGGTAATTGTTGGAGTAAAACGCGTTCTGTTCAAAATTATTCAATGCTTTCCAATTGGTTAATTTGTTTAGGCATACTTATGCATAGCAAAATTTCATGACGTGTTACAACAATTCTGACTTCGGATTTGTTATCCGCACACTCAATTTAGTATAGAACAAATGGTTTTTGCCCAGTAGCAGACAATTTTTTTTTGTTGTTGCGTGGTGTAACGTGGCCTCCTCGTTACACAGGGGAGTACTCCTGTCTGCTTGGATCATCAAGAAATTGTTTATGGCCCTTCTATGTTTGTATAGTCGGTCCAACTTATGGAGGGTGGAATTCCAAAGGGTGGAAACATCGTATATTAGCCTATGTTAGGGGATGCCGTTTTGCCACTGCAGCTCAAGTAGGGTGTGCTTTGCTGTGCACAATTGGCTGAAGTCTTGCAGATGGGAGGAAGACTTCAGGAGCCGCTTGACAACCAGATTGAATACGTGTGCCATGCAGGGCGTATGGCTCAGCCTTCCTTGATGCAGCGTTGACACCATGTTCTTCCTGTTGTCGGTCACCATGGTTCCGATTTTGAGTTGTCACAGTGAAAGCCAGAATTCAATTTCTTGCTGAAGAACACAGAGCAGTTCCTTCCCTGTGTGACTCCGTTCTCCCAGGCAAACGAGGTGCAGAACAGCATGACATGACCATGCCCTGCACATGTGGTATGCTGCACATGTGGTATTCTGATTCAGAAAGAGACAAAAAAATAGACAAAAAAAAAAGATTATAACACTACATTAGTGAAATTACAGTCCATATGTGTATTTTCAGAATATTCGCTATATTGCTATAACTTAGTTTTTTAGAATATTTGTCATATTCTAAAACAAGAATATACACTCACCTAAAGAATTATTAGGAACACCATACTAATACGGTGTTGGACCCCGTTTTGCCTTCAGAACTGCCTTAATTCTACGTGGCATTGATTCAACAAGGTGCTGATAGCATTCTTTAGAAATGTTGGCCCATATTGATAGGATAGCATCTTGCAGTTGATGCTCTATTGGGTTGAGATCTGGTGACTGTGGGGGCCATTTTAGTACAGTTAATTCATTGTCATGTTCAAGAAACCAATTTGAAATGATGCGAGTTTTGTGACATGGCGCATTATCCTGCTGGAAGTAGCCATCAGAGGGACCATGAAGGGATGGACATGGTCAGAAACAATGCTCAGGTAGCCCGTGGCATTTAAATGATGGCCAATTGGCACTAAGGGGCCTAAAGTGTGCCCAGAAAACATCCCCCACACCATAACACCACCACCACCAGCCTGCACAGTGGTAACAAGGCATGATGGATACATGTTCTCATTCTGTTTACACCAAATTCGGACTCTACCATTTGTATGTCTCAACAGAAATCGAGACTCATCAGACCAGGCAACATTTTTCCAGTCTTCAAAAGTCAAATTTTGGTGAGCCTGTGCAAATTGTAGCCTCTTTTTCCTATTTGTAGTGGAGATGAGTGGCACCCGGTGGGGTCTTCTGCTATTGGAGCCCATCCGCCTCAAGGTTGTGCGTGTTGTGGCTTCACAAATGCTTTGCTGCATACCTCGGTTGTAACGAGTGGTTATTTCAGTTAACGTTGCTCTTCTATCAGCTTGAATCAGTCGCCCCATTCTCTGACCTCTAGCATCAACAAGGCATTTTTGCCCACAGGACTGCAGCATACTGGATGTTTTTCCCTTTTCACACCATTCTTTGTAAACCCTAGAAATGGTTGTGCGTGAAAATCCCAGTAACTGAGCAGATTGTGAAATACTCAGACCGGCCCGCCTGGCACCAACAACCATGCCACGCTCAAAATTGCTTAAATCACCTTTCTTTCCCATTCTGACATTCAGTTTGGAGTTCAGGAGATTGTCTTGACCAGGACCACAACCCTACATGCATTGAAGCAACTGCCATGTGATTGGTTGACTAGATAATCACATTAATGAGAAATAGAACAGGTGTTCCTAATAATTCTTTAGGTGAGTGTATAGCAATATAGCGAATATTCATAAAATACACAAAATCACAATCCGCGATTAATTAAATCGCATATTATTCGCGATAAATAGCATAATGACGAACATTCGATTTCGACTAATATAAGACGAATATTCAATCAGTATTCGCAAAATATCGCAAAATCGAATATGGCACCTCCCGCTCATCACTAATCACTACTTGCCCGCCTCCACATCTTGGATGGCCAGTAGCTGCTGACTGTCCTCTAGTAGCTCGTCCTCGCTGAACAGTGGAGCTGAGCCAACAGAATATACTTGTCTGGCTAAGGGAACAGAAAATGACAGAGGCAGGTTGAGGACAGGTGAGGGCACAGGGCCTGCTCCTGGGCCATGCCAACTAAGGGTTTTGTCTGACGAACCCACCGACTCTTGGCTGGGGGTGTCTGATGTCACTTGGGACGAAGTGGATGACCGAGCCAACCATTCAATGCCCGCTGAGTTGCTGGTCAAGACACGACCACTAGATGACACTGGGATCTCAGGCCCCTCGCTGCAACTACTGCTGCCACGTCCCCTTACATATTACATATACACACCTTTTTGGAAAGGCCCCAGAGGCTGCAACACCTAAGCAAGAGGCATCACTAACCAAACACTGCCATGAAGACCAAGGAACTCTCCAAAAAAGTAAGGGGCAATGTTGTTGAGAAGTAAAAGTCAGGGTTAGGTTATAAATAAATATTCAAATATTTGATGATTCCCAGGAGCACCATCAAATCTTTCATAACCAAATGGAAAGAACATGGTACAACAGCAAACCTGCCAAAAGACGTCTGCCCACCAAAACTCACAGACCGGGCAAGGGGGGCATTAATCAGAGAGGCAGCACAGAGACCTAAGGTAACCCTGGAGGAGCTGCAGAGTTCCATAGCAAAGACTGGAGTATCTGTACATAGGAATACAATAAGCCATACGCTCCATAGAGTGGAACTTTATGGCAGAGTGGTCAGAAGAAAGCCATTACTTTCAGCTAAAAACAAAAAGGCACGTTGTGAGTTTGCGAAAAGGCATGTGGGAGACTCCCAAAATGTATGGAGGAAGGTGTTTTTGTCTGAGACTGACAACATAACAAAAAGTTTTTGTTATGTTTTTTTTTTTGTTATGTTAGGATGTCTATTGTGGTACTTGTAGTTCGCTGCGGGCATCCTCCACCATATGCATTTTTGCTGGGGATCGCCATTAGCAACAGGCCACAAGTGCAGGATTTGCTCCCCTATATATATATGCACGACTGCATGTGTGTTTGAGCACCTCCTGCTAATACCACGTCATTCTTTTCAGTTTGTATATCTGATGAGACTAAAATTTTACTTTTCGGCCATCAAAGAAAACGCTATGTCTGGCGCAAACCCATCACCCAAAGAACCCCATCCCCACAGTGAAACATGATGGTGGTGGCAGCATCATTCTGTAGGGATGTTTTTCAGCAGCCGGGACTGGGAAAGTGGTCAAGGTTGAGGGAAAGATGGTGCTAAATACAGGGATATTCTTGAGCAAAACCTGTACCACTGTGTGTGATTTGAGGCTAGGACGGAGGTTCACCTTCCAGCAGGACAATGACCCCAAACACACTGCTAAAGCAACACTTGAGTGGTTTAAGGGGAAACATGTAAATGTATTGGAATTGCCTAGTCAAAGTGGTAAGATGTGGCAAGCTTATTGACATTTTTCCAAAGAAACTTGGAGCTGTGATTACCGGAAAATGTGGCTCTACAAAGTATTGACTTTGGGAGGTGAATAATTATGCACATTGACTTTTTCTGTTATTTTGTCCAATTTGTTGTTTGCTTCACAATAAAAAAATAATAATAATACATATTCAAAGTTGTGGGCATGTTCTGAAAATTAAATGAAACAAATCCTCAAACAATCCATGTTAATTCCAGGTTGTAAGGCACTAAAATAAGAAAAAAATCAAGGGGAGGGGTTGGGGGTGAGGAAGGCACTGTAACTGCGGTGCTAAACGGCAAATAGGCCCTTACTTTTTTCCACTTATACTTGCCACAAAATGCTTTAAAACATATACGGTAACTGCACTGCTGAACGGCAAATAGGTGCTTACTTTTTTCCACTAATACATGCCAAAAAGGGATATAGAACATACAGTGGGATGCGAAAGTTTGGGCAACCTTGTTAATCGTCATGATTTTCCTCTATAAATCGTTGGTTGTTACAATAAAAAATGTCAGTTAAATATATCATATAGGCGACACACACAGAGATATTTGAGAAGTGAAATAAAGTTTATTGGATTTACAGAACGTGTGCTATAATTGTTTAAACAAAATTAGGCAGGTGCATAAATTTGGGCACTGTTGTCATTTTATTGATTCCAAAACCTTTAGAACTAATTATTGGAACTCAAATTGGCTTGGTAAGCTCAGTGACCCCTGACCTACATACACAGGTGAATCCAATTATGAAAAAGAGTATTTAAGGGGGTCAATTGTAAGTTTCCCTCCTATTTTAATTTTCTCTACAGAGTAGCAACATGGGGGTCTCAAATCAACTCTCAAATGACCTGAAGACAAAGATTGTTCACCATCATGATTAAGGGGAAGGATACAGAAATCTGTCTCAGAGATTTCAGCTGTCTGTTTCCACAGTTAGGAACATATTGAGGAAATGGAAGACCACAGTTCTCAGTTCAAGTTAAGGCTCGAAGTGGCAGACCAAGAAAAATCTCGGATAGACAGAAGCGACAAATGGTGAGAACAGTCAGAGTCAACCCACAGACTAGCACCAAAGACCTACAACATCATCTTGCTGCAGATGGAGTCACTGTGCATCGGTCAACCATTCGGCGCACTTTACACAAGAAGATGCTGTATGCGAGAGTGATGCAGAGGAAGCCTTTTCTCCGCCCACAGCACAACAAGTGCCGCTTGAGGTGGGCTAAAGCACATTTGGACAACCCAGCTTCCTTTTGGAATAAGGTGCTGTGGACTGATGAAACTAAAATTGAGTTATTTGGGCATAACAATGGGTGTTATGCATGGAGGAAAAAGAACACAGCATTCCAAGAAAAACACCTGCTACCTACAGTAAAATATGGTGGTGGTTCCATCATGCTGTGGGGCTGTGTGGCCAGTGCAGGGACTGGGAATCTTGTCAAAGTTGAGGGACGCATGGATTCCACTGAGTATCAGCAGATTCTGGAGACCAATGTCCAGAAATCAGTGGCAAAGCTGAAGCTGCGCCGGGGCTGGATCTTTCAACAAGACAACGACCCTAAACACTGCTCAAAATCCACTAAGGCATTTATGCAGAGGAACAAGTACAACGTTCTGGAATGGCCATCTCAGTCCCCAGACCTGAATATAATTGAAAATCTGTGGTGTGACTTAAAGAGAGCTGTCCATGCTCGGACGCCATCAAACCTGAATGAACTAAAGATGTTTTGTAAAGAGGAATGGTCCAAAATACCTTCAACCAGAATCCAGAATCTCATTGGAACCTACAGGAAGCGTTTAGAGGTTGTAATTTCTGCAAAGGAGGATCTACTAAATATTGATTTCATTTCTTTTACGTGGTGCCCAAATTTATGCACCTGCCTAATTTTCTTGAAACAATTATAGTACACTTTCTGTAATTCCAATAAACTTAATTTCACTTCTCAAATATCACTGTGTGTGTCTCCTATATTATATATTTAACTGACATTTTTTATCGTAACAACCAACGATTTATACAGGAAAATCATGACGATTAACAAGGTTGCCCAAACTTTCGCATCCCACTGTATACAGTGCTGCCCATAATTATTCATACCCCTGGCAAATTTTGACTTATAGTTACTTTTATTAAACCAGCAAGTAATTTTTTGACGGGAAATGATATAGGTGTCTCCCAAAAGATAATAAGACGATGTTAAGGGGCATTATTGTGGGGGAAAAACATTTCTCAGCTTTTATTCAAATCTCAGAGGACACGGTCAGAAGCCAAAAGTGACACCTGTGCTGCCAAGGAGGATAGTTAGAGAGGTGAAAAAGAATCCAAGGATCACCACCAAAGCCATCCTGGTGAATCTGGACTCTGCTGGTGGCAATGTCTCAGTGCAGACAATCCAACGGACACTGCACGCTGCTGGGCTCCACGAATGCAGACCAGGCACACAAAAGCTTGCTTGGCCTTTGCAAAAGCTCATCTGGACAAAGAAGAAGACTTCTGCTCTTCTGTGTTATGGTCAGATAAAACAAAAATTGAATTGTTTGGTCACAATGATGTTTCCTTCATTTGGCGTAAAAAAGGATAAGCTTTCAACCCAAAGAACACCATTCCCACTGTCAAACGTGGTGGGAACCTAATGCTTTGGGGTTGTTTTTCAGTCAATGGACCAGGGAACATAATCACAGTAAACGGCACCATAAAAAAAGAGCAATACATGAGTATTCTCAACGACAACATCAGGCAGTCTGCAGAGAAACTTGGCCTTGGGCACTAGTGAACATTTCAGCATGACAATGACCCAAAACACACAGCAACAGTGGTGAAGAAATGGTTAGCAGACAACATTAACGTTTTGGATTGGCCCAGTCAGAGTCCAGACTTGAATCCAATTGAGAATCTGTGGATGTTGCTGAAGGTCAGGGTGATGGCAAGTAGACCCTTCAATCTGAAAGATTGTGAACTCATTACTAAAGATGAATGGGCAAAAATACCTGTGGAGACATTTAAAAAGCTGGTCTGCAATTATAGGAAGCGTTTGATTGCTGTAATAGCCAATAAAGGCTTTTCTATTGATTATTGAGAAGGGTATGAATAATTTTAGACTGGACACTTGTTGCTCAAATGTAGAAGCTGAGAAATGTTTTTTTTTCCACAATAATGCCTCTTGTGTACATCATCTTATTATCTTTTGGGAGACACCTATGTCATTTCCCATCAAAAAATTACTTGCTGGTTGAATAAAAGTAACTTTAAGTCAACATTTGCCAGGGGGATAAATAATTATGGCAGCACTGTAACTGCACTGCTGAACGGAAAAAAATAATAATAATTTCCACTAACACAAGCTAAAACGCGCTGTAATTTTCTCACTATTTTCAATTTTCATACAAAACAGCAAATACTTTTTTAGTGCCATTAATACATGCCGAAAAGGGCTTTAGAACAATTAACTGCACCACTAAATGGAAAATAATATATATTTTTTGCCACTAATACATGCCAAAAAGTGCTTTAGAACATATACAGTAACTGCACCGCTGAACGGCAAATATATATTTTTGCCACTAATACATGACAAAAAAGGCTGAAATTTTCTCACTTCCCCACACAACTGTAAATACTTTTTTTGTGCCATTAATACATGCCAAAAAGGGCTTTAGAACATGTATCTGCACCACTGGACGGCAAATAATATATATATTTTTGCGACTAATACATAACATAAAGGGCTTTAGAACATATATATATAACTGCGCCGCTGAACGCCAGATATATATTTTTTTGCCACAAATACACGCTACAAAAGGCTGTCATTTTCTCACTTCACCACTAGTGTTGAGCAAGCATGCTCGGCCAAATAACTGTTCGGCTTGAGCATCGCTATGCTCAGCACATTGCGGTACTCGGCCGAGTCCTGCATGTGCTCGAGTGCCATGCTCGAGTCTCCTTCCCACACGTTTCACGACTGCTAAGTTGCCAATAAACGTGCAGGAAAGTACTGCCATCACTGTAATGTCAGTAGCCATGTTGGCTACTGGCATTACAGTGATTGACTGGCCGGAAAGCGGCATCGGGTGCTATATAGCACCTGGTGACGCCGGTTCAACTCATTGTGAGTCAGGGAGAGCTGCGCTTAGTAAAGGAAAGATAGTGTAGGGAGTGTGATTGCAATATATTCAATAAAAAAACTATTAAAAGACCCAAAAGTCCTTTTAAGGACTATTGAGTGTGGCGGCAGGCTGGCAGCAATATAATATAGCCAACATATTGTTTTTTTTCTATACTTTGCAATACTTTTTGGATAGAGGTTGTCTGCAGTGACTTATGACATCTGTGCTTCAATACCTTCTGTGTGTCAGTGCCAGATATTGGGAAAAATATTACTGACAACAAATATATTTTTTCCATAATTTATCCACACTTTGCCTATAAACGGCACATCTGCACTGCAATAGCGTGTTATGTGTCAGAACCAGATATTGGGAAAAATATTACCGAAAACAATTATATTTTTTCCATAATTTATCCACACTTTGCCTATAAAAGGTGTCTGCAGTGAATTGTCACATCTGCGCTGCAATAGCGTGTGTGTGTCAGGGCCAGATATTTGGAAAAATATTACCGACAACAAATATGTATTTTCCATCATTTATCCACACTTTGCCTTTAAACTGTGTCTGCAGTGAATTGTCGCATCTGCGCTGCAAAAGCGTCTGTGTGTCAGGGCCAGATATTGGGAAAAATATTAGCGAAAACAATTATATTTTTTCCATGATTTATCCACACTTTGCCTGTAAACGGTGTCTGCAGAGAATTGTCACAACTACACTGCAATAGCGTGTTTGTGTCAGTGCCAGATATTGGAAAAATATTACTGACAACAAATGTATTTTTTCCATAATTTATCCACACTTTGCCTATAAATGGTCCCTTATAACATATAACATTTAATATGAAGAAGGCGAGCATTAAGGGACGCGGCCATGATGCTGATGGTGCACGCAGAGGCCTGGGCGCGGTCAAACTGTGTCTGCTGCCAGAGGACAAGAAAAACAATCATCCAAGATACCTAGCTTCATGTCCCAGTTTGCAGGGCGGCACAGGAAACCACTCTTTAAGTCAGCCCAGTACGAGCAGGTGGTCGGTTGGATTGCAGCAGATAGTGAATTCAGTCATTTATGCACCACCCTGTCTTCCACCAAGTCCAGTCTCAGTAGCCAGGAGTCTGGTCCACACAATCCTCACCCTGATCCGCCTTCCTCCCAACATTTACAGTCTGGCCAAACAAATGATCCTACACTCGGATATTTAGAGGACCTCTTTGCGTTGCAATTAATTGATTTGGCCCTCTTGCCAAGCACGCTAGAAGAGGGACCTGAGATCTTGTCCCCCGATTCCCAACCTCTTGAGCATCCAGAGTCACAAGAACATTACACTGGGGAATGACAATTAGTGTTTAATGAGGTGGATGATGATGAGACACAGATGCAAAAGACTCAACTGCAATTACTGTCTCAAGAGGTTGAGAAAGAGGATTACACACAGTTGTCAATCACTGAGGTTGTAGTTAGGTCAACAAATCAGGAGGATGATCAGAGTGAGGAAGTGGAAGAGGAGGTGCTGGACAACGGAGGTCAGTAACCCAACCTGGGAAGGTGGCAACAAGCCGAGCGGGGAGAGCAGCACAGAGGGGGGGGGGGGATCTGCAGCACTGCAACAGGCTGGAAGAGGCAGTGGGGAGGCAAAAGGTAGAAGGTGGGCACCACCAAACAACTGTTCCATGGAGCACCCCCTTGCGTAACTCTCCCTTGCCAAGGGGTAGGTGTTTGGCAGTATGGCGCTTTTTTGAGGAATGTGCGGACAACAAATGAATAGTAGTTTGCACCCTGTGCCACACCAAAATGAATAGGGGCGTGAACACTAGCAACCTCACCACCACTAGCATGATCCGCCACATGGCGCTAAAGCACCCTAATTGGTAGGTCGAACGCCTGGGTCCACAATCTGTGTCTGCAGGTCAGACCACTGCCTCCTCTTCCCCTTTGTTATGTGCTGGCCAATTCCCTGTCCAAGACGCAGGCCCGGATGCATCCCGCTCTGCACCTGGACCTTTGCAAGCACCATCAGCAACCTCATCCACTTCCCTGTTCTAGCACAGCGTCCAAATGTCATTACCCCAGGCATTTGAACGCAAGCGCAAATACCCAGTCACCCGCCTACAGGCCATAGCAGTAATTTCATTACTGGCACTGGAAATGTTGCCATTTAGGCTTGTGGACACTGAGGCCTTCCGCAGTCTAATGTCGGTGGCCATCCCTCGTTACGCAGTCGTCAGCCGCCACTATTTTTCAAGGTGTTCCATGCCAGCCTTACACCAACATGTGTCCCTTAACATCACACATCCAATTATCTGGGCATAATATACTGTCTATAATCTGTGGTGTTCTGTGATATATACTGTCCTGCATACGAAAACAGTGTCTGTATTGCAAATTCAAATAATTTAGGCCTAATATAGTGTACATAATCTGTGTTATTCTTTGACATATACTGTCCTGAATCCAAAAACTGTCTGTATTGCAAATTCCAATAATCTTGGCCTAATATAGTGTCTATAATCTGTGGTGTTCTGTAACCAATACTGTACTAGATCAGAAAAATCTGTCTGTAGTGCAAAGTCAAATAATCTGCACAAAGTGTGTGGCTTTGTGTAAAAAAAAAAAAAAAAAAAGAACTACATCTGCAAACACTGTCTGTACTACAAATTCCAATAATCTGGGCCTAATATAGTGTCCATAATCTGTGGTGTTCTGTGGCATATACAGTCCTGCATCCGAAAACTGTGTCTGTATTGCAAATTATAATAATCTGTGACTAATATAGTGTCCATAATCTGTGGTGTTCTGTGGCATATACTGTCTATCATCTCAAAACTGTGTCTGTATTGCAAATTCCAATCATCTGTGCCTAATATAGTGTCAATAATATGTGGTGTTCTGTAAACAAAACACTGTACAAGATCCAAAAACTGTGTCTGTATTGCAGATTCCAATAATTTGGGCCTAATATAGTGTCCATATTCTGTGGGTTTCTTATACATATACTGTGCTGCATCCCAAAACTGTGTCTGTATTGCAAATTCTAATAATCTGAGCCTAATATGATGTCCATAATCTGTGGTGTTCTGTAACCAATATTGTACTAAATCAGAAAACAGTGGCTGTATTGCAAATTCCGATAATCTTGGCCTAATATAGTGTCCATAATCTGTGGTGTTCTGTGGCATATACTGTCCTGCATCCCAAAACTGTGTCTTTATTGACATTTCAAATAATCTATGCTTAATATAGTGTCCATAATCTGTGGTGTTCTGTAAACAAAATAATGTACTAGATCCGAAAACTGTGTCTGTATTGCAGATTCCAATAATCTGGGACTAATATAGCGTCTATATTCTGTGGGTTTCTTATACATATACTGTGCTGCATCCGAAAACTGTGTCTGTATTGCAAATTCCAATAAACTGGGCCTAATATAGTAAAAATAATCTGTGTTTATCTGTGACATATACTGTCCTGCATAGGAAAACTGTCTGTATTGCAAATTTCAATTATCTGGGCCTAACTGTGTCCATAAACTGTGGTGTTCTGTAATATATATATATATATATATATATATATGTACTGATCTGCATCTGAAAACTGTGTCTGCATTGCAAATTCCAATAATCTGGGACTAATATAGTGTCCATAATCTGTGGTGTTCTGTAATCAATATTGTACTACATCAGAAAACAGTGTCTGTAGTGCAAATTCCAATAATATGGGCCAAATATAGTGTCCATAATTAGTGGTGTTCTGTGACATATACTGTTTTGCATTCGAAAATTGTGTCTGTATTGCAAATTCAAATAATCTGGGCCTAATATAATGTCTATAATATGTGGTGTTCTGTGACATATACTGTACTACATTAGAAAACAGTGTATGTATTGTAAATTCCAATAATCTAGGCCTAATATAGCGTTCAAAATCTGTGGTGTTTTGTGGCATATACTGTCCTAAATCCGAAAACGGTGTCAGTATTGTAAATTTCAATAATCTAGGCCTAAAATAGTGTGCATAATCTGTGGTGTTCTGTGACATATACTGTCCTGCATACGAAAACTGTGTTTGTATTGAAAATTTCAAAAATCTGGACCTGATATACTGTCCATAATCTGGGGTGTTCTGTAACCAATACTGTACTACATCAGGAAATTGTGTCTGCATTGCAAATTCCAATAATCTGGGCATAATATTGAGTCCACAATATGTGGTGTTCTATGACATACAGTATGCTGTCTTGCATCCCAAAATTGTGTCTGTATTGCAAATTCCAATAATCTGGGCCTGATATGGTGTCCATAATCTGTGGTGTTCTGTAACCAATGCTAAACTATATCCGAAAACTGTGTCTGTATTGCAAATTCCAATAATCTGGGACTAATATTGAGTCCATAATCTGTGGTGTTCTGTGACATACAGTTTTGGAATGCAGGACAGCATACTGTGTCTGTATTGAGAATTTCAATAATCTGGGCCTAATATTGAGTCCATAATCTGTGGTGTTCTGTGACATACAGTATGCTATCCTGCATCCCAAATCTATGTCTGTATTGCAAATTCCAATAATCTGGGCATAATATAGTGTCCATAATCTGTAGTGTTCTGTAACCAATACTGTACTAGATCCGAAAACTGTGTCTGTAGTGCAAATTCTAATAATCTAGGCATAATATAGTGTATATATTCTGTGGTTTTCTTATACATATACTGTGCTGCATCCAAAAACTGTGTATGTAGTGCAAATATCAATAATCTGGGCATAATATAGTGTCCATAATCTGTGGTGTTCTGTAACCAATACTGTACTATATCCGAAAACTGTGTCTGTAGTGCAAATTCCAATAATATGGGCATAATATAGTGTCCATATTCTGTGGGTTTCTTATACATATACTGTGCTGCATCCGAAAACTGTGTCTGTAGTGCAAATTCCAATAATTTGGGCATAATATAATGTCCATAATCTGTGGTGTTCTGTGACATATACTGTACTACATCAGAAAACAGTGTCTGTATTGCAAATTCTAATAATCTGGGCAGAATATTGTGTCCATAATCTGGGGTGTTCTCTAGCATATACAGTCCTAGATCCGAAAACAGTGTCTGTATTGCAAATTCCAGTAATCTGGGCCTAATATACTGCACATAATCTGTGTTATTCTGTGACATATACTGTCCTACATCCGAAAACTGTCTGTATTGCAAATTCAAATTATCTGGGCCTAATAAAGTATCTATAATCTGTGGTGTTCTGTGATTTGTACTGTCCTGCATCCAAAAACAGTGTCTATATTGCAAATTCCAATAATTTAGGCCTAATATAGTATACATAATCTGTGTTATTCTTTGACATATACTGTCCTGCATCAGAAAACTGTCTGTATTGCAAATTCCAATAATCTTGGCCTAATATAGTGCCTATAATCTGTGGTGTTCTGTGACATATACTGTCCTGCATCCAAAAACTGTCTGTATTGCAAATTCCAATAATCTTGGCTTTGTATAGTGTCTATGTTCTGTGTTGTTCTGTGACATATACTGTCCTGCATCCCAAAACTGTGTCTGTATTGCAAATACAAATAATCCGGGCCTAATATAGTCTATAATCTGTGGTGTTTTGTAACGAATACTGTACTAGATCAGAAAACTGTGTCTGTAGTGCAAATTCCAAAAATCTGGGCCTAATATAATGTCCATATTATGTGGGCTTCTTAGACATATACTGAGCTGCATTCGAAAACTGTGTCTGTATTGCAAATTCCAATAATCTGGCCTAATATATTGTCCATAATCTGTGGTATTCTGTGACATATACTGTCCTGCATCTCAAAACTGTGTCTTTATTGCAAACTCCAAAATTCTGGGCCTAATATACTGTCAATAATCTGTGCTGTTCTGTAACCAATATGGTACTACATCCAAAAACTGCATATGTATTGCAAATTCCAATAATCTGGGCCTAATATTGTGTCCATAATCTATAATGTTCTGTGACATACAGTTTGCTGTCCTACATCCCAAAACTTTGTCTGTATTGCGAATTCTAATAATCTGGACCTAATATAGTGTCCATATTCTGTGGGTTTCTTAGACATATACTGTGCTGCATCCGAAAACCATGTCTGTATTACAAATTCTAATAATTTGGGCCTAATATAGTGTCCATAATCTGTGGTGTTCTGTGACATATACTGTACTACATCAGAAAACAGTGTCTGTATTGCAAATTCCAATAATCTGCGAATAATATAATGTCCATAATCTGTGGAGTTCTGTAACAAATATTTTACTTCATCATATAACTGTGTCTGTATTGCAAATTCTAATAATCTGGGCCAAATATAGTGTCCATAATCTGTGGTGTTCTGTGAAATATATTTTTCTGCATCCAAAAACTGTGTCTGTATTGCAAATTCCAATAATCTAGGCCTAATATAATGTCCATAATATATGGTGTTCTGTGGCATATACTCTCCTGCATCCGAAAACTGTGTCTGTATTGCAAATTCCAATAATCTAGGCCTAATATAGTGTACATAATCGGTGTTATTATGTGACATATACTGTCCTGCATCCGAAAACTGCTTGTATAGAAAATTCCAATAATCTGGGCATAAAATAGTGTCCATAATCTGTGGTGTTCTGTGACATATACTGTCCTGCATCCGAAAACAGTTTGTATAGAAAATTCCAATAATCTGTGCCTAATATTGAGTCCATAATATGTGGTGTTCTGTGACATACAGTATGCTGTCCTGCATCCCAAAATTGTGCCTGTATTGCAAATTCCAATAATCTGGGCCTAATATAGTGTTAATAATATGTGGTGTTCTGTAACCTATACTAAACTACATCTGAAAACTGTGTCTGTATTGCAAATTCCAATAATCTGGGCCTAATATTGAGTCCATAATCTGTGGTGTTCTGTGACATAGAGTATGCTATCCTGCATCCCAAATCTGTGTCTGTATTGCAAATTCCAATAATCTAGGCGTAATATAGTGTCCATAATCTGTGGTGTTCTGTGACATATACTGTACTACATCAGAAAACAGTGTCTGTATTGCAAATTCCAAAAATTTCTGGGCCTAATATTGTGTCCATACTCTAGGGTGTTCTCTGGCATATACAGTCCTGGATCCGAAAACTGTATATGTATTGCAAATTCCAATAATCTGGGCATAATATACTGTACATAATCTGTGTTATTCTGTGACATATACTGTCCTGTATCTGAAAACTGTCTGTATTGAAAATTCCAATTATCTGGGCATAATATACTGTCGATAATCTGTGGTGTTCTGTGATATATACTGTCCTGCATCCGAAAACTGTGTCTGTATTGCAAATTCCAATAATTTAGGCCTAATAAAGTGTACATAATCTGTGTTATTCTTTGACATATACTGTCCTGAATCCAAAAACGGTCTGTATTGCAAATTCCAATAAGCTTGGCCTAATATAGTGTCTATAATCTGTGGTGTTCTGTAACCAATACTGTACTAGATCAGAAAACTCTGTCTGTAGTGCAAAGTCCAATAATCTGGGCCTAATATAATGTCCATATTCTGTGGGTTTCTTAGACATTTACTGTGCTGCATTCGAAAACTGTGTCTGTATTACAAATTCCAATACTCTGGGCCTAATATAGTGTACATAATCTGTGGTATTTTGAGACATATACTGTCTTGTATCCTAAAACTGTCTGTATTGCAAATTCCAATAATCTTGGCCTAATATAGTGTCTATAATCTGTGGTGTTCTGTGACATATACTGTCCTGCATCCGAAATCTGTGTCTGTATTCAAAATTCCAATAATCTGGGCCTAATATAATGTTTATATTCTGTGTTGTTCTGTGACATATACTGTCCTGCATCCCAAAACTGTGTCTGTATTGCAAATTCCAATAATCTGGGCCAAAATAGTATCCATAATCTGTGGTGTTCTGTGATATGTACTGTACTGCAGTCCGAAAACTGTGTCTGTATTAGAAATTCCAATGATTTGGGCCTAATATACTGCCCATAATCTGTGGTGTTCTGTATACAATATTGTACTAAATCAGAAAACAGTCTCTGTATTGCAAATTCCAATAATCTAGGCCTAATATTGTGTCCATACTCTGTGGTGTTCTTTGGCATATACTGTCCTGCATCCCAAAACTGTGTTTGTATTGCAAATACCAATAATCTGTGCCTAATATAGTGTCCACAATCTGTGGTGTTCTGTAACCAATACTGTATATAATCCGAAAAATGTTTCTGTATTGCAGATTCCAAAAATCAGGGCCTAATATAGTGTCCATATTCTTTGGGTTTCTTATACATGTACTGTGCTGCATCCAAAAACTGTGTCTGTATTGCAAATTCTAATAATCTGGGATTAATATAGTGTCCATAATCTGTGGTGTTCTGTGACATAGAGTATGCTATCCTGCATCCCAAATCTGTGTCTGTATTGCAAATTCCAATAATCTAGGCGTAATATAGTGTCCATAATCTGTGGTGTTCTGTGACATATACTGTACTACATCAGAAAACAGTGTCTGTATTGCAAATTCCAATAATCTGGGCCTAATATTGTGTCCATAATCTAGGGTGTTCTCTGGCATATACAGTCCTGGATCCGAAAACTGTATATGTATTGCAAATTCCAATAATCTGGGCATAATATACTGTACATAATCTGTGTTATTCTGTGACATATACTGTCCTGTATCTGAAAACTGTCTGTATTGAAAATTCCAATTATCTGGGCATAATATACTGTCGATAATCTGTGGTGTTCTGTGATATATACTGTCCTGCATCCGAAAACCGTGTCTGTATTGCAAATTCCAATAATTTAGGCCTAATAAAGTGTACATAATCTGTGTTATTCTTTGACATATACTGTCCTGAATCCGAAAACGGTCTGTATTGCAAATTCCAATAAGCTTGGCCTAATATAGTGTCTATAATCTGTGGTGTTCTGTAACCAATACTGTACTAGATCAGAAAACTCTGTCTGTAGTGCAAAGTCCAATAATCTGGGCCTAATATAATGTCCATATTCTGTGGGTTTCTTAGACATTTACTGTGCTGCATTCGAAAACTGTGTCTGTATTACAAATTCCAATACTCTGGGCCTAATATAGTGTACATAATCTGTGGTATTTTGAGACATATACTGTCTTGTATCCTAAAACTGTCTGTATTGCAAATTCCAATAATCTTGGCCTAATATAGTGTCTATAATCTGTGGTGTTCTGTGACATATACTGTCCTGCATCCGAAATCTGTGTCTGTATTCAAAATTCCAATAATCTGGGCCTAATATAATGTTTATATTCTGTGTTGTTCTGTGACATATACTGTCCTGCATCCCAAAACTGTGTCTGTATTGCAAATTCCAATAATCTGGGCCAAAATAGTATCCATAATCTGTGGTGTTCTGTGATATGTACTGTACTGCGTCCGAAAACTGTGTCTGTATTAGAAATTCCAATGATTTGGGCCTAATATACTGCCCATAATCTGTGGTGTTCTGTATACAATATTGTACTAAATCAGAAAACAGTCTCTGTATTGCAAATTCCAATAATCTAGGCCTAATATTGTGTCCATACTCTGTGGTGTTCTTTGGCATATACTGTCCTGCATCCCAAAACTGTGTTTGTATTGCAAATACCAATAATCTGTGCCTAATATAGTGTCCACAATCTGTGGTGTTCTGTAACCAATACTGTATATAATCCGAAAAATGTTTCTGTATTGCAGATTCCAAAAATCAGGGCCTAATATAGTGTCCATATTCTTTGGGTTTCTTATACATGTACTGTGCTGCATCCAAAAACTGTGTCTGTATTGCAAATTCTAATAATCTGGGATTAATATAGTGTCCATAATCTGTGGTGTTCTGTGACATAGAGTATGCTATCCTGCATCCCAAATCTGTGTCTGTATTGCAAATTCCAATAATCTAGGCATAATATAGTGTCCATAATCTGTGGTGTTCTGTGACATATACTGTACTACATCAGAAAACAGTGTCTGTATTGCAAATTCCAATAATCTGGGCCTAATATTGTGTCCATAATCTAGGGTGTTCTCTGGCATATACAGTCCTGGATCCGAAAACTGTATATGTATTGCAAATTCCAATAATCTGGGCATAATATACTGTACATAATCTGTGTTATTCTGTGACATATACTGTCCTGTATCTGAAAACTGTCTGTATTGAAAATTCCAATTATCTGGGCATAATATACTGTCGATAATCTGTGGTGTTCTGTGATATATACTGTCCTGCATCCGAAAACCGTGTCTGTATTGCAAATTCCAATAATTTAGGCCTAATAAAGTGTACATAATCTGTGTTATTCTTTGACATATACTGTCCTGAATCCGAAAACGGTCTGTATTGCAAATTCCAATAAGCTTGGCCTAATATAGTGTCTATAATCTGTGGTGTTCTGTAACCAATACTGTACTAGATCAGAAAACTCTGTCTGTAGTGCAAAGTCCAATAATCTGGGCCTAATATAATGTCCATATTCTGTGGGTTTCTTAGACATTTACTGTGCTGCATTCGAAAACTGTGTCTGTATTACAAATTCCAATACTCTGGGCCTAATATAGTGTACATAATCTGTGGTATTTTGAGACATATACTGTCTTGTATCCTAAAACTGTCTGTATTGTAAATTCCAATAATCTTGGCCTAATATAGTGTCTATAATCTGTGGTGTTCTGTGACATATACTGTCCTGCATCCGAAATCTGTGTCTGTATTCAAAATTCCAATAATCTGGGCCTAATATAATGTTTATATTCTGTGTTGTTCTGTGACATATACTGTCCTGCATCCCAAAACTGTGTCTGTATTGCAAATTCCAATAATCTGGGCCAAAATAGTATCCATAATCTGTGGTGTTCTGTGATATGTACTGTACTGCGTCCGAAAACTGTGTCTGTATTAGAAATTCCAATGATTTGGGCCTAATATACTGCCCATAATCTGTGGTGTTCTGTATACAATATTGTACTAAATCAGAAAACAGTCTCTGTATTGCAAATTCCAATAATCTAGGCCTAATATTGTGTCCATACTCTGTGGTGTTCTTTGGCATATACTGTCCTGCATCCCAAAACTGTGTTTGTATTGCAAATACCAATAATCTGTGCCTAATACAGTGTCCACAATCTGTGGTGTTCTGTAACCAATACTGTATATAATCCGAAAAATGTTTCTGTATTGCAGATTCCAAAAATCAGGGCCTAATATAGTGTCCATATTCTTTGGGTTTCTTATACATGTACTGTGCTGCATCCAAAAACTGTGTCTGTATTGCAAATTCTAATAATCTGGGACTAATATAGTGTCCATAATCTGTGGTGTTCTGTAACCAGTACTGTACTAGATCTGAAAACTGTGTCTGTAGTGCAAATTCCAATAAACTGGGACTAATATAGTGTCCATATTCTGTGGGTTTCTTAGACATATACTGCGCTAAATCTGAAAACTTTCTGTAATGGAAATTCCAATAATTTGAACCTAATATAGAGTCCATAATCTGTGGTTTTCTGTGGCATATACTGTCTTGCATCTGAAAAATGTGTCTGTATTGCAAATTTCAATAATCTGGGCCTAATATAATGTCCTTAATCTGTGGTATTCTGTGATATATTCTGTACCACATACAAAAACTGTCTCTGTAATGCAAATTCCAATATTCTGGGCCTAATATACTGTCCATAATCTGTGGTGTTCTGTGACCAATACGGTACTAGATCTGAAAACTGTGTCTGTAGTGCAAATTCCAATAACCTGGGACTAATATAGTGTCCATATTATGTGGGTTTCTTAGAAATATACTGTGCTACATCTGAAAACTGTGTCTGTAATGGAAATTCCAATAATTTGGGCCTAATATAGAGTCTATAATCTGTGGTTTTCTGTGGCATATACTGTTCTGCATCTGAAAAATGTGTCTGTATTGCAAATTTCAATAATCTGGGCCTAATATAATGTCCATAATCTGTGGTGTTCTGTGACATATACTGTTCTGCACCCGAAAACGGTGTCTGTAATGCAAATTCCAATAATCTGGGCCTAATATTGTGTCCATAATCTGTAATGTTCTGTGACATACATTATGCTGTCCTGCATCCCAAAACTGTGTCTATATTGCAAATTCTAATAATCTGGACCTAATATAGTGTCCATAATCTGTGGTGTTCTGTAACCAATACTATACTACATCTGAAAACTGTGTCTGTAGTGCAAATTCCAATCATCTAGGCCTAATATAGTGTCAATATTCTGTGGGTTTCTTAGACATATACTGTGCTGCATCCGAAAACCGTGTCTGTATTACAAATTCTAATAATTTGGGCCTAATCTAGTGTCCGTAATCTATAATGTACTGTGACATATACTGTACTACATCAGAAAACAGTGTCTGTATTGCAAATGTCAATAATCTGGGAATAATATGATGTCCATAATCTGTGGTGTTCTGTAACAAATATTTTACTTCATCATATAACTGTGTCTGTATTGCAAATTCCAATAATCTGGGCCTAATATAGTGTACATAATCTGTGTTATTGTGTGACATATACTATCCTGCATCCGACAACTGTCTGTATTGCAAATTCCAATAATCTGGGCCAAATTTAATGTCCATAATCTGTGGTGTTCTGTGACATATACTGTACTACATCAGAAAACAGTGTATATATTATAAATTCCAATAATCTAGGTCTAATATAGTGTTCATGGTGTGGGAGTGCTTTGCTGGTGACACTGTTGGTGACAATAATTTGGGCCTAATATAGTGTCCCTAATCTGTGGTGTTCTGTGTCATATACTCTCCTGCATCTAAAAACTGCCTCTGTATTGCAAATTTCAATAATCTAGGCTTAATAAAGTGTCCATAATCTGTGGTTTTCTGTGATATATATTCTGTACTGCATACGTTAACTGTGTCTGTATTGCAAATTCCATTAATCTGGGCCTAATATAGTGCCCATAATCTGTGGTGTTCTGTAACCAATGTTGTACTATATTAGAGAACAGTGTCTGTATTGCAAATTCCAATAATCTGGGCGTATTATAGTGTATATAATCTGTGGTGTTCTGTGATACATACTGTCCTGCATCCGACAACTGTCTGTATTGCAAATTCCAATAATCTGGGCCTAATATACTGTCCATAATCTGTGGTGTTCTGTAATCAATATTGTACATAAATCAGAAAACAGTATATGTATTGCAAATTCTAATAATCTAGTCTATAATCTGTGGTGTTCTGTGGCATATACTTTCCTTCCTTTGAAAACTGTGTTTGTATTGCAAATTCCAATAATCTGTGGCTAATATAGTGTTCATAATCTGTGGTGTTCTGTAACCAATATTGGACTAGATCCGAAAACAGTGTCTGTATTGCAGATTCCAATAATCTGGGCCTAATATTGTGTCCATACTCTGTGGGTTTCTTATACATATACTGTGCTGCATCCGAAACCTGTGTCTGTATTGCAAATTCCAATAATCTGGGCCTAATATAATGTCCATAATCTGTGGTGTTCTGTAACCAATACTGTACTAAATCAGAAAACTGTGTCTGTAGTGCAAATTACAATAATCTGGGCCTAATAAAGTGTCTATATTCTGTGGGTTTCTTAGACATACTGTGCTGCATTCGAAAAACTGTGTCTATATGTCACGGCCATGTTTATGGCCGTGACTCCTTGGGAGCCGCATACAGTTGCCCGCGGTTTGGGTTGTAGTGTCAACCGCAGCTGGAGGCATAATGTTGTTAGCCTCAAGTGCGGTTGCCGCGGACAACAGCTATGTGTGCGGTTTCCTTGGAGTTGTGTGCGGGTTTGTATGCACTTTTGTATGTCTGGTGGACTCTGTTTGATGTTTGGTGTGCACTGACATCTTCCCTTCACTGTGGCTGTCCGTGGCAACGTTTGGTTGATGTGTACATGTGGTGGCAGTGTCCCGGCCCTCAGGCTGACTCCCAGGACATGGTTGCCACCCATGTCGTTGCCTGCGGCAACAGCCACAGTGTGTTCTTGGGTTTGACACTTCCCCTTTAAATTGTGTTTTCCCTTCTGTGGTATTGGAAGGGTTAACTCCCTTTCTGTGTGTGTGAGTCACGGGGTGTGTCTGTCTGTTGGGTGTGGCCTCTTGGCCCTATAAAGCCTCAGTTGTAGGCAGTAGTCAGAGAGGGTGCTTCAGCCATGCTTGCTGGAGACATCCTCCTGGTTACTTACCAACTGCCAGTGGGAGCCATTCTTCTGGTCATAGCAAATAATAATGTTGTTTGATGTCTATAAGATGTGTTTGGTTTTATGCTTCTTTATTGCACTTATGGTTCTGGATTCCTGTGTGCACAGGGATCCAGTCAGCAAGGCTGTGGCAGGTTGGTGAAACTACTTAGTTCGCCTGCCATTTCCGTAAGTCTGTGTTCCCCTTTTCCCAGCAGCTTGGCCATTGAGACTCCTGCTCCTCCATGCCTAGGAGGAGTAGGTCGTCTTACCCTGACTCCTAGTCCAGGGACCGGACGGACGTTGAGTTAGGGATCCGAGGTTCCGGAGCATGGGTCCTCCTACCTTAAAGGTCGGCCCATGCAGCTAGGAGTTAGGGTCAGGTTAGGGACGCGTTACGAGATGACCTGCTCCCTAATCCTGTCTTCCTGGCCGAGCAGCCTAACATCATCTGGCATCGCACGGCTGAGGGTTTTCCCCATCCTCAGCCTTGACAGTATGACCACAGGGGTGGCTCTCACTGACAGGTAGAAAACACAGGAGGCTGCTCCAGCTAAGCATGGCTGAAGCAACCCCTCTCTGACTACTGCCTGCAACTGAGGCTTTATAGGGCCAAGAGGCCACACCCAACAGACAGACACACCCCGTGACTCACACACACAGAAAGGGAGTTAACCCTTCCAATACCACAGAAGGGAAAACACAATTTAAAGGGGAAGTGTCAAACCCAAGAACACACTGTGGCTGTTGCCGCAGGCAACGACATGGGTGGCAACCATGTCCTGGAAGTCAGCCTGAAGGCAGGGACACTGCCACCACATGTACACATCAACCAAACGTTGCCACGGACAGCCACAGTGAAGGGAAGATGTCAGTGCACACCAAACATCAAACAGAGTGCACACCAGACATACAAAAGTGCATACAAACCCGCACACAACTCCAAGGGAACTGCACACATAGCTGTTGTCTGCGGCAACCGCACTTGAGGCTAACAACATTATGCCTCCAGCTGCGGTTGACACTACAACTCAAACCGCGGGCAACTGTATGCGGCTCCCAAGAAGTCACGGCCATAAACATGGTCGTGACACTATATTGCAAATTCCAATAATTTGGGCCTAATATAGTGTCCATAATCTGGGGTGTTTTGTGGCATATACTCTCCTGCATCTGAAAACTGTGTCTGTATTTCACATTCCAATAATCTGGGCCTAATATAGTGTACATAATCTGTGGTGTTTTGTAACAAATATTGTACTACATCAGAAAACAGTGTCTGTATTGCAGTTTCCAATAATCAGGGCCTGATATAATGTCATAATCTGTGGTGTTCTGTGACATATTCTGTACAACATCAGAAAACAGTGTCTGTATTGCAAAGTCCAATAATCTGGGCCTAATATGGTGTCCATAATCTGTGGTGTTCTGTAACCAATACTGTACTAGATACGAAAACTGTGTCTGTAGTTTAAATTCAAATAATCTGGGCCTAATATAGTGTCCATAATCTGTGGTGTTCTGTGGCATATACTCTCCTGCATTGGAAAACTGTGTCTGTATGACAAATTCCAATAATCTGGGCCTAATATAATGTCCATAGTCAGTAGTGTTCTGTGATATATATATACTGTACTGCATCCAAAAACTGTGTCTGTATTGCAAATTTCAATAATCTGGGCGCATTATAGTGTATATAATCTGTATTGTTCTGTGAAATATACTGTCCTGCATCCGAAAACTGTGTCTGTATTTCAAATTCAAAGACTCTGGGCCTAATATAGTGCCTATATTCTGTGGTGTTCTGTGACATATACTGTCCTGCATTCCAAAACTGTGTCTGTATTGCAAATTCCAAAAATTGTGGGCCAAATATACTGTCCATATTCTGTGGTGTTCTGTAACCATTATTGTACTAAATCAGAAAACAGCGTCTGTATTGCAAATTCCAATAATCTGGGCCAAATATATTGTCCATAATCTGTGGATTTCTGTATCTAATACTGTACTACATCTGAAAACTGTGTATTGCAAATTCCAATAATCTGGGCCTAATATAGTGTCTGTATTCTGTGTGTTTCTTAGACATATACTGTGCTACATCCAAAAACTGTGTTTGTATTGCAAATTTCAATTATTTGGGCCTAATAGATTGTCCATAATCTGTGGTTTTCTGTGACATATACTGTTCTGTATACGAAAACTGTGTCCGTATTGCAAATTCCAAAAATCTGGGCCTAATACTGTGTCCATAATCTGTGGTGTTCTGTAACCAATACTCTACAAGATCTGAAAACTTTGTCTGTAGTGCAAATTCCAATAATATGGGCCTAATATAGTGTCTATATTCACTGGCTTTCTTAGACATATGCTGTGCTACATCCAAAAATTGTGTCTGTATTGCAAATTCCTATAATCTGGGCCTGATATACTGTCCATAATCTGTGGTGTTCTGTAACCAATATTGTACATAAATCAGAAAACAGTGTATGTATTGCAAATTCTAATAATCTAGGTCTAATATTGTTTCCATTATCTGTGGTGTTCTGTGGCATATACTTTCCTGCATTCGAAAACTGTGTCTGTAGTACAAATTCCAATAATCTGGGCCTAATAAAGTGTCTATCTTCTGTGGGATTCTTAGACATACTGTGCTGCATCCGAAAAACTGTGTCTATAAGTGCAAATTACAATAATTTGGGCCTAATATAGTGTCTGTAATATGTGGTATTTTGTAACAAATATTGTTTTACATCAGAAAACAGTGTCTGTATAGCAAATTCTAATAATCAGGGCCTAATATAATGTCCATAATCTGTGGTTTCCTGTGACATTCTGTAAAACATCAGAAAACAGTGTCTGTATTGCAAAATCCAATAATCTGGGCCAAATATGGTGTTCATAATCTGTGGTGTTCTGTAACCAATACTGTACTAGATACGAAAACTGTGTCTGTAGTGGAAATTCCTATAATATGGGCCTGATATAGTGTCTATATTCTCTGGCTTTCTTAGACATATACTGTGCTACATCCAAAAACTGTGTCTGTAGTGCAAATTCCAATAATATGGGCCTAATATAGTGTCTATATTCTCTGGCTTTCTTAGACATATATTGTCCTGCATCCGAAAACTGTGTCTGTATTGCAAATGCCAATAATCTGGGCCTAATATAGTGTCCATAATCTGTGGTGCTCTGTAACCAATACTGTACTAGATCCGAAAACTGTGTCTGTATTGCAAATTCCAATAATCTAGGCCTAATATAGTGTCCATAATCTGTGATGTTTTGTAACGAATACTGTCCTAGATCCGAAAACTGTGTCTGTATTGCAAATTCCAATCATCTCGGCCTAATATAGTGTCCATATTATGTGGGTTTCTGTGACATATATACTGTCCCACGTCTGAAAAATATGTCTGCGTGCAAAATCCAATAATCTGGGCCTAATATGGTTTCCATAATCTGAGGGTTTTTGTGACATATACTGTTCTGCATCCAAAAACTGTGTCTGTTTTGCAAAATCCAATAATCTGGGGCTAATATAGTGTCTATATTCTGTGTTGTTCTGTGAAATATACTGTCCTGCATCCCAAAACTGTGTCTGTATTGCAAATTCCAATAATCTGGGCCTAATATAGTGTTTATAATCTGTGGTGTTCTGTAACCAATACTGTACTAGATAAAAAAAACTGTGTCTGTAGTGCAAAGTCCAATAATCTGGGCCTAATATAATGTCCATATTCTTTGGGTTTCTTAGATATATACTGTGCTGCATTCGAAAACTGTGTCTGTATTTCAAATTCCAATAATCTGGGCATAATATAGTGTCCATAATCTGTGATGTTCTGCAACCAATATTATACTACATCAGAAAACAGTGTCTGTTTTGAAAATTCCGATAATCTGGGCCTATTAGGCCCAGATTATTAGAATTAGCAATACAGACACTGTTTTTGGATGCAGGACAGTATATGTCACAGAACACCACAGATTATGGACACTATAGTCCATAATCTGTGGTGTTCTGTGACATATACTGTCCTGCATCCAAAAACAGTGTCTGTATTGCTAATTCTAATAATCTGGGCCTAATATAGTGTCCATATTCTATGGGTTTCTGTGACATACACTGTCCTGCATCCGAAAACTGTGTTTGTATTGCAAATTCCAATAAACTGGGACTAATATAGTGTCTATATTCTGTAGTTTTCTGTGACTGATACTGTCCTGCATTCGAAAACGGTGTCTTTAGCAGACAGTAAAACAATCTGCGCCACATCTAGTGACTAGACCATTAATAGGAAGAAGGCGAGCACTAAGGGATGGGGAAGTGGGCGTGATGCTGATGGTGCACGTTAGAGGCCGTGGCCTTGGGCACAATGAAATTGTGCTTGCTGCCAGTGCACCAGAAAAAAAATAAAAACATCCACCGCACCCAGCTTCATGTCCAACGTAGCTCTGTGGTGCAGGACAACACTGTCAAAGTCGGACCAGTGCGAACAGTTAGATTGCTGAAGATAATGCTTCCACTTGGTTAAGCACCACTCTCTCTCTTCCACCAAGTTCAGTCTCTGTAGCCAAGAGTCTTGTCAACCGAATTCTCACTCTGATCATCCTTTCTCCCACCATGGAGAGGCTTGCCAAACGAGTGATCCCAGGGATCCGAGGATCTATTTCCAGCGCCACTATTAGATTTGGCCCTCGAGCCCAGCACGTTTATAAAGGGACCTGAGATATTGTGCCCTGATTCCTAATCTCCTGAGCCTTCACAGTCTCAAGAAGATGACAGTGGTGAATGGAAATAATTAGTTCGCAAGGTGGATGATGATGAGACACAGTTGTCAATCACTGAGGTTGTGGTTAGGTCATGTCAGGAGGATGAGCAGAGTGAGGAAGTGGGAAGTGGGAGAAGAGGTGATGGACGATGAGGTCACTGACTCAACATGGGAAGGTGAAAAGCAGAGCGAGGACAGCATTACAGAGGAGGAGGGATCCACAGCACCGCAACAGGCTGGAAGAAGCAGTGGGGTTGTAAAAGGGAGAAGTCGGCCCACACCAAACAGGCTCAGAATCATTACACTGAGCACCCCCATGCATAAATCTACCTTGCCAAAGTGTAGGTGTTCCGCATTATGGTGCTTTTTTTTATAAAAGTGCAGACGACACAAGAGTGGTAGTTTTCAACCTGTGCCGTACCAAAATAAGCTGGGGCATGAACACTAGCAACCTCAACACCACCAGCACGATCCGCCACATGGCATATAAGCACCCTAATAAGTTGTCCGAATGCCTGGGTCCACAATCCGGGCCTGCGGGTCGCACCACTGCCTCCTCTTCCCCTGTGTTACACACTGCTGGCCAATCCCCTGTCAAAGGCAAAGGCCCGGATGCGCCTCGCCCTGCACCTGGACCTTTGCATGAACCATCAGCAACAACAACCACTTCCCTGTCCCAGCGCAGCGTCCAAATGTCCAAATGAACGCAAGTGCAAATACCCACCCACAGGCCATAGCACTAAATGCGCAACTTTCGAAATTACTGGCCCTTGAAATGTTGCCATTTAGGCTTGTGGACACTGAGGCCTTCCGCAGCCTGATGTCGGCGGCCGTCCCTTGGTACGCAGTCCCCAGCCGCCACTATTTTTCACGGTGTGCCATGCCTGCCTTACACCAGCATATGTCCCAGAACATTACCCGTGCCCTGACCAATGCACTTACTGGGAAGGTCCACTTCACCACGGACACATAGACAAGTGCTGGTGGCCAGGGACACCACATTTCCCTGACCGCACACTGGGTAAATGTTGTGGAGGCCGGGAGTGAGTCGTACCCTCGGATGGCACAGGTGCTACCCACGCCCAAGATTGTGGTCCATACGTCCATCAGGGTCTCCGCCAGCAGCTATGTTACTGGCTCCAACCCCCACTTCTCCTCCTCCGCGGCCTCCTCCTCCACTTCCACCTCCAGCAGCAGTCAGCCATCAGTCGCTAGCCGGAAGCAGTGTAGCACTCCTGTGGGTAAGCGTCAACAGGCAGTGCTGAAGCTTATCTGCTTAGGGGACAAACAGCACACCGCCACAGAGCTGTGGCAGGGTATAAGGGACCAGGCCGAGCTGTGGCTATTACCTCTCAACCTACAACCAGGAATGGTTGTGTCTGACAATAGCCGTAACTTGGTGGCGGCTTTGGAGCTCAGCAACCTGACACACATCCCATGCCTAGCCCACGTCGTAAACTTAGTGCTTCAGCGGTTTATCAAACCCTACCCCAATTTGCCAGAGTTAATAGTGAAGGCGTGCTGCATGTGCGGCAATTTCCGCAAGTTGTCCACAGCTTCTGCTGGTCTGTCAATGCTGCAGCAGCGCTTGCGGCTTCCAGCTCACCGACTGTTGTTCTACGTGAGCACGCGCTGGAACTCTACGTTCTACATGTTGGCTTTGTGATCAGCAGATTGCAGTTGTGGAATACCAGCTGCAACAGGGTTGTCGCCTTTAGAGTCAACTACCACTATTCACAAGCGAGGAGTTGGCATTGATGTCAGACCTCTGTGAGGTTTTAAAAAACTTTGATGAATCCACACAGATGGTTAGTGGCGATAAAGCTATTATCAGCGAAACCATCCCACTGCTGTGTCTACTCAAACGATCGCTGCTCACAATCGGGGGAGGACATTACACAGGGTGATAGCCAGATCACCCACAGTTCATCTTCTCAGAGCAAATTGGACCATGAAGAGGAGGAGGAGCAGGAGACAGTTTCCTCTGCTACAGAGGGTAGTACCCATGAAACTTTAATTCCATCTGTTCAGCGTGGATGGGCAGAAGAGGAAAAGGAGGAGGAGGATGAGGAGATGGAGAGTCATCCTGATGTCGACATCGATGTCTTGCCTGTCGGTACTCTGGCACACATGACTAACCCCATGTTAGTCTGCCTTTCCCGTGACCCTCGCGTTATACGCATTTTAGATTACACGGATTACTGGGTGTTCACCCTTCTGTACCTTCACTACAAAGAGAACTTCTCATCTCTCATTCCTGTGGTGGAGAGGATGAGTAAAATGGTGCAATACCAGAAGGTACTTGTTGAGAGATTGCTCCAAAATTTTCCATCTGACAACGCGGCCGGCAGAGTCCGTACTTCCTTAGGCAACCCAGGAAGGGAGACAAGGGGAACACACATAAGTTCCAACAAAGGCAGGGCAACACTCTCCAAGTCAATTTCAATCTATAATTTATAATGTACTCAATCTACTGTAGTGTATTCCTATGCACCTTTTCCACCACAAAAAAAAGAGTATATGGTTGAATCTTGTTTTCTCCTCCTCCTCCAGATTGTATATATTCCCTTACACTCTAATTTGTTTAATAGGGTCAGCTCAACTGCAGGCCCTCAACTCAACTCACATTTTTTATAGGGTCAGCTCAACTGCAGGCACTATAATGTTTTAGAGCGTCAGCTGTACAGCATGCAGTCGCATATAATGTTTTAGAGCATCATTTGAACAGCATGCACTCGCATATAATGTTTTAGAGCGTCAGCTGAACAGCATGCACTCGCATATAATGTTTTAGAGCATCATTTGAACAGCATGCCCTCGCGAATAATGTTTTAGAGCGTCAGCTAAACAACATGCACTTGAAAATAATGTTTGAGAGCGTCAGCTGTCCAGCAGGCACCCGCATATAATGTTTTAGAGCTTTAGCTCAGCAGCAGGCCTTCTCCCCTAATATTTTAGAGGGTCAGCTTAGCAGCAGGCCCTCGCCGCTCATGTTTTGGATGGTCAGATCAGCAAGCCCTTGCTCAAAATGTTTTTGAGGATCACCAGCAGGCCACCAATCATAATTTTTTAAGCGTGTGTATGATGCCCTCCTTTTATGTGTAATAAAGGGTGTATTGTAGTGGCAGTTCCTTGTAATTTTTTGCAGCTCTTTCACTTAGTACATAGGCTTTATGAGTGTAGGAGTACCACTACCTGAACAATTGTACCACAATGTGAATGAGGCCCTCCTTTATGTGATATACAGATTGTTTCAGAGTGCCTCTTGCTTGTATTTTTTGAAGCACTTGCACTTTATATACAGTTGAATATACAGGAAAAATGTTTCCTGTAAAATTGATTTTTTTGGTGGGGGTTTGTGCATATTTTTGTCAGTCTGTAAAAGTAGCGTACAACTTGAACAACATGGTTCCCAGCAGCGACCTGGGAATCCAAGATGCATCCAGACATCGTCCCTATGCTGTTCCCGATCCATTTCGGTGATGTTTCTGTCACTTTCTGACCTTTTCCAGTGGACTAGGCACCCTCCCCTCTTCAGAGCAGGGGTTTCCTGGTTGTCTCCCATTGACTTCCATTATACTCGGGTGCTCGGTCGAGCACACAAACATAGCAATGTATTAGGGCCGAACACCTGAATACTTTGGTGCTCGATCATCACTACTGAGCGGCAATAACGCTATTATCAGCATCACCATCCCAATTCTGTGTCCTCTCAAACGCTCGCTGCTCACAATTAAGGACGATGCTGTGCATGTGGAAGAGGTGGAAATGGGGGAAGACATTACACAGATTGATGATAGCCAGATTACCCTCAGTTCGTCGTCTCAGTGCGAATTGAAGGCTGAAGAGGAGGAGGAGCAGGAGACGGTTGCCTCAGCTACAGAGGGTAGTACCCATGGAAGTTGAATTCCATCTGTTCTGCTTAGGTGGGCAGAAGAGGAGGAAGAGGATAAGGAGATTGGGAGTGATGTCCTGATGACGACAGCGAAGTCTCGCCTGTTGGCACTCTGGCACACATGGATGACTTCATGTTAGGCTGCCTTTCCCACGCCCCGTGCATTATACGCATTTTAAACAGCATGGATTACTGTTTTTTCCCCTGTCTTGACCCCCGCTACAAAGAGAACTTCTCATCTCTCATTCTTTTGATGGAGAGAATGAGAAAAATGGTGCAATACCAGAAGATCCTAGTTGGAAAATTGCTCCAAAATTTTCCATCTAACAAAGCTGGCGGCCGTGTCCTTACTTCCTTTGCCAACCGAGGAGGGGAGACAAGGGGAACACACAGCAGTTCCAACAGAGGCAGGGCAACACTCTCCAAAGCCTGAGACAGTTTAATGTCATCCCGCCAGCATCCTCACTCTGATGTGCGGCCTACTGCCATAAGGAGAGAGAAATTTGGGAAGATGGTGAAGGAATACATAGCAGACCATGTCAGCGTCCTCAATGATTTCTCTGTGCCTTACAACTACTGGGTGTCCAAGCTGGACATATAGCACGAACTGGCGCTCTACGCCTTGGAGGTGCTGGCCCATTTTGTCTGAACGTGTATTTAGTGCTGCTGGTGGCATTATAACAGATAAGCTTATCCGCCTGTCAACTGAAAATGCTGACAGGTTGACACATATAAAAATGTAGATTTAAATAGTATTGGACCGGCATGTAGTAGGATGGATGAGATAATGGGTGGACTATCTCATGTATGAAGTCCATACAATGCAAGTTATTGGAGGGAATGAATAATGTCCCGTACTTGTGCAAATAATACCTTTTAGACAAAATCTATAGAAAACAGTCTCGTAGTGTAATGAGTATGATACTCACTATTTACTGCACAACTCTGTGGCATCCCACATGTAAGAGCGCTTACCTCTGTGTCGATTCCATACAATGCAAACAGCAAAGTGTAGTTGCTTACTGACGTCATAAAATTGGATCTCCGTAAGATCGCTTCAATTATCGCGAGATGAGCTGTTACTTTATCTTTCTCTTTATAACTTTATAACATCCCATGCTGTTGTGAATAATGATCACCCTCAAAATAAGAATAGTTATTATCCAGAATTATCCTATTTTTATTTTGAGGGTGATCATTATTTACAACAGCGTGGGAACGCCATGGGGACCAGGTTCGTCCCCAGTTATGCTACTCTTTATTTGGCACAATGGGAACACTCTAACATTAATCCCAAACTGGCGACGGACCTGGTCCTAGTGTGACGTTATATAGACGACGTACTGTTCATTTGGAACAGTGGGGAGTCCCACCTGAAAACCTTTTTGGAGAATATCAATGTCAATCCAGATGGATTGATTTTTACATCAAATATAAATAAGGAACATACCGAATTCCTGGATATACAAATTAAAGTAGAAGTAAAAAAAATTGTATGTAACACCTATCAGAAGTCAACAGCGAAAAATAGTTTCATTTTTTTTACAAGCTGCAAACTCCCAAGGTGGTTACTAAATATTCCGGTCGGCCAGCTTCGTCGTATCAAACGGAACTGTACCGACAATACCACTTTTGAAGAGGAAGCTATAAAGATGATTGATCAATTTAAAAGTAAGAACTACCCTGAGAAATATTTTAGATAATGCACTGGAGAAAGTCAGAAAGATGGAGAGGCAATCTTTTTTCACATTAATACCTTCATTCAGTGAAAAGAAACCAATAGAGGCAGAATTGAGGATGATTTTACCATATAGTGCACAGTCAAAACAAATACGATATTGGCGACATATTATCAACCAACATTGCCACTTTGTGTTAAAGGACAAGGTTATAGAACCCCTACTAAATACATCCCCCCTCATAACATTTACAAAGGCACCCAATTTAGAGCTTAAATTAGCACCTACTGTTAAAAAAAAAAAACTGTTTCATTGCAAAATTGGGTACAAATGAAGGATTTTTACAGATGTGGTAGGTGTGTTGGCTCTAGAAGTACTACATCCAGCAAGTAGATCACTAGATTTGCGTCTACTCAGAATAATTTCACCCTTGACATTAAAGAATGCCTCACTTGCAACTCCTCCGGTGTCATCTACATTATCCGGTGCCCATGCCAAAAACAGTATATCAGCAGAACAAAGCGACTGTTGAGGGGACGCTTGGCCGAACATATTAACAACATAAAAAAAGGAATATTAACCCATCCTTTATCTAAACACTTTAAAGTGTTCCATCACCAGGATCCGAGTGGCTTGACATTTGCGGCACTGGAGAAGGTGGATAAGTACTGGAGGGGAGGCAATTATATTGCAAAAATGTCACGGAGGGAGTCTAGACGAATATTTGATTTTGGCAGTGTATCACCTGCAGGATTAAATGCAGAATTGGAAATTTTTGTCTTTTTGTGAAAAATTTGAAAAATGCAGAAAAAGTTTAAAGTATCTATGGGGATGCCCCTTGCCGATATCCCATGTCTGGCTGTTTATCAGCACTGGGATGTCCCGTTGGTGATGGGCACCCCCATACACTCCATCTTAGAACTTACTTGAAATTTTATGAAAATTTTACAAAATGTTATGAAAATTTTACATTTTTTTATGATATTTTATTTTATATAGAAGGATTCGCAAACCAGTATAGTATATGTGCATTCATCAATTTTAGCTATATTACTTAATATTATGTGCATCATATTGTATTCGATTGTATTTTTTAATCTAAAAGTGGGAATGCGATTTAGAAACATCAGCTGTTATTGCTATTATATTCTGCAACTACCAACCAAAAAACACATGTATGCTGAATAAATCGCATCAAAGATGCATCATTACCGCAATGCTGGTTTTTTAAAGAAAAAAGGTGGAGAATAACTACTGACCCACCCCTGACCCATGTCCTGCATTCTTTCCGTGATTTGCTGGGACTCGCCCCAGCAATTAACAGACAGGTATATAAGGTCTTGGACTCTTGATTATGAACAAACCCACTGAGGAAGAAATAGGGATCTATTTCGAAACACGTCTGGAATCGATGGGATATTCGTAAAGAGTCCGAAATTTTAAGCATGGCCATGCAACATTGAAAGATACCAAGGAAATTATCTTCTGAAATGAATGAAAGCAAACCGACTACTAATAGCAATCTATGATCACAAGATCGAAGCTTCACTGCGATTTTTAGCTGCGATTGAAGAGTCTGTATTATGCGAAAGAGAAAGAAAAAGTAACAGCTCATCTCGCGATAATTGAAGCGATCTTACGGAGATCCGATTTTATGATGTCAGTAAGCAACTGCACTCTGCTGTTTGCATTGGACTGAATCGACACCGAGGTAAGCGCTCTTACATGTGGAACGCCATAGAGTTGAGCAGTAAATAGTGAGTATCATACTCATTACATTATGAGACTGTTTGCTATTGATTTTGCCTAATAAGTATTATTTGCACAAGTACGGGACATTATTCATTCCCTCCAATAACTTGCATTGCATGACTTCATACATGAGATAGTCCACCCACTATCTCATCCATCCTACTATTACGTGTATGTATGCTTTTATGTTTTTTATGTTTTAATAAATTCCACTACTTTAACTTATTGGTTCTTTGCGTGCACCCATATGTTTGAGTGCCGGTCCAATATTATTTAAATCTACTGTCTTTGAAGGGGTGATTGATATTTGGACATTGGCACCTAGCCGTGTATATAGTGAGTGAGCCGTCCCATTGCTATACATATAAAAATGAACAAGGCCTGGATTGAGCATGACTTCTCGACTCCATCAGAGGAATGCTGATGAACATAAAGGCACTTTACATGTGTTTTTTTTTATTTAGTTAATAGACTGTATTCCCATGCATCCCTTCCACCATAAACAATGGTATATGGTTGAATATTTATTTTCTCCTCCTCCTCCTCCTCCTCTTCTGTCATATCAACATGCATTGCTTATTCATCACATATAATGCCCTCGCATATATGGCCTTCGAATGTAATTTTTTACAGGGTCCGCTCACCAGAAGGCCCGCAACTCAAATCTTTTACAGGGTCAGCTCACCTGCAGGCCCACAATTTAAATCTTTTACAGAGTCAGCTCACCTGAATGCCCACAACTCAAATCTTTTACAGGGTCAGCTCACCAGCAGGCCTGCTCCTAAAATCTTTTATAAGATAGGGCCAGGGGCTATTCATAGTATTCAGTATATTGGGCAGACTAGATGGGCCAAATGGTTCTTATCTGCCGACACATTGTATGTTTCTATGTTTTTACAGGGTCAGCTCACCTGCAGGCCCGCAACTCAAATCTTGTACAGGGTCAGCTTACCTGCAGGCCCATAACTCATGCTGCCTTGCTTTGAAGTACTAGATGTAGCCATTTATCAGGCTCCCTCTCCGAAATCGAACAATGATTCCCCGTTTCCGGTGGTCAACATGTTAGGTACATAAAAGAACTTCGAAGGTTGATAGGGAAGATATCCAAATGGATCATGGACGTCACAGGAACGTGCGATCAGGCAGAAGTTATCTAGAGTCAACAAAGCGGCAGCAGGTCCTCTCCTGTATAACGTTTTCTCATCCAAAATACCTGGTAAATTTTTATTACTCATTCCAATAACAGGGGATCATAAGAGTTATGTATTGTTATTTATCGTTACTACCTGCATGAGTTGGGAGCGTATGATTTGCGCGCCACCCGCTTGCCTTCCTTGGATGTGGTAGCCATTTCTCAGGGTCCCTCTGAGGAATCAAAAACTGATTCCCCGTTACCCGTAGTTTACAATGGATTTGAGCTGACAATTACTTTCAAAGTTTATAGGCCGGACATCTGAATGAATCGTCGCTATCACGGGGAAATGCCATTGGCCCTAGGTTAACTAGAGTTACCAAAGCAGCAGCAGGCCACCGCTCATAATGTTTTTTAGATGGTCAGATCAGCAGGCCCTTGCTCCTAATGTTTTTGAGGGTCACCAGCAGGCCATCAATCATAATTTTTAAAGGGTGTGTATGATGCCCTCCTTTATGTGCAACTGAGAGTGTATCAGAGTGCCTCTTCCTTGTAATTTTTGGCAGCACTTGCTCTTGTATCAATTTTTCCTATAAAATAGATTTTTTTCCCCCTTGGTCTTGTGTGTATTATTGTCATTATGTAAAAGCGGCGTACTATTTGAAGAACTTGGTTCCCAGCAGCGACCAGCAAGTCCAAGATGCATCCATACATCCTCCCCATGCTGTTAGAGAACCATTTCGGTGGTGTTACCAACAATTTCTGACATTTTCTCATGAGCAGGGGGTACCTGGTTTAATGCTCGAGTTCTCCTATTGACTTCCATTATATGATTAGTTTGGCCTGAGCCCCCGAGCCCTACGGTGCTCGATCAACACACAACGGTAAATCCTTTTTTTTGTGCCACTAATACATGCCAAAAAGGCTTTACAACATATAACTGCACCACTGAATGGCAAATAATATATATTTTTTGCCACTAATACTCGGTGAAAAGGGCTTTAGAATTTATAACTGCACCGCTGAACGGCAAACAGTCCCTTACTTTAGTCCACTTATACACGCCACAAAAGGCTTTAAAACTTATAACTGCACTGCTGAATTGCAAATAATAATGCCGGTATATTTTTTTGCCACTAGTACCCGAAAAAAAGAGCTTCAGAACATATAACTACACAGCTAAATGGCAAAAAATATGTATTTTTTTGCCACTAATACATGCAAAAAGGGCTTTAGAACATATAACTGCACCGCTGAGCAGCAAATATATATTTTTTGCCACTAATACACGCTGAAAAGTTCAGTAATTTTCTCATTTCACCACACAATGGCGAATACTGTTTTTTGTGCCACTAATACACTCCAAAAAGGTATCACGACCGGCGTGATAAAGGGAAAAGGAAAGGCTCTGTCCAAGGGAGAGGGAAAGGTGGTGACCCCTATCTCACCTAGAGGCTGGCACCTGACTGCCCTGACGTCCCCAGATGGGTTCCTCACCCGTACGCCCATCGCGTGGCTAAAACCCTGGCTTTCCCTAAGATGAGCCCTAGATAGTGAATAGGGCGGTGGGAACACTAGTCCGCACCACTAACTCTAAAGGAAAACACCAAGGGGAGGACAGACAATACAGACAACATATAATCCCAGGTGGGCGACAACAGAAGACAACAAAAAGCCCAACAGGGATCCGGAGGGTAACACTCTGGAACAACAACCAGGATTCACAGCTCCAGTGGGTCAGTATAGAAGTCCAGGCAGGAAGCTCTATATCTGGCAACCAGAGAAGTGAGAGAGCAGAATATAAGGAGATTGGGAGTGACAGACAAGAAACAGCTGAGGAGGAGAAGCTACGGATCCCTGAGTGAGACAAAAAGGATAGTAAGGCAAACACAGAAAACTATTATTAAGAAACAGCGTGATCTTTAGACATAGAGCGCGCAGCCACCCGCTGCGACTTCCTGACCCCGGGTACAACGGAGTCAGACGTGGCTCTTGACACCCTCGTGACAAAAGGGCTTTAGAACATATAACTGAACCGCTGAATGGCAAATAATGTATTTTTTTTTTGCCACTAATACATTCCAAAAAGGGCTGTAATTTTCTCACTTCACTACACAACAGCTAATAAGGTCTTTTTTTCACACTAATACAAGCCAAAAAATGCTTTAGAACATATAACTGCACCGCACAAGGGCAAATAAGATGTAGACATATTTCCTTGTAATAAACCCTGTTAATGGTTGTATCAAACAGCACTTGCACCCCAATAACAAGAACAGTTTGCTGGAGTTACAATGCTGTATAATGGCAATTTGGATCGAATTCCACTTCGTCAACTTTGATTAGCTTATTTCTATATAGGACGTACATTTATTTCCTTTCAATAAAACCTGTAAATGACTGTTTTCTTTTTCGCTAATACACATCACAAAAGGCTTTACAAGAAATAACTAGATGCCTGAGCGGCAAATATATTTTTTCTTTTTGTGCTAAAACACCCTTCCAAAGTCTTTACTACAGATAACTGCACTGCAGAGTGGTATATGTATTTTTTAACAAGAAAAAACTGCACCGCAGAGCAGGAAAAGGTATATATGTTTTTGTGCTAATACACGTCACAAAAAGGTTAACAAGAAATAACTACACTGCTGAGCAGCAAATATATTTTTTCTTTTTGCGATAAAACACTGCACCAAAGCCTTTACTACAGATAAGTACACCACAGAGCGGTAAATGTATTTTTTCTTTTTGCGCTAATACACGCCGTAGCTAAAGGCTCATGGGCCCTGGTGCAAGAGTTCAGCTTGGGCCCCCCTTCTCTCAGTGCTTTGCGGACAGGGGCAGAGAAGCACATACTTGGTGCTGCCTGAGGTAAAAATTTAAACGACCCTCCCCATGCCAAATTCTTGATCTAACCCCTTCCTGTTTGAAGAAAGTTTGAAGAGAATTGGTGGTAGATACAAACGTATGGCTGATAAGAAGAGCTCTGAAGGTCCGGACCTTGGGGTGAATGACTTGGTGTGGTTGTCTACCAGAAATATCAAGTTGAAGGTTCCCTCGTGGAAATTAGGTCTGAGATTTATTGGTCCTTATAGGGTAATTAAGATCATTAACCCGGTGGCTTTTCATCTGGAGCTACCTCAGACTCTAAGGATCCATAATGTCTTGCCACTACCGCCTCCACCGGTAGTTGTTGATGGCAGTCTTGTGTTTCAGGTAGAAATGATTGTTGATTCACGATATGTTCGCCGCTCTCATCAGTACCTGGTGCACTGGAGAGGTTATGGTTCCGAAGAGAGAATGTGGGTGCCAGCATCAGAGATAAAGGCGGACAGACTCATTCAGGCTTTTCATAGGTCCCACCCGGAGAGGCCTGGTCTTGAGGGTCCAGTGGCCCCTCGTAGAAAGGGGGGTACTGTCACGACTGTGACTGATCCAGAAAGGTCTGGGAGGAGAAGGTCGCAGCGACTTGCTACTCGCGATAGCTTGTGAGTTTGCTCCGTGGTTCAGGGTATGTCATCCGGGTTTTGCCTTGTGAACCTTTTTGTCCTGACTGGAAGTTTGTAGGCATCCTTCTCAGGTGAGTCCTGTCTGCCACTCCCAGCTAGTATATTAGTTTCCGTTTCACTTGCAGTCATTGCCAGATATAGTCCTTACTTCCAGTGCTATTCTGACCTTTGAAGGAGATTGTTTGACGGTATTGCTGTGGTGCTCTTGTCTGGCGTGGACTGTCGTTATTGGGATCATCTTCTCTGCTCGTGACTGGATAAGTCTATCTCTGCTGTAGATTGTTTGTTTGTTGCTGTCTTCCCCTGTTGTTCTCCTAGACATGAGTGATGGTGACTAGTGCTCCCATCTGCCTTTCCCCAGTCTAGTCTTGTTAGGGTGACTGAGGGTTTAGGCATCCTGCTCGCCGCACAGGTTCACACCACGTCTAGGGTATCAGGGCAGACAGGTGCCAGCTTAGGATTAGTCAGGGGTTGCCGTTCTATTTCCCACCTGTAGATAAGGGTCCCCCTTCCCCTCCGTCTGGTGCGACGCGACTGCTGCTGGGATAGCGGTCGTGACACTTCCCTCCAGCAAGAGGTGTAACTTGACCAGCATGCACTTTCTATAATACCAGTGTCTTCTTATGTGGCACCAGGGTCTTTGGGCCCCCTCAGGCTCCTGGGCCCGGTAGCGACTGGTACCTCTGCACCCCCTATAGCTATGCCCCTGACTACAGATAAGTGCACCGCAGAGCGGTAAATGTATTTTTTCTTTTTACGCTAATACACGTCACAAAAGGCTTTACAAGAAATAACTACACAGCTGAGAGGCAAACATATTTTTACTTTTTCCACAAAAACGCCCCACCAAAGCTTTTGCTACAGATAAGTGCACCGCAGAGTGGTAAATGTATTTTTTATTTTTGCGCTAACACAGATCACAAAAGGCTTAAAAAGAAATAACTACACTGCTGAGCGGCAAAAATATTTTTTCTTTTTCCACAAAAACACCCCACCAAAGTCTTTACTACAGATAAATGCACTGCAGAGCGGTAAATGTATTTTTTTCTTTTTGCGCTAATACACATTACAAAAGGCTTTACAAGAAATAACTACACCGCTGAGCGACAAATATAGATTTTCTTTTGGCGGTAAAATACCCCACCAAAGCCTTTACTACAGATAAGTGCACTGCAGAGTGGTAAATGTATTTTTTTATTTTTCCGCTAATACATGTCATAAAAGGCTTTACAATAAATAACTACACCACTGAGCGGCAAATTTATTTTTTCTTTTGCGCTAAAACACTCCAATAAAGCCTTTACTACTTATAAGTGCACTGCAGAGCGGTATATGTCTTTTTTCTTTTACCGCTAAAACAGCCCACAACAGCCTTTACTACAGATAAGTGCACCACACAAGGGCAAATAAGATATAGAAATATTTCCTTGTAATAATCCCTGTTAATGCCTGTATCAAACAGCACTTGCACCCTAATAAGAACGGTTTGCTGGAATTACAGAGCTGTATAATGGCAATTTGCTGCAAGGTCTCATAGGAATGTTCCTATTACCCAGGCTGTCACCTCCACAAATGAAACCTGTTCAACTGAAATGCAGTGGAATGATTCCTTCCTATCCTTTCCCTATACCTTGAATAATCTTTACCTGCACTTGTAAATCATTTATTTATTTTATAGAATGACGATTTTTCTATCACAGTCCCTACAGACACGTCTCTCCCTGCACTAGGTACGTTGGTGAATGGCAGAATCTAAGATGGCTGCCGTATTTATAGGGCTGTAACATCCCAGCCCTGGCTGCTGCTTGGCTGCATGCATGTCAGTCTGGGTGATGCCGTCTTCGCACCCTTCCCAGACTTTCTTTGTTCATGTCCTCACATGTGCAGCAGTCATTTTAGAAAAAATTTGATTTGTTACTATGAAGTGCGAGGAAATTCACATTCAGTGCAAATCAAATTTTCTCAGCTTCGATTCACTCATGTCTAGTGAAGACCATTAGTACCAATGACAAAGCTAGATGTATGTGGCGGGTCCTTAAAAATGATTTTAGGGACTCAGGTTGCAATCTCAATTTTTTTTTGCAATTTTTTTAAATAATACCTACATCACGGGCCACACCAGAAAGGCAGCAGAAGATTAAACTATCGACTGGGAGGGAGGGTAATTATATTATAGGAGGAAAATAGATAGGGACCGGGTCTAAGTAATGGAACGGGGGGTGGAACAGAAAGAGGGACTACAACAGTTGATAAGTAAAAGGTATAGGGTAAAAAAATGTTTACAAAAACCTCCAGTATGGCAACAGAAAAGGTGGTATTTAGTGTAGGTGCATATTCTAAAGAGATCTCCTTTTTTATGGCGGACAGGCACAAATAATTTTGCACAAAATGTATTTGCCAAGAATCTCACATTTTTAAAGTAGCATTAGTACATTTTTATAGTAAGTATGGCACTGTTGTGTTTACTTGATTGTTTGTGTTTTTTTTTTTTTTCAATCTGCACACTACCTGCATCACGAGCCACACCAAAAAGGTAGCAGGAGATTAGGGAGGTAAACAAGTGGTTTAAGAAATGGCGTAGGGACAGAGGGAGCTCCACAAGTTATAAAGGGCACCTTAGTGGGGCTGGTTATTGCCCCAGAGCCTATCTCATAAAGAAATAGAACACCCGGGGGCAGAGCCTGCACCCGAGCTATATGGCAGCATGAAGTGAGGCTCTGATGTTCTGATTTCCCTCATAGCCTTAATTAGCGGCACTTTAGCCTCCAGAATGGTCAAGATTGGCGGTCCCAGACCCACTGATGCTCCAGTCCCGACTAAAACCCAGGCAAACAGCGAATCCATGGAGAAATTTATAAAGAAAGTTGCCCAGACGCATGTGGCCAGAGAAAACAAGATGGCGCCCGGAACACCGAAAGCCTCAGGGAGCGCTCCGAGAAGCAATCCAGCTGCAGAGAGGGTAAGAGAGGTCTCCCCTGGTCCTGACACACTGCCTATATTGAGGGCATTCCTGAAAGATGCGCTACTGGAAGCCCTGGAACCCCTCAGGTCAGATCTTACCTCTATTAAAGAGGACGTGCGCCATATTGGGAGGAGAGTCGAGTCGCTTGAAGAAAATCAATCGGCGATTATATCTCACCAGGGAGCTGTTTCCTCCACCCTGTCTCTGCACCAGCTCCACCTGAACTCCTTATATACGCTCCTGGAAGATCAGGAGAACAGGAGTAGACGCAACAATCTGCGCTTTAGGGGCATACCCGAGTCTATAGGCTCTGCTGACATACAGGAGGCTGTCATGAACATTTGTCTACAACTACTTGGCCCTTGAAATCGCCATAGAGAGGGCTCACAGGGCCCTGAGACCTAAACCCCAGCCTGCTGAACCCCCAAGGGATGTCATCTGTAAGTTTCTCCACTTTCCAGTAAAAGATGCGATTCTTAGTAAAGCAAGAAACTACCAGCAGCTATCTTTGGAGGACAGTCCTATTACTGTATTTCAGGATTTAGCCCAATTCACTTTGAAAAAAAGGAGGGCTTTGAAGCCGCTTACGGATTGGCTTCGCAATAAGAAAATCCTATATAAATGGTTATTCCCCTTTGGGCTATCGTTTCTACTTGAAGGACGACGCTTATTCATCTCTTCATACACAGATTTGCCAAAAATATATGATGCTCTACAAATAGATCAGCTTCCCATTGAGAACTGGGACTATATTCAAAGCAAGATCTCGTTTCCGGACCTCCCTTCTGCTGATCCCTGGGAAACACCTCGTCCAGGCAAACCCCAAAGATCCAGGAGAGGTCGCCATTCCACACCAAGACGTCTCCCACTGCCTGATTCTTGAAATGGATACGGGAGTGAACCTTAGTTTGATCATAGGTCATCTGAGGTTTCCATTAACATAAGTATTCGCTCTCCATAATTCTCCATATGTCTCTCCTAGCTCTGGGACTGACTCCTAATTTTCTTCATTAAGTGCTTATATGCATACTAGTCAGAGGGAACATAAATAAGTCACACTACAATGTGTATTGTATCCCCCCTTCCTCATTATTGGAGCAGTATTGCTCATTGGTTCTATATTTTTGATCAATGTTTTTGTTTGTTCTTACTGTTATTTTTATTTTATCGTTGGTTCCATGACAGGTTCCATAGACAATCAACCTTACCCACTAAGGTGAGAGAGGGACTCCTGTGCAGCTTCGTTGCTCCGCCTAGGATGGTTAAGTACAATCTAAATGCACTTGCGCACATACTGCTAAATTCTCTCAGCGGTGCACAATTAGACATTTCAATACCAAATGGCTGACTTGTGTATTGCTACTCTTAATGTTAAGGGTTTTAACGCACCGTCGAAACGTAGCCAAATCTTCTCTCACATTAAAAAAGAGCATTGTGCGATCCCGATGTTACAGGAAACGCATTTTAAATTGAATAAATACCCAGATTTGACCCGCACGATATTCCCACAGTGGTATCATTGTGGTTCCAATTCTGCTGCATCCAGAGGCGTGAGCATAGGAGTGCGGAGGGGTCTGCCTTTTACCTATATTTTGCATATCCAAGATGTAGATGGCAGATACATACTGCTGAAAGGGAAAATTGCAAACCAAATCTATACATTCGCCAACGTATATGCCCCAAATCTCAACCAGACCTCGTGGCTGATGGAGATAATCACCATTTAAGGAGGGAATGGTAGTATTTGGAGGTGACTTAAACATTGCTATAAATCCCATACTAGACTCTTCTTCCCACAAATCAGCAATTTCTACTAAAGCACTCAGACACCTTAAAAATAAGCTTTATCTAAGTGCTCTTTATGATGTCTGGCGTTTATTTAATCCCTCAAAGCAGGATTATACCTTTTTCTCCCACCCCCATAATTCGTATCAAAGGCTCGATTATTTATTTTTGTCAAAAGAGCATTTACAATTATGTACCCACGCCTACATAGGCAATATACTCTTATCTGACCACGCACCAGTGTTTATTAGAATCAAAACCCCTTCACTAGAACCCAGAGCCTTTAGATGGAGACTTAATGAACAATTACCGGTAATATCCTCTGAAGAAAACAAAAAACATACTCAAGAAATTATAGAGGAGTTCTTCTCTATCAATGTCTCCCCTGACATATCTCCCAGTATCCTGTGGGACACACATAAGGCCTACATGAGAGGGCAATTTATCAGCAGGGGGTCAAGACTCAAAAAGGAGAGGAAAAGAAAGGTTGATGACCTCTTAACCCAGATTCATAGATTGGAAGCCGTTCATAAGAGCTCCTTACTGGAATCTCATCTGAAAGAGCTTACAGAACTAAAAAATGCTTTGAAAACCCTGCTTAATGTGGCCTCAGCGAAGTATTATCTCCATGCGCAATACAAATATTATGCGCATGGGGATAAGGCTTCTAAATTTATGATGCAGCGTATTAGGCAGAGGAAATCCCATAACTACATACATAGGATTAAAACCTCCAATGGAGAAGAAGTCTCTACTACCTCAGAAATCGCCAAACAATTCCAAAGGTTCTACCACTCACTTTACAACCTTAAAGAGGAAGATAGATCAAGTGATGTCTCTCCTATACGCACTCCTAAAGAGTCAGTAACCTCCTTTTTAAATTCATTAGCATTACCGGCACTGACAGATTCCCAAGCCCAAACTTTAATAGCCCTTTTTACGTTGGAAGAACTTGAATGTGCGATTAAACAACTTCCTAATGGGAAGAGCCCTGGGCCTGATGGCTATCCAGCCCTGTACTATCGTAACTTTTATAAAACGTTGGGGCCCTACTTTCTTTCTTTATTTAATTGCTCCCTGTCTGGTGTCCCATTGTCCTCAGATATGACAAGGGCACATATCACTCTGATTCCGAAGGAGGGGAAAGACAGCTCCCAATGCTCCAACTATCGTCCAATATCTCTACTAAATCTAGACTTGAAGCTTCTAGCCAAAATGCTGGCCACACGCTTATCCTCTTTCCTTCCATCCCTGGTTAAAGAAGATCAGGTTGGCTTTGTCCGTGGTAGGGAGGGCAGGGATAATACTGCCAAAGTACTTAATGCCATATATTTTGCAAAAAGATATAGACGGCCTCTAGTCCTCCTTAGCACGGACGCTGAAAAAGCCTTCGATAGGGTTAATTGGGATTATATGAAAGAAAATCTTAAAACACTCAAATTCCCTGACCCATTCGTTAATGCCATCTTTTCCCTATACACACATGCTTCAGCATCTATCATTATCAACGACACTCTGTCCCCCTCCTTCGGCATCAGGAATGGCACCAGGCAGGGATGCCCATTGTCACCCTTATTATTTGTTTTGGTAAAGAGACACTTCTACAGGCTATTAGGCTGGAGAAGGGAATAGTAGGCATCAAGATAGACCAAAGAGAACACAAAGTAGCTGCCTTTGCTGATGATTTACTAATTCTGATTACTAACCCAGCCAAAGCCCTTCCATTAATTTATGAGATACTAGAGCAATTCAGCATCTACTCTAATTTCAAAATTAACATGGGCAAATCCCATATTGTCAGCATTGACCTCCCTTCCTCAACTAGGAATACACTGAAAGCGAACTCCCCCTTTAATTGGGATACCCCATATATTACATACTTGGGAGTTAAAATTGGCCCTGACCCATCCTCTCTATTCAGACTTAATTACATCCCTCTCCTTCAATCGATTTCTGATCAGCTTGTTGGCTTAAAATTTCCGATGTTATCATGGTTCGGCAGAAAAAATATAGCTACATCATTAGTTCTTCCGAGACTAACCTACCTACAACAAGTATTACCGATCCCAGTCCCAAAGACGTTTTATGCTAAAGTGAAAAGTCAAATTAGCTCATTTATTTGGGCCGGGAGAAGAGCTTGGTTAGCTCGCTCTATGCTATGTAGAACGAAGATTAATGGAGGTATAGGGTTGCCTGACCCAGAGTTATATGGGAGAGCAGTTTTGATGTCAAGATTGATAGACTGGTTCAAGCGCCCAAACCGGAAGCCCTGGGTCTCCATGGAACAGAGCGAACTCGGTTCTTTCCCCTCAGGCCTTCTGGTAGGGGTGAAGAACTTCCCATTCCAAGACAGGCCTATTAATCCAGTTGTAAAATCAACACTGGAAACATGGAAATGGTTCCAACAATCTCAACACGCTATCCCCTTACCCTCGCCATTAATACAAGTGAAAGATGTCCTATCCTATGCCCCGCATAATCTGAGATAATGTCTCCCAAATCCAGTCAGGAACTCCACATTGTTAATCAAATCTCTTTTCGATGAGAAAGGTGAAGTCCTGAAACAGGATTCTCTGTTAGAAATATTTCCAGACAGTAGGAAAATCCCTCATTTGCTGTCTTTCTTACGCACTTTCATAGAAAAGAATATCAGGTTGAAGGACTTGTCACGTCCTCTGACCTGGTTCGAGAACTTGTTATCAGACAGAACCAAACACACTAAGTTAGTCTCGCAAATCTATAAGAAAATACTCTCACCAGTCCTCCTGATCAAACCAGCATTCATAGGGTTGTGGGAGAGAGACATGGGAATTACCTTTTTACAAGAGGACTTACCAAAACTCCTACTTACTCCTCATGAAATTTCTAGATGCGTCCGCATTCAAGAAAATGGGTACAAAATAATGACGAGGTGGTATAGGACCCCAGATGTTACCTGCCTCTATAATGCGGATAATTTAGATACATGCTGGCGGTGAAAAATGATAGAGGTTCATACTTTCATATATGGTGGGAATGCCCCCCTCTTCAGAAATGGTGGAAGGATATTTTCACCTACGCCAATAAGATTTGTGGAACAAATCTACCGATTTCTCCCCAGTCTGCACTACTCAGTTACGGTCCCGCTGTGACAAACAAATCTTCAATTAGGCTATTTCATACACTGTTAAGTGCTGCACGCCTCTTAATACCAAAATTTTGGCTTTCCGAAGATTTACCCTCCATTTCTCAATGGCTAGGGAAAATAGATCAGTTATGCAGGTTTGAGGAGTTAGCAGCGTGGGAAAGTCGTGGGATACTTTCATATAGGACTCAATGGAAAGAATGGTTTTGATATAGAAACATTAATGTCATATGCAATGATTTCCCACCTACATCTGCGAAAAATAGAGGAGAGTGAACCCTTATAGATACGTAAACTGCTAATAAGATCTGTAATTTCTGATGTACGGTACATCCTTTGGAATTAGTGTAAGATGGAATCTGTTCTACTGTTTGAACATTGTTAATATACATATGTATTTAAATGGACATCAGTATGTATTTCGTCATGCTCTGCCATATGTAATACCTTTTATTTTCAATAAAGTCTATTAAAAAAAAAAAAAAAGAAAGAAATGGCGTAGGAAGGAGGGGCCTGGAATCCTGGAGTAATCAGCTGACTTCTCTGTCGGCTACAGGCTGTGTCATAGGGATGGACTGCACCTCAATGGGGTAGGCGCAACTGTTTTGGGGGAGATGATCGTTGAAGGGGTGTTTAAACTATGGACTGGGAGAGAGAGTAATTACATTATAGGAGAAAAAGATACAGATAGTGACCTGATACAGATAGTGACCTAGGGCTAAGTAATGGCACTGGCGGTGGAACAGAAGGAGGGACTAGAACAGTTCATAAGTAAAAGTGTAGAGTAAAAAATATATACAAAAACCTCTTAATTGTATGAATTAACCAATAGAATTGGTGAACTAGAATTAGTAATGTCTGAGGAGGACTATGACATAGTGGGAATAACTGAGACATGGATAGATCATAGCAACTAGAGATGATCGAATCAAAGTTGACAAAGTGAAATTCGATCCGAATTTCAGGAAAAATTCCTCACGCTTCGTGGTAACGAATTGCATTCTTTCCTAAAATGGCTGCTGCTCGTGTTAGGACATGCAGCAAAGAACTCTGGGAATGAGGGATCACCCACAATGCCATGCATGCAGCCAATCAGCAGCCAGCCAGGCCCTGTGATGTCACAGCCCTATAAATAGCCTCAGCCATCTTGGATTCTGCCATTTTCCAATGTACTTAGTGCAGGGAAAGACGTCAGCAGGCGCTAGGGACAGTGCTACGAAAGACTATATTGTGCTGAAAAATCGATTTAGATGTTCAGGGACAGATTATTCAAGGTGTAGGGAAAGGATAGGGAGGCATCATCTACAGTATAAAAGGAGAAAAGGGTGCAATAGGAGAGTGTACAGCCTGGGTTATTACACCTTGTTGCACTAATTGGGGATCCAAATTGAAGTTATACTGCTGCTTTTAGGTTGTTTGCACTATATGATACATCAGTAATTTCATCAAACCTTGCTTGTTATTGGGGTCCAAGTTCTGTGTGATACAGCCATTTACGGGGGTGTATTAATAGGAAATATAGTACATCCTATTAGGCTACTTTCACACTAGCGGCAGGATGGATCCGACAGGCTGTTCACCCTGTCGAATCCGTCTTGCCGCTATTTCGCCGTGCCGCCGGACCGCTGCTCCGTCCCCATTGACTATAATGGGGACGGGGCAGAGCTCCGGTGCAGCACGGCAGTTCGAGGTGAGAGGCCGCCGGACTAAAAAGTCGGACTTTTAGTCCGGCGACCTTTAGCAATGCACTGCCGTGCTGCGCCGGAGATCTGCCCCCGTCCCTATTATAGTCAATTGGGACTGAGCGGCGGTTCGGCGGTACGGCAAAATAGTGGCAGGATGGATCTGACAGGGTGAACAGCCTGTCAGATCCATCCGGCCGCTAGTGTGAAAGTACCCTTAGCTGTTCTGCTTTGATTTTACATTGCTTTACAGTTTTTTCGGGGGTGTATTAATAGGAAAAAAAGGGAAAAAATATATCATAATTGGCATTCAGCAGTGAAGTTACATTGCACTACAGCCATTTACGGGGGGTTATTAATAGTAGAAGAATAAGTCTTAATTGACGTTCTGTGGTGAATTTACATCGTACTACAGTTTTTTACGGGTGTATTAATAGGAAATATACATTCGTCCTAGTAGCCATTCTTTTTTATTTTTTTTAATTAACAATTTTTATTTTTTTCAAATAATAACATAAGATACATGTCATTGGCGGAAAAATAGCGCCAGTAGAATAGTACAAAAGTACAGATATATGGTATTACATCATACCAGCACATCCTAACACAGCAAATCAGTAAGCAATGCCATAAATTAACATAAATAGGGAAGGGGGAGTGGAGAAAACATCAACCAAACAAATGGTATAAATCAGGTGAGACATAAATATACACTATAGCTCATTAGGTGCAGCAACAAGGTATGGCACTAGGTCAATTATATGCCCTACACAGTAGAGAAAGGGTAAAATGATAATAATGAGAAAAGAAAGCTAGGAAAAAATATAAATAAAAAAGGAAGCTAGTAAAAGTTAAGGAAAAGTCAAGGAAGGCCCCTAAACGTCTTCCAAGGAACCCACATGTCCAGGAAGGTGCTTCTAGTACGGGTTTCCCAATGAGAAAGTTCCTCTAATCTATACAGTTGGTCTACCTTTTGTGTCCATTTAGCCTCATCTGGGGCCTCTGTAGAAAGCCAGGCGGCAGCAACTAAAATTCTAGATGCAGCTAATAATATAAGCAATAAGGACCTGACCCTCTTGTGTATCTTCTCCAGCCCCAGGCCTAGGAGAATCCTAGTAGCCATTCTGCGGTGAATTTTTTTTAAAAAAAGGAAACAATATATGTCATAATTGCCGTTAAGTGGAGAAGTTACATTGTACTACAGCCATTTATGGGGTGTATTAGTAGGAAATATATGTACGTCCTATTAGCCATTCTGCATCGATTTTACATTGTTTTACTTTTTTTAAGGGATGTAATAATAGGGGGAAAAATGAAAAAATATGTCATAATTGCCATTCAGCGGTGAAGGTACATTGTATTACAGCCACTTACGGGGTGTAATTAAAGGAAATAAACATACACCCTATATATTAGCCGTTCTGCAGTGAATTGTAATTGTTTTGTTTTTTTTTGGGGGGGGGTTATTAATTGGAAAATATATATATATCTTAATTGCCATATTGAGGTGAAGTTAAATTGTACTACAGCCATTTACGTGGTGTCTTAAAAGGAAATATATGTATGTCCTATTAACCATTCTGCGGTCAATTGTGATTGTTATATTTCTTTTATTCTGGTGTATTAATAGGAAAAAAATACGTCTTAATTGCCGTTCTGCATAGAAGTTATATTGTACTACAGTAATTTACGGGGTGTATTGAAAGGAATTAAACCTATGTCCTATATATTAGCCCTGCTGCAGTGAATAGTGATTGCTATTTTTATTTTGGGGGGGGAGTTTATTAATCGGAAAAAATATATGTCTTAATTGCCATTCTGCAGTGAAGTTACATTGTACTATAGCCATTTACGTGGTGTCTTAACCACTACAGGACCGCCGCACGCAGGATTGCGTCCTGGCGGCGGCCCTGTTATTCCTCCTGGACGCGCCGGGGCGTCATCTCGCGGGATGCGAGATTTCCTGTGAACGCGCGCACACAGGCGTGCGCATTCACAGGAACTGCAGGTAAACGAGCTGATCTACAGCCTGCCAGCGGCGATCGTTCGCTGGCAGGCTGTAAATGCGATTTTTTAATTTATTTTTTTAACCCCGAAAAGGTATATTAGATGCTGTTTTGATAACAGCATCTAATATACCTGCTACCTGGTCCTCTGGTGGTCCCTTTTGCTTGGATCAACCACCAGAGGACACAGGCAACTCTGTAAAGTAGCACCAAACACCACTACACTACACCCCCCCCCGTCACTTATTAACCCCATATAGACTCCCTGATCACACCCCAGTCATTGATCACCCCCCTGTAAGGCTCCATTCAGACGTCTATATGTGTTTTGCGGATCCACGGTGTCCGTGTTTTGCTGATCCACGGATCCGCGGATCCGCAAAACATATACAGACATCTGAATAGAGCCTTACAGGGGGGTGATCTTCCTGATCACCCCCCGTCATTGATCACCCCCCTGTAAGGCTCCATTCAGACGTCCGTATGTGTTTTACGGATCCACGGATCTGCGGATCCTCAAAACACATATGGACGTCTGAATGGAGCCTTACAAGGGGGTGATCACCCCATATATACTCCCTGATCACCCCCCGGTAATTGATCACCCCCCTGTAAGGCTCCATTCAGAGGTCCGTATGTGTTTTGCGGATCCGCGGATCCATGGATCCGCAAAACACATACGGACGTCTGAATGGAGCCTTACAGGGGGGTGATCAATGACAGGGGGTGATCACCCCATATAGACTCATTGATCACCCACCTGTAAGGCTCCATATGTGTTTTGTGGATCCGCAAAACACGGACACCGCGGATCCGCACATTGCCAGAACTATATAGAAAATGCCTTTTCTTGTTCGCAATTGCGGACAAGAATAGGACATGTTCTATAGGCTCTAAATAAAACGCAGTGTTCGCCCGATCAGGCCTGATCTTGTGCGCACACTTGCGTTCAGTCCGCCCCACCGCAGTGACAGAATTTTTTTTCTTCTGATCACTGCAAAAACACAATAAAATCGCCGCAGCGCTGGTGAGTTCATAGAATTTTTTTTTTTGCACAAGTTAGCGGAAATTCATTTTTTTGTTTTTTCTTACAAAGTCTCATTTTCCACTAGCTTGTGACAAAAAATAAAATCTCACATGAACTCACCATACCCCTCACGGAATCCAAATGCGTAAACATTTTTAGACATTTATATTCCAGACTTCTTCTCACGCTTTAGGGCCCCTAAAATGCCAGGGCAGTACAAACACCCCACAATTTACCCCATTTCGGAAAGTAGACACACAAGTTAGACACACAAGTTAGCGGAAATCAATTTCCGCTAACTTGTGCCAAAAAAAAAAAAAAAAACTTCTAGAAACTCACCAGGCCCCTGACGGAATACCTTGGGGTGTCTTCTTTCCAAAATGGGGTCACATGTGGGGTATTTATACTGCCCTGGCATTTTAGGGGCCCTAAAGCGTTAGAAGAGGTATGGAATCCAAATGTCTAAAAATGCCCTCCTAAAAGGAATTTGGGCCCCTTTGAGCACCTAGGCTGCAAAAAAGTGTCACACATGTGGTAGCTCTATAATGACAACTTTGTATAAAAAAAATGGGAAAAGTTTTCTTTTAGAGAGATATTTCTCTCACCCAGCATGGGTATATGTAAAAAGACACCCCAAAACACATTGCCCTACTTCTTCTGAGTACGGCAATACCACATATGTGACACTTTTTAGCAGCCTAGGTGGGCAAAGGGGCCCAAATTCTAAAGAGCACCTTTAGGATTTCACAGGGCATTTTTTACACATTTGGATTCCAGACTTCTTCTCACGCGTTAGGGCCCCTAAAATGCCAGGGCAGTATAACTACCCCACAAGTGACCCCATTTTGGAAAGAAGACACCCCAAGGTATTTTGTGATGGACATAGTGAGTTCATGGAAGTTTTTATTTTTTGTCACAAGTTAGTGGAATCTGAGACTTTGTAAGAAAAAAAAAAAATTTAATCATCATTTTCCGCTAACTTGTGTCAAAAAATAAAAAGCTCTATGAACTCACTATGCCCATCAGCGAATACCTTAGGGTGTCTACTTTCCGAAATGGGGTCATTTATGGGGTGTTTGTACTGTCTGGCAATTGTATAACCTCAGGAAACATGACAGGTGCTCAGAAAGTCAGAGCTGCTTCAAAAATGCGGAAATTCACATTTTAGTACCATAGTTTGTAAACTTTTGCGCAAACCAATAAATATACCGGTACACTTATTGCATTTTTTTTTATCAAAGACATGTAAAACAATCAATTTAGCGAAATTTATATAGAAATGTAGTTAAAAAAAAATAATTCAACTGAAAGTGAAAAATGGCATTTTTTTTGCAAAAATTTCAGTAAATTTTGATTAATAACAAAAAAAGTAAAAATTTCAGCAGCAATGAAATACCACCAAATGAAAGCTCTATTAGTGAGAAGAAAAGGAGGTAAAATTCATTTGGGTGGTAAGTTGTATGACCGAGCAATAAACCGTGAAAGTAGTGTAGTGCAGAATTGTAAAAAGTGGTCTGGACATTAAGGGGGTTTAAGCTAGGAGAGCTGAGGTGGTTAAAAGGAAGTTTCTTCTTAAGCCTTTTGTGACGTGTATTAGCACAAAACAGAAAAAAAAACTTTTCCTGCTCTGCGGGGCAGTTATTTCTTATTAAGCCATTTGTGACGTATATTAGCACAAAAAGAAAATATACCTTTTCCTGCTCTGCAGTGCAGTTATTTCTTGTTAAGCCTTTAGTGACGTGTATTAGCACAAAAATAAAAAATATATTTGCCGCTTAGCGGTGTAGTTATTTCTTATTAAGCTTTTTGTGACGTGTATTAGCACAAAAAGAAAAAAATACTTTTTCCTGCTCTGTGGTGCAGTCATTTCTTGTTAATACCTTTTCCTGCCCTGCGGTGCTGTTATTTCTTAAGTCTTTAGTGACGTGTATTAGCGCAAAAAGAAAAAATACATATACCTCTCTGTGGTGCACTTATCTGTAGTAAAGGCGGTGTTTTAGCGCAAAAGAAAAAATATCTTTGCCGCTCAGCAGTGTAGTTATTTATTGCAAAGCCTTTTGTGACGTGTATTAGCGCAAAAAGAAAAAAATCATATATCGCTTTGTGGTGCACTAATCAGTAGTAAAAGCTTTGGTGGGGCGTTTTAGCGCAAAAAGAAAAAATACATTTGCCGCTCTGCGGTGCAGTTATTTCTTGTTAAGGCTTTTGTGACATGTATCAGCACAAAAAGAAAATATATATTTGCCACCCAGCGGTGCAGTTGTCTGTAGTAAAGGCTTTTGTGGGGTGTTTTAATCTCCTTTTTATTTATTTGATCTAACAGTATGTCAAGCAGAGAAGAGCCAGGCCCTGCACAATAGAGTGGCAGAGGCCTAAATGTTTTTGGCACAAGCAGAGGTCGCAGCAGAGTGGGGTCAGTGAGGCCTGAGCTCCTAGTCTCACGTGGTGGTCGTGTCGTGACCAGCAACACAGAGGTTCTTGAGTGGTTGACTCGATCTTCAACTTTGTCGTAAGTGACATTAGACCCAGCCAGCCAAGAGTCAGTGGGTTTGTGAGACACAACCCTTAGTTGCCATGGCCTTGGAACAGGCCCTGCAACCTCATCTGTCCTCAACCTGCCTCTGTCCTTTTCTGCTCCCAGAGCCACAGAAGTATTGTATGCTATGGGCTCAGCTCCACTATACAGTGAGGACAAGGTACTGGAGGACACTCAGCAGCTACTGCCCAGCCAAGATCTGGAGGAGACATCCGCTGCCTCCTCCACTAGGCAGGAAAGTTGTGATAAGGAGTGGCGCGGGAGCTGGTGTTGTGAACGGTCATGCTCCTGACCCAGAGACTGTTGAGGAGGACATCAGTGACGTGCAAACAGTACTCAATGATGATGTAGCTGATCGCTCTTGGGAGCCGGGTGATGAATGGGCTTCATCATCATCAAGAGAAGAGGGTGGCAGCTTGAACGTGAGCCAACGGCAGAGCCAGCAAGTTGCTGGCATGGCTGGGAGTCAGCAGGGTTGCAGCAGTGGGAGGCCGGGAGCCAAACGTGCCAGGGGTAGACCACACACTTCGCTGGAGCCTACTTTTCCGGGATGTAGTGGTGCAAGGGCTCAAGGAGGCAGTGGCGGTAGCATTCAGCCAGTGCATAGTGTTGGTGGTAAAATCACCTACTCGGCGGTGTGGCAGTTTTTTCTTAAACCGCCAGAGAAGTTGAACGTGGCCATATGTAGACTCTGTTGGCAGAAGGTGAAGGGTGGCCAGGGTGCTAATGTTGTCACTATGGCCCTCCATCAACATATGCAGCATGGCCATGCAGTGGCTTGGGAGAACCATGGCTCTGATGTGGTGGTCCAGCCTCCAGCAGTAACCGCTGCATCACCCAGCCTCACACACCCGGTTTCAGGCAGTCAAGGCTCCACCACCTCAGCCAAAGGGAGCTGTCTGTCATTCCCATCATTTGCTGGTGCCGATGCACACATACCATCAGCAATCAATCACCAAAGCGATTGCCAAGACACAACAGTATGCGTGCACTCATCCAACAGTGCAGAAGCTGAATGTGCTTCTGTCCAAGTTGCTGGTGCTGCAGTCCCTCCCTTTCAAAGTGGTGGACTCTGCACCTTTCAGAGAACTGATGGCTTGTGCCGAGCCGAGGTGGAGAGTCCCAAGCTGTCATTTCTTTGCCAAAAATGCAGTACCAGCCCTGCACAAATATGTAGAACAGAAGATGGGCCAGTCCTTGAGCCTGTCGGTGTCTGCTAAAGTGCACGGTAGCACCATGTGAAGCTGTAACTATGGTCAGGGACAGTACATGTAACATAGTACATAAGTAACATAGTACATAAGGCCGAAAAAAGACATTTGTCCATCCAGTTCGGCCTGTCATCCTGCAATGTCCTTTATGGCCCACTGGCAGAATGTGGTTTCTGCACAGCCACACCAGCAACTTGGCCAGGTGACGCCGCTTCCACCTCCACGTTGCCATGCTGTTGGTCCAGCAACAATGTCCACCTCTGCCTCCTCATCCTCCACCGTGTCCTCAGCCTCCACTGCAGGGACAATTCACTGTGCCCCTCCAGCATAGCGACGTTTCCACCTGTTGGAATTCCACCCACCATATGTTGGAACAACTGTACGTAAAGCGAAAGGCCATTGATTTCCTGTTGATCCAAGAGGACAGGAGTACTCCCCTATGTAACTTTGATGTCAGCCAGTGGCAGCTCATGCGTGACACCTGCCGTTTACTCAGGCCTTTTGAGGATGCCACGTTATTTGTCAGTCGCCAGGACTATGGGATGAGGACATCATTCCACTACTTCATGCCCTGGAACAGATGCTGCTAAATATGGCTAGTCAGGGAACTGGAGCTGTGGCATCTAGATCTCATGGCCACATGAGCCCTGTGGGGGCTGAACTGGAGGAGGAGGAGGGGGAGGACATTAGAGCACAAGCAATGTATAGCGAAATGGGTGGTGTTTCGACACAGGTGACAGGAGAGGAGGAGCAGGAGAAGCAAGAGGCGATGAGGAAGATCAGGCAGATGACCCAGGCACACCATGGCAGTATGCAGTGGAGATGGAGGCAGGGAGTCCCTCCGAGTGGCTTGCACAAATGGCCCAATGCATGCTCACTTGCGCATAGTGACAGACGAATTGTCACCATTCGCCAGAGGGATGACTTCTGGCTCTCCACCTCACTACTGGTCCAAAATGGGGGTGTTTTTTACACCCGCTGAGAAGGAGGACAAATGTAACTACTATAGAGACATCCTATGTAGTCAGTTGGCTGCTGCCTATCTGCGCCATTGTCCATCCTCTTGTAGGTCTGACCTGGAGCCTCTCTGTGCTCATGTTCCACTGCCAGGGCTACTGGGGAGGGGTGGGGTGGCAGGAGCGGTACAAGCTCCATCAGCAGCAGCCTGAGTCTAGAGTCACTGATGAGCAGCTTTCTTCACCTGCATTGTGAAGTAACTACTCACCAGCAGCAGCATCTAGACCTGGAGCAGAACCTGAACCAGCAGGTGGTGGCATACTTGGAGTGCACTCAGGCAACCGTCATTGAAGATCTGCTGGACTACTGGGCCCCCAAACTGGATTTGTGGCCTCAACTGGCAGAGTTTGCCCTGGAAAAGCTGTCCTGCCAGCCAGTCGTGTGGCATCAGAGCAGGTGTTTAGTGGGGCGGGGCCATAGTTACCCCAAGGAGAACTCACCTGTCCACTCAAAATGTGGAGAGACTGACCTTTGACAAGATGAATAAGGTATCGATCAGCCAGGATTTCCACCCACCAATTCCTGATGCATGAGACTAAATCACCCATGGTGCCACACCAACACTTTGACAAAAGAGACCAGTTTCTTCTGGCTACCTGCCTCAGCTACTATTCTGATGCTGCCACCTACCTGATGCCACACATCTGATGCCAAGTGCTCCTTCTTTCACCCACCATCCTCATTGGGTACTGGAATTGCCACCCACCTTCAAACTATGTCACCTCCTGATGCTGCCACCTCCACCAGACTCTGTCATTGTACTACTTTGTGGCTTCCTGATGCTGCTGCCACTTTCAGACTCTGTCATTGTGCCACTCTGTGGCCTCCTCCTGATGCTACCGCTGCCGCCACCTCCACACTCAGTCATTGTTTCACTCTGTGGTATCCTGATGCTGCTGCCACCTTCAGACTCTGTCATTGTTCCACTCTGTGGCCTCCTCATACTGCCGCCACCTCCACACTCTGTCATTGTGCCATTCTGTTGCTTCCTGATGCTGATGCTACCTTCAGAATCTGTCATTGTGCCACTCTGTGACCTCCTCATGCTGCTGTCACCTTCACACTCTGTCATTGTGCCACTCTGTGGCCTCCTGATGCTTTCACCACCTTCAGACTGTCATTATGCCACTCTGAGGCCTCCTGATGCTGCTGCTACCTTCATATTCTGTCATTGGTACACTCTGTGGCCTCCTCATACTGCCGCCACCTCCACACTCTGTCATTGTGCCACTCTGTTGCTTCCTGATGCTGATGCTACCTTCAGAATCTGTCATCTGTGGCCTTCTCATGTTGCTAACACCTCCACACTCTGTCATTGTGCCACTTTGTGGCCTCCTGATGCTGCTGGCACCTTCAGACTCTGCCATTGGGCCACTCTGTGGTCATCTCATGCTGATTTGACCTCACCTCTATGTCATAGGGCCACTCTGTGGACTTCTCATGCTATTTTCACCCCCCCCCCCCCTCCCCACTTCATGACTAGACCACTATTTAGCCTTTTTGGCTTGGCTTGGCTTGGCTGACTTCAACATTTATTTAACTCCTCTTCTGATCTATCAGAAGGAAGGAAAAATTAGACACACAACCTATCCTGCCTGTGTAGTAGCTGTAAGGCCTGTATGGTCCCATCAGAATTGGCTTATGATTTTGTAGCCAAAAGCAGGAGTGGGTACAAAACACAGAAGACATGCAACTATTTTGTTCACGTGTCATGTGTTTTGGATCCACTCCTGTTTTTTGGGGAATTAGCAATACTGATGGATTACTGACCAAATGCTGACCGAGTTGAGGAGGATGCTCAAAGACAGGATCTGTTTTGTGTAGGTTATTGTTCTGACAGATCAGAGGAAGGGCAAAATAATCATTGACATCACACAAACTTACTGCTGACACCCTCTCAACTCAGGGAAGGGGGGGCTCTACTTTTATAAGCGTTTAATAGAACAGGTTCTGTAAACATCTATGTGGAATCAGCTGAAGGCGGTGTAAAAGGAGTGTGCTTCTTCTTGGCGCTAATATCCACCTGTAAGGCTGAGGTCATGCTTGATTTATTTGGTCAGTTTTGGCCCTGATGACTGCCCAAATAAGTGAAGTGTACAGTGATTTTAAGTGCAACGTCTGTCATCTGCATGTCATACGGACTTACATTATTATTTCACTACCAAAGCAGACTCCCTATGCATGTTACTGCAAAGCACATTGTTCTACACCACTATAAAGGCTGTCTGCAGCCAGGAAATAGCTGTTTTTTTACGCAATTCGCCTCAAACTTATTCGGATCGGCAAACTGGTGAATCCAATTCGCTCCTCTCTAGTCTTCACCAGCCTTTCCCAGTAATCTATTAGCCCAAATTGCAATATGTCACCAGGAAGACAACATACAATTTAGTGATTCCAGTCCTAGTGAAAAATCACCCTATCTCTACCCCTAATGATTGAGTCTCCCACTACCAGCACCTGTCTGGCCTGCCCAGTAGTCCTGGTCCCTCCTTATTGGAGTTGAAATTCCCTGACTGGCAAGAGAATTTTCTTGCTACAGCAGTGCTATCCCTAAACCTACATCTGCCAACTTTGCAAACTTTTGGGGGGCTAGCCTCCCTGACACTGCTCCCTCTACCTCGCCTTCTGTTACACAGCTAGGTACCTCACTTTCCTGCTCCTCCATACTAAGACTCTCTCCCTCATCTAGCCCAGCGAGTGTCTGCTATTGTCAAGGTATCTAAGTGTTGCAATTCATCTACAGCATTTAGAAACAGGATACGGGCTTTCAAACATGCAATTTTCTCACATTTTGCACAGCAAATGAGTGTTCCAGGACTGCATACATTGCACAAGATGTGCACCGGACTACACTGTCAATCATGCAACACATATTGGCTAATGGAGATTACACTAGAAAAGAAACAAAGTAAATTATACAATGCAATTAAACTGATAAACAAATGAATAAATGCAGTTCCCTCCTTAAATCTCTGAATCTAAAGTCATGTAATCTCAAGTCACACATTTAAGACAAAACACACTTGCACACTCCCAAACTCTCTTTTTTAGTCTGCTTATAAACCTTCTATTCCCAATCATCTGCAAACAAGTCTGTAGATTTTTTTTTTTTCCTCGGGATTCAAGGGGGCATAGTCAAGTATGTATGATTCGGGGAAAAATAACACTGTACATACACCACCTGATATAACATTACATTATTGTGTGGTGATACAGAGACTCCTGAGTGGTTCTACACTGTGTGGTCATAAAGCCTCCAAGCCATTTGCACGTGGCCTTAGGGTAGGGCTACACAAAGACAGAGTAATGTTACTGCCTGACAGTAGGTGTCTGCAAAATTGCATACATCTCAATGTATTACTTTGAACTGAAACTATATCTTAAAATCAACCAGTAACACTACAAAAAGTCTTAATGTAGTTTCAGCATTGATAATTTGAAAAATAGACCACTAAAAAAGAGAGCCTAAATTTGTACAGCATTTGTTATGTATGTTTAGCTGGAACATTTGAACAATGAAATCAACTACACCATACGGCTAAGGCGGGTCTGCAATACACAGGGCACCGGCCGTGTGCTCACCGCATCACGGATGCAAACCCATTCACTTGAATGCGTCTGCAATCACGGAGATGCGGTACGGAGTGGAAGCACAGATCAGAAGCACTACAGAGTACTTCCGTGGTGATTCTGGCGTGCGACCGCAACGCAAAAATAAATAAAACATGTTCTATTTTTTTGCTGTGCTGACAGATCACAGACCCATTCAAGTTTAATGGGTCTCGATTCCTCCCGGCCGCCGCACCGACGTTGCCAGTGCATTGGGGACCGCAAATTGCGGTTCCCAATGCACGGAACGGACGCACCACGGCCGTGTGCATGAGGCCTAAGTCTGTAGGTGTAATGTATAATGACCAAATGCATGCCAAAATGATATTATTTTGTTATGCGCTTGACCAGTAAAGTCATTGCCAGGTGCAATAGGAAAGTCTTATGACATTTATGCTAACAATGAAGCACACACATGATGCAGCTTTAGTCCAACAAACTAATTTAATCCCCCCATCAGAATACATTTTAAGAAAATATTCATTGTAAGATTCGTAAGCCAGAAATGGGTGAAAATGTTTTTACAAAACCAGCAAGGAGAAAAGCAAATACTTTGAAGCTTTGCTTTCTATACTAACATAACATTTACATAACTTTTTTAAAATTAGAATTAACATGGTGCATTCGGCATGTCTTCTGTTAATACTGTATATAAATATATTTTATATACTTTTAGTAGGATTTGAATTTATTTGCAGAAACATAATGTACAACTAGTTTATTGTGCTTTGTGCCTTTTAATTTGCTGTGTTCGCTGAAGGGTTAAGCGGGCAGGTCCCGCACCTGTTAAATGTGAGCACACAGGGTGTGTTTACTCAGGTACGGGACAGCACTATATAAACTAAGATGATTCCATTAGAGAGAGGAAGGAAAAAGCTAAGAAAGCAGAAAGAGAAAGAAAGGAGAAAGAAGAAAGGATTGTGAATCTACCAAAAGAAAAAAAAAAGAGAAAATTGATTGAGGTAAATAGAAAAGATGCACAATTATACGAGAGTTGAGCTGTAGACATGACAAGTAAAATGGAAATTAGATGAGATAAGATACACTATCAGAAAAATGTAATATGGAAAAAAGCTAATCATAAGGTCTTTGATGATAAAGATGAAGCCAAAGCTGGTCAGATATACTACAAGTAGAGAAAGTAATGTGAGATGGAAGAAGAAAGTGGGAGAGACATGTCTTACACCAGGGACACGTGTCTCTTCCAGGATTTAAAGCATCGTCAGCGAGAGACAGAGGGAGGAGCGAAAGACTTGGAGAAAAAGAGGAGGGAAAGGAGAGGACTGAAATAAACACTGTCTAAGAGAAGGAGATAATACAGAGGTAAAAGAGAGGTGTCAAACATTTGATGCCAATGAAATTGTAAATTCCTGCAAGGGACACTTATTCTGGACAGGTAAAGTTTTAACTAGAACTTTTCAGAGGGTGACACCACAATACTTTAGTGAACTCATAATCCCAATTGTAGAACTTGAAATCTTATTTTTACACTTTAGTAATATTTGGTCTGCTGTAGTGTGTTGAATGCTGTCATGTTTTGAACCTGTGTTGCTTTATAAGGATCTTGTACTTAGTATGTGGTAGTATGTAATAGGTCTTATTGTAGGACATATTTCTGTAGAATTGGTTCCATTTTATGAGCTTATGTTACATTTGTTATTTGGGGATAAGAGGCGGTTAGCATTTCGGATTCTCTATATTTTATATTATCTTGTTTTAGTTAGTTCCTAATAGATATTAACCAACAACTCAAATTGAGGATTTGTTGAGGAAAACTTCTTATGCCTTCCAAACCATGCTGTTCAGTAAATGCAGAGCAAAATGTCTTTGTTGTGAATAAAGCTGACAATTATGAGAGTTTAGTATGTCACTGTCCTTCCCTTGTGATTGCTTGTGTCATTGTGTACTTGTGCACAGAATGCTCTGTTAGTTTTTTTGTAGTGTTTCCAAAACTTTAATTGCTTTTTTCATCAACATGTGAATTTCTGCATTTTGATATGCTTTTTTTTTTTTTTACTTTTATCCATTTTATCTTAGTACCTTTACGATATGTCTTCTAATACTTCATAGTCTAGTTCTACATTTTCTGTAGTAAAACTTTTTTGAGACTGATTTTTAGATAGGCTGTGAAAAATGTTGCATCTCATAAAGAATTACCCTACATTTTAGGGTATCAAAAGTGTTAAAGATTAAATATGCTGGAGGGATAAACCATTTGACCCGAAAATAGTCAAGGCTGCCATTCTCTTTAACTTACTTCTTGGAAGAAAAGACTTTCATTATGCAGAGCATGGTCTCTTTTAACAGGTTTAAAAATGTCTTTATCTCTGTTCAACCACTGGAATATATGGGATTTTAGTATTTTAAGCACAACTTAGCAACGTATATAACACAATTACAAGTGACCTACATAAGCAATTACTTTATGAAGAGCAATAATTTTCTGCCAGAACCAATAAATTGATAATATTCTAATGAGCTATTATATTTAACCATTTCATGACAAGCACTGAAAAGGCCTAAATGACCTGACACCTTTTTTTTTGCGTTTTATTTGTTGGAAATAAAAATCATTTTTGTGACATTTTTTTATGTGACCCCCCTAGGGTTTTTCATTTATATGTTTTTTAGAGGTTTTCTTTTCCATTTGTGTATAATTTGGAGAAAACTTCAAATATTTTTAAAACTTTTTTCAAACTATTATGCATATATTTGAGAAATTTATTTCCCTCAGCTTTTGTATGCATAGATTTTTCCCCCAGCTTAGTGAAATGTTGTTCACATAGATTTTTTTCTCTCTGTTTAGAACTTATAAATTAATTTCTCTAATATATGACATTTTGTCTCACTGTTATAAATAATATCACTAAAAACAATACAATTTTAGGTTCAAAAAGTATTTCTTGAATATTCAACAGGGTAACATAAATTAGAACATGACACATCTGGTGGTTAAGTTAGAAATACGCATGAGACATTGTTGTGACCGAATGGATGCAGGAATGAACTGGCCATAGACCCTACAGGGAAATTTCTTGGTGGGTTGAAGCCCAGGGGTCTACCCAAGCCCTCCTCATGTAGGCTGGTCAGGTGCAAAATTAATTAATGCTTGAGCATCAGGCACTTATGCACCTAGCCAGCAGCCAGGTGTCCTCCTGAAATCAACTGTCCTCAGTATGGTGATAGGGCAGTATTTTATAATGCATTGTGCTATTTGGTTTTGCTGGGGCGGTATTTTGTGCAGTACTATAGCATTGCTGGCCCCATCTACTTCTGCTGTCCCTGCCTATGTGTTGCGTGTGTTGGCTCTGCCTACTTGTTTTCCCCCACCTTTTGTCAATTTGGACCTGCATACAACATGGGGATTTGGGGAAAGAAAAATATGAGAAGAGTGGGATGGAGTGGACATACCCATGAAGGGAAGAGTAGGAAGGGAGAAGGGAAGAAAGATAAAAGGATCTGCTAGAGATTGAGCTATCACAGCCTAATTTATGGATTTCACACTGAATAGCATTATGCAGCTTACTGAAATATATAAACGCTGCAGAACAAAAAACAGTTTTAATAAAAACCTACTAGATAAAATATTTTAGCACAAAACACATGGGAAAAATAAATATAAATATATATAATCCCCAAAGGTGTCCATAGTCTTTTAAGTCAGCTTTATGAACATTCAGTAGAGTAGATGAGAGAGATGGCTACAGAAAGGAGACTGTCGGAAAGCTAGACTGATTTCACACTGAACAGGACTGAGAAGACTGCAAAGTATGGCAATATATACAGGTTGCAATTACAAGGCCATATTAGCCCAAAAATACATGCTTATCTATAAAAAAAATTATCCCAAAGGTGTCCATAGAATTTAAAGGGAACCTGTCATGTGGATATTTAATTATAATCTAACTAATTATATACAATCATTAACTACTAAAAAGTACCTTAGATGTATTCACTTACTGGTGTGACAGATAGTTACCTCATAATATACACACAAAGATGCCACATGCCGCATGCTAATGAGCTGATTTGAGTTCAGCGTGATGTCAGTGAGTCCAGCATTTTTTTAAATTCAGAGCTATAGCCACTCCCGTGCCCACCTTCTGCTGATTCATATGAAAACAAAGTGTCAATCAGCAGCAGGTAGGCGGGGAGAGTCAGGAGCTCATAAATATTCATGACTCATCATTATCAGCTGGAGCTTTTCAATGCAAGATGTTGGCAGATTGACTGGGTCCTTAGTTAGGACACCATAAAACTGGTGACAGGTTCCCTTTAAATGTGATGGTAAAATAGCCCAGTACATTTTCTAGAAAAATATAGCTTGTATGAATTGTTTGGGAACTTGTTTCCATGATCTGCAGAAAAACCGTCAGTTTAATCCGGCTAAACCTGCATTTAATGGATTAGTGTTTAAGTCACCCAAACATGGAGTATTCATCACACACGTCACTTTTGTGTGCAACAGTGGATCAGAGACAGTCATGATCATATTGCCCGATTACCTGTGCTATTCTGTCCTAGAAGAAAAAAACATCTGTATGAAATTGACAGCTTATTGAGGTAGAATAGGGTCCATTCACACGTCCGCATAACGGGTCCGCATTTGTTCCGCAATTTTGCAGAACAGGTGCAGACCCATTAATTTTCGATGGGGACGGAATGTGCTGTCTGCGTCCGCATTTGCGTATCCGCACTTCCGTTCCACAACAAAAATAGAACATGTCCTATTCTTATCAGCGATATGTCCTAATCTTGTCCGTGATTTGCGGACCCGCAAAACACATATGGACGTGTGAATGGACCCTAAGGCCTCTTTCACATGGGCGTCCCAGATTTGCTCCGGATATGTTGCGTGTGCATTGCCAGAAAATCGCATGACTAGGCACGCAATTGCAGTCAATTTTGACTGCGATTGCATTCCGATGTTCAGTTTTTTCCGCGCAAGTGCAATGCATTTTGCACGCACGTGAAAAAAAACCTGAATGTTGTACCCAGACCCGAACCCGGACTTCTTTAGTGAAGTTCGGGTTTGGGTTAGGTGTTCTATTAATTTTATAATTTTTCCTTACAACATGTTAACAAACGAAAATAGCAAGGATAACTGTCATATATATATATATATATATATATATATTTATTTTTATTTTTATTTATTTTTTTGCTAAAGTGTAGGGCAAGTGATGGGTAACAATTTTGCAATAGACTTTATTTAGCCAAACGTTTATTTTTGGTAGAAAACTGGGGCTGAAATGGCCCCTTAGCAGCACTCTTCAAAAGAGTGTTGCTAAGGGCCATTTGTCCATTAGAAAAGACGGGCTGTGTAGACACTGTGCTTCTGACTCGTGCTTCCCTGGGAGACAGAAGGCTGGGCACAGGAGTCTTAGGAAATAAAATTACATTTATATTCCCCCTATCTATGCAATCTAATGCTCCGTTACATTCACTGACCTGCGATCCCTGTGATATTAATTCAGTAGAAGCCGGAAGTAGAAGCACTGTGCACAGTGAGCCGGCTGCTACATGAATTATCATCACAGGAATCGCAAGTCAGTGAATGTAACGGAGCATTAGATTGCATTGAAAGGGGGAATATAAATGTAATTTTAACTCCTAAGACTACTGTGTCCAGCCTTCTGTCTCCCAGGGATGTTTGATTTAATTTCTGCACAACTGACTGGCAAGAAAGGAAATCAATTGACGATAGTACATGATAAAATATAATTTAGATTTGTAAAGTGAAATGTCCCAGTAAAATATTGAGTATTAGTTATAATGATTTATATATAACACACTAAGGGTTAATGTCTTGCTCCTCCCATCTAGGACAGAAGACAAATCATTAGTAAATCAGACTAATTAACCCCCTTATAAAGGAGTGCACACCCACTAGGCAGATGTGTTTTTTCCAAGCAATGTCTTTTTCAGGGAGGTATATATGTGCTGCCTTTGGACTCAAGGAAAGCTAAATTTCGGTAAGCAAATTTACACTTTCCTTATCGTCCTTCAGGCAACACACAAAGCGATCACTAGTCTGTCAAAGGCTGAATCACAAGCAGCGGATACATCCACCTTGTAATGTTTTGTAAAGGTGCATGGAGAAGACCATGTAACGGCCCTGCAGACTTGATCCAATGCCTTTTTTTTTTCTTGCCCAAGCGACTAAGAGGACCGAGTTCAGTGTGTAACTCCATCTGGTAACTGTAGTATTAGAGATTTAGAAGCAGACTTGATAGTATTCTTGATTCAAGCAGTGTAGGCTTTCTGCCTTTTATACCTCTTAGCTGGTCAGTCGACCTGAATGACCCAGGTCCCCTAATGAATAATAGATAAAGCTTGTCTTGTTCAGCTGATTCAAAATTATGATTGATCGAAGATGAATTTATTAACTTGCATTGATGTCAGATGAGACCTTTGGTAGGATATACGGCATCAACCTTAAAATTTTCCTGAGCACTCAGAATATGAAGGGAAATGGAGAGAATGAAAATAAATGAAAAATTCCTTCCCCACTGAAAGATAGGCCATCTATTCTTTCTGGTGGATCCGCTGGATTCATGGAGCAGTACTTCCTGAGCTTTGTATTGGAGGCTGTCACCATTACATCTAAATGGGGGTACCTCATATGCACACAATCTGTTTAAAAATACAGTCATTGAGACTTCATTTGAGACCTGTTTAACAGATCATACCTTGAATGTGGATGCCGGGCTGGTGCAAGGATTTTTGCCGCCCTAGGCAAGATAAAAATTGACTCCCCCCCCTTATCAGATGATCTGCCCATATCATGACATCACATATGTTCCAACCCTTTCTCAGCATTTAAATTAAAAGAACTGCTATGTTTCCCTTAGGCCTCTTTCACACGGGCGTCAGTTTTTTTGCCGGGATAAGAGCCAGGTGCATTGCGGGAAAATGCACGATTTTCCCGTGCGAGTGCAAAACATTGTCATGCGTTGCACTCGTGTGAGAAAAATTGCGCATGTTTGGTACCCAAACCCGAACTTCTTCATAGAAGTTCGGGCTTGGGATTGATGTTCTGAAGATTGTATTATTTTCCCTTATAACATGGTTATAAGGGAAAATAGTAGCATTCTGAATACAGAATGCATAGTAAACCAGCGCTAGAGGGGTTAAAAAAAATGTTAAAAAAATTTAACTCACCTTAGTCCACTTGATCGTGAAGCCCGGCATCTCCTTGTGTCTGCTCTGCTGCTGAACAGGACCTGGGGTGAGCTGCTGCATTAAATAGAGGTTAAGGACCTGTGATGACATCACTCCGGTCATCACATGGTACGTCACATGATCTTTTACCATGGTGATTCACCATGGTAAAAGACCATGTGATGACCGGAGTGATGTCATCACAGGTCCTTAACCTCTATTTAATGCAGCAGCTCACCCCAGGTCCTGTTCAGCAGCAGAGGAGACACAAGGAGATGCCGGGCTTCGCGATCAAGTGGACTAAGGTGAGTTAAAAAAATTTTTAAATTTTTTTAACCCCTCTAGCGCTGGTTTACTATGCATTCTGTATTCAGAATGCTATTATTTTCCCTTATAACCATGTTATAAGGGAAAATAATAATGATCGGGTCTCCATCCCGATCGTCTCCTAGCAACCGTGCGTGCAAATCGCACGGCATCCGTACTTGCTTGCGGATGCCATCCGATTTTCACGCACCCCATTCACTTCTATAGGGCCTGCGTCACGTCAAAATCGGACAATATAGAGCATGCTGCGATTTCAACTGAACGCACAAGTGATGCGTTAAAAACAACGCTCATGTGCACAGCCCCATAGAAATAAATGGGTCAGGATTTAGTGTGGGTGCCATACTTTCGCTGCACGGATCGCACCCACACGGAAAACTCGCCCGTGTTAAAGGGGCCTTAGGGTTAATCAAGCTTCTTGTAGCTGTCTACCTGACAGCCGCTAGAGGTGCTTCCGCAATTCTTACTGTGAAAATTACAGTGGGAAGACGCGGAACAGAGTTTTGAATGTGTGCGCATGCGCATTCGCAGCTGAGAGGAGGATCGGGGAGAAGAGTTCCCAGTGCCGGCGCTGGAGAAAGGTAAGTGGCTGAAGGGGTTTTAATCCCTTCAGCCCAGTAGGAGGGGAACACAAGGGTGCCCCACTCCTAGCAACTCTATAGTGCCAGGAAAATGAGTTTGTTTTCCTGGCACTATAGTGCTCATTTACCATCAGTACTGCACAGTGTCTTTTCTCTGCAGGAACAGGCTATAGACACCAGTACCACTACATTAGCTGTACTGGTTCTGGGACTATAGTGTCCTTTTAGGCTCCATTCACACGTCCGCAATTTCATTCTGCATTTTGCGCAACGGAATTGCGGACCCATTCATTCCTATGGGGCAGCACGATGTGCTGCGTGGACACGGAATTGCGGATCCGTACTTCCGGGTCCGCACTTCCGTTCTGCAAAAAAAATAGAACATGTCCTATTCTTTTCCGCAATTGCGGACAAGAACAGGCATATTTTATTAGTGCCGGAAATGTGCGGTCCACAAAATGCGGAACGCACATTGCCGCTTTTCGTGTTTTGCGGATCTGCTGCTCCGTGTATCCTCAAAACACGTTGCAGACGTGTGAATGGAGCCTTAATATGAGGTAAATTAGTTTTCAATGTAGTATTAATAACTAAACAATTACATAATAAACATATTGCATTGTCTACTTACCACCAGGACAATAAGATGATCTGGTCTCTGGATGCAGTCTGGCTCTGTGGACTACCTTGTCACTCTCTTCTCCCCCCCCCCCCCCTTGTCACTCGCATTCTTCCCCCCAATCCCTTGTCACTCTCATTCTTCACCCCACTTCTTTGTCACTCTCTAATCCCCCCTCCCTTGTCACTCTCAGTTTTCTCCCCACTCCCTTGTCACTCTCATCATTCCCCCCCACTCCCTTGTCACTCTCATCATTCCCCCCCACTCTCTTGTCACTCTCATTCCCCCCTCTCTTGTCACTCTCATTCTTCCCCTCCACTCCTTTGTCACTCTCATCATTCCCCCCACTCCCTTGTCACTCTCATCATTCCCCCCCACTCCCTTGTCACTCTCATCATTCCCCCCCCCACTCCCTTGTCACTCTCATCATTCCCCCCCACTCCCTTGTCACTCTCATCATTCCCCCCCACTCCCTTGTCACTCTCATCATTCCCCCCACTCCCTTGTCACTCTCATCATTCCCCCCCCCACTCCCTTGTCACTCTCATCATTCCCCCCCCACTCCCTTGTCACTCTCATTCTTCCCCCACTCCCTTGTCACTCTCATCATTCCCCCCACTCCCTTGTCACTCTCATCATTTCCCCCTTCCTTGTCACTCTCATTCTTCCCCCCCACTCCCTTGTCACTCTCATAGTTCCCCCCCCACTCCCTTGTCACTCTCATCATTTCTCCCCACTCCCTTGTCACTCTCATCATTTCCCCCTTCCTTGTCACTCTCATTCTCCCCCCCCCCACTCCCTTGTCACTCTCATAGTTCCCCCCTCCACTCCCTTGTCACTCTCATAATTCCTCCCCACTCCCTTGTCACTCTCGTCATTTCCCCCTCCCTTGTCACTCTCGTCATTTCCCCCTCCCTTGTCACTCTCGTCATTTCCCCCTCCCTTGTCACTCTCATTTCCCCCTCCCTTGTCACTCTCATTTCCCCCCTCCCTGTAAGGAACAAAATGGTGTTAACAGAATATCCCTCTGCACTCTGAGAGTGCTTATGAAAATCACATGAACTCAGACACATTCAGGGCCCATTCACATGACTGTATTTTTTTTCTATTTGGACACGTACCGCAATTTGCAGATCTCATGCAGGCCCATTTATTTCAATGGGACGAAGAGATATGGACAGCCCAAGGTGAGCTGTCCACATCTGTACTTCCATTCCGCAGCCCGCAAAGAGATAGTAAAATGTCCCATTCTTGTCTGTATTGCGGACAAGAATAGGCATTGCCATCATAGGTCAGGATGTTCTGATCTGCAAATGCAGAATACACAAGGTGGCACCCGTGTCCTATGGATCAGCAAAATCAGATATGGTTCTGTGAATGGACCCCAATCTTAGTGACTAAGCAAAACTTCATGGGGAAGCTATCCTAGAAAACTGAAGCCAAAGACATTTTGCACTGCCATAGACAAGGAATTACTATGTTTTAGCAGGGAAACAATCTTTCTGACTAGAAATTCCCTAACAGGCAATAACCGACTGCGAGAAAAAAAAGTATTCCTAGCCAGACTGGTGACTAGGATGTTACCTTAGGGGGGGCTGCCACCCTGCAGATCCAGTACTTACTGCTCCTCTTCCGGCCCGTATTGCACCGTGACCCGACATTGCACCGCGTTAGGTCATAGTGTCACTGTTCGCAATCAGGACACAGTGCAGAGCGGGGTCCAGAAGAACACTAGGGAGAGTACAGCCAACGCAGCACTTCCCTCACCACTCCCTGCGCTTCCTGCATGCTAAGCATTCAGAATATAAGACACACTGCCATTCCCCCCCCCCCCCACTTGTTGGTGAAAAAAGTGTGTCTTATAGTTTGAAAAATATAGTATATATAGTAAATTCTATGGTGAGAAATGCACCAGTGTTATTTGCCCTCCCCACCCATCTTCCAAGAGCCATAACTTTTTAACTTTCCTGTTTGCACAGCCAGATCTTTTTTTTATTTTTTTTGAACAAGTTGTAATTTTCTTATTAGCACTATTTCATTTGCCATGTCATATTTTGCAAAACAATTATTTGCTGGGTAAAATTGAAAAAAAAAAACATGCATCGTGGTTTTTGGGGTTTTGTCTTTACCCCATTCACAATTCCCCATTGTGCAAAAATGACATGACCTTATTTCTTGGATCAGTATGATTATAGTAATATCATAATGTTTTTAATTACAATGCACAAAAATATAAACACAACACTTTCGGTTTTGCTCCCATTTTGCATGAGCTGAACTCAAAGATCTGAAACATTTTCTACATACACAAAAGACCCATTACTTTTAAATATTGTTCACAAATCTGTTTAAATCTGTGTTAATGAGCACTTCTCCTTTGCTGAGATAATCCATCCCACCTAACAGGTGCAACACATCTCCCTCGCATAGAGTTGATCAGGTTGTTGATTGTGGCCTGTGGAATGTTGGTCCACTTCTCTTCAATAGCTGTGCGAAGTTGCAGAATATTGGCAGGAACTGGAACACGCTGTCATATACGCCGATCCAGAGCATCCCAAACATGCTCAATGGGTGACATGTCCGGTGAGTATGCTGGCCATGCAAGAACTGGGATGTTTTCAGCTTCCATGAATTGTGTACAGATCCTGGCAATATGGGACCATGCATTATCATGCTGCAACATGAGGTGATGGTCGTGGATGAATGGCAAAACAATGTCACGGTATTTCTGTTCCTTTCAAAATGCCATCAATAAAGTGCACCTGTGTTCGTTGTCCATAACATACGCTTGCCCATACCATAACCCCACCGCCACCATGGGCCACTCGATCCACAACATTGACGTTAGCAAACCGCTCACCCACACGACGCCACACACGCTGTCTGCCATCTGCCCTGAACAGTGAAAAATGGGACTTATCCATGAACAGAACGCCTCTCCAACATGCCAGATGCCATTGAATTTGAGCATTTGCCCACTCAAGTCGGTTACGACAACGAACTGCAGTCAGGTCCAGACCCCGATGAGGACAACGAGCATGCAGATTAGCTTCCCTGAGACGGTTTCTGACAGTTTGCACAGAAACTTTTGAGTTAATCAAACCGATTGTTGCTGCAGCTGTCTGGGTGGCTGGTCTCAGATGATCATGGAGGTGAACATGCTGGATGTGGAGGTCCTGGACTGGTGTGGTTACATGTGGTCTGCGGTTGTGAGGCCGGTTGGATGTACTGCCAAATTCTCTGAAATGCCTTTGGAGACGGCTTATGGTAGAGAAATGAACATTCATTGCACGGGCAATAGCTCTGGTAGACATTCCTGCAGTCAGCATGACAATTACACGCTCCCTCAAACGCTGCAACATCTGTAGCATTGTGCTGTGTGATCAAACTGCACATTTCAGAGTGGCCTAATCAGCACCTTGATATGCCACACCTGTGAGGTGGGATGGATTATATCGGCAAAGGAGAAGTGCTCACTAACACAGATTTAGACAGATTTTTTAACAATATTTGAGAGTAATGGGTCTTTTGTGTATGTAGAAAATGTTTCAGATCTTTGAGTTTAGCTCATGCAAAATGGGAACAAAACCGAAAGTGTTGCGTTTATATTTTTGTTCAGTGCATACAGTATTTCTACAGAGTTGTCTGACCATTTGCATTTTGCAGGGTGAGGTGTAGTTTTATTAATACCATTTTTGGGTACATACAATTTTTTAATCACATTTTATTAAAACAATTTCTGGCCATTTTTGGATGTGGCAAGACTAATAATATTTTTTGGTGTATTTTTATATGTGAAATTGGAATAGGGAGGTGATTTAAATTTTTTATATTTTTTGTGTTTTTCAGATTTTTTAAAACTTTTTAAAAATGTCACTCCAGGGGCTCCGATTAGAGGACAGAGGGAGTCTGCTTCCTCTGTCTAACCTCTCAGATGCTGTGATTGCTATTGACAGCAATATCTGAGTTGTTAAATGACTGGCATCAGAATTATCTCTGATCCCAGTCATTGTGGCCAGGTGTCAGCTGTATTACATAGACATGAAACCCCCACTTATAAAGCAGGCTTAGTTATTGAGACTGCTCCATACACCACTCATGCACCTCAGACATACACGCACGTCTGCCATTGTGACGCTACTTAAATATTGCAATTATTCCACTTTTTTTTTTTCTGATTAGGTAGTTGTTACATAGATAGCAGGAATGGCATCTCTACTTTCCACTCTGTATGAACCAAGTAAAATACATGATAGTTTTATGGTGTTTAAAACTTGTATACTCTATGCATAAGACTGCTTTTAGTGGTATTATCTTCCTCGTACAGTACAATGAAAAACATTTAAAGGGGTTCTGCACTTTCATTTAAGGGATGATCTATCCTCTGGATAGATCATCAGCTTCTGATCAGGGGGGGTCCGGCTGATCAGCTGTTTGAGAAGGCAGCGGCGCGGCAGCGGCGCTCCAGCAGCGCTGCGGCCTTCTCACTGTTTACCACCGGGCCGCCGCCCCACTGACGTCACAACTAGTATCAACTAGCGTGGGCGGGGCTAAACTCTGTTCACTTGAATGGTGCTGCTGGAGCTGCTGGTGGGTTCACATCACATTTTATGCCTCAGTTTGACTATGTTACAAAATAAGGATACAAAAACGCAGCACACCACATTCTTGTATCCTGCACAGTCTGGTAAAAAAAGACAAATGTTATTTTTTTTTTACAATGGAACTCTGTGTGGAATCAGTCTGAGGCTTCCATTTAATGTATAAATCTTTTGTATACGTTAAAAGGATGGGAAAAATGGGATGTGAACTCACCTTACTTGTATGTTGAGCTCATTTTGATACACTGATGATCTCTTTTAGGCTGGTTTTCTACATCAAGGTTTTTAGATGTAGTTTATGAAGCCAAAGCAAGGAATGAGTCATAAATAGGGGACACGTACAGTATAAAAGAAAGACATAATTCTCTCCTCTTCATAATCCCACTCCATCTAAAAACCTGAAACTGGAAACCCAGCTTTAAAGGGGTTGTCCAGTTCTTATTAGAAGATGTCTTATCCTCAAGATAGGCCATGACTATCTGCTAGTGGAGGTCTGCCACCCTGCACCACCGCTGATAAGCTACTTGAGTGTAGCTCTGGTGGAGTTTGAGGTTAAAAACCTGAGCCAGCTGTGGTGATCTTACTGATTTAGCCAAGCTAGTAAAAATTAGCAATGTGATCTGGATAATAGTTTAGCTATACAATAACCCTTTAATTAGAGATGAGCGAATTTCAACAAAATTTCCGAAAAAATCTGAATATATTTGCGATGAATCGTGATTTAAAACGGCTATTTCTGGGCTGCATAGAGCCTTTTTTATGGGTGTAGAGCACTGTGCCTTACAGTAACACGCATAGGGAGTGTGCTGGGGTAGTGAAATAATACTGTCAGTCAGTATGACATGCAGATGACAGGCGTCACTATTAGAATCACACTGCACATTTCACTTATTTGGGCAGTCACGGGGCCAAAACCGACCAAATAACTCAAGAATTAACACCACAGCGCAAATAAAACCACAGGTGACCTATGTCTTTTTTTCTCGTATTCTAGTGAAATATGACAATAGACGCTTTTAGCACAAATAACACTAAATGAGAACTGCATCTATTTTTCTTGCATTGTAGTGAAAAATGACAAGAAACGCTTTTAGCGCAAATAACAGCAAATATGAACTTAGTCTATTTTATCTTTTTCTCTAGAAATATTGCAATAAACGCTTTTAGCGCAAATAACAACAAAAGTGACCTGCGTAAATATTTCTCGTATTGTATTGTAATAGGCCACTAAATGATATCAGAGAAGTTAACAGCATAAGTGACCTGCGTATATATTTTTCTTTTTCCACAGATAAAAGCCACTAAAGGCTTTTCAACATAGCACTTGCACCCCAATAACTAATTGTTGGAATGACAGAGCTGTATTATGAGGCTATCTGGATCCCCAAGTAATGTTTCCCTACACAATGAGGATTTTCCCGACTCTCCCTAGCATCTGCACACGTCTCTCCCTGCCTGTGAAATGATTCCTCTCACTATCCTTTCCCTGCACTAGTAAATCGCTTCTTTCCTTTTATTTTTTTAACAATTAGTTTTTCTTTCACTCTCCCTAGCGCCTGCAGACACGTCTGTCCCTGAACAAAGTATGATGGTGAATGGCAGAATCTAAGATGGCCGCCGTATAGGGCTGTGACATCACCGGGCTGGCTGGCTGCTAATTGGCTGCATGCATGGCATTATGGTTCAACCCGCCTTCCCAGAGTTCCTTGCCCCATGTCCTCACACGTAAAGCCATCATTTTAGCTTCCATTGTAGTCGGCTAGCCGCCATGTTAGGAAAAATATAATTTTTCCTGAAATTCGGAACAAATTCGACGTCAGCTTCGATTCGCTCATCTCTACCTTTAATCAAACTTAACAAAGAGAGATGCTGTTTTGAGCAGAGCAGTCCTCAAATTTTAAGCACTGACGAAAAAACAACCTGGTTTCAAATTTTATTATATATACAATAAGCGGCTCTTTCATTTAGAATTTGACTTCCTGGAAGGAATGTGTTAAATTTACTGGTCTCTTGAATAACAGCTGGAAGGGAAGGGCCATAGTTTGTTTAGAAAAGATCATCTATAGTCCCATAGTAGTGACATAGGTATGTAACATGCATGTATATCCTGTCCATCTGCAGAATATGATGAGGAAAACTCTAATGGTTCAATACTGCCAAAAATATCAACCTTTTCACTTTCTGATACATTAACGTTTACGGTATATTGTACAGTGTTAGTGAGAACATGTCGCAAGGCTATAACACTATATTTAATTTCTACTGTGATAAGGTCAATATGACATCAGTATACCACTTAAAAAAACAGACAGGTGAATAGATAGATTAGTGCTAAATCATTCTAGATATCCACATTTCTTTAAATGTTTTTCCTTCAGGTTTTTCTGCCTAGAAATTCTTCGGAATGGGCAGCAGTGGAACCAACCTACTCAATGTTACACACACACACTTGGAGCTACAGGATTCTTCACTCACTAGCCTTGACAAACCTCTTGAAGAGGGGGCACCTGGGTACTATCTGCCATTTTGTGACATTCTATACAGTGGCGATGGAGGAAGCTGGGCGCCTCCTAAAAACCTGTTGCCCAGTGGGCCCAGAGGTGAAGGGCAAAAAGAACCTGAACAGTGCCCTGTTATAGACAGTCAAGGACTTCACCATGAATTGGAGTACCAAACGTCACTACATCTTGAGGATCATTCCCTTGAACAAATGCAAACCATGGTAGTGGGAGAAGTTTTAAAAGATATCGAGACAGCTTGTAAACTTCTCAATATTTCAGCAGGTGAGTGATATTTCATGCACAGTACAATAAATATATTGCTTACAGAAATAATTTTGCTATGAGTAAAATGCTAACCGCTTTCCATTTATGTTAGATAAATATAAAAAACAAATTTGTGGAAAATGAGTTATTTTACACTACAGGTTAATGAAGAACTGGACTATGAGCCTTGCTTGCCACTTTCTCCAAATATGGCCTTAAGAGATTTTTTGGAGGGATTTAGATATTGATCATCTATCCTCCAACTAGGTCATGAATATCAGATCATTGGCGGTCTGACACCCGCCAACGTCACCTGCCAGCTATTTTAGACAGCCACCGTAACAGGAAAGTATACAGCTGGAAGCAGAAGAGTCTGTCCACTGTGTAGTGGCTGAGATGAGGGATATAGCAGCTAAGCTCCCATTCAAGTGAATGGGAACTGAGTTAGTACACTGATGCCAGAAACTACACAGTAGATGGAGCCTTCCATCCATTGTAATAGTGTCTGGCGCCGGAGATCTGATATTGATGACATATTCTGAGAATAGATCATCAATATTTAAGTCTAAGTCATAAAAGGCATCACACCCATCTTCTTTAAAACCCTGCAAGCTAAAGTGTAATTAGTTGTAATATCTGTTTTTTCTGTAATTAAATAGTGCTTTCACAAACTTACTCTAAGACTGTAATTCTACAGAAGCTCCTTTTTATTTTCAGTCCTATGGTCCCTTAAGTAGAGATTAAGTGATAAGAAAACCAGTTCTTTAATACTATTGATAAGAAAACAGTATTACTGTGTTGGTACAATTAACATTTCATTTTAGTTAAGCAGTTACGGTATATGCTCAGAAACTTAGGGTGCTGTCAGATGATATGGACACCACACAGCTGAGACCCAGCCTAGATAAGGCCAGGAGCCGCAGGTCTGTAAAGCTTAGTAATGAAATTAGTGCTGTCTGCTTGCTCTTTGCTAATGGCCACATGGTTTTAGGCAAAACTCATGGTCATGTGGTGACCACGACCGCTGGCAGCACTCTTTTTACATGGGCAGATAAAATGTCCACATGAGCATTTATCAATGGTATAGGAAACAGCTCGGCATTCTGTTTTACTTTCATTTTCATAGGGCAACTATGACTGACTAAACACTTCCTGCAGCAGTTAAGAAGTAGGACTAGCCCACTTCTGTCCAAAAGAGGGAGAATGGAATTGTAAATTCCATTCTATGTAAAGATATCTCTGCCATATATCGGCAGCTACCTTCTGGTGAACCAGGCAGGCACCTTACATGTAGTATAAGAAATAAGTTATATAGCAGTGGTTAGGAATGCACAATGTAGGAGGACCTGAAATCAATACAAAGATAACATTATTGGTAGATTATCAATGACAGTAGCAGGGTATAGGAATAGTAATACCACTCTGGAGTATTACAAATAAAATAGCCAAGATGGCTCTAGTCCAAAGCAGAAGCCAGTCAGCAGGATACTGATATGGTCTCCAAGACAAAACAGTCTGAGGCATTGGCTAGGTTGCAGGCTATTACTGAAAATTACAGTATGTTGTTGCAGTTTTGGGAAGGATGGTCAGGCAATATTTGCATATACAGTGAGCCCCCAAAACAAAATTTACTGTTGGGTCTTAGGTAGGGATGAGCGAATTTCTCATAAATTCGATTCGGCCAGTTCGACTAATTTTTCGAAAAGAATTGGTTTGATCTGAATTTATTTGCGGCAAATCGCATTACCAAACGGCTATTTCATGGCTGCAGAGAGCCTTTATAGTGGTGTAGAACACTGTGCCTCGCAGTAACATGCATAGGGAGTCTGCTGTCATAGTGAAATAATACTGATTCTGTATAACATGCAGATGACAGGTGTCAGTCTTAGAATCACTGCAAACTTCACTTATTTGGGCAGTCACAGAGCCAGTGGCATAACTACCGGGGAAGCGGCTGCTTCGGAGCCCAGGCTGACAAGGGGCCCGGCAGCGTGTCAGTCAAGTTTCATAGTTTTCATTTATAAGCAAATTACCTTCCTTAACGTAACCAAGGGGCTGTCCCTCCGGCCGTTTGTGCCCAGCCGCGCTCATTAACACCAAGCCCAGCGCCGCCACGCTGTTAATTATTCACTGCTGCCCTCATCTTTTCTTTTTCTGAGTGCGCCATAGTCTCGCAGTGTCCTGGCAGCAGCCTCAAGTAGTGTAATCGCGCATGTGCCAGCGCATGCTTTCTGGCACATGCGCAATTACATTACTTGAGGCTGCTACCAGGAAACCGCGCAGGCCCGGACATGAGTAACATCGGCGCATGTGCGAGACTATGGCGCACTTATATATTTTTTTTTCTATGAGGACAACAGTGAATAAATAAAAGCGGAATGGCGCTGGACTTGGCGATAATGGACGCGCTGAGCAAAACGGCCGGAGGGACAGCCCCTTGGGCACAACAGGAAGGCAATTTGCATATAAATAAAAAAGATTTTTACAAAAAATGAAAGGACAGGTGGACAGCTCAATATCAAAAATTGGGCGGGGGGCAGGGGCTCATATAAAAATTTTCTGTGGGGCCCAGTCACTTCTAGCTATGCCCCTGCATGGGACCATAACTCAAGTGTGAACTCAGCCTTACAGATCGTTGTTAGCGTCAAGAAGAAGCGCACTTTTACACAGTCGTCAGCTGATTCCACATAGACGTCTACAGAACCTGTTCTATTAAATGCGTATACAAGTAGAGCCCCCGGACAAAGTGGAGAGGGCATCAGCAGTAAGTTTGTGTTGATGTCCCTGATTATTTTGCCCTTCCTCTGATCCGTCAGAACAATAACCCCCAAAAAACTGATTCTGTCTGTTGAACATCTGCCTTCACTCGGTCACCATTTGGTCAGTAATCCATCAGTATTGCTAATGCCAAAAAAACAGGAGTGGATCCAAAACAGAGATGAATATTTTCATGTCTTCTGTGTTATGTACCCACTCCTGTTTTTGGCTACCAAATCATACGCCAATTTTGATGGGACCATACAGGCCTTACAGCTGCTACACAGACAACATCCGTTGTGAGTCTCATTTTTCCTTCCTTCTGACAGATCAGAAGACGGATCAAATAAATGATGTCAGCCAAAAGGCAAAATAGTGGCCCAGTCATGAAGTGGGGAGGGTGGGAACAGCATGAGAAGTCCACAGAGTGGCCCTATGACATAGTGCTGAGGTGGAAGCATTAGGAGGAGACCACAGATTAGCCCAATGACAGAGTCTGGAGGTGGCAGCAGCATCAGGAGGAGGTCACAGAGGGGCACAATGACAAAGTGTGGAGGTGGCAGCAGCATGAGGAGGCCATAGAGTGGCCCTATGACCTAGTGGTGAGGTGGAAACAGCATGAGGAGACCACAGAGTGGCCCAGTGACAAAGTCTGGAGGTGGCAGCAGCGTGAGGAGGCCACAGAGTGGTTCTATGACCTAGTGGTGAGGTGGCAGCAGTATCAGGAGACCACAGAGCAGCACAATTACAAAGTATGGAGGTTGTGTCAGCTTCAGGAGGCCACCAAGTGGCACAATGACAGAATGTGGAGGTGGAGGCTGCAGCAGCATCAAGAGGAGGCCACAGGGTGGTACAATGACAGTGAGGAGGTGGCGGTAGCATCAGCATCAGGAGGCCACAGAGTGGCACAATGACAGTGTTAAAGGTGGCAGCAGTAGCATCAGGAGGAGGCCACAGGGTGGCACAATAACAGTGCGAAGTTGGAGGCAGCAGCATCAGGAGGCCACAGAATGGCACTATGACAGTGTGGAGGTGGCAGCAACAGCATCAGGAGGCCACAGAGTGGCAAGGTGACATTGTGTGGAGGTGGCACCAGCATCAGGAGACCACAGAGTGACCCGGTGACAGTGGTGATATGGGTGGCAATACTAGTACCAGCTGACGATGGTGGGTGAAAGAAGGAGCACTTTGCATCAGATGTGTGGCATCAGGTGAGTGGCAGCATCAGAATAGTAGCTGAGGCAGATACCAGAAGAAACTGGTCTCTTTTGTCAAAGTGTTGGTGTGGCACCATGGATTTTATCTAGACTGATGCATCAGGCATTGGTGGGTGGAAATCCTGGCTGATCCACGCCTGATTCATCTTGACAAATTTCAGTCTCACCACATTTTGGGTGGCCAGTTGTGTTCTTCTTGGGATAACTATGGCCCCCACCGCACTAAACACCTGCTCTGATGCCACACTACTGGCCGGGCAGGAAAGCTTTTCCAGGGCAAACTAGGCCAGTTGCGGCCACAAATCCAGTTAGGCTGCCCAATAGTCCAGTGGATCTTCAATGACAGCTGGCAGGGTGCACTCCAAGTATGCCACCACCTGCTGGTTCAGGTTCTGCTTTATGTCTAGCTGCTGGCGAGTAGTTTCTTCACTATTCGGGATAAGAAAGCAGCTCATCAGCAACTCTAGACTCAGACTACTGCTGATGGAGCTGGTACTGCTCCTGCCACCCCACCCTTCCACAGCAGCCATGGCAGTGGAACGTGAGCACAGAGAGCCCCGCCAGTCAGACCTACAAGAGGATGGACGATGGTGCAGATAGGCAGTAGCCAACTGACTACATAGGATGTCTCTGTAGTAGTTAAGTTTGTCCTCCCTCTCAGTGGGTATAAAAAAGGCCACCATTTTGGACCGGTAGAGAAGAAATGACGGCTTGGGACTCTCCACCTCGGCTTGGCAAAAGCCATCAGTTCTCTGAAAGGTGAAGAGTCCACCACTTGGAAAGGGAGGGACTGCAGCACCATGATAAGATAAAAAATGTAATAGTTCTGAATTTAAAAAAATATAATTCATTGGAAACCATGATATTACATTAATCTGGTTGGTAATAGTATTGGTATCCAGTAAATCGAAAAAGGTCAAAGTTCATATATCTCTCAAAGTTCACATATCTCACTCAATCTTGGATGCCACAATATCAGTGGTTATACACTCACCTAAAGAATTATTAGGAACACCTGTTCTATTTCTCATTAATGCGATTATCTAGTCAACCAATCACATGGCAGTTGCTTCAATGCATGTAGGGTTGTGGTCCTGGTCAAGACAATCTCCTGAACTCCAAACTGAATGTCAGAATGGGAAAGAAAGGTGATTTCGGCAATTTTGAGCGTGGCATGGTTGTTGGTGCCAGACGGGCCGGTCTGAGAATTTCACAATCTGCTCAGTTACTGGGATTTTCCCGCACAACCATTTCTAGGGTTTACAAAGAATGGTGTGAAAAGGGAAAAACATCCAGTATGCGGCAGTCCTGTCGGCGAAAATGCCTTGCTTGATGCTAGAGGTCAGAGGAGAATGGGCCGACTGATTCAAGCTGATAGAAGAGCAACGTTGACTGAAATAACCACTTGTTACAACCGAGTTATGCAGCAAAGCATTTGTGAAGCCACAACACGCACAACCTTGAGGCGGATGGGCAACAACAGTAGAAGACCCCACCGGGTACCACTCATCTCCACTACAAATAGGAAAAAGAGGCTACAATTTGCATTAGCTCACCAAAATTGGACTGTTGAAGACTGGAAAAATGTTGCCTGGTCTGATGAGTCTCGATTTCTGTTGAGACATTCAAATGGTAGAGTCCAAATTTGGCGTGAGAACAGAATGAGAACATGTATCCATCATGCCTTGTTACCACTCTGCAGGCTGCTAGTGGTGGTGTAATGGTGTGGGGGATGTTTTCTGGGCACACTTTAGGCCCCTTAGTGCCGATTGGCAATCGTTTAAATGCTACGGGCTACCTGAGCATTGTTTCTGACCATGTCCATCACTTCATGACCACCATCTACCCATCCTCTGATGGCTACTTCCAGCAGGATAATGCACCATGTCACAAAGCTCAAATCATTTCAAATTGGTTTCTTGAACATGACCATGATCTCAACCCAATAGAGCATCTTTGGGATGTGGTGGAACGGGAGATTTGTGCCCTGGATGTGCATCCCTCAAATCTCCATCAACTTCAAGATGCTATCCTATCAATATGGGCCAACATTTCTAAAGACTGCTATCAGCACCTTGTTGAATTAATGCCATATAGAATTAAGGCAGTTCTGAAGGCAAAAGGGGGTCCAACACCGTATTAGTATGGTGTTCCTAATAATTCTTTAGGTGAGTGTATGTCGCCATATGTCGCCATTCTTTTGTTTATTTGTTTGTGATCATAATAGTAAGCAAGCATATTAAAAAGAATCGCGTTTCAATCTCAAGTTGTTGTATATTACGACTGAGGTGGTGTCCCATATGCGTAAAAAGTCTATTGAGAGTGCCAGTTGACAAATACAAATAATCTTGTATTGAAATGAAAATGTAATTTCCTGGTGAGTCCTACAAACTCTGGTGTAAATCTCTGGCCACTGGCATTCTCATAAGAATTCAAATAGAGGTCGTTCCACCTAATTATCACACACTGTCAATTGTCCGTAATCAGCAAGATATATTATCAGCCAACACGATACAGTAGGTAATATTGTATTGATAGTAAATATATGAATGAATAATGGATTTGTACGCAGTACCTTACCAATCCGATGGTATGCAGCGGTGTGTGGTGAAGTTCCGTCTCGTGCACTCCTCTGTAGGTGCTTTGGTAATGGAGAAGCTGGCTTCACTTAGCATCCCACATGACCACACACGTGGTGCGGGATGTTGGCTGTGACGTGCTTGTCAGCTGAGTTTTTTTCTATCTCACTCTCCTTGCTTTCCTCTTTAAATGGGTGATGGTAAATATTACAGAGATGGCCAAATCTGTTTGCATGCAATCATAGATCGTTGTATTGCAGTTCACTGGCTGAAGATTAATATCCCATGGGGCTGTAACCTTTCCTACTGAACCCTGCTGTGGAATGATTCCTCCCTATCCTTTCCCTACACCTTGAATAAACTTTCCCCGAACTTGCAAATCGTTTTTGCACAATAAAGTTTTTTCTAGCACTGTCCCTAGCTCCTGCTGACATCTCTCCCTGCACACTGGAAAATGGCAGAATCCAAGAAGGCTGAGGCTGTTTATAGGGCTATGACATCACAGGGCTGGCTGCTGATTGGCTGCATGCATGGCATTATGGGTGATCCAGCCTTCTTTGCTCCATGTCCTCACGCATGTAGCAACCATTTTACGATAAAATGCTATTCTTTACTATGAAGTGCGAGGAAATTCGGATTCAGTGAGAATCGAATAAAACCTGAAATTCATATCGAAATCCACTTTGTCAACTTCAATTCACTCATCTCTAGTCTTAGACAACTCAGTCTGATACTACATCATGGGTTTGGTTGGATACAGTAACAGGAAGGAAAATGTATATGATGTAAGCAACTACATGATCATATTGTTTAAAAACCATAGTACGGCTACTTTCACATCTCCGTTTTTTATGTCCGGTACAGCAAAACGCATCTGTTCGAATAATACAACCGGCTGTATCGGTTAAAAACAGATCCTATTGTATTATATCGAAGATTTAGAAACCGTATCAGGCACTAAAACCATTGAATGTCAATGGGCGCTGGATCCGGTTTTTTTGTATCCGAAAAAACTGATCCGGCACCATTGACTTACATGGTTTTTGGTGGCAGTTGCGGCTTCCTCAGTTTATCATGGGAATGCAAGAAACTGGAACTTAATGCATTCTTGTGCACTCCATTCCAGTTTGTTCAGTTTTGTCCCCGAGTGGCAACAAAGCTGAAGCATTGTGTTGCGGTTTTGCGAGCCTGTGCCGGATCTCAAAACCGTACAGCACAACGCATATGTGAAAGTCTGCATTATTTCTTATACTGGTTTTAGAGTGTTATGTAAATAATATTTCATCCTTGTATATTCAAAAAGTCTACCACTTTCTCACATAAGGAAGTTGAAACCATATGTAAGACTAATACTTTGTTTTCTGGGACGTCCTCCATGACAGCACCACAGGAAGATGTTTGACCTCTGAAGGGACAGGAAGACAGAGAGAGCAATTAAACAACCCCAACTCCTACTACTCACCGGTGTTCTTCCTGTCCCTCCAGGGGACGGGCGCTTCAGTGCAGTGAGAGCACGAAAATAGAAGAAATTGGGCTGGAGCTTCATCGGGGGACACATTCCTCTCCTTCCTGCTCCTAGGTAGCCCTGCCAAAACCTCTAGGGGAAGAGATCCTTTAGCATACAGCATGACTACCTGGGGCCAGGTCTGGTACTTGCACAATCCAGCTGCGGAGAATAGTTCTACTGCACTGGTTACCTCCATCCAGCATACCAGCACTCCCAAGTAGCATGCGGACCAAACAGACGAAGTATCACGAGATGGGGGTGACGTCACACGGCAGCATACGTAGACGAGTGGAATCTTCAGCAGGCCGTGATATTGTGAGGTGGGAAGTTATGTCTCACAATCGGAAGTGTTTACCGGGGAAACAGTCCAGAACGCCGATGCACTGGGAAGGAGGCTGGCGACATCCTACACTACCACAATGGAGGCCCAAGGATCTGCGTGTGAAGAGCACAATCTAGAAAAACCTGCTACTGGCCATGTACAGTGTATTTTGCAAAAGTATTGACCCCCTTGACTTTTTTTGTGTTTTGTTACATTACAGCCTAAAGTTCAATGTTTTGTTAATCTGAATTGTATGTGATGGATCAGGACACAATGGTCTAAGTTGATGAAGTGAAATGAGAAAAAAATGTATATATAAAACTATTGTTTAGAAATAGAAAACAGAATATTGGCATGTGCGTATGTATTCACCCCCTTTGTTAGGAAGCCCATATAAAGCTCTAGTGCAATCAATTACCTTCACAAGTCACATAATTATTGAAATTATGTCCACCTATGTGCAATCTAGGTGTCACATAATCTGTCATTACATATGCACACATTTTTTGAAAGGCCCCAGGAGCAGCAACACCTAAGTAAGAGACATCATTAACCAAACACTGCCATGCAGACCAATGAAACTCTCCAAATAAGTCCAGGACAATGTTGTTGAGAATTTATGGAAAAAATTAGCTTCGATCAGAATATATTCGCAACGAATCGCGATAAAAAAACACTATTTCCGGGCTGCATAGAGCCTTTATATGGGTGTAGAACACTGTGCTTTGCAGTAACACGCATAGGGAGTAATACTGTCATTCAGTATGATATGCAGATGACAGGTGTCACTATTAGAATCACACTGCACACTTCACTTATTTGGGCAGTCATGGGGCCAAAACCAACCAAATAGTAACATAGTAACATAGAACATAAGGCCGAAAAAAGACATTTGTCCATCCAGTTCGGCCTGTCATCCTGCAAGTTGATCCAGAGGAAGGCAAAAGAAAAAATGTGAGTTAGAAGCCAATTTTCCTCACTTTAGGGGAATAAAAAATTCCTTCCCGACTCCAATCAGGCAATCAGAAGAACTCCCTGGATCAACGACCCCTCTCTAGTAGCTATAGCCTGTAATATTATTATGCTCCAGAAATACATCCAGGCCCCTCTTGAATCCCTTTATTGTACTCCCCATCACCACCTCCTCAGGCAGAGAGTTCCATAGTCTCACTGCTCTTACCGTAAAGAATCCTCTTCTATGTTTGTGTACAAACCTTCTTTCCTCCAGACGCAGAGGATGTCCCCTCGTCACAGTCACCGTCCTGGGAATGAATAGATGATGGGATAGATCTCTGTGCTGACCCCTGATATATTTATACATAGTAATTAGATCTCCCCTCAGTCGTCTTTTTTCTAAAGTGAACAGCTCAAATATGAACTCAGCCTTACAGGTCAAATAACACTACAGCGCAAATAACACCAAATGTGAACTGTCTATTTTTCTCGTACTGTAGTGAAAAATGACAAACGCTTTTAGCACAAGCGTTATAGCAAATATGAACTTAGTCTATTTTTCTTTTCTTCTCTAGAAATATGGCAATAAACGCTTTTTGCGCAAATAACAACAACAAGTGACCTGCGTAAATATTTCTCGTATTGTATTGAAATAGGCCACTAAATGATATCAGCGCAGTTAACAGCAAAAGTGACCTGCGTATATATTCTTTTTCCACAGATAAAAGCCACTAAAGGTTTTTCAACATAGCACTTGCACCCCAATAACTAATTGCTGGAATAACAGAGCTGTATTATGAGACTATCTGGATCCCCAAGTAATGTTTCCCTGCATGCTTTTTTTCACAATGAAGATTTTCCTATAAATCTCCCTAGCATCTGCACACATCTCTCCCTGCCTGTGAAATGATTCCTCTGACTATCCTTTCCTTGCACTAGTAAATTGCTTTTTTCCTTTTATTTTTTTTAACAATTAGGTTTTCTTTCACTCTCCTTAGCGCCTGCATACACGTCTGTCCCTGAACAAAGTACGATGGTGAATGGCAGACTCTAAGATGGCCGCCGTATTTATAGGGCTGTGACATCACCGGGCTGGCTGGCTGCTGATTGGCTGCATGCATGGGATTATGGGTCATCCCGCGTTCCCAGAGTTCCTTGCCCCATGTCCTTACACGTGTAGCTGACATTTTAGCCGCCATTGTAGCCGGCTAGCCGCCATGTTAGGAAAAATAGTGATTTGTTACAACGAAGCGCGAGGAAATTCACATTTGTTCAGAATCAAATTTTTCCTGACATTCGGAATGAATTCGACTTCCTCAGCTTCGATTCGCTCATCACTAGTTAAAAAAACAAAACAAATCTATGATGATCCCCAGGAGCACAGTAAAATCTATCATAACCAAATGGAAAGAACATGGCACAACAGAAAACCTGCCAAGGGACGGCCGCCCACCAAAACTCACGGACCCGGCCAGGAGAGCATTAATCAGAGAGGCAGCACAAAGACCTAAGGTAACCCTGGAGGAGCTGCAGAGTTCCACAGCAGAGACTGGAGTATCTGTACGTAGGACGACAATAAGCCGTACGCTCCATAGACTTAGGCTTTATGGCAGAATGGCCAGTAGAAAGCCATTACTTTCAGCTAAAAACAAAAAGGCAGTTTGTGAGTTTGCGAAAAAGGCATGTGGGAGACTCCCAAAATGTATGGAGGAAGGTGCTCTAGTATGATGAGACTAAAATTGAACTTTTCGGCCATCAAAGAAAACGCTATGTCTGGCGCAAACCCAACACATCCCATCACCCAAAGAACACCACCATTTTCAGCAGCTGGAAAACTGGCCAGAGTTGATGGAAAGATGGATGGTGATAAAAACAGGGATATTCTTGAGCAAATCCTGTATCACTCTGTGCGTGCCTTTAGACTAGGACTGAGGTTCACCTTCCAGCTGGACAATGATCCCAAACACACTGCTAAAGCAACACTTAAATGTGTTGGAATGGCCTAGTCAAAGCCCAGATCTCAATCCAATAGAAAATCTGTGGTCAGACTTAAAGATTGCTGTTCACAAGCGCAAACCATACAATTGGAAGGAGCAGAACCAGTTTTGAAAGGAGGAATGGGCAAAAATCCCAGTGGTAAGATGTGGCAAGCACATAGAGACTTATCGAAGGCAACTTGGAGCTGTGATTGCCGCAAAAGGTGGCTCTATAAAGTATTGACATTAGGGGGGTGAATAGTTATGCACATTGACTTTTGTCCTATTTGTTGTTTGCTTCACAATAAAAAAAAAAAAAAAAACATCTTCAAAGTTGTGGGCATGTTCTGGAAATTAAATGATGCAAATACTCAAACAATCTATATTAAAGGGATTTTCCCATCTCAGATAATGGGGGCATATCACTAGCATATGCCCCCATTGTCTGATAGGTGCGGGTCCTATAATGAGAACGGAGTGGGGAAATGAACATAGGGTGCACTGAGCATTTGCATCCGCCCTCCATTCATTTCTATGAATGGCTCAGCTATTTCCGTTGGCCCCATAGAATTGAAGGGGAGCATGGGCCGCACATGCGCGGTCCGCTCCCATGCACTTCAGGCATAGCAAAAAAAAAGTCCAGCTCCTTTTCCTTAAAAACCAATGCTTTATTCTTTCACATATTCAATTAAAATGGAGAAACTGTAGCACAATGTGATGCGTTTCGGGCCACTTGCGTATGGGCCCTTCATCTAGACATCATGTCACATTGTGCTACAGTTTCTCAGTTTGTACACATGGATTTTAATTGAATATGTGAAAGAATAAAGCATCGGTTTTTAAGGAAAAGGAGCTGGACTTTTTTTTGCTATTCCTGGATTGCTCACTTGGCTGCGTCTAGACCAGTACAGTCCGTGACTCCTTTAGAAAACTGCAGGTGAGTGCTGCAGTAAATGAATAGGTTACAACAATATAAAAATACAAGAAACAATAAACTGTTAAAGCGGTTGTCCAGGATTGGGGACAATATTGTATGTGTAAAACAGTCCCCTAAATATTACATTCATGCCTGTCCTACCTTTACCAGACATTTCTGATGCCCCTTTTGCAATTCACTAAATCTCAGCCAGAAGTGCTGTTTTTCTCAGAGTCAGTGACTTACGGGGTCCCTTTCTGCAGAGTGAAACCTCTTCTTCCACTTCGCAAGGAGCCCGGTGACGTCACCGTCAGCCAAAGTAATTATTCAGAGCGCTGGATGGGCGGTAGCTAGGTGGCATCAAACTGAGCTAAACCACGCCCCTCTGGTCCAGTGACGTCACCAGGCAGGGCGCTTTATTATCAGTGAAGGAGGCAGAGGGGCGTAACTAAGGGGGAGGAATATGTGCTGCAGAAGGCGGCATATGAATTAGGGGGGCGAATGCAGGGACACAGACACCATAAACCACACAATACTCGCTGCGCTGGGACCCAAAAGGCAGTGTGGCAGGACATAGATGTCAACAATCAGTGGGGGACTGTCGGAACCCTTCTGATGTATATACATAAAAACATCTGGGGGGACCTTGAAACAGCTATTAACTCCTTTGTGGCATATGACGTAATAGTATGTCATGTCGGAACATGCGTTGACGCATTTTGACGTACTATTACGTCATGGTGATCAGGCGCCCGATCACTGCAGGGGTCCTGTAGTCTTACATCACAAAAAGTGCAACACCAAGCCATCAACAAGGCATACGCCCTACAAAATGGTACCAATCAAACCGTCACCTCATCCCGCAAAAAATTAGATTCTACCTAAGACAATTGCCCAAAAAATAAAAAAAACTATAGCTCTCAGAACATGGAGACACTAAAACATTTTGGTTTAAAAAAATGTAATTATTGTGTTTAAGTGAAAGAAGTATAAAAATGTGTACATATTAGGTATTTTTGTGTCCGTAACAACCAGCTCTATAAAAATATCACATGAATTTACCCCTCAGGCGAACACAGTAAAAAAAAAACAGTGCCAAAAAAGCAATTTTTTGTCACCTTACATCACTTAAATTGCAACACCAACCGATCAAAAAGGCGTATGCCCCCCAAAATAGTACCAATCAAACCATCACCTCATCCCGCAAACTGAGATCCAACCTAAGACAATCTCCCAAAAAATAAAAAAAATATGACTCTCAAACAATAGAGACACTAAAATACGATTTTTTATTGCTTCAAAAATGCTATTATTGCGTTAAAGTGAAATAAAAAAAGTTAACATGTTTGATATCGCCGTATCCATAACAACCCGCTCTATAAAAATATCACATGACCTAACTCCTCAGTTGAACACTGTAAAAAAAAAAACATAAAAACTGGGCCAAAAAAAGCAATTTTTTGTCACCTAACATAATTTAAAGTGCAACACCAAGCGATCAAAAAGGCGTATGCCCCCCAAAATAGAACCAATCAAACCATCATTTCATCCCACAAAAAATGATCCCCACCTAAGAAAATCGGTCAAAAAATAAAAAAGCTATGGCTCTCAGACTATGGAGACACTAAAACATCATTTTTTTTGCTTCAAAAATGCTATTATTGTGTAAAACAGATACATAATAAAAAGTATACATATTAGTTATTGCCACGTCCGTAGCGACCTTCTCTATAAAAATATCACATGACCTAACCCCTCAGGTAAATTCTGTACAAATAAATAAATAAATAAATAAAAACTGTGCCAAAACAACCAATTTTTTGGGTCACCTTGCCTCATAAAGTGTAATAATGAATGATCAAAAAAATCATATGTACCCAAAAATGGTACCAATAAAAATGTCAACTCTTCCCACAAAAAATTTGCCCCTGTACGTCTTGCAGGGGCCTGAATGGTATAAAAAAATATGTTGTTCAGAAAATGGAGACACAAAAACAATTTTCTTTCAAAAATGCTTTATTATGTAAAACAGAAACGAACAAAGAAAGAAAGTAGACATATTTGATATTACTGCATCCGAAAAACAGAGCATGATCTAACCTTTCCTCACAGTTCCCTAGTTTCCAAAATGGTGTCACTTTTGGGAGTTTCTACTGTAGGGGTACATCAGGGGGGTTTCAAAAATCTGCCTTCCAAAAACCATGCGGCAGTCCTTTCCTTCTGCGCCCTGCCATGTGCCCTTACATCAGTTTATGACCACATGTGGGGTGTTTCTGTAAACCTCAGAATCAGGCCTCTTTCACCCGACGAATGGCTATTTCAGTGTTTTGCGGTCCGTTTTTCACGAATCCATTGTTCCTTTTTTGTTTCTGTCGTGTTTCTGTTCTGTTTTTCCATTCCATTTTTCTGTATGGCATATACAGTATAGAGTAATGACATAGGAAAAATTGGGTTGGGCATAACATTTTCAATAGATGGTTCCCCAAAAACGGAACGGATACGGAAGACATACGGATGCATTTCTGTATGTGTTCAGTTTTTTTACGGACCTATTGAAATGAATGAACACAAAAAATGGCCCTTATACGGAACGCAAAAAACGTTTGTGTTAACGATCCCTCCGGGTAATAAATGTTGAATTTTGTTTGGCTGTTAACCCTTAATGTGTTAAAGAAAAACCATTTATTAAAATGGAAAATCTGCCAAAAAGGTTAAATTTAGACATTTTATCTCCATTTTCCTTTAATTCTTGTGGAACACCTAAAGGGTTAACAAAGTTTGTAAAATCAGTTTTGAGGAACTTGAGGGGTGTAATTTTTACAATGGGGTCATTTATGGGGGTGAGGGGGTTTATATTTTGTAAGCCCCACAAAGTGACTTCAGACCTCATCTGGTCTATAAAAAGTGGGTTTTGTAAATTTTCTTACATTTTTTTTTTAGAATTGCTTCTAAAATTCTAAGCCTTCTAACGTCCCCAAATAATAAAATGACATTTACAAAGTGATGCAAACATAAAGTAGACATATGGGGAATGTTAAAGGGAGCCTGTCACCTCTACTATGCTACCCTCACTGAGGGTTTCTAAATGTTCATTGTGTTACCCTAAACATATAAATCACACTTTTAATTTAATTTGCAGATTATTTCAATAAGTATTATGCATTTTTGTACTTCCTGCCTTTTATGCAAATTAACATAAAAGAGTCATATCTTACTTGTGTGACCAGAGAAGAGTCATATTTTCAAGCTCTGACTCATCTCAGGTTAATTTGCATATGGATCAAATCATTTTTGTTTTACTGGATATTGCGGATGTGCTAGCGGCCATCTAGCAACCCATGTCCTCAGCTCTATACCGAAAATCCAGGTGACAGGTTTCCTTTAAGTAATAAATATTTTATGAGGTATCACTTTCTGTTTTAAAAGCAGAGAAATAAAAGTTTAGAATATCGCAAATTTTTGAAAATTTTGGGGAAATTTGGGATTGTTTCATAAATAAAGGTGAACTATATTGACTCAAATTACAATGTGTCACGAGAAAACAACCTCAGAATAGCTTGGATAAGTTATTACCACATAAAATGACACAGGAAGGTGAAAACAGGCCAGGGTAGAAGGGGACAACCCTTGGTACAGAGGGGTAGAGGACACTGCCTGCAAGACCTTACAAGGGAAGTGGAGAACACAGTAGGTGAGGATATAGGCTTCTCATGTGGCTGTGTGGTGGCAGCATGCTCCTTGCAGATGGTAGGCTTTCCTGAAAAGGTGGCTTTTCAGGTTACTCTTGAATGTTTGGCTGTTGGGGGAGAGTCTTATGTATTGGAGTAATGAGTTCCAGAGTAGCGGAGAGGAACATGAGAAATCTTGTAGTTGATTGTGTGAAGAAAAGATGAGAGAAAAAGAGAGGAGGAGGTCCTGTGATGATCTGAGATTATGTGTGGGAATGTATCAATTGTTAGCTGGACGCTGGCATAGGTTTCTTGTATTACAAAATTGGCGAGGGAAGTGGAGAAGGGACAAAGGGGGTAATTTATCAAAGAGAAATATGTCTAAATTAGGGGCATTTTTGGCAGAGATTGCAGCTTAAAGATCCTTTGTGTCACAATCTGCTACTTATTTCTGATCATACCAGGTCTAAAAAAAGAGGTATGGCGTGGGGGTGAATGGAGCGGGCTGACAGGCCCCTCTGATTTACCATTTTCTACGTCTGTTTTAGGCGTAGAAAATAGTCTAAATGTAAGACAGCTAGGAAGCTGTCTAAAATTTTGAAGTAGCATTGCTGGCACTTCTTCATAACTCTGGCGGATCCACTGCCAGGTTTAAGGGTTAAGACTGGCATCTAAAAAAATGTAAATATACATAGTAGTAGTTTACCATAAAAACATGATTTAAACAATAGCTCATTTCCTGATGATACATTCCCTTTAACACTTTACATTCTTGGAAAGGATTAAAGGGTTATCACATGACTAATGTGAAAAATTGAAATCAGATATCATAAAGTACCTGATTGACAATCTCTTTTTAACAAAGCTAGAACCAGACCTGTGCCTGGATCCAGAGATGTTCCCATTCATTGCTCTGCCTGAAGCTCAAGGGAGTGTCCTTTCTGCTGCAGTTTCTCCCTATCACATCTCAAGAGGCAGTTGAAGAACGAAAATAAGCATGTACGGCAATTTTAGTGAGCCAGACCAAGAAATAAGGAAAAAAAAAAACAGCAAGTGGCGCTATACAGATACAGATACATTTTATTGAATGCTAAAAAATGTATTATTTGCAAATACAAATGTAGAACACTTTTCATGGGACAAAACCTTTAGCGATGGTTGTTTAGAGCAGGAAATCGGTATAGAAGTTATGTGCAACATCATATGTCTGATGTGCAAAAGGTTTTGAGGTTATGACAACATACCATTACTTCACGCAAATAAAATATCTCTCCTGAATATACTGTACCTACTCAGACACTGACATTTTATTAAGTGACTTGCTCACTGGAACAATACAAAGAGTATTAACTTTATGTTAACACAAAGCTGCATACTTGGTGCACAATATAATTTAATTTTTCAGGAATTTTAATATTGATTACCTATCCACAGGATAGGCACATGGAAAAATACCCCCAAAACTATCTTGGAGTATAATTGCTGAGATAGAAAAATAAATGTATTAAATATGCTAATTAATAATTAATATTTTGACTTTTTAACTACAAAACACAGGCTTTGTGATTAAAAGCTGCTTCTTTATTGTATTGTATTATACAGTCAATGCATTGGTTGATTTACTTTGATATGTTTTGCTTTTCATTAAAAGTCTAGAGGTATTTGTAGCTGCTATTGTGGTTACAGTATTGGTTTATGTGAACACATGTCAGTTATCTCTCAGGGGTATAAACTGTTTTATCCATAAAACTTCCCTCTAGACACAGAATATTCAAAACAGTTAAGCAGGGAAGCGAGTTTTATCAGGTGGGGTGAAGAAATAGTCTGTTGGTGTTAAATGTTTATATGTATACATTATAGAGTTCAGCCTTTCCAATGAGGGTATATGAGAATCAGGGTTCTGTACTAAGATGAAAAATATGATAAAAACTTTCAGCACATTGAATTTGGCCACTTCTTAATATACAGAGCATTGTATTAAAATTCTGCCTCTGCAGCTAAAGTACAATATCTGTACAAAGAGGTGACAAGTTGGCTTTAATAGGAATCCGAGTAATTCGGCTTGTCTGTGCAACAGCTCACAAGGACAGACCTGCTGCCTTTCTGTCAGCTTCCCTGGCTCCACCATACACCCGAATGTTCAGATCACTTGGGGGTGAGCATGTTTATTTCAGTAGTGTGAGATAGACAAGCCTAGACATTTTTGGCAGTGCTTTCCTCCCAAGAGAACAAAGGACTGGACAGTGAGTGTCCCTGTATACATTAAAGGGCATCTGTCAGCAGATTTGTACCTATGAAACTGTCTGATCTGTTGCATGTGCACTTGGCAGCTGAAGGCATCCATCTGTATTGTCCCCATGTTCATATGTGCCCTCATAACTAAGTTTTATTATATACAAATGACCTTCTAAGGCTTAGTTCACACGAACGTGTGTGATCTGTGGCCATATTGCGGCCCGCAAATCGCGGGCCGCAATACACGGCCACAGTTTTGTGAGCATTCCGCATCACGGATGCGGACCCATTCACTTCAATGGGTCCGCAAATCCAGAATCGCGGAACGGCCGCACGGGACAGGACCCCTCGGAAGCACTACGGAGTGCTTCCGTGGGGTTACGTCCCGTACCTCCGTTACGCAAAAAGATCGGACATGTCCTATCTTTAACGGAACAGGCGGATCGCGGACCCATTAAAGTGAATGGGTCTGCGATCCGATGCGGCCGACCTACGGCCGGCGATCGTGCATTGCGGCCCGCTATTTGCGGGCCGCAGCACGAGCACGGGTCACACACGTTCGTGTGAACTCAGCCTAAGGCCTCTTTCACACTACAGTATGTCCATTTCAGTGTTTTGCGTTCCGTTTTTCACGGATCCGTTGTTCCGTTTTTTTGCTTCCGTTGTGGTTCCGTTTCCGTTCCGTTGTTCCGTTCCGTTTTTCCGTATGGCATATACAGTATACAGTAATTACATAGAAAAAATTGGGCTGGGCATAACATTTTCAATAGATGGTTCAGAAAAAACGGAACAGAAACGGAAGACATACGGATGCATTTCCGTATGTGTTCAGTTTTTTTTGCGGACCCATTGACTTGAATGGAGCCACGGACCGTGATTTGCGGCCAAATATAGGACATGTTCTATCCTTCAACGGAACGGACATACGGAAACGGAATACATACGGAACACATTCAATTTTTTTGCAGAACCATTGAAATGAATGGTTCCATATACGGACCGTATACGGAACGCAAAAAACGGACCGCAAAACGGAAAAAAAAAAACGGTAGTGTGAAAGAGGCCTAAGAGCAACGGGGTTGTTGCTCTTACACCTAGAGGTTCTGCTCTCTCTGCAACTGCCGCACCCTCCAGACTTTGATTGACAGTGAAAACATCATCATGCCTGGCCCTGTCAATCAAAGTGCAGACAGCAGTTGAAGAGAGCAAAACCTGTAGGAATAATGGCAATGCCGCTGTTTCTCTTAGAGGCTCATTTGCACATATTAAAACATATTTTTTCCCTGCAATGCAGGCACATATGAACAAGGGACCAACACAGATGCCTTCAGCTGTGAAGCGCACATGCAACAGGTCTCCCAATTTTATAGGTACAATTCTTCTGAAAGATGCCTCTTAACATTTCTATTTTTGAAAGCATTATTAGGGCTCATGCACATGGCTGCAGTGGATTTTGCGGTCCACAATTGCGGATCCGCAAAACACAGATAACGGCTGTATGCCTTCCGCATTTTGTGAAACAGAACGTCCATCCCATAATAGAACTGTCCTATCCTTGTCCATAATGTGGATAAGAATAGAACATGTTCTATATTTTTTCGGATGCCACAGAATGGACAGACGGCATTGTGTGCTGTCCACATCTTTTGAGGACCCATTGAAGTGAATGGGGCCACATCCGAACCGGTAAAATATGTACATGTGCATGAGCCTTGACTTTGCAGCATTTTTCCACACCTGCCTAATACTTGCACAGTACAGTATATATTCCCAAACTAACAATGGTTCGTTTGATATCAGACCCTATGGAATGGTCTTTAGGTAATGTTCAGAAGTGGATTCTATGGACAGAGCACCAGTATCGGCTGCCGCAGGTGGGTCGCAGCTTCCAAGATTTAACAGGAAGAGACTTATGTGCACTGAATGAAGATGGCTTTAGAGACAGGTCCCCGTTGTGTGGAGATGTCTTATATGCTCATTTGGACATTTGGAAGTCAGGTAAATTTTCCTAAGTGACTAATAGAAATTGAATATGGTAAGGGAACCCTGTACTAGCTTATTTTCTATTTTCTAAATATTTTGACTCTCTTTGCAGCAGCCTGGATGAAGGAGAAGACGGGACCTGGAGACATGAGATATTGTGGTAAGGAAGAAAGTCTAAGGATAGGACAGTTCTTTTATGAGCCAGACATTCAATTTTTCAAAATGTGGAACACACACAGCCGGTATCTGTGTTTTGCAGATCCACAATTTGCAGACTGCAAGAGCCCTTACATAGTAACATAGATTAACATAGGAGGTCATTTATGATGCTGAAATACTATGCTGAAATATTAGGTTTCACAAAATTATATAATTTTTTTAACACTTTGCAGTAAAAATGAAAATTTAAACTTCTTTCAATAAAATGTTGCATAATCCACAACTATTTCATTTTCACAAGGGTAACAGGAGAAAAAGCATGCCACAATTTGTTACCTATTTTCTCCTGAACATGGCAACACTTCATAAACTGCAGTATGGACACACCACAGTTTTTGGGCGAGGTACTCCTACAGTGGAAATCCCTAAAAAGTGAATACATTTTGGAAACTACACTGTCAAAATAAATTTTCAAGGGGTGTAATGAATGCTGTTTTTATAGAATTTAGAAACACTTGAGTGACTTTGGAAATGAAACATTACATTTTTTCAATAAAATGATGCTTTAGACACTAGCTTTTTAATTTAACAACGGTTAGCAGGAGAAAAGGGACCCAACAATTTGTTACCCATTCTTTCCTGAATACAGCAACACCCCTTATATGGTCGTAAACTGCTGTTTGGGAATAATGCAGGGTTCAAAAGATAAAAAGCACCATGTGAATTTGAGGCCTAGTTTGGTGATTTATACAGCACTGACTGACATAGGAACACAGTGGAATGTCCATAGTCTACAGTGGTAATTTATTGCAGTCTATGGAAGAAGCAATTGTCTGATTGCATGTTTAGAACAAAATACATTTTTTATTCGAATTTTCAAAGAAATTTCAATATAACATACAGGAAATTGAATGTTTCACACGTAATATTACTTCATATCACATGAGGTGAGAACACAATCTACATTTCAAATATAATTGGTGATGCATGTATCAGAATAAATTGCAGTAAAATAAAATAAACATATACACGAAAGTGCCTTCTTAAATCTTTGTTAACTTTTAACCTTAAATGAATAAAGAAAAGTGAATCTTTATTACATATACATTGAGAACATGATTGCATGTTTAAACAGGAACGTTTTGGTCCTTTAAGGAGAGATGAGTGAGAAGTATATGAGGAGAAACTGAATATTTTGTTCGCCACTGTATATACTGAAGAAAATGAACTGTGTCCAAGTAAACTCCCCATTAACTTCCCCACTGTTTACAGCAATGACGGCGAATACAGCAGGGTCCCGGTTGTCAATCACAGACAGGCCCCTGCATTGATCGCGCACACCACTCCAGTGCCGGCTCGATCATCTTGACGTACTAGTACATCAAAGGTCATCAAGGCACTGGTGGCCATTATGTATTAGTACTTCAAGGGTCGTCAAGGGGTTAATGATCTTAAAATATCAATCTTTGCACATGGAAGAGGACAGTATACTGCTACAAAGGGATCTGGATAGATTGGAGGCAGAGAAGTGGCAGATGAGGTTTAACACTGATAAATTTTAGGTTACGCACATGGGATGGAATAATGCAAGTTACCAGTACATACTAAATGGTAAAATACTGGGTAAGGGCTCATGCACATGACCGTGCGGTCTGTTTTTCACGGATCACGGATCCGTTGTTCCATATCTGATTTTTTTTCTCTCTGATTTAAGTCCTGTTCTGTTCTGTTATTTCACAAAATATATCCGTATAGTTTCCATATCTGTTTTTTGGTGATCGGATACAGTAACTTATTAATCACCAGGATGACAGGCAGAACTGGATGGACAAATGTCTTTTTTTCGGCCTTATGTACTATGCTACTATGTTACCAACCACATGAGCAATATGGGCTGGGCATAGCATTTCTACAGTAAGGATCTGCAAAAGACGGATAAAATACGTATGACATACGGATGTGTTCTGTGTGCGTTCTATATTTTTTGTGGACCCATTAACTTGAATGGGGCCTCGGACCGAAATTTGCGGACAATAATAGGACATGCACAACTTTTTTGCGGAACGGAAATACGGAAATAGATGCACACGGAGTACCTTTCGTTGTTTTTGTTGACCCATTGAAGTGAATGGTTCCGCAAACAGTCCGCAAAAAAACGGAAGCGGAAAGAAAATACGCTTGTGTGCATGAGTTCTAACACTGACATGGAAAAGGACTATAAAATCAGTGTCAAACAGCTGCTGCCAAGGCTAATGCATCAAAAAGTGCATGTGATACTTAGGATGAACATAGTCCTTTGGATACAGAGGGAAAAAAATCAGCTATCTGGTTTGAAGTAGTGTTGGGCACGAATATTCAAATAGCGAATATTAATCGCGAATGTCGGCACTTTGAGAATTCGCAAATATTTTGAATATAGTGATATATATTCATATTTTCGAATATTCTAGATTTTTTTTAATCTGAACCCATGATCCCTCCCTGCTTCTTGCTTGTGGGACAATGAAAAGGCTGCAATGTCTTTATCTGAGCTTAGCAACCAATAGGAAAGTTGCCTACCCCTTACTATATAAGAACCTCCCCAGCAGCCATTTTCTATAGTTTTTTAAAGTTCTGAGAGAGACAGCTGTGTCATTGCTGTGTTCTGTGCTTCCCACCTATTACATTAGATAGATAGATAGATAGATAGATAGATAGCTTATATATATAATACAGATAGTTAGTGGGAGATAGTAAGTGTAGGTTTTATCCTGATATAGTGTAGCTGTAGTTCTGCTGTCCATACATACATGCTACAGACATAGTGCTGTGATGTCTCAGCAATACATAGTACACCAATCAGTAATGTGTAGTGAGACCTGCTAAAATGTAAAGTTTCAAGTATTGCGCCAAAATATGTGAATCATTAATTGCCCATTTGCGCAATCGCAAATATATTGGAGCACTTTATCTGCATATAAAGCCATTTTTAATGTTCTGCCGTGCCAACCATTTTCTCCAGTCTCAGGAAACTTCTAGCAGCTTGGAAAATGTAGCAAAAGTGACCCACGTCTGTATTGCACACGCTTTATGCGAATATTACATTGCTGATTTTTGCAATAAAGCAAATAATAGCAAATTCTCGAATTCATGAATATATGACAAATATTCTACAAAATATTTGTGAAATATTGCGAATTTGAATATTGCCCCTGCCTCTTATCACTAGCTTGGATTTGTCTGGGAATAGCAGCTATATAAGCAAACTGAAAAGATGAGTTTGTAAGCATGTGAGCATTTGATCACAAGTGTGTATGACTTAAGATTAAATGACTTTAGATTCAGGGATTTTAGAAGAGGAATACTTTAACCACTTCAACCCCCCTAGCTGAAACACCCTTAATGACCAGGACACTTTTTACACTTCTGCACTATACTACTTTCACCGTTTGTTGCTCGGTCATGCAATTTACCACCCGAATGAATTTTACCTCCTTTTCTTCTCACTAATAGAGCTTTCATTTGGTGGTATTTCATTGCTGCTGACATTTTTACATTTTTTTGTTATTAATCGAAATGTAACAATTTTTTTGCAAAAAAAATAAAAAATTCACTTTCAGTTGTAAAAAATGACATCCATATATACATTTTTCACTAAATTTATTGTTCTACATGTCTTTGATAAAAAAAATGTTTGGGCAAAAAAAAAAATATGGTTTGGGTAAAAGTTATAGCGTTTACAAACTATGGTACAAAAATGTGAATTTCCGCTTTTTGAAGCAGCTCTGACTTTCTGAGCACCTGTCATGTTTCCTGAGGTTCTACAATGCCCAGACAGTACGAACACCCCACAAATGACCCCATTTCGGAAAGTAGACACCCTAAGCTATTCGCTGATGGGCATAGTGAGTTCATAGAACTTTTATTTTTTGTCACAAGTTAGTGGAAAATGATGATTTATATATATTTTTTTTCTTACAAAGTCTCATATTCCACTAACTTGTGACAAAAAATGAAAACTTCCATGAACTCACTATGCCCATCACAAAATACCTTGGGGTGTCTTCTTTCCAAAATGGGGTCACTTGTGGGGTAGTTATACTGTCCTGGGATTTTAGGAGCCCAGATGCATGAGAAGAAGTTTGAAATCAAATTCTGTATAAAATGACCGGTGAAATCCGAAAGGTGCTCTTTGGAATGTGTGCCCCTTTGCCCACCTAGGCTGCAAAAAAGTGTCACACATCTGGTATCGCCGTACTTAGGAGAAGTTGGAGAATGTGTTTTGGGGTGTCATTTTACATATACCCATGCTGGGTGAGAGAAATATCTCGGCAAAAGACAACTTTTCCCATTTTTTTATACAAAGTTGGCACTTGACCAAGATATTTCTCTCACCCAGCATGGGTATATGTAAAATGACACCCCAAAACACATTCCCCAACTTCTCCTGAGTACGGCGATACCACATGTGTGACACTTTTTTGCAGCCAAGGTGGGCAAAGGGGCACACATTCCAAAGAGCACCTTTCGGATTTCACAGGCCATTTTTTTTACACATTTTGATTGCAAATTACTTCTCACGCATATGGGCCCCTAAAATACCCGGGCAGTATAACTACCCAACAAGTGACCCCATTTTGGAAAGAAGACACCCCAAGGTGATCCGTGAGGGGCATGGCGAGTTCCTAGAATTTTTTATTTTTTGTCGCAAGTTAGTGGAATATGAGACTTTGTAAGGAAAAAACCCCAAAAAAAACCCCCATCATTTTCCGCTAACTTGTGACAAAAAATTAAAAATTCTAGGAACTCGCCATGCTCCTCACGGAATACCTTGGGGTGTCTTCTTTCCAAAATGGGGTCATTTGTGGGGTAGTTATACTGCCCTGGCATTTTAGGGGCCCAGATGCGTGAGAAGAAGTTTGAAATCAAATTCTGTAAAAAATGACCGGTGAATTCCGAAAGGTGCTCTTTGGAATGTGTGCCCCTTTGCCCACCTAGGCTGCAATAAAGTGTCACACATCTGGTATCGCCGTACTCAGGAGAAGTTGGGGAATGTGTTTTAGGGTGTCATTTTACATATACCCATGCTGGGTGAGAGAAATATCTCGGCAAAAGACAACCTTTCCCATTTTTTTATACAAAGTTGGCACTTGACCAAGATATTTATTTCACCCAGCATGGGTATATGTAAAATGACACGCCAAAACACATTCCTCAACTTCTCCTGAGTATGGCGATACCACATGTGTGACACTTTTTTGCAGCCTAGATGTGCAAAGGTGCCCAAATTCCTTTTAGGAGGGCATTTTTAGACATTTGGATCCCAGACTTCTTCTCACACTTTAGGGCCCCTAAAAAGCCAGGGCAGTATAAATACCCCACATGTGACCCCACTTTGGAAAGAAGACACCCCAAGATATTGAATGAGGGGCCTGGCAAGTTCATATAATTTTTTTTGGGCATAAGTTTGCGGAAATTGATTTATTTTTTTGTTTTTTCTCACAAAGTCTCAATTTCCGCTAACTTTGGACAAAAATGTCAATCTTTCATGGACTCAATATGCCCCTCAGCGAATACCTTGGGGTGTCTTCTTTCCAAAATGGGGTCATTTGTGGGGTGTTTGTACTGCTCTGGCATTTGAGGGTCTCCGCAAGCATTACATGTATGGCCAGCATTAGGAGTTTCTGCTATTCTCCTTATATTGAGCATACAGGTAATGAGATTTTTTTTTTCCGTTCAGCCTCTGGGCTGAAAGAAAAAAATGAACGGCACAGATTTCTTCATTCGCATCGATCAATGTGGATGAAAAAATCTCTGCCAAAAAAAAAAAAAAGGAGGGGAAAGGCGTCTACCAGGACATAGGAGCTTCGCCCAACATCCATACCCACTTAGCTCGTATGCCCTGGAAAACCCGATTTCTCCATTCACATCAATCGATGTGGATGAATAAATCATTGCCGGGATTTTTTTTTTTTTTATATATATACAAAGTGTTTGCCAAAGCATATGAACACCACCACCTCCTCAGCTCATATGCCTCGGCAAACGTATCTTTTACTGCAGAGGAGAAATCTCGTCTTGCAGCGCCGCATACACCGAATTGTGTGTAATCTGACAGCAGCGCAATGCTTCTGTCAGAATGCACATCAGTGCCCGATCGGTTGGTCCACCTGGAAAGTAAAAAAAAACTTAACAAAAAAGAAAAAACCAGGCCGCAACGCAATAAATTTTATTAACTTTATAATAACTTTAGAACAGAACATATAAAAACTTTATTTAACTTTTGAAACTGAACGTTAACTTTTTTGCTTACTGGTGTTTTTTTTTTTATACCTTTATAGGACAAACCTCTCCTTCCCCATGGGACAATGTGCAAATCGCAAATCACCCAAATATGTGGTCGAAGTGCGTTATGCACTTTGTCCCAGGTGAAAGGAGAGGTTTGCAGCAGCTGTATGTGAATGGGCCCTAATAGCCCTGTGTGCCTGTCCTGGTGAGATGCAATCCCTATGCTAGGTATACCTGTGTGTGGTACTTCCGGAAACACTCTCCAAAGCATAGGGCAGGGTGGTCAGGGCAGTCAGGACAGAAATAGCGGGTGTAGCGTCTTATTCCACTCCTGCTACAGACACAACATCTTTTTTGGGGTGACGGTTGGGTTGAGGTACCAGCAACGACATTGGGGAAATGTCGCTCGTGTAGATGGCTAACTACACTGGTGGATGGGGCCACGGAACCTCCTGGATACAGGAGGTTCTCGATGATCTCTTCCTGAAATTTGAGGAAGGATCCTGTTCTCCCAGCCTTACTGTAGAGAACAAAACTATTATATGCAGCCAATTGAATTAAATATACAGACACCTTCTTATACCAGCGTCTGGTGCGTCGGGAAACTAAATACGGAGACAACATCTCGTCACTGAAGTCCACCCCTCCCATGAGCAAATTATAGTCGTGGACACAGAGGGGCTTTTCAATAACTCTGGTTGCTCGCTCAATTTGTATTGTCGTGTCTGCGTGAATGGAGGAGAGCATGTAAACGTCACGCTTGTCTCTCCATTTTACCGCGAGCAGTTTTTCGTTACACAAGGCAGCCCTCTCCCCCCTTGCAAGACGGGTGGCAACGAGCCGTTGGGAGAAGCCCGCGTGACTAGTTCGCGCGGTGCCACAGCAGCCAATCTGTTCTAGAAACAAATGCCTGAAGAGGGCCACACTTGTGTAGAAATTGTCCACATAAAGATGGTACCCCTTGCCAAATAAGGGTGACACCAAGTCCCAGACTGTCTTCCCACTGCTCCCCAGGTAGTCAGGGCAATCGACCGGCTCCAGGGTCTGATCTTTTCCCTCATAGATCCGAAATTTGTGGGTATAGCCTGTGGCCCTTTCACAGGGCTTATACAATTTGACCCCATACTGGGCGCGCTTGCTTGGGATGTATTGTTTGAAGCCAAGGCGCCCGGTAAAATGTATTAGGGACTCGTCTACGCAGATGTTTTGCTCTGGGGTATACAAATCTGCTAATTTCTGGTTGTAGTGGTCTATGAGGGGCCGAATTTTGTGGAGCCGGTCAAAAGCTGGGTGGCCTCTGGGACGAGAGGTGCTATTGTCACTAAAGTGCAGGAAACGCAGGATGGCCTCAAAACGTGCCCTGGACATAGCAGCAGAGAACATGGGCATGTGATGAATTGGGTTCGTAGACCAATATGACCGCAATTCATGCTTTTTGGTTAGACCCATGTTGAGGGGAAGGCCCAGAACAAGGGGGAGCTACTGGTGTGGCTGAAGTTGGGGACTGCCAATCAGGATTTGCCAGCACCTCAGGGATTCTAGGGGGTCTACAGGCCCGTCTGTGCGGTGGCTGCGACGGGGTAACTAATGCACGTGCCACCGTACCAGCTTCAACTGCCCTTCTGGTGCTCACCACTTCACCATGTTGTACGGCAGTGCTGGTACTAGGTCCAGGGAGGGCTGCGCTGCTGGTGTATGCCTCACCACGTAATCCGACAGCGCCAGCCCCACTCTGCTGCCCTTGAAGCGGATCCTGCGCAACCTGTGGTCTAGCGACACGGGGCCGGGTACGCCTGGTGGTATCAGGGACCTCAACCTCCTCGTCCGAACTTTGGGTCAGACTGCCACTGCTTTCTACAGGTTCATATTCTGACCCGCTAGATTCATCAGATGAGGGTTCCCTTTCCTCATCCGACTGGGTCAGAAGCCTGTAAGCCTCTTCAGAAGAATACCCCCTGTTTGACATTTGGGCAACTAAATTTAGAGGTATTCCCTGAGACTACCCAAGAAAAAAAGCAAGCCTGTCTTACAAAGGGGAGGCTAGCGAAGTACCGGAGGCCGCTGCGGTTGATAAAAAATATCAAAACAGATTTTTTTATCACCGCAGCACGTGTAATGTGATTGTGCAGTGATCAAAAAATATATATTTTTTGTCACTGCGGCGGGACGGGCGTGGGTGAACGCACGTGTGGGCGACCGATCAGGCCTGATCGGGCAAACACTGCGTTTTGGGTGGAGGGCGAGCTAAGGTGACACTAATACAATTATAGATCTGACTGTGATCAGTTTTGATCACTTACAGATACTATAAAAGTACAAAAGCTGATTAGCGATACGCTAATCAGCGAATAAGTGACTGCGGTGCGGTGGGCTGGGCGCTAACCGATCGCTAAACTACCTAACCAAGGGGCCTAAACTATCCCTAAAACCTAACAGTCAATACCAGTGGGAAAAAAAAAAGTGACAGTTTACACTGATCACTTTTTTCCTTTCACTAGTAATAGACAGGGGCGATCAAGGGGTGATCAAAGGGTTAATTGGGGTTGAGGGGGGTGATCTGGGGCTAAAGTGTAGTGTTTGGTGTACTCACTGTGAAGCCTGCTCCTCTGCTGGAACCAACCGACGAAAAGGACCAGCAGAGGAGCAGGGAAGCCATTTAACACATCATATTTACTAATATGATGTGTTAGATGGCTTGTCAGCAACGATCATTGGCTGGCAGGCTGGTGACGTGACCCCCCTCTAACTTTTGCCGGCCCGCGATGCGCATGCGCGGGTCGGCTAAGCGCGTCATCTCGCGTATATGCGTGACTCTGCGCAGAGCTGCTGCCTCCGGATCGCGATCCTGCCATTAGGCGGTCCGGAGGCGGTTAATTCAGTTATCATTTTTATTATTTTCTCTTTTTTTTCCTTCTCTTTTCTGGTGTAATCCCCATTACTGTGCTCCATGACTGATAAGTAATTGAAAATCACTGTGTCAGGAAGGGCTTAAAAACACTTCCTCCTGAATCTTATTTACGCATGTCTCACATTTCCCTTCTTTTGCTTAGGCCTCTTGCACACGAATGTTGTGCATCCGTTCCGTGCATTGGGGACCGCAATGCATGGGCAACATCTGTGCGTCGGCCGGGAAGGATAGAGACCCATTCAACTTGAATGGGTCTGTGATCTGTCCGCACCACAAAAAAATAGAACAAGTCGAGGCACGGACAGAAACATCACGGAATCACTCGTCCCGCATCTCCGTGATTGCGGACCCATTCAAGTGAATGGGTCCGCATCCGTGATTCCGTGTCACGGAGTGCACATGGGCCAGTGCCATTGTATGCGGGCCTTATAAAGGAGATCCACTTACACTGATTTAGCTTTTTCTTTTTTTTAACCTCCCTGGGGCAACCATATTGCAAACACAGCCTTCCTTTTTGCTTTGGCTGTACATGCAGTGCAGAAAGGTGCATTTGCTGTGTCGCTGATAATATAAAAGAAAAAAAAAGCCCTCTGGTAAAGAGAGGGTTAAAACATTCTAACAAGGATTGATAAGTCCAATAACAGCTTTACCTGCTGCAGAGTTTGGAAAATCTAACTCCTTCAATTCAAGAGAACAAAGCTTAGGGCTCTTTCACACCTGCGTTCTTTTCTTCCGGCATATAGTTCCGTCGTCGGGGCTCTATGTCGAAAGAATCCTGATCAGGATTATCCTAATGCATTCTGAATGGAGTGAAATCCGTTCAGGATGCATCAGGATGTCTTCAGTTCCGGAACAGAACGTTTTTTGGCCGGAGAAAATACCGCAGCATGCTGCGCTTTTTGCTCCGGCCAAAAAAACTGAAGACTTGCCGCAAGGCCGGATCCGGAATGAATGGCCATTGAAAGGCATTGATCCGGATCCGGCCTTAAGCTAAACGTCGTTTCGGCACATTGCCGGATCCGACGTTTAGCTTTTTTAGAGTGGTTACCATGGCTGCCGGGACGCTAAAGTCCTCGCAGCCATGGTAAAGTGTAGCGGGGGAGCAGCATACTTACCATCCGTGCGGCTCCCGGGGCGCTCCAGAGTGACGTCAGGGCGCCCCAGGCGCATGGATGACGTGATCACATGGCACATCATCCATGCGCATGGGGCGCTCTGACGTCACTCTGGAGCGCCCCGGGAGCCGCACGGATGGTAAGTATACCGCTCCCCCGCTCCTACTATGGCAACCAAGACTTTAATAGCTTCGTGGCTGCCATAGTAACACTGAAAGAATTTTGAAGACGGATCCGTCTTCAAATGCTTTCAGTACACTTGCGTTTTTCCGGATCCGGCGTGTAATTCCGGCAAGTGGAGTACACGCCGGATCCGGACAACGCAAGTGTGAAAGAGGCCTTTGAGAGACCAGTGACTGGAGGTGATAGAGGAGATTCATATACACAGCCTTATCTGAGTGACTGTTGCCATTTTACATCAATTAGTGTAATAGAATTGTAATTAATCCACCTATGTTGAAATAGTCCCAGTCAACACAGTAAAGCTAGCACTAAGGATAGGTGTACACGACGACATTTGTCGCGCGACATTTTGTTGCACCAATGTCGCGCGACAATTTTTATAATGGCAGTCTATGGTGTCGCACTGCAACATGCGACATGCTGCGACTGCGACTCGAAAGTCGCAGAAAATCCATTCAAGATGGATTTTTCTGCGACTGTCGCGTCGCAGTCGCAACATGTCGCATGTTGCAGTGCGACACCATAGACCGCCATTATAAAAATTGTCGTGTTTCACACGAGCGTGACGGATTAGGTGACGGATTAGGTCCGGATGCGTTCAGTGAAAGTCGCACTATTTTGCAAGCAAGTTCAGTCAGTTTTGTCCGCGATTGCGTTTAGTTGTTCAGTTTTGATGCGTTTTTCACGCGCGTGATAAAAAAACTGAAGGTTTACAAACAACATCTTTTAGGCTACTTTCACACTAGCGTTCGATCGGATCCGTTCTGAACGGATCCGATCATAATAATGCAGACGGAGGCTCCGTTCAGAACGGATCCGTCTGCATTATATTGGCATATAAAAGCTAAGTGTGAAAATAGCCTCGGACGGATCCGTCCAGACTTTCAATGTAAAGTCAATGGGGGACGGATCCGCTTGAAGATTGAGCCATATTGTGGCATCTTCAAACGGATCCGTCCCCATTGACTTACATTGTAAGTCTGGACGGATCCGCACACCTCCACACGGCCAGGCGGACACCCGAACGCTGCAAGCAGCGTTCAGCTGTCCGCCTGTCCGTGCGGAGGCGAGCGGAGCGGAGGCTGAACGCCGCCAGACTGATGCAGTCTGAGCGGATCCGCATCCATTCAGACTGCATCAGGGCTGGACGGAAGCGTTCGGGTCCGCTCGTGAACCCCTTCAAACGGAGCTCACGAGCGGACAGCCGAACGCTAGTGTGAAAGTAGCCTTAGCAACCATCAGTGAAAAACGCATCACACCCGCACTTGCTTGCGGATGCAATGCGTTTTTCACGCAGCCCTATTCACTTCAATGAGACCAGGGCTGCGTGAAAAACGCTGAATATAGAACATGCTGCGATTTTCACGCAACGCAGAACTGATGCATGAAAAACAACGCTCATGTACACAGACCCATTGAAATGAATGGGTCAGGATTCAGTGCGGGTGCTATGCGTTCACGTCACGCATTGCACCCGCGCGGAAAACTCGCTTGTGTGAAAGGGGCCTAAAGCTGGCAGAAATTAATAGATATCAGCTTATTATTGGGGTTGAGTGAATCCGAACAGTAAAGTTCGGGCTCGTACCAAACTTTAGGATTTTGGGATCCCGGACCCGAACTTTTCAGTAAAAGTTCGATTTCGGGTTCGGTGAATTAATAGCGCTTTTTGAAAGGCTGCAGAGCAGCCAATCAACAAGCGTTTAACTCGTGTGCCCTTAGAAGCCATAACAGCCATGCCTACTGAGGACCAGGTCTGTGTCTGTGCACCAGACATCACTGTTCTGGCCATGCCCCACTGCACTGGATGAGCTGCTTCTGTCTGCCTCTCCCTGGGTTCTTCAGGAATATTTAACTCTACCATCAGCCTCTTCCTGCAGACACAGAGCTGACAGACTGGAGGAGTTCTGCAGAGCATTGCACAAGAACAGGTAGGGGGAAGATCCTTTGTGTATCAGCAGTGTCATTGTACAGATGGGACTTGTAGTCCTACATATATAACATGCTGCTGAGAACCCCTACAGTCAGACATTTCAGGGCAGCACTTTTATTCACTCCCTTTGCAGAGCAGGGCAGTCTTTTTTTTTTTTATGCCCACAAATACTCATGAGGAAAACCTTAGAGATTGTTGTTAATGTAGGTAAACAAAGAGCCAGAAAAGAACAAGGGAGATAGGAAAATAGAATGAGGAAATGAGAAAAATTATATATATTTTTTTTGCCTAAAACTTCCTTAGCTTAGATATATATTGCTGACAATCAGATTTACAGTACTATATATTTTTTTTCATAACTCGGACAACCCCTTTAACACATTCTCTGCCTTTGCCTATTTTTTTTATTTTATCTCAGACAACCGTTTAACCCCTTAATGCCCAATGACGTATATGTACGTCATATCTGGACGTGACTGAAAAAGCCCAGTGACATACATGTACGTCACCAGGTCCGCGGGGCTCTGGGGGACAATCGGGGGAGAATCACCATACCATGTCTGCTTTTACCAGCAGGCAGCCATGCCAGGTAAGGGCAGCATAGTGCTGAACCGCCCCCTGCAGCCCCAATCACTGCTATTGGCCAGATTCCTTAGACATTTGCATCGCAGTTCTGGCTGTGATACGGAGCTGCAGGGGAGGGCAGGGGGTGCCATGTGGAGGTGTCTCCTCCTAGGCCAGACAGGGGACACCAGTGTTTTGAGTCCCCTGCCAGCGCTGCTATTGGCTGGAACAAAGCTACAGCCAATGGCAGTGCTATAGCTGCAAAGGAAGAGGCTGAACTTCCATGCATGCAGTCATTCTAACTGGTGACTGCATGCAGAGAGATTCTGTGCCTTTCTGTGCTGCTTGTGGCTTGCTGGGACTTGTGGTACACACCACTGCAATTTAACCCTTTTCCTGTTGAAAAGAAGAAAGAACATCTGGAATTGCTGCACAGATTTTTTTTCATTTGCAGCTGTACAGCAAAGTCACAGACACCAACACCAGCATTTGTGCAAAAAACTGAAACTTTACTGAACAGTAGAATTAAACACAATCTCAAATGTAGTGAAAATGTCCTGAAGTTACATACGCTCGGCTTGGAAGCAGAGACCTCTGTGCTGCACTGCCCAGCACCCCAAGATGGTCGACAGACACCACTTGCAATGCTTTACCTATTGCGAGCATACCTATCACTGCCTCGCTTTACCTATTATTACCCTAGAGAACGTGAATAATTGTGTGGGATGCAAGATACAGGCGACCCACGGTGCAGCACAAGAGCTCACAATCTTAAAAGGTATATACTATAATTTTCCCTTCCCTTGTTCCCAAACGACCCTGTTGCACGTGTCCTTAATACTCCCAGCCTAGACACTGGAGTAGCTTTGTAACACAGTCCTTGTAGCACAATACTTGTGACATGATTCTTGCAACCTGCTGCACACAGAATCCCTATCTATCTGACTAAATGCAGACATGAATCCCATCTCTCGTATGTGCAGGCTCCCACAATTCACTGCAGTGTGTGCACGATCTGGCTTAACGATGACCCTGGTATAGTATTTATCCGATGGCGACTTAAACCAAATTAAAAGTCCTTCCATCCACCATGAGGCCCTGCAGAGTCTGTAGCCACATTCCACGGCTCTTCCAGCCTTCCAGGAACCGATCCTCTCTCCCCTGGATGATATCTGGTTCGCTGACAGTCATCAGTCACTTTAAACAGTGATTCTGGCCACTCCAAGTCCCACTGACATGAGGATGGCACTCGATGCTGTCTCCCAGTCTTTATCCAAACATGTCTGCTCAGCCCACATTTCCTGCTTCTTCACAGCAGCAGCACCACCCTGAGTCATCAGCTCAACCTCTTATGCATATTCAAATACTTAGCAAAACTTAACTGTGTGAAAGAACAGTGGCATCTAGTGGTTAAAGAGCACAATGACAACTCTAAAAAGTAAAAAATCCACATCAACAGAATTAGAAACCGTATTTAAGCAATGGTGGCTGTTTCACCCTCCTACACGTGCATGCTGCAGAGCATTGATCATTTTATTTTTATTTTTTAAATTTTTTGGTGTGAAAAAAAGAGCTGAAGTTAGTGGTAGTAAGAGATATATATATATATATATATATATATATATATATATATATATTTCAGTTAGTGTGAGATTAGGTTTTTGCACGAACGCACCATCTGCGTACGTGCATTTTGCAACCAATGAGCACCGATTAGTATGTCCATTACTGTGTGCGTCTGCTCAGTTTGCACTGCAAGTTTTTTTTGTGCAGAAAATACTTTTTTTCAGCAGAAAATACTTTTTTTCAGCAGAAAATATTTTTTGTGCAGAAAATATTTTTATTTATTTATTGCAACTTTTTTCCTTATAAATTTAATTTCTAATTTGTTACAAGCCCCTTCACGTGTGAAAACAATATATACACACACCCCTCACACGAAATAAAGGATTGCACATTTCACCTGTCACACCCCAATAAAATTAAAAATGGCCAGTCCATCCCAAAGAGTGTACTCAGCTGAAGAGGCATACACCATGCTGGCTCCAATACTGAGTCTGCCAGTGAGGGAGGAGAGGATGCCACTTTCCTCTACCTCCTCATCATCCGCTGATAAGGGACCCTCTAGAAGGCACCCCAGGTTAGTAGAGAAGGCAGCCCCCCCAGAGTGAGCCCACATGGGCCCCACCCCCTGACGATTATCAGCCCCAGATTGCTGAGTTTATGGGCAACTTAGGAATTCATATAGAATGTGCGGGTGTCACAGGTGAAGGGGAAGGGAAAACACCAAATACACACCACAACGAATAAACAACAATCTAGGCCTCAAAAGCTAAGGAAGAGGGATGGTGAGCTCTTAGTAATTCCAAGGCCTTTAACTAACTCCTGCCAGTATGAGCAGATCCTGATGGTGGAAATACTCATACGCAGGATACCTAAAGCCCTGCTAAAACTAACGAGCTCTAGGATAGGTAGCAGGGGATGAGACAGCTGGTTCCTTGCAGAATGAAGGAACCTGCATCTCCCTGAGGCCTAGAAACAACACACACCAGATAATAAGAAACAGCGAAGGCAACAAGTACGTAGCTTAGAGATGTATGGAGAAGCAGGAGATCCAAGACAAACCAGAACTAGCAACTCCAAGCAGAAAATATCAACCACATGGTCAGCAGTGTGAGGTGGATCTAAATAGAGCCTCATCACTGATATCGAGCGGCACCTGAGGAGAGGTGAGATCCTGGCAAACAACAACATACATAGAGAAAAACAGAGAGACCTGTCAGATAGTCTCATGTGCAGCAAGTCTTGACATTGTACAGATGGCAATGTGCAATGCATACATGCTATTTCATTCTACAGGCCACAGAGGAACTTTCCTTCAGTTCCAAAAGGTGGTAATCAAGGCCCTAATATTTCAAACCAAGGTCGAAGAGGGTCCCAGTACTTCTGGAAGTTATGGTGCCGTGTCGTACCAGGGCAACATTTTCCAGGTCAAGTCCTCCAGACAGCAAGGAAGGGAAGGACCCAAAAAATACACCATTTACCACTGCGAAACCTGCCTTGAAAAACCAGGCCTATTCATGCAGGAGTGTTTCAAAATCCACCACTCATCCACCACTTATTAATTTAATTTCATCCTTTATGCTCCCTGTAATATTTGCACTTTATATCTCTGATTTAGTTAACCCCGCTTGCATATCCACTTTCCAACAACCACTACATATTCTTTTCTGTGAGACAACTGTTAGGTCAAAAGTGCCCTTTTCACCCCTTAAAATATTCACACGGTGGTGCTTGTTCTGAAATGGGGTCACTTCTTAAAGTTTTTCATTTCTGTGGACCTCAGGAATTTTTTTAATGTGACATGGCAGCTAAAATCCATGTCTGTTTATTCAGGCCTGCAAAAAACATATTTTGCACTTTGCCTCTAGAGCCCCGCTGTGCGCCCATACAGCAGGCTACAAGTACATATGGGGTATTTGCAAAAAGTGGAGAAAATGGGGAACATATACTGGGGTGCATTTTCGCCTTTAACCCCATGTGAAAGTGAAAAATTGGGGTCTGCTAGTAATTTTTCATTTTTACAATTGTGTTCTTTGAAATGCTTTCACAAGTGTTTATGTCTTCTGTGAGATACCTGTTTGCTGAAAAGTACCCTTTCCACCACTTAAAATGTTCGTACGGGGGTGTTCTTTCCGAAATGCGGTCACTTCTTGGGGTTTTTCATTTCTGGGGACCTCAGGAATTTATTTAATGTGACACCTAAAATCCACGTCTGCCAATTCAGGCCTGTCGCTTGCCTGCTGTGCGCCCATACAGCAGGCTACAAGAACATATGGGTTGTTTCCTGAATGGGGAGAAAATTGGGAACACATCCTGGGGTTCATTTTCTCCTTTAACCCCCTGTGAAAAAAAATTGGGGTCTGCTGGTAATTATTTGTTTTTCACAAATGTGTGCTTTCAAATGCTTTCATAAGTGTTTCTGTCTTCTGTGAGACAACAGTTTGCTGAAAAGTACCTTTTCTACCACTTGTTCTACCAATGTTCGAACTGGGGTGCTCTTTCCGAAATGGGGTCACTTGTTAGGGTTTTTCATTTCTGGGGACCTCAGGAATTTATTTAAAGTGACATGGCACCTAAAATCCATGTCTGCACATTCAGGCCTGCCAGGAAATTCATATTTGCAGTTTGCCTGCTATGTAACCATACAGCAGGCTATTTCCAAAATGGGGTCACTTCTTGGGATTTTTCATTTCTGGGGACCTCAGAAATTTATTTAATGCAACATGGCAGCTAAAATTCATGTCTTTATATAAATTCAGGCCTGCAAATCAATATTTTGCACTTTGCCTCTAGAGCCCTGCTACGCGCCCATACAGCAGGCTACAAGTACATATGGGGTGTTTGCAAACATGGGGAGAAAATGGGGAACATGTATTGGGGTGTATTTTCTCCTTTAACTCCTTGTGAAAGTAAAAAATTATGGTCTGCTAGTAATTTTTCATTTTTACAGATGCATGCTTTGAAATGCTTTCTCAAGAGTTTCTGTCTTCTGTGAGACACCTGTTTGCAGAAAAGTACAATTTCTACCACTTAAAATGTTCATACGGGGGTCCTATTTCCAAAATGGGGTCACTTGTTGGGGTTTTTCATTTCTGGGGACCTCAGGAATTTATTTAATGCGACATAGCACCTAAAATCCATGTCTGCCATTTCAGGCCTGTCAGCAAAATTGATATTTTGCAGTTTGCCTGCTATGCGCCCATAAAGCAGGCTACAAGAACATATGGGTCGTTTCCTGAATAAGGAGAAAATGGGGAACACATCCTGGGATTCATTTTGTCCTTTAACCCCCTGTGAAAAAATAATTTGGGTCTGCTAGTAATTATAATTTTTTTGACAAATGTGTGCTTTGAAATGCTTTCACAAGTGTTTCTGTTTTCTGTGAGATAACTGCTGAAAAGTACCCTTTCTACCATTTAAAATGTTCGTACTGGGGTGATATTTCCAAAATGGGGTCACTTGTTGAGTATTTTTTTTTTTTATGGGGACCTCAGGAATTTATTTAATGCGACATGTCACCTAAAATTCATGACTGCTAATTTGGGTCTGTCAGTAATTACTTTTTTTTCCACAAATGTGTGCTTTTAAATGATTCACAAGTGTTTCTGTCTTCTGTGAGACACCTGTTTGCTGAAAAGTACCCTTTATACCACTTAAAATATTTGTACGGGGGTGCTCTTTCCAAAATGGGGTCACTTGTGGTTTATCATTTCTGGGGATCTCAGGAATTTAGTTAATGTGACATGGCACCTAAAATCCATGTCTGCCAATTAAGGCATGTCAGCAAAATTCATACATAATTTTTTTAGCAGATATGGGGTGTTAGCATATTTGGGGGCAAATTAGGAACAAAATGTGGGGCGCATTTTGTGCTGTTACCCCTTGTGAAAGTAAAAAATGTGGGTATAAAGCAATTTTTCATTTTCACAGCCAAGCGTTTCCTAATTCTGTGAAATGCCTGATGGGTCAAAGTGCTCACTACACACCTTGAAATATTCCTTGAGGGGTGTAGTTTCCAGAATGGTGTCACCTTTTGGGGGTTTCCACTTTAGGGCCACCTCAGGGTATCTTCATATGCAACATAGCTCCCAATTACCATTCCAGCTAACCCTGCTGTCCAAAAGCCATATGGTGCTCCTTCCACTCTGAAGCATGCTGTGCGCCCATACATTAGTTTTTGAGCACACATGGGGTGTTTCTGTAAACTCCAGATTCAAGGTAATAGATTTTGAGTTTTATTTGGCTGTTAACCCTTTATGTGTTGCAGAAAATTTTTTATGAAAATTTAAAATCTACTAAAAAAAAAGTGACATTTTAAAATTTAATTCCCATTCCTATTTAATTATTGTGGAGCACCTAAAGGGTTACCAAAGTTTTTAAAATCAGTTTTGAATAGCTTGAGGAATGTAGTTTCTAAAATGGGGTGATTTATGGGTGGTTTCTAAGTCTACTTTCACACTAGCGTTTTGGCTTTACGTTTGTGAGATCAGTTCAGGGCTCTCACAAGCGGTCTAAAATGGATCAGTTTGCATTCTAATGCATTCTGAATGGAAAAGGATCAGCTCAGAATGCATCAGTTTGCATCAGTTCAGTCTCCATTCCGCTTTGGAGATGGACACGCTTGCAGCGTTTTGGTGTTCGTCTGATTAAACTGAGCCAAGCGAATCCGTCCTGGCACACAATCTAAGTCAATGGGGACGGATCAGTTTTCACTGACACAATCTGGCACAATAGAAAACTGATCCTTCCTCCATTGACTTTCAGAGATGTTCAAGACGGATCCGTCTTGGCTGTTTTAAAAATAATACAAACGGATCCGTTCAGAACGGATACAGACGGTTGCATCATCTGAACAGATTCGTCCATGACGGATCCGCGCAAAACGCAAGTGTGAAAGTAGCCTCATATGTAAGCCCCAGAAAGTGACTTCATAACTGAACTGGTCCTGAATTTTTTTTTTTGATTTGCTTCTTTATCTTCCCCAAAAAATAAAATGTAATTTTCAAAATTATCCAAACATGAAGTAGGTATATGGGGAATGTAAATTAAAAACTATTTTTGGAGGTTTTACTATATATATATATATATATATATATATATGTATATATAAATAAAAGGACGTACAGTGCTGCCCATAATTATTCATAACCCTGGCAAATTTTGCCTTAAAGATACTTTTATTCAACCAGCAAGTCATTTTTTGACGTGAAATGACATAAGTGTCTCCCAAAAGATAATAAGACGATGTACAAGAGGCATTATTGTGGGTAAAAAAAAAAAAAACATTTCTCAGCTTTTATTTACATTTGAGCAAAAAATACAAGATGTTCCGCACTGTGGAAAATCTCAGAGGACGTGTTCGGAAGCCAAAAGTTTCACCTGTGCTGGCCAGGAGGATAGATAGAGAGGTGAAAAGGAATCCAAGGATCACCACCAAGGCCATCCTGGTGAATCTGGGCTCTGCTGGTGGCAATGTCTCAAGGCAGACAATCCAATAGACACTGCACGCTGCTGGGTTGTACTTCTCCAGATAAGGCACACAAAAGCTCGCTTGGCCTTTGCAAAAGCTCATCTGGACAAAGAAGAAGACTTTTGGTCTTCTGTGTTATGTTCAGATGAAACAAAAATGTAATTGTTTGGTCACAATGATGTTTCCTTCATTTGGCGTAAAAAAGGAGAAGCCTTCAACCCAAAGAACACCATCCCCACAGTCAAACATGGTGGTGGGAACCTAATGCTTTGGGGGTGGTTTTCAGCCAATGGACCAGGGAACCTAATCACAGTAAACGGCACCATGAAATAAGAGCAATATATGAGGATTCTCAACGACAACATCAGGCAGACTGCAGAGAAACTTGGCCTTGGGCACCAGTGGACATTTCAGCATGACAATGACCCAAAACACACAGCAAAAGTGGTGAAGAAATGGTTAGCAGACAACAACATTAACGTTTTTGAGTGGCCCAGCCAGAGTCCAGACTTGAATCCAATTGAGAATCGGTGGAGGGAGCTAAAGATCAGGGTGATGGCAAGAAGACCCTCCAACCTGAAAGATTTGGAGCTCATTGCTAAAGATGAATGGGCAAAAATACCTGTGGAGACATGGAAAAAGCTGTTCTGCAATTATAGGAAGCGTTTGATTGCTTTAATAGCCAATAAAGGCTTTTTTTTTTATTGATTATTGAGAAGGGTATGAATAATTTTGGACTAGACACTTTTTGCTCAAATGTAAACAAAAGCTGAGAAATGTTTTTTCCCCCCACAATAATGCCTCTTGTACATTATCTTTTGGGAGACACCTATCTCATTTCTCGTCAAAAAATTACTTGCTGGTTGAATAAAAGTAACTTTAAGTCAAAATTTGCCAGGGGTATGAATAATTATGGGCAGCACTGTATGTGTGTGTGTGTGTGTGTGTATGTATGTATGTATGTATGTATGTATGTGTGTGTGTGTGTGTATGTGTATGTGTATGTGTATGTGTATATCTATATCTATATATATATATATATATATATATATATATATTAGTCAGGTCCATAAATATTGGGCCATCGACACAATTCAATTTTTTTTGGCTCTATACACCACCACAATGGATTTGAAATAAAACTAACAAGACGTACTTTAACTGCAGACTGTCAGCTTTAATTTGAGGGTATTTACATCCAAATCAGGTGAACGGTGCAGGAATTACAACAATTTGCACATGTGCCTCCCACTTGTTAAGTGACCAAAAGTAATGGGACAGAATAATAATCATAAATCAAACTTTCACTTTTTAATACTTGGTTGCAAATACTTTGCAGTCAATTACATCCTGAAGACTGGAACGCATAGACATCACTAGATGCTGGGTTTCATCCCTGGTGATGCTCTGCCAGGCCTCTATTGCAACTGTCTTCAGTTCCTGCTTGTTCTTTTGGCATTTTCCCTTCAGTTTTGTCTTCAGCAAGTGAAATGCATGCTCAATCGGACTCAGGTCAGGTGATTGACTTGCCCATTGCATAACATTAAACTTCTTTCCCTTAAAAAAACTCTTTGGTTGCTTCTGTAGTATGCTTTGGGTCATTGTCCATTTGCACTGTGAAGCGCAGTCCAATGAGTTCTGAAGCATTTGGCTGAATATGAGCAGATAATATTGTCCGAAACACTTCAGAATTCATCCTGCTGCTTTTGTCAGTTATTTTTTTACTCCAATTTACCATTGTTATGAAGTACAATATGTGAGGAAAAAATGATCTCAGAAAGGCCTGGATAAGTCAAAGCGTTTTAAAGTTAACACCACATAAAGTGACACTGGTCAGATTTGCAAAAAATGCCGGATGCAATGCGTGATGTGAACGCATTGCACCTGCACTGAATCCGGACCCATTCATTTCTATGGGGCTGTGCACATGAGCTGTGATTTTCACGCATCACTTGTGCGTTGAATGAAAATCGCAGCATGCTCTATATTCTGCGTTTTTCATGCCACGCAGGCACCATAGATGTGAATGGGGCTGCGTGAAAATCGCAAGCAAGTGCGGATGTGGTGCGATTTTCACGCATGGTTGCTAGGCGACGATCGGGCTAGGGACCCGATCTTTATTATTTTCCCTTATAACATGGTTATAAGGGAAAATAATAGCATTCTGAATACAGAATGCAAAGTAAAATAGTGATGGAAGGGTTAAAAATAAAAAAAATTAACTCACCGAGTCCACTTGATCGCGTAGTTGTGGATCTCTGTCTTCTTCTATAATCTTGAGCTGCTGGCTAAGGACCTGTGGTAACATCACATCACATGGTCCAATCACATAGTCCCTCACCATGGTGATGAACCATGTGATTGGACAATGTGATGAGCACAGTGCCATCACAACAGGTCTTTTGCCAGGTCCTGAAGATAGAACAAAGTCCGGAAGCTATGGAGCAGGTGTTACGGCCTCGGTGCATGCCGCAATATTTTTGCTGCGCATGCTGGTTGCCGGTGGCAACTTGTTTTTATGCATGTGTGTGCTTTTTTTAGGATGTTTCCTTTTCCTGCTTTGGTGTGCACGAGGTGAAGGTGTGCTTGGTAGGTGTGGTGGGTGTGACCTGAGTGTCCGTTTGGTTTGCTTGTCAGCTTGGTGTGGAGCTCTGCTCCTGGGCTGAATGATACTGTCTGTGTGAGCTATCCTTTTTGTTATTTTGTATTTCTTGCTTTGTCTGTTGTCCCCTCCAGTGTGTTTCTGTCATTCCTCCCCCCACCTGGTGTATGTAGTTATGGTGTGGGTTTTACTTGGAGGTTTGATTGTTGTATGTGGCTCCGAAAGGGGCGTGCTTTTCCGGAGGAGTTTAAACGAAGACTCGCCTGTGGGCTTTTCCAGCTTGGAGCCACCTTCTAACATGGCTACGGCAAGTAAGTGAGGATTTCATAGTTATGTTACTGTGTAACTTACCTGCCATACTGTTTAGCCCATGGCCTTCTATCCTGCTTGCCACTGGGCCGTTTGAGACACCATTCATCCGTGGTGTTGAATGAATGGGTGGTCTCTGCCCTGTCATTAGGCCTAGGGCTTTGTAGGGACAGTAGGGTCAAAGGTTGGTGAGCATGAGCCCCCTACCTTCTGAGGTGGCTCATGCGGTAGGAGTCTAAGGTGAGTTGTGCTAGGTGGTGACCTGTTCCTTCCTATCTGGCATTGCAGTCTCTGCCTTTGCACGGTGGGGGGGGGGTTTCCCCACTCCCAGCCGTGACAGTAAGTTAACATTATTATTATTTTTTTAACCCCTCCATCCCTAATTTACTTTGCATTCTGTATTAAGAATGCTATTATTTTCCCTTATAACAATGTTATAAGGGAAAATAATAAAATCTACACAACACCTAACCCAAACCTGAAATTCAGTGATGAAGTCCGGGTTTGGGTCTGGGTACCAAACATGGCGATTTTTCTATTAAAACGCTTTTAAAAACGCTTTGCACTCGCGCAGAAAAGTCACGCATTTTACCGCAACGCACCCGCATCTTATCGGGCCTCCACACGCCACGCTCGTGTGAAAGAGGCCTTAAGGTGAAAATGAGCCTGGTCCTTAAGACTGCTTTCACACCTGCGTTAGGTGCGGATCTGTCTGGTATCTACACAGACGATCCGCACCTATAATGCAAACGCTTGTATGGTTCAGAACGGATCCGTTTGCATTATTCTGTAAAAAAAAGTCTAAGTCAAAATGTGAAAAGTGAAAACGAATCCGTCCCCATTGACTTACATTGTAAGTCAGGACGGATCCGTTTGGCTCCGCATCGCCAGGCAAGCAGCGTTTTGGTGTCCGCATTCAGAGTGGAATGGAGGCGGAATGGAGCCAGACTGATGCATTCTGAATGGATCCTTATCTACTCAGAATGCATTTGGGCTGAACTGATCAATTTTGAACCGTTTGTGAGATTCCTGAAACGGATCTCACAAACGGAATTCAAAATGCCAGTGTGAAAGTAGCCTGAGGAGTTAAAGGGGCGGCCACCGTGAAAGTCACTGTTATTTGATATAAAATTGCAAAAAAGTACCTGAGCAATGCCGGGTCATCAGCTAGTCTATTATAAAAGTAGAGAAATTGACATTTGGACATTTGCTAATTTTGCTAAAATTTTTGTAAATTTGGTATTTTTTTTATAAATAAAAATGACTTTTTTGGACTAAATTTTACCACTGTCATAAAGTACATTATTTGATAAGAAAACAATCTCAGAATGGCCTGGATAATTAAAAGCATTTAAAAGTTATTATCACATAAAGTGACACATGTCAGATTTGCTAAAAATGGCCCGGTCCTTAAGGGGTTAAAGTTAAATAAAACTATAAACACTCATCATAGGTGCAGTATATGATGAACCACAAAATCTAAGTTACGTACTGTATGACCATATAATCTTAGCCACTTTTAGACCAGGCCATTTACCCCCTTCCTGACCAGTCCTAATTTTGAAAATCTGACATGTGTCACTTTATGTGGTAATAACTTTGGAACGCTTTTACTTATCCAAACCATTTACAGATTGTTTCCTCGTGACACATTGTACTTCATGTTAATGGTAAATTTGAGTCAATAGGTTTTACCTTTATTTATAATAAAATCCAAAAGTTAACGGAAATGTGAAAAAAATTATTGGTTTCTTATTTTGAATCTCTCTGCTTTGAGGACAGATAGTGACGCCTCATAAAATATTTATTAATTAACATCCCCATATGTCTACTTTATGTTGGCATCATTTTAGTAATGTAATTTTCTTTTTTTAGGATGCTAGAAGATTTAAAATTTGAGAAGCAATTTTTTAAATTTTTAAGAAAATTTCCAAAGTAAATTTTTTTAAGAACCAGTTCCTTTCTGAAGTCACTTTGTGGCGCTTATATAATATAACCAACCCATAAATGACACCAATTTGGAAATTACAACATTCAAAACTGGTTTTAGAAATGTATAGTTATTCCATAGGAATTAAAGCAATATAGAGGTGAAATTTCAAAATGTCACTTTTTTTTACAGATTTTCCATTTTTATAATTTTTTGTCCTGGAACACATCATGAGTTTAACAACAAAACAAACCTCAATATTTATTACCTTGATTCTGCAGTTTGCAGAAACACCCCATATGTGGTCGTATACTGCTGTTTGGACACACGACAAGGCACAGAAGGCAATGAGCACCGTATGGTTTTTGGAAGGCATATTTTTCTGGAATGGTCTTTTGGCACCATGTTGTATTTGAAGAGGCCTTACACCACCTAAGGAATTTTTAAGGGGTGTAGTGAGCACTTCACTCAATAGCTGTTTCATAGAATTTTTAATACTTGTGTGTGAAAATTCTAAATGTTATATTTTTTTTTACAAGAAATGGTGCTTTAGGCATAAACTTTAATTTTTCACAAAAGATAACAGGAGAATATCCCCTCCAATTTGCTACCCACTTTTGTCCTGAATACAGCAACACCCCATTTTTGGTCGTAAACTGTTATTTGGGGATACACCAGGGCTCAGAAGGGAAGGAGCAGCATCAGAATTTTCTAACATGGAATTTTCTGTCATGTTTTTAAGAGCAATAACTTTTTTTTATTTTTGTTAAATGAGCTGTGTAAGGTCTTATTTTGTGTAAGACAAGCTGTAGTTTTTATTGGCACCATTTTGTGGTACATTTGGCTTTCTGGCTGCTTTTTATCTCATCTTTCAAAAGTGAAGTCATAAAAAATGCTGTTTGGTGTAATTTTTCTAATTTCTTTTTTTTTTTACACTTGATGGGGTAGATCATGTGATATTTTTGTAGAGCCAATTGTTACGGATGTGGTGATAACAAATATGTCTATTTATTTATTTTCATTTTACACAATAAGAGCATTTTTAGAAAAAACTATTTTTCCGGGATGAGGTGATGTTTTTATTGCTACCATTTTGGGGTACATACAACTTTTTGATTAATTAACAATGTTTTTTGTGAGCTCACCTAGCTCACAAAAAAATCTGTCTTGGCGCAATGTTTATTTTTATTTTTTTACGGCGTTCACCTGATGGGGTAGATCATATGATATTATTATAGAGACGGTTGTTGCGGACGCGGTGATACCAAATATGTATTTTTTTTCCTTCTATTTAAAAAAAAAATTCAATAACGGATTTGGGGGAATTTTTTTTTTTTTAATGTAAACTTTTTTTATTTTTTTTCAAAAGACTTTTTAATTTTTTTAATTTTACACTTTGTGTCCCCTAGGTGATACAAGACCTCTGGGGGAGATTTAACTTATTTTTTTTTACTATTCATTTCTTCTGTAACTGGAGCTGACACAGTAGCCCCAGTTACAGGATAAATACACCCCCCAGAGAGACTGTACAGCATAATATAGAAATGCACAGCTCCTGCACTCACCCAGCCCTGGCAATCACATGACTACCGGGTCGGCACAGGAGGCAGCATAGAACTTCCTGATCTGTACACACAGCACTCATGTCTGCATGAGGCTTAACATTGTAAAAGCAATGAAAACCAATATAGAGGCGATGGGCAACATACATCATGCATATGTATGATAATTAAGCAAAAATATGTCAAATCCAAATCAGATCACAGACAATCAAGGAAATATAGATATTAGATAGATTTTGATTATCTACAATTTACAAGCACAGGTGCAAAGCCATACAAACCAACTCGATTAGGACATCATACTTCAAAAAGAACAAGTAACCACATTAGGACCCCGACATCGGTTTGGCAGTGATCTTTCTCAGGGTGCACTGAGTTAGTGGAGACTAGAGTACATTACGAATATATAGGATGTGGGATGTTATAATAGTTCAATAGTACCAAACAGAGAATTCTTTATAGGTATAAAATGTGTTGTTCTCCTTACTGGCAAATAAGAATGTGGATTATAGACTTTTATACACCTGTTCCTGACATTGACACTTAAAGATGAGCAAAGTTATGAAAAATTCAATTTGGCCGCTTTGCTGAATTTCACAAAGAAATTAGCTTTGTGACAAATTACTTTGTCACTAAGTGCATTTCTTTATATGTAGTGGGCACAATGATGAGGAATGGCAATTGCACCACCCACCATCATTGAACCCCTCAGATGACCCAATCATCGCTGATTGCAGCTAAAGAGATTAACATTGATGGCTTTCAGGAGTTAATCCAGTAAAAAATAAAAAAATACTCACCGAATCCATTTGATCACAAAGAGGCCACTGTGGCTATCTTGATTGAAGACACTGAATGATGACATGATCACCAGTGTGGAGACGTCATAAGTCACCGCGTGCAAGATTTCACGTGATATCTTCAATCAAGATGGCAACGGTGGCCTCTTCTTGCGCAAATGGTAGAGGTGAGATTTTTTTTTGCAATGCGGATGCGGGGTATACACGCTGATGCTAAATTGAAGTGTCTCTGTATGGTGGTGATAATGGTGTCAACGGTGTCTCCTACCTGGGTACGGCTGGGCTCCTGGCTCACTTGCAATAAATTTAAGTGTAGTGCTAGTAGGAGTAATAGAGGGATTTTCTAGCAGAAATTGAGATCCAGACCTTTAGGAAAGTTCAAACTTGTCTTTACTGATTATAACTTTCATCCAAGCAAGATACAGCTTTAGCCTTAGGTCCCAGCAGGTTTTGGCAATGGTTGACAGAAATTTATCTTCTGCTCTATTAACCTGGAGCTTGCAGGAAAGGACATCTGCTTTGTAGCTCTAAACATGTGGCATGAATTTGGCTTCTGCACTTTCTATCTTCTGCTGTATGGGTTTACTCAAAGTTATCTTCTCAGGGTATGCTTTCTTCTTGGAACTGGAGGTTGTCTGCCGTTTCATCCAGCTGAGACTGCAGGGCTCAGGCTGGGAATTTGATCAATGTCTCAGCCGAGACAAGATCCTGGCTTCCCTCTCTATCTCAGGGAGCTTCTAACACGCACACCCTACCCCTAGCAGGGAGTGGGCTACACTCCTTCCAACTTCCTTCTTACCCCATGCTGCAGGATGTGGGCAAAGCCCACTCTGCTCACAGAGGGGGAGCTAAGCTGGAACGAACTATTCCAGCTTAGATGTACTAGACTGAACCTAAATCCTTACTAACACATTGCTGCCACCTGCTGGTGAACATGGAAATTACAGCAATTATTAGCATTAACAAGGTTTTATGCACATCTGTGAAGATATAATGTAAAATTACATCAGATGACAAAGTGAAAGTTCTTAACAGATTGTGGCGGGGTAGTATAGTTTAGTAACACAACTCTGGGGTGTTACATTTTTGGGGTATAAAGGAAGAAAGAAGGTTTGAGGGTTAGTCAAATCTGATGAAAGGACTCCACCGGATCTAAGAAAACTTGAGGCGCCAGGGGGTTGTAGGAGTAATGTGGAGAAGACAGAGTGGTAGGTAGGCTTCTCAAGGGCTAGAGTGTCTGCATGTGTAAGATAAATAGGGTAGAAGGAAATAGGAGGATTGGTGGCTGTTGGTAACACCTTAAATCCACCTTTTTCTGTAAACCCGTTGTGAGTGCCAATAGTGGTTGGTCGGTATGAAGGTATTTTGGTGTGGTATAGGTTTGTTAGAAATACAGAAAAAAAATGAACATAAACAAACTACACTGGATCTCAAGTGCCTGGGAGACTGTAACTGTAGTGTCATACACGCCAATGTGTAATAGATGAATACAGCGAACAAGTTAAAACAAATAAGTAAAATTTGTTTAAAAGGATACATGTATCATAAAAATACTATAGTATTGTATATTTCTTTACTCACTTCACGAGTGGTTTACCAGGATAAGCATAATACACCTGTAAACCAAACACCCCGCCCAGCCTGGATCGCTTCTAGAACCTTACAAGATGAAGGCAGCCAATCATATGGGTGCTTCTGTTCACTTGTCTTTATTAGGCTCAACGCCTTTTGGGACAGGCACGTCCCTTCATCAGGAGCAATGGTTTCATGAATGTGGTAGCAGGGTGTTTATACCCTTTGGTTAATGTCAAAAAGAGCGTCAAACAAAAGAGCGCCAAACAAACAAAAGTACCGCCCAAAAAAGAAAAGACCACCAAACTCTTGTGGGCGGATTGTTTATCGAATTCCTCGGCCGGCTGGAATTGGAAATACCCGGCCGCGGTGTTGCGCATGACTGGGTGTTGTGCATGACTGGAAGCCGATGCATGTCAGGCTGGAACGCATCGTGGCTTCATGCGCATTCCCAGTGGTGTTTGTCTCCGGAGTGGCTCGGCGGCCTGTGCTCAGGTCTGGAAGTAGACTTTCCATGACGCTGCGTTCCAAGCTTTTTTGAAAAAGGATATCCCCCACAGCTCATCAAGAATTTGAAAAAGAAAATCTCACAAATAGACCAGAAACAGAGACTCCAACCCAGATCAAAACCCCCTTTAGACCGGGCCTAATAACAAGATACAATCAGAACCACCAAACAATCAGACAAATTTTAACAAAACACTGGTCTGTATTATTAAAAGACTCTATACTAGGCAAAGAAATACCCCCAAATGCCCAGACTTACTTTTCGGAGAGCGAAAACCCTAAAAAATATTTTGTCCCTATCATGGCCAAAAAAACAAGAACCCTAAAAAAACTTAACATATAGACAAAAAAAAAACACCAGAATTTAAGGGATCCTCCAAATGTGGCACGAAAAAATGCAAATGTTGCCGAATGTTAAAAACTGCAGAAAGAGAAATTGATATTCCACAACCCCATAGGGAAACTATCATTCCAACAATCAATGACATGTGCAAGCAAAAATATAATTTGTTTGTTCCAATGCCCTTGCAACCTTTATTATGTAGACCGCACCACCAAAACCCTGAGAGAGCGAATGAATGAACACAGATAAAATATTAAAATAAAAATTCTAACACATAGTGTATCATTACATTTTTCATTGCTACATGAGGGCAATCCTCTAGATCTGAAAGTGATCCTATTGGAACAATCCCCCTCCTTCCAACAACTTTTTAGGAAGGAAATGTTCTGGATTTATCAGCTCAACACCCTCATCCTGTTTGGTCTAAATGAAACATTAGAACACGCCAACTATTAACCACCAACACTGCAGTCACAACAAAATTCAGATCTCAATAAGAAGTCAATGCCATCATCCCCACTGTTTCTCCCCCCCCCCCAATCCCCCCTATCTCCCCTGAAACCCCTCTACCCATCTATAGATTCTAGATACATTTTTGCGTGATACTTCGATGTGTTTGTTACATATGCATACATACAAATATCTTAGATACAAGTATTACATACAATATTTTATGAAAGCCCTTTTATATTTATTTGCATACAAGCTAAAATTATATCTATTTACTTATCTATCCATTTACTCATATATATATATATATATATATATATATATATATTTTTTTTTTTTTTAATCCATGCATCAACCCAGAAAAACATAGTACACAAAATAACAAGGTTATGATGTCCAACAATACAGATAGAATCCAAATCCCCCAACACAACTATTGGACACCACATGAGGTCCCAATCTGTACATCCCTGTACAATATCTCTACAAGAAGTCCAGACCCCATGACAAATTGATACATATCCATGATATATTCCACTATATATCCCTTTACCCATCCCTATTACAACTAATCTCCATTTCATTATATTCAGACCCTATGACCAACAGCCGCATCTCCACATATTAATAAACCCCATACATCCAAAGATACCCAAAGTATGAAAGATATGAAAAGAAAAGTGAATAGCGATACAAATAAGAATAATAGATCCAGTCTCAGATCATTGATGTTATCTCATGTATTTTATTTTATCTTTTTTATTCATTGACTCTATACATTCCAATCCTTATTATAATTATTTATTTATTTATTTTATTCATTGATTATATACACCCCAATCCTTATTTTTATTCCTTATTTTATACAAAACAACAAACAGACATTATTATGACTTTTTTTTATCGAAAATACTCTTTTGCATGGCCTATTAATGCCTTCAAATTACCACAACCCCGATTAAGGCTACTTTCACACTAGCGTTCGGGTGTCCGCTTGTGAGCTCCGTTTGAAGAGCTCACAAGCGGCCCCGAACGCATCCGTCCAGCCCTAATGCATTCTGAGTGGATGCGGATCCACTCAGAATGCATCAGTCTGGCAGCGTTCAGCCTCCGCTCCGCTCAGCAGGCGGACACCTGAACGCTGATTGCAGCGTTCGGGTGTCTGCCTGGCCGTGCGGAGGCAAGCGGATCCGTCCAGACTTACAATGTAAGTCAATGGGGACGGATCCGTTTGAAGATGACATAATATGGATCAATCTTCAAACGGATCCGTCCCCCATTGACTTTCAATGTAAAAGTCTGGACGGATCCGTTCAGGCTACTTTCACACTTAGAATTTTTTTTACAATATAATGCAGACGGATCCGTTCTGAACTGATCCACCATCTGCATTATATGAGCGGATCTGTCTCAGACGGATCCGCTCTGAACGCAAGTGCGAAAGTAGCCCAACACAGAAGAATTGAAGACAGAGCAACCAGGTGAATCGTATTGGCCGGAATAAGAACTTGCATTCCAGCTTGGAACGCAGCCTTATGGAAAGTCTACTTCCGGACCTGCGCACAGGCCGCAGAGCCACTCCGGAGATGAACATCACTGGGCATGCGCATGAAGCCACAATGCATTCCAGCCTGACACACATCGGCTTCCATGTCATGTGCAACACAGCAGCCGGGTATTTCTGCTTCCGTCCGGCCGAGGAATCGATAAACAATCCGCCCACAAGAGTTTGGCAGTCTTTTCTCGTTTTTGGGCGGTCCTTTTGTATATTTGGCACTCTTTTGTTTGTTTGACTCTCTTTTTGACATTAACCAAAGGGTATAAACACCCTGCTATCACATTCATGAAACCATTGCTCCTGATGAAGGGACGTGCCTGTCCCAAAATGTGTTGAGCCGGATATATACCCTAATAAAGACAAGTGAACAGAAGCACCCGTGTGATTGGCTGCCTTCATCTTGTAAGATTCTAGAAGCGATCCAGGCTGGGAGGGTGTTTGGTTTACAGGTGTATTATGCTTATCCTGGTAAACCACCCCCCTCATGAAGTGAGTAAAGAAGTATACGATACTATAGTATTTTTATGATACATGTATTCTTTTAAATGAATTTTGCTTATTTGTTTTAACTTGTTTGCTGTATTCATCAACTACCCATTGGCGTGTAGGACACTACAGTTAACGGTCTCCCAGGCTCTTGAGACCCAGTGTAGTTTGTTTATGTTCATTTTTTTCTGTATTTCTAACAAACCTATACCACACCAAAATACCTTCATACTGACCAACCACTATTGAAGCCCACAACGGGTTTCCAGAAAAAGGCGGATTTAAGGTGTTACTAACACCCACGATCCTCCTATTTCCTTCTACCCTATTTATCTTATTTGTGTTCCATTTTACCACCAAGGTAATTCGGCTTTGTGACAAATTGAATTTTTTCGGAAATTCGGATCGATTTCCATTTCGGATACTTTGATTCGCTCAACACTAATGACAATATCTGAAGTGATAAAGTCCCTCTGCTTACTACTCTGCGCATGTGCCTCTGCCAAGCATGCATTGGAACTGGTGAAATCTGGCATTAATAGACACAATGTGCACATGGCATTTCAAAACATTTTTTATAAGGTGATTTTAACATTGAATTCTTTGACATTGCATTTGTGTTATGCTTTCATCTGTTCATCAGGAAATGGGGCTGGTGGAGAATGCTGGGCAGATGCTGAGGTTGACTCCTCAAGTTCTGGGCAACCAATACATTTATGGCAATTCTTAAAAGAGCTTTTGCTGAAACCACACAGTTATGGACGGTCCATACGTTGGCTCAATAAAGAAAAAGGTAAGACATATTTTTAGAATCAAGAATATATAGAAGCAATTTGATGACCTGAATGTTAATATGAAGCAAAATTTCATGTGTGTTGATTTTGATTACCTTCTAAATATATAGATTTCTACTTTGAGAATTGAAGGGTTAGGTCTCAGTTTAAAGGGGTTCTCCGGGAATTAAGAAAATTAATATACTTAAATATTACTTTATTATAAATATATTATTAATATATTCCCATGGATCAGAAGGCTCTTCATTCAAAACTTTGTTTGAATGTTGTTTGGAGACATATCTCCGGCTGTAGATGTGGTGGTATAGGTGGGGTTTATTTTTTTAGTTTTTTTATTTGTCTGTTAATTCTGTGTATGACCTATAGCCATTTTTTGGGGTGTGGCTGGTATACTTCTCTACTCTGCCAATATAACAAATAATAATCTTGAGCCAGGAGGTGGATGTCCAAGTAGAGGAGGAGGTGAACATGGCGGAGTAGGTGGAAGAGGAGGTAGATGAAGCCAACACTTTTTCAGTTTTTTTTTTTAAATCTGTCTGTCAATTCTGTGTATGACCTTTAGCCATTTTTTGGGTATACTTCTGTACTCTGCCAATATAAGGCATAATAATCTTGAGCTAGGGTGAAGAGTAGGAGTAGGTGGCAGATGTGGCTGTGTAGGCGGACGAGACGGAAGTGGCGGTGCAGGCAGAAGAGGTGGAGGAGATGGCCAACAAATTTTTATTTTATTTATTTATTTATTTTTCTTGTTTTGTTTGTTTGTAGAAGCCCCAACACATTGGGAAATAGCAAAGAGGAAGCACAAAATGCGCTGCAGTATAACAATGGCTGGGTGCAGGCTGGTATACCTCTAGTCTGCCCAAGGTACAGACAAGTCCTGTGAGATCCATGTTTGGTTCTTTTTAATGACCTTGAGCTTGTTCATATTAGCTGTGGACAGGCAAATGCGCCTGTCCGTGATCACCCTTCGTGCTGCGCTAAACACACATTCGGACAATACACTTGCCGCAGGGCAGGCCAGCACCTCCAAGGTGTAAAGGGCAATCTTAGGCCATTTGCCCAATTTGGAGACCCAGAAGTTAAATGGGGCAGGTCCATCAGTCAATACGTGCACACTAGTGTTGGTCCAGCACCAAAGTGCTCGGGTGCTTGAGTAGAACATCTTGGGATGTTCGGGTGCTCTACAATGGAAGCCAATGGGAGAACTCGAGCATTAAACCAGGCACCCCCTGCTCTAAAGAGGGGAGGGTGTCTGGTTCATAGTAAAAGGTCAGAAATTGATGGAAAGACCACTAAAATGGTTCGGGAACAGTATGGGGAGGATGACTGGATGCATCTTGGACTCCCAGGTCGCTGCTGGTAACGATGTTGTCTGAGAAGTGCACCACTTTTACAGACTGACAATAATGCGCACCAAACCAAAGATAAAATCGATTTTAGAGATAAAATTGTTAGGAAACATTCTTTCCTGTATATTTACTTGTATATAAAGTGCAAGTGCTACCAAAAATTACAAGGAAGAGGCACTCCGATACAACCTGTATATCACAAAAAGGAGGGCCTCATTCACATTGTGGCACAATTGTTCAGGTAGTGGGATTCCTACACTCATAAAGCCTATGCACTAAGGGAAAGGGCTTCCAAAAATTATAAGAAACCGGCATTCCAGTGCACCCTTTATTACACATAAAGGAGGGCATCATATACACCCTTGAAAAGATTGCTCGCCTGCTGGTGACCCCTTAAAAACATTTGGAGTGAGGGCCTGCTGGTGACCTTCTAAAACATTAAGGGTGAGGGTCTGATGCTGAGCTGACCATCTAAAACATAAGGGTCAACCGGTCAGCATTTTCAGTTGAGAGGCAGATGCGCTTACCAGTTATATGCCCCCAGCAGCACTAAATACACGCTCTGAGAAAATGCTGGCGGCAGGGCAGGCCAGCACCTCCAAGGCGTAGAGTTCATGCCACGTGTCTAGGTTGGAGACCCAATAGTTGTAAGGCACAAAGGGTTCACTCAGGACGCTGACACGGTCTGCTACATACTCCTTCACTATGTTCCAAAATGTTTCCCTCCTTGTGACACTAGGCCACGCATCAGGTTGAGGGTGCTGGCGGGGTGTCATAAAACTGTCCCAGGTCTTGAAGAGTGTTGCCCTGCCTCTGTTGGAACTGCTGTGTGTTCCCCTCATCTCCCCTCCTTGGTTCGCCCTCCTTTTGGAGCAATTTTTCCACAAGAACCTTCTGGTATTGCACCATTTTGCTCATCCTCTCTACCACAGGAATGAGAGATGAGAAGTTCTCTTGGTAGCGGGGGTCATGAAGGGTGAACAAGGAGTAATTGGTGTTGACCAAAATGCGTACAACGCGAGGGTCACGGGAAAGGCAGCCTAACATAAAGTCAGGCATGTGTGCCAGAGTCCCAACAGACAAGACTTCGCTGTCCTCATCAGAAGGATGACTCCCAATCTTCTCATCTTCTTCCTCCTCTTCTACCCATCCACGCTGACCAGATGGAATAAAACTTCCATGGGTACTACCCTCTGTAGCCGAGGGAACTGTCTCTTGCTCCTCTTCCTCATCATCTAATTCGCGCTGCGAAGACGAACTGAGGGTGGTCTGGCTATCACCCTGTGTACTGTCTTCCCCCATTTCCACCTCTTCCGCATGCAAATCGTCCACCTTAATTGTGAGCAGCGAGCATTTGAGTAGACACAGAAGTTGGATGGTTAAGATGATAATAGCGTTATCGGCGCTCACCATCTGTGTTAATTCCTCAAAGTTGTGTAAAACCTCAGACATCAATACCCACTCATTGCTTGTGAAGAGAGGAAGCTGACTGGAAAGGCGAAGACCATGTTGCAGCTGGTATCCCACTACGTCTCTCTGCTGCTCACAAAGCCTGGCCAATATGTGGAAAGTCAAATTCCAGCACGTGCTAATGTTGCACAACAGTTGGTGAGCTGGCAATTGCAAGCGCTTCTTCAGCGTTGCCAGACCGGCGGAAGCTGTTGATGACTTGCGTAAATGGGCACACATGCGGCACACCTTCACCAGTAGCTCAGGCAAATTGGGGTAAGTTTTGAGAAATCGCTGAACCACTAGGATAAAAACGTGGGCTAGGCATGGTATGTGTGTGAGCTTGCCGAGCTCCAAAGCCGCCACTAAGTTACGACCATTATCAGACACAACCATGCCCGATTGTAGGTTGAGTGGCGAGAGCCACAGCTCAGTCTGGTCCCTTATCCCCTGCCACAGCTCTGCAGCGGTGTGCTGTTTGTCACCTAAGCAGATCAGTTTAAGCTTGGCCTGTTGCCGCTTCCCCACTGCAGTGCTACACTGCTTCCAGCTACTGACTGATGTCTGACTGGTGCTGCAAGATGATAATTCAGAGGTGGAAGTGGAGGCGGAGGAGGAGCAGGGGGGTTTCAGCCAATAATGTAGGTGTTGGCAGAAACCCTGATGGAAGTAGGTCCGCAATCCTTGGCGTTGGTAGCACCTGTGCCATCCTAGGGTACGACTCGCTCCCGGCCTCCACAACATTCACCTAGTGTGCCGTCATGGAAATGTAGTGTCCCTGGCCAAAAGCACTTGTTCATGTGTCAGTCGTTAAGTGGACCTTCCCAATAACTGCATTTGTCAGGGCACGGGTGATGTTATGGGACACATGCTGGTGTAAAGGTTCGGACTGCACTACGTGAAAAATATTGGCGGCTGGGGACAGAGTACAGCCATCAGGCTACGGAAAGCCTCAGTGTCCACAAGCCTAAATGGCAACATTTCCATGGCCAGCAATTTGGAAAGGTGCGAATTTAGTGCTTTGGTCTGTGGGTTGATGGGTGGCTGGGTATTTGTGCTTTCGTTCAAAGGCCTGGGGTATAGAAATCTGTTCGCTGCGATGGGACACAGAAGTGGATGTGCTAGCTGATGGTGCTTGCAAAGGTCCAGGTTCATAAAGGGAGGCATCTGGGCCTGTGTCTTGGACAGGGGATTGTCAAGCACGCAACAGAGGGGAAGAGGAGGCAGTGGTGTGACCCGCAGACACTGGTTGTGGACCCAGGCATTCGGCCCACCTATTAGGGTGCTTTAAAGCCATGTGGTGGATCATGCTGGTGGTGGTAAGGTTGCTAGTGTTCACACCCCGGCTCATTTTGGTACGGCAGAGGTTGAAAATGACGATTCTTTTATCGTCCGCACTTTGCTAAAAAAAAGCGACAGACTGCGGAACACCTACCCCTTGGCAATGGAGATTGCCGCAAGGGGGTGCTCTGGGGAACAGTTATGGGCCTGTTTGGTGTGGCCCGCCTCCTTCCTTTTGCCACCCCACTCCCTCTTTCAGCCTGTTGCGGTGCTGCGGATCCCTCCCCCTCCATACTGCTGTCCTCGCTCGGCTTGCTACCTTCCCACGTTGGGTCAGTGACTTCATCGTCCAGCACCTCGTCTTCCATTTCCTCACTTTGGTCATCCTCCTGACTTGTTGATAACCTCAGTTATTGACAACTGTGTCTCATCCTCATCATGAACCTCTTGAGACACTAATTGTGGTTGACTTATTGGCAACTGTGTCTCATCATCATCATCCACCTCGTGAAACACTAATTGCCGTTCCCCACCGTCATCTTCTTCTGACTGTGGATGCTCCAGAGTTTGGGAATCAGGGCACAAGATCTCCTCATGTCCCGCTTCAAGCGGGCTTGACGAGAGGCTCAAATTAAGGAATGGCAATGAAAACAGCTCCTCAGAATATCCGAGTGTGGGATCACTTGTTTGCCAAAACTCTCCATGGTGGGTGGAAGGAGTATCAGGGTGAGGATTCTGTTGACCAGACTCTTGGCTACTGAGACTGGACTTTGTGGAAGACAGGATGGTGCTTAACTGACTGGAAGCATTATCTGCTGCAATACAACTGACCACCTGGTCGCACTGGTCTGAATTCGAGAGTGATGTCCTGCACCACCCTGAAAACTGGGACATGAACCTAGGTATCGTAGATGAGTGTGTTTCTTGTCCTCTGCATGCCCCATCAGCTGCACGGCCACTTCCCTGTCCCTTACTGCTCGCCTTGCGCATATTAAATGGTATATATGCTTACAAGTATGTCACACGTACAGTAGCGCAGGTTTTGTAAGTGTATGCGCAAAAAAAGTGCACAGAATTTCACATATATTTTTAGGATGTGCACAAGCTAAACAGGAGGTATAGCGCAAATAATGTCGCTGTCACCACCGCCAAATAAAATATTACACTGAATGAATGTCACAGATATTTAGGATGCGTACACGTTAAACAGCACGTATAGCACAAGTAATGTCGCTGTCACTACCGCTAAATAAAAAATAACACTGAATGAGTCACTGATATTTAGGATGCACACACGTTAAACAGGAGGTATAGCGCAAGTAACATCGCTGTTACCAGCAGTTAATAAAACATTACACTGAATTAATGTCACTGATATTTAGGATGGGCAAATGTTACTGTTACGAGAAGGGGGTGGGGAAGGTGCAAACTGACTCCACCAACACTTCTGTCCCTGCCTACTTGCACTTACCCGTCCTAGGCAATGGAACACAACTGGGCGGCGATCCCTAACTTGAGTAAGTGAGGGAGAGACAAACAAAATAGACAAACACAGGTCAAACTACCAAGGTCAAAACCTGGAGGTCAAGGCGGTACCAAGGAATAGGAAATAAGCAGAAGCAGAGTCAAACCAGGAGTCAATACCAGGAGAGGCAAGTAAGACACAGGGAGCAGACGAGGACACGTCAAAGTCAGGCAAAAGTCAAAGAGGAGCAAGCAAGGAACGAAGTCAAAAACGAGCCATAATACAAATACCAAGTAGCAATCTAACAGAGAGTATACACAAGGTATTGGACATTAATCAAAGGCAACCTGTGGCCAGCAGGCTGCCTGCTAAATAGGGGAGAGAAGGAGTCATGTGACGTGGCCAGCGTCACATGACTCATTCCCCTGCACACTACTGAGTGCCGAGTGTCCAGTTCGGCGCTCAGACTTTTTGCTGAAAGTACAGGAGCGGAGGACGGTGGCCATGCTAAGGAGGCATGCACGGCCAGGTCTTCTCCGCCCCCGTTGCCCTGGAAACGAGGATGCAGCACATGTCCTTGCTCCAAAGTTATCTCAGGGCGCGGGCGGCACTGAAGGGAAGGAGTGCAAAACCGGCGCCCTGGGACAGTACCCCTCCTTCTACGAGGGGCCACCAGACCCAAAGTCGCTGGAGAAGGTTTTTCTAGATGAGCGAGATGAAATTTTCTAATCAACCTGGAAGCATAAATCTTATTCACTGCCACCCAGGATCTTTCCTCGGGTCAATAACCCTTATAATGAACAAGGTACTGAAACGAATTATGAACTTTCCTAACATCAATGATTTTAGAAATAATAAATTAATTTTGACCATTCACCAGTAGCGGGGGAAGGGACTGCCTGAGATGGAACTATGGGTGAAATATATTTTTCAAGCAAAGATTTATGAAATACGTTGTGGATACGAAACGAGTCTGGCATCTTCCATCTAAATGATACAGGATTAATGATGTCGAGAATTTCATATGGTCCAAAAAATTGTGGCGCAAATTTCCTAGAAGACACTTTTAAGGACAAATTTTTTGTGGACAACCAACTTTCTCCCTAACCTTAAAATCAACCCCTGTCATCATCAAGTGGAGAAAATATGGCGTACAAAGAAAAATTGTGGTGATTCTTATTAAAACGTAACTTTTCATTGGTTCAAATAGAAAGAGGGTTCCTAAATATAATAAATATTAACAATCTAGTGCACAATGACATAAAATTCTTGGTGAACGGCGGCACCTGAAACATAGCCGGTTGTCCTTCCGTAACCCAGGTGTCTTCCGGTCTTTACAGATTTTCAGTAGATGTAGTCTTGCTGAAAATACAAAACAGGAGGAACCTGATGGGAATGATGGTGGGCTCTAAGTCCCTATATAACCCAGGGATAGGGGTGCTAATGTGATCCTGACGTCCTAGCCATGGAGCAACAGTCCTGAAAAGAACGACTCCATCCGGAACCTTGTCCTCACGCTAATTGGCCCTGTTGTGCCCTAGTGCAGCTGATCCCTACATGCATGTTTCATGTAACAATCATCAGGGGAATATTTTGCAATCGAGCAGGGCATAAATCACATAGAGTGTTGATATAGATGATTCAATAATCAACACCAAGGGTATTCAATGTGAAAGCAAAAGACACTTTAAAACAATACAAATGGTAGCCCGTGGTATAGGCTCCATTGAATATCAGGGCTAAACGCATGCCTAAAGATTAACCGCCTCCAGACCGCCTAACGCAGAATCGCGTTCCAGAGGCGGCTGTCCCAGGCAGAGTCCCAGAAAAGTTTGAGGGGGGTTGCATCATCAGCCTGCCAGCCAATGATCATCGCTGGCAGGCTGATGATTTTAAAAAAAAATTAATCACAAGCCATATAACACCTTACATTTATAAATATAAGGTGTTAAATGGCTGCTGTGCTCCTCTGCTGATTCTTTTCATCGGTTGGTCTCAGCAGAGGAGCACAGTTCACAGTGAGTATACCAAACACTTCAATTAGCCCCCAGATCACCCTCCATCACCCCAATTAACCCCTTGATCGCCCCTGTCAATCACCTAGCGAAAGGGAAAAAACTGGTATTAAATGATAGGTTTTAGGATAGTTTAGGCCCCTTGGTTAGGTAGTTAGCGATCGGTTAGCGCCCAGCCCACCGCACCGCAGTCACTGATTCGCTGATTAGTGTATCGCTAATCAGCATTTGTACTTTTATAGTATCTGTAAATGATCAAAACTGATCACAGTCAGATCTATAATGGTATTAGTGTCACCTTAGCTCGCCCTCCACCCAAAACGCAGTGTTTGCCCGATCAGGCCTGATCGGTCGCCCACACGTGCGTTCACCCACGCCCGCCCCAGTGACAAAAAATTAATTTTTTTTGATCACTGCACAATCACTTTCCAAGCGCTGCGGCGATAAAAATGTTTTGATATTTTTTATCAATCACAGTGGCCTCCGGTACTTCGCTAGCCTCCCATTTGTAAGACAGGCTTGCTTTTTTTCTTGGGTAGTCTCAGGGAATACCCCTAAATTTAGTAGTCCAAATGTCAAACAAGGGGTATTCTTCTGAAGAGGCCTACAGGATTCTGACCCAGTCGGATGAGGAATGGGAACCCTCATCTGACAAATCTAGCAGGTCAGAATATGAACGAAAGCAGTGGCAGTCTGACCCAAAGTTCGGACGAGGAGGTTGAGGTCCCTGATAGCACCAGGCGTACCCGGCCCCGTGTTGCTACACCACAGGTTGCGCAGGATATGCTTCAAGGGCAGCAGAGTAGGGCTGGCGCTGTCTGATTACGTTACAATGCCATGCAACTGGGACTGTTTATGGCAACCATCAACATATCAGTGTTATCGTAGACATAGGACAGCGATCCTAATGTAAGTCATTTTGTGGCAATCAATTAAGAAAAGGTCTACTGATCTAAGAGGCACACACACAGGGCCATGACTCAACAAAGGTGTATATAATACAATCGCACCTCAAAAAATTCAGGTGAGCAGGCATATCAGGCATAAGAGATAGAAATTTAAATGAATGGTGGAGAGACAAAAGCAACAGGAAAACAGCGGCACTGCTCCTTTAAGAAAGTCACCCACGCCTCCTTGAACTCCGAAACTCCTAGACCTTGCGGCTGCACAAGCGGACCCAGACAGTGCGGTGCTCAACGTGACGATACTGATCCGAGGATACTGATTCAGCGCGAAACGGCTGTCACCGCCTATCCACACCTGGGCCGTCCCGCTCCCCAGCCTGTGCAGCTGATGCTATCCTGCTAGTTAGCAATAAAGCTTCTTTGAAGATTCGACCCTGGTGAGTGCCGCGTATCTTTTACCTACCTTCCATGCCGAGATAGAAATTTAGCCTAGGAAGTTTGGACCATAATATACTGTAAAAATCATGGTTAGAAAGGTCCGGTATATAATGTTGGGCCTAATTATTTATCACATTGCCAAGTAAAACGGCTGTAACACAGTTGTTCATTTAGGCCTAAAGGGGCTACATGGATACATCGGGCTTCATGTTGTAGAAGTACACAGTCCCAGGCCCCCCTCCCCGCGCAGGAGAAAATATGCCACAACAGGGACATTACCAAGAATTGGACGTCCCTTCAAAATTTATGAAAAGACTAGAAGTAAACTGGTCTGGGAGGCTACCAAGAGGCCTACAACAACATTAAAGGAGCTGCAGGAATATCTGGCAATTACTGTCTGTGTGGAACACGTAACAACAATCTCCCGTATTCTTCAGATGTCTGGGCTATGGGGTAGAGTGGCAAGACGAAAGCCTTTTCTTCTGAAGGAAAACATCCAAGCCAGGCTACATTTTGCAAAAACAAATCTGAAGTCTCCAAAAAGCATGTGGGAAAAGGTGTTATGGTCTGATGAAGCCAAGGTTTAACTTTTTGGCCATAATTCCAAAAGATATGTTTGATGCAAAAACAACCCTGCACATCACCAAAATAACACCATACCCACAGTGAAGTATGGTGGTGGCAGCATTATGCTTTGTGGCTGTTTTTCTGGGGCCTTAGTTAAGCTAAAGGGAATTATGAACAGTTCCAAATACCAGTTAATATTAGCACAAAACCTTCAGGCTTCTGCTAGAAAGCTGAACATGAAGAGGAACTTCATCTTTCAGCATGACAACACCCCAAAGCATACATCCAAATCAACAAAGGAATCGCTTCACCAGAAGAAGATTAAAGCCAGAGCCCAGACCTGAATCGGATTGAAAATCTGTTGGGGTGATCTGAAGAGGGCTGTGCACAGGAGATGCCCTCACAATCTGACAGATTTGGAGTGTTTTTGAAAAGAAGACTGGGCAAATTTTGCCAAGTCAAAATGTGCCATGCTGATAGACTCATACCTAAAAAGACTGAGTGCTGTAATAAAATCAAAAGGTGCTTCAACAAAGTATATGTTTAAGGGTGTGCCCACTTATGCAACCATATTATTTAATTTTTATATTTTTTCTTCCCTCTACCTCAAAGATTTCAGTTTGTTTTTTAATTGAGTTGTACAGTTTATAGGTCACTTTGTCTCATTTTTTAACATCACAGAAACCTGACATTTTAACAGGGGTGTGTAGACTTTTTATATCATATATATATATATATATATATATATATATATATATATTTTTTTTTTTTTTTTACTACAAGACATAGGGTAGGGCAGCAATCTACCTGTGAGTGACAAAGAGAAATTGAATGTCAGGCCTTAATTATCCATTTCTGTAAATTCCATTTCCACGCGGTTGGAATTTAAATTATTTTTAAGAATTGTTACATTTAATTAACAGCATATATAGATGATTACTACAAGACACAGGGTAGGGCAACAATCTAACTTTAAGAGATAACGAGAAATTAAGTGTGAGGCCTGACCTTTAATTATCTGTTAATGTTTGAAATTTATTTCTTCACACAGTTGCAATTATTATTATTTTTGGAACTTGTTGAATTTAATTAAAGGATCATATAGGTTACCAGTAAACAGGCTAGGGTACCAATTTACCTGTTAATGCAATATAAAGGGTCAGGCCTCAATTGTCCTTTAATGTATATTCAGTTGTAGTATGAATAGTAGGCTGCAGTATCTGGCTTTGGAAAGGCGCAACATTATAGCTGAGGAGAAAGAGAATGAGATTGTGCATTGCATGGCTCACACCTCCTCGCAGGATGATGTGGAGGTGACTTCAGAGTCTGACACTGTGCCTTGGAGCCAGGGGTCACAGTGTTCCTCTTGCTTCTCCTTTTTGCAGCCCCAAAGATGGCTTTCAGTGGAGACTGCTCAGTCTTCATTGTCTATTCCTAGAGGATGCCTTCCTTTTTTCTAAGAAGTGGCAAGGAAACCCCACAATGCCCTACAGCAGATAGTCAAGACAGTCTCCCTGTTGACCACTTGTGTGAGAGCCCGCACCATGTAGGCTGCCCTGTGGAGCAGGTTGCGGAGGAGGCTGGTGGACACTTGGAGCAGCTGTTACAGTCATGGATAGTTCATGTTTTTCACTGCTCACTGGGTCAATGTTTTGTGTACCAGTAGAGAAGCAGCACCCCAGCAACATGGCCAAGGCCTTTTGACCCCTCCCACCATAGGTCCCACCCACATGGTCCCATCCCCAACAGCAGCAGGGCACATTGTCGCTTACTCTACCTCTCCTTCCAATCACATGTGTCAAATCAAGAGCAGCCATGCTGTATTGTAGGGGCCTTAAAGAGAATAGTCACACCAGTAGCAATTGCTCAAGTACATCAAGCAGCAAACATCCCGCTGGCTTTGACCTCCCTGACTCCAACTGGGCTAGGTGGTCAGCGACAATAGGTACAACAGCCTGGCTGCCCTGAACTTTGGTAAAATAACATATGCTCCCTGCGTGGCCTTTGTGCTAGGTCCTGACAATGTATAGGAGACTGTCCCTCTTTTCAGCCATTCTCAAGTGGGGAGGAACACCCTCCTAGACCTGAAGCATCATAATGGAATGTAGCTACACCTGCAGCTATGCCTTTCATGCTTAAGTTGTCCCTCATTCCCGTCATATGTATTTTTGAAGAGATACTGACACTCATGCCTTGTAGCTGTTGGGGACCCACAATGAGAAACTCACATAGGGGAGGAAGAGGTGCTACCACTTGAGGGAGAGAAGTCAGAGTTGGAAGAGAAAGATGATTATGATGGTGACACCCACTATGACACCTAATCATCTCAGTGGGGGGCGGAGGTGGATAGAACTGGCTCCTGGGGCATGATGGTCAGAATGGCGACCTGTAGACTCGCTTGCTTACGCAATGACAGACGTATCATTTATATACAGACGTATCAAGCAGTCTGCTGATTACTCGATTGCCATGCTTCAAGACCCTTGCTACCATGGCAAAATGGGGGAATGTTTTCCACTCACAGAAAACATGAGCAGCAAAAGCCACAGAAGCAGTAGCAGCAGCCATTTCAGTCTCCTCAACATAGTGGAGCAATTTTTCCCCGAGCCCTGCCAGACAAAAGCTAGTCAACAAGCTGACAGCTCTCGCCTCAATGCCCAGGTTCAGGCCTACCTAAACTATGGCCATCCCTGTCACATACCCTGTTCCCTCACCCCATGGAGACTGGAACAGTGGCTGGAACTGGCACAGCATGCTCTCTATCTTCTTTCTTGCCCAGCCTGATCTTGGAGAGGGTTTTTAGCGCTGTGGTGACATCCAAACAGACCAAATTGTCCTCCGCCAGAGTCCAAAACATCACTTTTGTAAAAAATAACCAATCCTGGATTCAGGAGGATTTTCATACTCCTCCGGCTGATTCCGGTGAATAGATCTCCCCTAGTTGGTGGCGCCCCATCTTGCCACTGTTGCTGCCTGTCTGTTTACCATCACGTTCTGTACGACTGCTGCTGTGGCCTGCATCATGCCACTAATGCCGCCTGCCAACCATCATGTTCTGTACAGCTGCTGCTGTCGCTTTCATCTTGTCATTGCTGGGACCTGGCTACATTCACATTCTGTACGGCTGCTGCTGCAGCCGTCTCTAATATGCCGCTGACACCATCATGCCACTGATGCCACCTGCCAGCCATCATCTTCCGTAAGGCTGCTGCTACCTCCATCATGCTGCTGCTTTTGTGCCAAAATGTACAATATGGCTGATGTTGCTCCTCGCTGTTAATCCCCTAATGCTACCACCATTAATGCAAAGCATCTGCCACCACTACCACTATTACTACTACTGCTACTACTATTACTCATAGACAGCCATGTAAGTTGCATGCTATGCTGCTTCTACTGCCGCTACTATTGCAGCCTCATGCCATTATATCCTTAAATTTTCCACATCTGCACTGCTGCTGATCTCAATTAAAAGGGATCATTTTTTGGGCTCGTTCTAAATGCGCAACTTTTTCTTCTGACAGGTTTAACTGGTGCGCACTGTATTTGCAGGCATTCCGACGCTGTTAAGGCATCATTTTTTGACGCTAGTGATGTCCCGAACTATTCGCCGGCGAATAGTTCCCGGCGAACATAGCTTGTTCGCGTTCGCCGCTGCGGGCGAACATATGCGATGTTCGGTCCGCCCCCTATACATCATCATTGAGTAAACTTTGACCCTCTACCTCACAGTCAGCAGACACATTCCAGCCAATCAGCAGCAGACCCTCCCTCCCAGACCCTCCCACCTCCTGGACAGCATCCATTTTAGATTCATTCGGAATCTGCATTCACAGTGAGAGGAGGGACAGTGCTGCTGCTGCTGATTCAATAGGGAAAGCGTTAGCTAGGGCATTGTTCTGTGTCCACAGACTCATCTGCTGTAAGGACAGCATCCAGACAGCACCCCAAAAAGCCCTTTTCAGGGCTGGTACATCAGTCTGCTTTTTTTTCCCCCATATATATATATATATATATATATATTGCAGTTGCCTGGCTGCCCGTGTGTGAGAGGCTGCAGGCTCAGTCATAGACAGCACAGTGCACAACATTCATACAGGGTGTGACAGAAAATACCTTGCAGATAAAAAAAATTATATTTAATATTTTTCTGTGATCTAATCACATTTGCAAGCCCGGGTGTGTCAGGCCCCCACACATACTGTATTGAGTTCACTGGCTAGTGGCTGGTTCGGCCTGCACTCATACCGTGACAGGGTGTCATTCGCCCAAATACCTTTCAGAAAAAAAAAATCTATTTAAAATGTAATTGTGATCTAATCACATTTGCAAGCCCGTGTGTGTCAGGCCCTCACACATACTGTATTGTGTCAACTGGCTAGTGGCTAGGCCTGCACTCATACCGTTACAGGGTGTCATTCACCCAAATACCTTTCGGAAAAAAAAAAACTATTTTACATTTAACTGTGATCTAATCACATTTGCAAGCCCGTGTGTGTCAGCCAGGCCCACACAGACTGTACTGTGTCCACTGCCCAGCACTTATATAGAGTGGCACAGTACCTTGCTAGCATAGTAACACTTATCTAATAAAAAATGACAAGCAGAGGCAGGCCACGCCGCAGGGGCCGTCGTGTTCGTGGTGCTGTGATTTCCACTGGCCCTGGAATAATGCCCAATGTTCAGAGGCCACGTACCCTGAACCCAAAAAATTCTGAGAAAATAGTTGACTGGCTTACACAGGACACCCAATCTTCAACAGCTTCCACTAAGAACCTTGACGCACCATCCTCCTCCCTCCAGCTCAGCTTTGGTCACCACTCTCCCGCCCGCCGCCACCACCACCACTACCACCACAGCCGCTTCACTTGATACCTCAGAGGAGTTATTTACACCTCAGTTGGATGAAATTAGTGACAGTTGGATGAAATTAGTGATGCACAACCATTATTTCCACAGGATGTAGATAACAGGGATATGTCTCAGTCAGGCAGCATTACACACATGGACGTACAGTGTGATGATGATGATGTTGTACCCGCTGCTGCTTCCTTTGCTGAGGTGTCAGATGCAAGTGAAGTGGTTGATGATGACGATGAGTCCGTGGATGCCACGTGGGTGCCCGCTCGAAGAGAAAAAGAAGAGGGGGGAAAGTTCAGAAGGGGAGACAGAGAGAAGGAGGAGACGAGTTGGAAACAGGGGGAGGTCATCGCAAGGAGCTAGTGGCACAGTCCGACAGCATGTATCGGCACCCGGGGTCAGCCAGACAGCACGCCAATCAACGCATGCTGTTGCCACCACCAGAATGCCGTCATTGCAAAGCTCAGCAGTGTGGCATTTTTTTTGTGTGTCTGCCTCTGACAACAGCGATGCCATTTGCAACCTGTGCCAAAAGAAAGTGAGTCATGGGAAATCCAACACCCACCTAGGTACAACTGCTTTGCGAAGGCACATGATCGCACATCACAAACGCCTATGGGATCAACACATGATGACGAGTAGAAGCAGCACACAAGCTCAAAGCCACCATCCTCCTCCTGGTCCAGCATCTTCAGCCACGTCAACCACTGCTGTCCTCCTTGCCCCCTCTCAACCACCCGCCACTCCGCCTCTCACCTTGAGAAGTTCCATCTCATCTGCCCACAGTCAGGTGTCTGTTAAGGAAATGTTTGAGCGTAAGAAGCCAATGTCACAGAGTCACCCTCTTGTCCGGCGTCTGACAGCTGGCTTGACGGAACTCTTAGCTCGCCAGCTTTTACCATACCAGCTGGTGGAGTCTGAGGCCTTCAAAAAATGTGTCGCTATTGGGACACCACGGTGGAAGGTACCCGGACAATTTTTTTTTTCTAATAAGGCAATCCCAAACCTCTACTCGGTGATTGAAAAGGAAGTCATGGCATCTCTGGCATACAGTGTTGGGGCAAGGGTCCATCTGACCACTGATACCTGGTCTGCAAAGCACGGTCAGGGCAGGTATATCACCTACACTGCGCATTGGGTCAACCTGCTGACGGCTGCCAAGCATGGAATGCGTGGCTCTGCAGCGGAATTGGTGACACCGCCACGACTTGCAGGCAGGCCTACTGCCGCCTCCTCTACTCCTCCTACTCCATCCTCTTCCATAATCTCCTCGGCTGAGTCCTCTTCTGCTGCGGCGTCTGGCTGCACATCAACTGAACCCCCCCAGCTCCCCAGAGGCTATTCCACATCCCGGATACGACAATGTCACGTACTGGACGCTCATGCGCAATGCCTGTAGGCTCATGCGTCCTTTTGAGGAGGTGACAAACCTAGTCAGTCGCACCGAAGGCACAATCAGCGACCTCATCCCATTTGTTTTCTTCCTGGAGCGTGCCCTGCGAAGAGTGCTGGATCAGGCTGTAGATGAGCGGGAAGAGGAAGAGAAAGAATTGTGGTCACCATCACCACTAGAAACAGCCTTGTCATCATCACTTGCCGGACCTGCGGCAACGCTGCAAGAGGAGTATGAGGAAGAGGAGTCAGAGGAGGAATGTGGCTTTGAGGAGGAGGAAGACCAACCACAGCAGGCATCCCAGGGTGTTCATTGTTGTCACCTATCCGGGACCCGTGGTCTTGTACGTGGCTGGGGGGAAGAACAGACCGTCAATGACATCAGTGAGGAGGAGGAACAGGAAATGAGTAGCTCGGCATCCAACCTTGTGCAAATGGGGTCTTTCATGCTGCCAGTTTGCGATAGGACTTCTGGCCTGCCCCGCTTCAAGTGTCCTGTCAGAAAGGACCTTCAGTGCAGCAGGAGGCATTGTCACTGACAAAAGAAGTCGCCTCGGTCAAAAAAGTGTTGATTACCTCACCTTCATTAAGATGAATGAGGCATGGATCCCGAAGGGACTGACAGTAGGGAATATGTTTAACTAACAAAAGGCCTGATGACATGCCTTGGCCTCAAAATGGTCCCCACGCTGCTGTATTTAATGTCTGCATACCGGATGACTTTCGTGAATTCTCCGCCACCAACTTGGGTTCAAGCCGCAATGTTTTAGTCACTTTTCTGCCTTGAAACATCAATTTTTCCGGCCGCTGCTACAACAGCGGCTGCAACAGTAACATTGTTTTTCAGGCATGTGTACATGCCTAATTTTTCTGGCCTCTGGTGCTGCACTGTGGCTGCAAAAACAAAACAAAAAAAAGGCACATACAAGTGTCAATTCCCCTTTCGTGATCGGTACCTTGTTGTGGTGAAGGGACTTGCGTATCACAATGAAGCGATCATCACCTCTATGAGTGTGCTGACAATGTTGCCACACCCCAGATGATAAGGCCGTTGCTTCATTATGATCAGACCAAAAGCGATCGGGACGGCTGGATGTTTTTTCATAGAAAAAAGTTGTATGGGTGGGTTTATAATACATAAAATAAAAAAATCATAATAAAGTCTCTTAATAGTTTATTAGAAATAATGCAGACAATTTAAAAAAAAAAATCGCCAAAAATTCCACTACAAATCAAGTACAAAGCTCAGAACTAAATTATTCCAGGATGTCGTAATGGTTCGTTAATTCGACAATGGTTAATCAATTCGACACGTCCCCGTATAGAAACATAGAAACATAGAATGTGTCGGCAGATAAGAACCATTTGGCCCATCTAGTCTGCCCAATATATCTGAATCCTATGAATAGTCCCTGGCCCTATCTTATATGAAGGATAGCCTTATGCCTATCCCATGCATGCTTAAACTCCTTCACTGTATTTGCCGCTACCACTTCTGTAGGAAGGCTATTCCATGCATCCACTACTCTCTCAGTAAAGTAATACTTCCTTATATTACTTTTAAACCTTTGCCCCTCTAATTTAAAACTGTGTCCTCTTGTGGTAGTTTTTCTTCTTTTAAATATGCTCTCCTCCTTTACCGAGTTGATTCCCTTTATGTATTTAAAAGTTTCTATCATATCCCCTCGGTCTCTTCTTTCTTCCAAGCTATACATATTAAGGTCTTTTAACCTTTCCTGGTAAGTTTTATCCTGCAATCCATGGACCAGTTTAGTAGCTCTTCTCTGAACTCTCTCTAGAGTATCTATATCCTTCTGGAGATATGGCCTCCAGTACTGCGCACAATACTCCAAGTGAGGTCTCACCAGTGTTCTGTACAGCGGCATAAGCACTTCACTCTTTCTACTGCTTATACCTCTCCCTATACATCCAAGCATTCTGCTGGCATTTCGTGCTGCTTTATTACATTGTCTTCCCACCTTTAAGTCTTCTGAAATAATTACTCCTAAATCCCTTTCCTCAGATACTGAGGTCAGGACTGTGTCAAATATTCTATATTCTGCCCTTGGGTTTTTACGCCCCAGGTGCATTATCTTGCACTTATCCACATTAAATTTCAGTTGCCAGAGTTCTGACCATTCTTCTAGTTTTCCTAAATCCTTTTCCATTTGGCATTTCCCTCCAGGAACATCAACCCTGTTACATATCTTTGTGTCATCAGCAAAAAGACAAACCTTACCATCGAGGCCTTTTGCAATATCACTTATGAAGATATTAAACAAAATTGGTCCCAGTACAGATCCCTGTGGAATCCCACTGGTAACATGACCTTGTTTTGAATGTTCTCCATTGACTACAACCCTCTGTTGTCTGTCACTCAGCCACTGCCTAATCCACTCAACAATATGGGAGTCCATGCTCAATGACTGCAGTTTATTGATAAGTCTTCTATGTGGGACAGTGTCAAAAGCCTTACTAAAATCTAGATATGCGATGTATACTGCACCTCCAGCGTCTATTATTTTAGTCACCCAGTCAAAAAAATCTATAAGATTTGTTTGACATGATCTCCCTGAAGTAAACCAATGCTGTTTTTCATCTTGCAATCCATGGGATTTTAGATGTTCCACAATCCTATCCTTTAATAGGGTTTCCATTAATTTGCCTACTATTGATGTCAGACTCACTGGTCTATAGTTGCTCGATTCCTCCTTACTACCTTTCTTGTGAATGGGCACGACATTTGCCAATTTCCAATCTTCCGGGACGACTCCTGTTACTAATGATTGGTTAAATAAATCTGTTAACGGTTTTGCCAGCTCACCACTAAGCTCTTTTAATAATTTTGGGTGTATCTCATCAGGCCCCTGTGACTTATTTGTCTTCACTTTAGACAGCAAACTTAGAACATCTTCCTCTGTAAAGACACATGCATCAAACGATTTAATAGTCATCCTTTCTAGTGGAGGTCCTTCTCCTTTTTCTTTTGTAAAAGGGGACGTAACAGGGATTAAACTGATAGGAATAGGACTAGTTAAGACACCACTCATATAGGGTGTCACAGCACATTGCTCCGTGCACGCGCAGTGCCCCAACTTGGGAGTAAGAGGACCGACCAAGCTACTTTTTCCATCTCCCGTTTCCTAAAATCAATTCAGTTTGGTGTATCAGAGTTTGGTCTGTCACTGTGAAGGCAGTCAAAGATACCCGGCCTAAATTCACAAAAGGCAATCCCACCCTGATATGGGACGTAACAGGGATTAAACTGATGAGAATAGTACTACAGAAAATAGCACTCATATCGGGTGTGACAGTAAATTGCACGGCGCAGACGCAGTGACCGTGGCGTTGATTCAAACAAAGGGGAGGGAGCCAGCAATTTTTTAACCATCTCCCCGTTCGAAAAATCTATTTAATAAATGGACCCCAGATTGGGGTCGTAACAGGGATTAAACTGATGAGAAGAGAGAACTACAGGAAATACCACTCATATCGGGTGGGACAGTAAATTGCACGGCGCAGATGCAGTGACCGTGGATTCAAACAAAGGGGAAGGAGCCAGCGTTTTTTTAACCATCTCCCCATTCGAAAAATCAATTCAATTCACCTTTCCGGGACCTTTGGTGTTGTACGAATGGTGTTGTGCAAATGGGAAGTTTGCGGTTGAGCAAATGGACTGTTTGCGGTGGTTTGCGGTGCATTAAAAGGGGAGTTTGGTCTGTCAATGTAAGAAGCGGGGGTAACCACGTTGTTCAAAAAAAATTGGATTGTTAGGTGATTTATGCCCTTTATGGATTAAAATCCAACTCTGCGTCAACTATGTAATTTTCCATGGGAGTTTTGCCATGGATCCCCCTCTGGCATGCCACAGTCCAGGTGTTAGTCCACTTGAAACAACTTTTCCATTACTATTGTGGCCAGAAAGAGTCCCTGTGGGTTTTAAAATTCGCCTGCCCATTGAAGTCAATGGCGGTTCGCCCGGTTGCGAACAATTGCGAAAATTCGCGTTCACGAACGGAAAATTTTATGTTCGCGACATCTCCATTGGACGCTTGGTCCCCCCAAGCCACTTTTTTATTTTTTTATTCAGTAACACTGTGTGTTTACACATCATCTGTCCCACCGATAAAGGACAGTTTTTTGAAGCTTTGGAATATTAAAAAGCAGAACACATGTGATAGTGTTAATGCCGTCAAACATGTGTTTATCTATAGCTATGCATGCCAGAGACATCATTTATCATTGTGGTCATTGCATTCCAGAGCTAGGGAAGGGGGAGGGAAAAAAAATCATAAAAAATTAACAAAAAGAGATAATAAGTTTTCCTAAAAAATTCCTAGGGTTATAGAAGTTATAGTGGTTATATACCAACTTAGGTTTGGCTCGAACAGAACCTTTTCAAAAATTTCCCGAACGGGACCTGAAAAGAATCTTGACTGGTTAGCTCATCTCTACTTCCAGCATTCTGAAATTTAAAAAGACCCCTCTCCCCCGACATACAAACATGGAAGCTTTTTTACATCACACTTCTTTAGTGCCCCCCCAACACTTTTTTTTAAAATAGATGTGGTCACATATAAAAAACAGATACAGGATCCCTATAGTGCTATCCACTGTACATTAGTAGTAGTTCCTATAAGTGACATGTCATCTATGTGACATTATGCATATGTCTGCCACAGTTTATCAGATTGATCACAACCAAAGTGTATACAGGTGAAACTCGAAAAATTTGAATTTTGTGCAAAGTTCTTTTATTTCAGTAATGCAACTTAAAAGGTGAAACTAATATATGAGATAGACTCTTTACATGCAAAGCGAGATATTTCAAGCCTTTATTTGTTGTAATTTGGATGATTATGGCTTACAGTTTATGAAACCCCAAAGTCTCAATTTTGAGGTACCCTTTGCTCAGGGGGTATGGATTAATTAGCTGACTAGAGTGTGACACTTTGAGCCTAGAATATTGAACCTTTTCACAAAATTCTAATTTTAAGCTGCATTAATGCAATTCATTTTCATTTTCATTCTGAAATAAATGGACTTTATGGCACAATATTCAAATTTTTCGAGTTTCACCTGTATGTGCAAATAAATGTATCCTAATATTTGCAAGACACAGCATCCTCATATGAGTCACAATGCTGTCATGCACAGACCTGAGGCAGCATCTACTGTAATGCAATGCTAATACCAAAAGGCCTAACATCACCCTACATATAAAACCAAAAAAGGGACTCAAAAATGGTAAAGATTTGAAGTGATGTCCAGGGGTAATATTGAATTAACTATATCTGTATCTCAGTCTGTGAGAAAACAAAAACGATAAGTGGAGCGCCAGATGACAGATATTCATATGGATAACCAGACACAAAATTGTGCTCTAAATTTTGAAAGCGTGCATCCATACGGATTTTTACACACTTCACCAGGATGGGAGGCGCAAGATAAAGCTCAAGACACTTGACACCATAAACCAATTTACACCTCTGGCTGGAGGGAAGGGGTAAGGTTAAGAATTTGGCATGAGGGGGTACCCTTTCAATGTTTGCCTCAGGCAGCAGGAAAGCTATGTGCTCCCCTGCCCCTTGCCAACAAGCACTGAGGGACGGGGACCCAAGCTGAACTCTTGCACCAGGGCCCATGAGCTTTTAGCTATGCCCCTGGTATGGATGCACCCTTTCAAAATTTAGAGCACAATTTTGTGTCAGTAGCATTGTTATCTGGCACTCCACTAATCATTTTAGTTTTCTCACTCTTGTACCACGTCTGCTAGTCAGAGCCCTGTAGTGTGAGCAGCATTCTGCCATTGGCTTCAGTCTTGGTTTCTACTTTGGTACTCCTTGGCGCCTCCTATTCCCTACCGTTTTCCCCGTCAGATTTCCACCTATTTTTTTCCTTGCATCCCTCCATCCGTCATCATTCCTCTATACTTTTGTTTCCCCCCATCCCACACACCCCACTTTCTCATCCTCTTTTTTCCTCCCCTGTCCAACCCACTCCCGTCCCATTGTTTGCATCATCGTTCATCCACTTTCCCTCACTCACCTCTTGTTTCCCTCAATACTGATGCTCCTTTTTTCTATATTTTTTGTGTCTCAATCTAGTGTACTTTAGTTTTAATTGGTAATACATTACTATTCAACTGTATATGTTAATTCCACTCTGAGAATTTGCGATACCCGCTGATTACTTCAGCTGATAATAGTGAGTAATATATTTTATCTCAACAGAGGGATATCTATTTGATAAGTCAATCATACTGGACAAGAGAGCTGTGCCTACCTTGGTGAATGATTGACATCGCGTTCCATCAATCTGCCTGGGACTTTGTAGCTAGTAGTGCAACGTGCCAGACCTCAGGGGAAACACTTGAGGCTACGCTGGGCCGATGGGGGTAGTAGTTAATTTACTAACGGTTAGCAGAGCCTCCCTGGGCCAGCAGTGCAGTGGATGGGAAGACAGCACTAAATCCTCTGGGGTAATCTCGATTGCAGGGAACACCAGCCAGATAGAAGTAAAGGTGCCTTTGATGGTGTAGGTGTTTAAGGTGCTTTGGTGTGGGACGCTGCTGTAGGAAAACAGCCAATGAGTGTCTATACTTGAATATATACTGGGTTGTTCGTTCCATATGGTGGTCATGCTGTACACAGGTACAGTTTCACTGCTCTCCGTCCCTTCAGCTTTTGGTTGCTCTTTTGGAAAATGGATAAGGAATATTCAGTTGATTCCCTAAGTGGTTCATATGATGATTAATTCCCAGTTGCTCGTTTGTCATTTGTACACTGGACATGTTTACACTGAGCAATGATTGGGGAGAAACTATCATATTAACAATCCTTTGGCTGATCATTGGTCCCTATAAATGTGCCCATTAGTGCTGATGCTTGTGCAATAGAGCCGGATTGGGGTTATGCACTCTGATGCCAATAATGTGCAATGGCTGGCTCAGGTGTAAGTGATAGTTTATAGTTTTGTTCGTGACACAAATTGCAGCATGCACAGGGTACTAACACAGGGCCCTTTAAGTTGTTGTAACTCACGTACCAGGTTAGGAATGCCAGAGTGGTGTAATGTCTCTGTGTGGTAATGGCAGTAGTGTCAAAGGTGTTTCCTATATGGGTACGGCTGGACTCCTGGATCTTGGCTCACAATAAAATGAGTTTGGTGCTAGTAGGAGTAATTGAGGAACTTGCAGCAGTAATTGAGATCCAGACCTTTGGTAAAGTTCAAACTTGTCTTTACTAGTTGCAGCTTTGATCCATGAGAGATACAGCAATAGTATTTGGTCCCAGCAGGTATCGGCAATGTGTTGCAGGAAATTATCTTCTGCTCTATCATGTGCCTGGAGCTTTTGCAGGAAAGGACGTCTGCTTGTTGCTCTGTAATGTGGCAGGAATTTATGTTCTGCACTGACTATCTCTGCACTTCTCTCTTGGGGACTGACTAGCTGAGGAGGAATTTGGCTTCTCCTGGGTCTCTGGTCTGTACTCACAGCTATTGTCTCAGGGTATGCTTCTTCCTGTAACAGGAGATGGCTGCTTGCTTTCTTCCAGCTGAGGCTGCAAGGCTCAGGCTGGGGATGATGATCAATTGTCTCAGCCGAGACAAGATCCTGGCTTTGGATCCCTATATCTGGGAGCTCCCTGGGAGTTAGCTGGGGTAGCTGGCACACTAGCTTAACTTCCTTCTCTCCCCATGAGGCAGGATATGGAATAATCCAGTCTGCTCAGAGAGGGGGGAGCTAAACTGGAATGTACTATTCCAGCCGAGGAAGACTAAACTGGCTTAAAGGGTTTCTACCACTTGCATATCACATATTTGGTGATCAGACACTAGCGATCCGCTAGTGTCTGATGTAGCTTACAAGCTAATTATTACCTTAATCCGTTCGGCCCATATGCAAATGAGCCTCTAGGTGCTATGCAGGCGTTTTTCCAGCACCTAGAGGCTCCGTCTACCTTGCAGTTTGCCGCCCATCGCCTCGCTCCAGCACGCCCATCTCTTACCGTATTCGATCCTCCCCCTGCTTCAGCCTTCAGAAATCCCGCGCCTGCGCCGTTCGTCGCGGCATTCGGCGCAGGCGCAGTCAATGTCTGACCGCTCCGTGCTCAGACATTTCCACTGCGCCTGCGCCGATGTCATCGGCGCAGGCGCAGTGGAAATGTCTGAGCACGGAGCGGTCAGACATTGACTGCGCCTGCGCCGAATGCCGCGACGAACGGCGCAGGCGCGAGATTTCGGAAGGCAGAAGCAGGGGGAGGATCGAATAGAGTTGAAGATGGGCGTGCTGGAGCGAGGCGCTGGGCGGCAAACTGCAAGGTAGACGGAGCCTCTAGGTGCTGGAAAAACGCCTGCATAGCACCTAGAGGCTCATTTGCATAAAGATATAAGTGCTTTTTTTGAGGTATGGGCCGAACGGATTAAGGTAATAATTAGCTTGTAAGCTACATCAGACACTAGCGGATCGCTAGTGTCTGATCACCAAATATGTGATATGCAAGTGGTAGAAACCCTTTAAGTCCCTGCTAACACATTGCTGCCACCTGCTGGTGGACATGAAGAATGACAACAATATATATATAACAAGGCTTTCAATGCACATTCATGAGGATATTATGTGAAATTACACAAGATGACAATGTGAATGCTCTTAAGAGATTGTAGCGGGGTAGAAGAATTTTGTAACACAACTCTGGGGTATTATATTTGCATCTCCATCAACATTGATTTTAGAGAATACTTTTTCAGCTTTTATGTCACACTTCATAGACTTCAAAAATAGAAGCACACATGTCATAAAAGTTCAAAACTGTTTACAGGTGGTTAAGCCTCTGCAAATTGCTCCAGCAGGGCTTATCTATTTGGAAACAATGTTGGACATATTGAAATCCAAATGCACGGCATGAAACCAAAGAACTTAAAAAGTGAACATATATAAAAATGACACAAAAATAATACAATAAAAAATGTAGAGTTTTAAAAGGGTATGTACACAAACATAGAAAAGGATTCTTTACGGTAAGAGCAGTGAGACTATGGAACTCTCTGCCTGAGGAGGTGGTGATGGTGAGTACATTAAAGGAATTCAAAAGGGGCCTGGCTGTATTTCTGGAGCGTACTAATATTACAGGCTATAGCTACTAGAGAGGGGTCGTTGATCCAGGGAGTTAGTCTGATTGCCTGATTGGAGTCAGGAAGGAATTTTTTATTCCCCTAAAGTGGGGAAAATTGGCTTCCTCTGGATCAACTTGCAGAATAACAGGCCGAACTGGATAGACAAATATCTTTTTTTGGCCTTATGTACTTTGTTACTATGTTATGTACTATGTTACTATGTTTTCCAGCTTAATTAAACCAATTACCTGTAACAGTGTGTTAAAAAATCTTAAAAAAAACAAACATGCACCTTTCCAGACAACCTCTGTTCCAGCAATGTGGCTCCCATGTGATCCCCGTTGGACTGAAAGTGATCAGGGTTGCCAACCATCCAGATATTTCCAGATAGTCCATAAATGTACTGTAATGTACTCAACTTTGTTCCTATGTCCATGAAATAAAATAGATGTGTCCATGTATGTTTGTTTTTTTTGTTGTTGTTTTTTTGAGGCTGGTGATATTTGACTAGATTATTTTGGTGGCAATTATGATAATTTTACAGCTCATAGTATATGCTGGTAATGAGTTCTTATCAGTATATTAACCTATAGACATGTATATACATAATCTTTATCATTCAGTATGGCTTGCCAATTTGTCCTAAAAAAATGTTGGCTGTCCGTGATTTTGGGATAAGTTGTCAAGAAAAAAATGAAAATTCTGGTTGGCAACCCTGGAAGCCCTATCTGGGTCATGAAACTGCTGCAGCCAATCAATAACATCAGTGGAAACATTTGCAAAAACTGGCATATCATGGCTGTTATGGAAACACTCCATGTCCACCACCATCCTGCTTTCTGGGGTGGGCACAGGCGCTGCATCTTTCACCCTCTTCCTGCTTCTGAGATCCTGATGCCCCAGTTCCGCCAGTCCTGCCAATCCTACGTGGCTTTTCTTAGAGCAGGTCGTGGCCTGCTCCTGCCAACTAAGTCCATCCTTCCCCTGTTCTTAGGGCACGTTCCCTTGATGACTTTTAAAGGGCCAGCATGCACGCACCCTGATCTGTTCCAGCCTATGGCTGGCCATCTGTGGGTATTTAAGACAACTTCCCCTAGGGGAGGGTGCCTGAGCAATAGAGATATCTAGCTTGCTAGTCTCTATGTAAGATGTGCTGTACTGCCTGACTGTACTAACTTCTGCCCATATTGACCTTTTGCTGCCTGTTGCCTGCTGGACCTGTTTCATAGGCATGTACTCTGCCTTCCCTGACTTCTGCCTCTTTCTTGACTATGAGTATTGCCAGCTTCACACTGGTGTCTCTGACCCCTGTGGTAAACTACCAACTACACCTGGACTTCCGAGAGGTAGCAGCCTGGTGTGTCCCTTGCAGCGAAGACCAGATCCTGTATAGGGGCCAAAGGGTGAAAATCAGGGGCCAGGATAATGTCCTTAGGTCTAGCCCAAAGTTAACCCAGTTTGTTAGCACAGTGATTCCACACCCACAGCCAGTGACAACTTCTCACTGCTCTGCCATGACCTGCAAGTCTTCCACACATGATCACTGAGGCCATTAATTGACTGCAGTGCTCTCATGAACAATAATGGGTCATCATTGCCTCTGGTCTGGTGGAGACCTCTGGGAGCTGCACCACTGGAATGGAGGTCATCTAGAAAGGTCATTAGGGGTTTGTTTGTTTTCTGCTTCTGGCCATAAGTTTTATTCATGAGGCTGTGTCAACTCCTTCTCTGAAAAAAAAACCACTGCATCAACCACGTAATAGCAATGGGTTAAGCTCTGCTCAGCTGGTTTAGCAGATGCTGCAGATAAAATACAATATAGTACTACACAGCACCTAATAAACCATGTAAGGCATAACAGGGCTAAGAAAAGGCATTTTTTTCTGGATAAACAGTTACATTGATAATGTGATTTCTCTGTTTAGGATTTACTCCTGATTTTGGCAAAACAATAAAAATCCATGCAAAACTGCATCAAAAGTTCACTGTGAGAAGTATTGGGGTCATTTATCAAACTGGTGTAAATTAGAACTAGTTAGTTGCCCATAGCAACCAATCAGATTCTACCTTTCATTTTTGACAGCTCCAGTTTAATAAATTACCCCATATGTACTGTATATTAATTTGGAAGCAGTGGACTTTATAATATGAACAGGCAGTTATTATGAACTATATAAAAACGTGTTGTATTAAAATATATTAAACCCGTTTTTAAAAACTACTTATGTTCAAAGCTCATGAACATGGTAATGTCATGTGCACAGACTCTTTACAATGACATCTGTAGTCCCTAGGAGTTTGTGTTATATGCTGCCTCAATGAAGTACCATATTCTGTGTGAGGCCTTATTCACACATCAGTTATTTGATCAGTCTTTTAAATCAGTGACGGGTCCAAAACACAGGAGGAAATCTTTCCATTATACTGTCTCTTATAGCTTTGTAGTATCCACTCCTGGTTTTGGCTCACAATCAGGGGAGAAGTCTTTCTACTTTACCCTTCAAAGCGCGGTCGGCCTTAGGGAGGGGAGGAGCGTGGGGAGCTGAGCGATGAGTAACAGGACCGCAGCTCCTTGAGCCCAAGAATGAGGGCTTCCATCTGTATTGATGGAAGCGCTCATTGCTTCTGGCCTCTGGCAGCTATGCTGTGGGCCCCTGCCCTTGCCCAGGTATGTCTGGTGCTGACGCCAACTTTGCAGAGAAGGTTTAGATAAAGTTAATATTTTTGCCCAAACCTTTTGTTCTCCCAGAAAATAAGATGCTGCCAAAAGTGTCTGGCAATGGTTATTTGCTCTCTCCCATTGAATTCACTTACACATTCGGCTTACCCAAATGTGTTTGTGTATGTCAGAAGGGAGATGCGAGAGAGAGCTGTCAGCCAAACCATCATTCTGCTGATGACTACAGAATGTGTATGGCTGGCTTTAGAAATCATCTAAGCCTTGCTTTATGTGATCAATTGTTTTTGATAAAAACCGTTGTCGAGGTACTGATAAATAGTACATCACCCAAGTTTATCAAGTCCAACCTATAATTCTACTGTGTTGATGGGAGGAAAGCAAAAACCCTTATGACATGGTTGTCAATTACACCATACTAAAGGAAAAAAAATCTGTCTTGAGTACAAATATGGCAATCCAAATGAATCTCTGGATCAGTGGCCTATCTCTAGAAATCTACTACCCATAACTTATGATATTTTGCTTTTTAAGAAAGGAATTAGACTGACCCTTCTTGAAATTGTTCAATAAATCAACCAGCCTAATCCACAGGTTACAATATTGGCAGCATATTAATCATCTGTACTATATAGATCCACATTATGACTGTGCATGAGGGGGAAACTAGTAGTGTTGGTCGAGCACCAAAGTGCTTGTGTGCTTGAGTAGAACACTGCCTGATGCTCTACAGAGCACACAAGTCAGCTTAGGAGTCCCTGCTCTGACTTCATATATAGCTATGTCCATATATGGCATCAATGCTTGGGGACAACTAGTGTATTTAGATCTAATTTAGCCTCTATTTCTGAAAAGTTTCTGGCAGGATTTGAACTCAGAACCTTCTATATCACAGCCAAGAATCTTAACCACTACACTATAGAGCTGGCTGCATGGCCAGTTACCCAAAAAAAAAAAAAAAAAAAAAAAAAAGGGATTCCTATACAGCAGAAGTCTCATATTATTTTGTTTAGCAACTGGCTATGCAGCTCTATAGTATAGTGGTTAACATTCTGGGCTGTAATGCAGAAGGTTGTGAGTATGAATCCCGTCAGAAACAGAGGCTAAATTAAATTTAAACATATATAAGTTTTTAGCCATGATATATTTACATATATCACATTATTATAATGATATATTATTATATATTTAGAGTATATAATATATTATAATATTTGTAAATATATTATGGCTAAAACATCAGTAGTAGTTTCCCACATATTATGCATTCATATATATCTGAAGTATGATTATATATATTTATATACATTTAGTAATTATTATTTTTTTTCAATTACAAAAGCAAATATATAAAATATATACATTTAATTTATCCTCCATTTTTTAAAAGTTTCTGATGGGATTTGAACTCTCAACCTTCTCCATTACAGCCCAGAATGTTAACCAATACACATTAAAGCTGCATGGCTAGTTGCTTTAAAATAAAAAAAAATAAAAAAATAAAAAATCCTATATGAGACTTCTGCTCTATAGGAATACTTACTACTAGTAAGTATTCCTATACAGCAGAAGTCTCTTTTTTTTTTTTTTTTTTTTTTATAATTAACTTGCTATGCAGTTCTATAGTGTAGCGGTTAACATCCTTAGCTGTAATGTAGAAGGTTGCGAGTTCAATTCCCACCAGAAACTTTTCAGATATAGGGGACTAAATTAGAAATGCACTCGAACACACGCGATATTCGCCCAACACTACGAACTACTGTATAAATATTTGACAAAATAGATTGGTCTTAACATAGTATATTTTCATATACCCCATCTACTTTTTTCAGGTATCTTTAAAATTGAAGACTCTGCCCAAGTTGCACGACTTTGGGGAATCAGAAAAAACCGTCCAGCAATGAACTACGATAAACTAAGCCGTTCTATTCGGCAGTACTACAAAAAAGGCATCATCCGTAAGCCTGATGTATCTCAACGCCTTGTTTATCAGTTTGTGCAACCACTATAAAATCTACACAAACAAGGATGTAAAAGAAGATAAGAAATTCTAAAGTGATTAAATGGCTGACAAGACAAAAAACTATGTGTGCTGAGTAACTAGAGGAGCAGGAACATTCTCGTAGAGACTATTTTCTACAGATAATTTTTGACAAACAGCAATATATTCTGCTCTTTGTGATCAAGCCCTGGTGCACATCACACACATGCTGTTTGCAAAATGTCGTGTTTCAAAGGATGTTAAGCAACACAGGATAGTCTGAACTGTGAATTTAGTCTTCTTCACTACATACTTGCTTTACAGGTACTCACTGATGTGAGACCTACTGGACTTAATGACCTTACAGGACAATGGGAGGTGGGAAGAAAGCAGGACAGAGTGACCAAAAGCATTGCAAGCATATAAAAATAAGAGCTAACTGCTATAATATTGTAACACCTACAATATTTGAGCAAAGATTGATGTGAATGAATGTTTGTCAGTTAGTCCATACAAGCTTATGAAGTAATATGTTTTATAAGCATTATTTATTGAAGTAATATAACCTGATAAATTTACCCAGAAAGTGACAATATGGGTGTATGGCTAAAATATATAAATTCATTGTTAGGTACAGACTGCAGAGATAGAGAGGAATGGTGCAAGGTGGCAAAAATGTGATTTCCTATGGGATGCAATCAGTTATTCCTTTGTTTAATATAGATTACAATAATGTCAAATACATTTGATTCAGAAAAATTGTAGGAAAAATGTGTGCTATCTTTATTGTTTCTCACTATTTATGCATATCTGGAATATCTCTTCATTCATCTAAAGATGTTGTAATTGTTTCCCAATTTGACATGTATTAAATTAAATAGCATTTTCATTAACACTAAGTCTAAAGGCCACCATAGATGTATATGGGGGATTCGGGAGGGAGTCAGGAGAGAGTTGTCGGCCAAATGATTGTTCTGCTGACAGCTATTGAATGTGTGTGATCCCCTTTAGGTCTATAAAGTATGTGATGCTTGCAACATTTTACTCATAATAGCAATAATCACATAATTAAAGGACATCTGTCATTAGATTTTTACTTATGAAACTAGCTGACCTGTTACATGTGCACTTGGTAGCTGAAGACATCTGTGTTGGTCCCATGTTTATATGTGCCAGCATTACTGAGAAAAAAATATGTTTTCATATATGCAAATGAGCCTCTAGGGAAAATGGGCTCAGCTCTCTCTGCAAAGGCAATGTCCCCAATCCTTCTAAACGCTCATTTGCATATATTAAAACAACATTTTTCTCAGCCGTGCTGGCACAAGTGAACATGGGACCAACATAGAGGCCTTCAGCTGCCAAGCACACATGGAACAGGTCAGCCAGTTTCATAGGTACAAATCTGCTGACAAAAGTCGTTTAAAAAGTCACTGTTCTTTCACACAATTTCATATACCAAATTTCTAATTCACTTCATATAAAAAATTTCCCTTCATCGACCTAAAAAAAAAAAATCTGTAAATCATGGCCACTAGGGGTCTCACTTCCAGCTAACTTGCAGATAACTGCCTGTTTTCAGGTAAGTTCCATTCCTGGTAACAGAGACTCAGAAGAATGTTGAGAGGAAGCGGGGGCATGTAAGAGCTAGTGGAGAAGATCCTGTGTGTGTGTTCACACTTTAGTTATTTGGTCAGCTATTTACATTAGTTATTGTGAGCCAAAACCAGTAGTGAAGCCTACTCAGAGATAAGGTATAATAGTTTTATTTTCACATGTTCTGTGTTTTTGACCAGCACCTGGTTTTGGCTCACAATAACTGATCAAAATAACTGACCGAATAACTGAAGTGTGAACTGAACCCAAATTTTCTGAGCTGCTTGGAAAAACAAACAAACATAGTAGTAAGTAATTAAAGTGAGGTTAATGCATACAGTACTAGCAGATGGGAGATACCCACTGCTTTAGAGAGAAATGCATCTGGCTGTGCAGCTGAGACTGGGAATAAAATGGCTGAAAGAGACTTTAGGGAAGCACAAACATAACTGTTCCCTCACAGTTATGATTGAAAAAGAAGCACAGCCATTAAACAAACTTTTTCTGAAAACTGAAGTACACTTAAAAGACTGAATAGTCTTTGGATAAATAGTATATATTGCTGTGCATGGGTTTACCTTGCATTACACAGGCACCCGTAAGTATTATAATGGTTGTCATGCATTGGCTAAATCTGTCACTTTTCTTATCAGACACTTTTCAGGTGCCATAACATAATGGGGTATTGTGGATTCACACATAGGACCAGATTTACTAATGTCTAAAAAGTGGTGCAGATTGGCTCAATTTGGCGCAAATGGGATTTCTTTTTTTTTCTTTTTACTTGTTTGATACTGAGAGGGCTAAATGGGAGGGTTATTGCCTAAGACGCGCCATATTGCTCTACAATTCTGTCTCAAGTAAGCCAACTAATGGTTGGTATAGAGCTAGTAAAAGTGTCTATCTCTGCTCCACATTTATCATTCAGCTTGAGCCACTGTGATATATCTAGTGCAGATCTAGACAGTCTGGGCCAGATTTATCTTTTATCTGACAGCTCACTCCACTTTCACATATGGCTAAAGTCAGTTTTAGCCAAGTCAGATTTATGATCGGCCCTTTAAGGCTACTTTCACACTAGCGTTCGATCGGATCCGTTCTGAACGGATCCGATCATATTAATGCAGACGGAGGCTCCGTTCAGAACGGATCCGTCTGCATTATATTGGCAAAAAAAAAGCTAGTGTGAAATTAGCCTGAGCGGATCCGTCCAGACTTTTACATTGAAAGTCAATGGGGGACGGATCCGTTTGAAGATTGAGCCATATTGTGAGTCTGGACGGATCCGCACGCCTCCGCACGGCCAGGCGGACACCCGAACGCTGCAAGCAGCGTTCAGGTGTCCGCCTGCTGAGCGGAGCGGAGGCTGAACGCCGCCAGACTGATGCAGTCTGAGCGGATCCGCATCCATTCAGACTGCATCAGGGCTGGACGGAAGCGTTCGGGTCCGCTCGTGAGCCCCTTCAAACGGAGCTCACGAGCGGACAGCCGAACGCTAGTGTGAAACTAGCCTAAGACTGTAATAAATGTGGTTTGACGGTAGCAGTTTATCCGTCAGTAAGCAGCTTTACAAAAGTCGCACATCTTTACGAAAAAGTTGCTTGTTTTTACGAAAAAGTCGCATGTTCAATTAAAAAGTCTCATAAGAGAAGCATGGTCCTCACTGGAGTGAAATTGCGCATTTTTTTGCGACTTTTTAAATAGTCCTAATAGTAAATCTGTCTAGATATTCATTTGCATAAGAAAACATGCCCACTTTCAGAAAACTGGCGAGCATAGTGCAAAGGAAAAAAAAAGCAAATCGCAAATTTGGGCGCAGTTTTAGCGTTTGCGCATTTCTTTGCGACTTTTTCACTCCATTATTCTGACTTGAGGTAATGATTAATCTGTCCCTCTGAGTTTATGCCAGCTAAAAATCTGGGCCACAGTTTTTAGTTGTGTTTTTCCAGCATTGTTTTGCATTTTTGATGCATTTTTGTGGAAAACAATGCCAGCTTCAGATGTTACAAAAGAGACTATGGGAAATATGAAATAAAGGACACACATGTGTCTTTTGCTACTGCCTATTTTTCAATTTGGTGGCTTTTTTGTGTCACTAGTGGTGTTTCTTTAAATGCAGCATGTTGAGGATTTTTTTTTTCATGAATTTTCATCTCCTATGGCTATTTCAGTGTTTTGCGGTCTGTTTTTCATGGATCCGTTGTTCTGTTTTTTGTTTCCGTTGTGTTTCCGTTTTACCGTTCCATTTTTCCGTATGGCATATACAGTATACAGTAATTACATAGAACAAATTGGGCTGGGCATAACATTTTCAATAGATGGTTTCCGCAAAAAACGGAACAGATACGGAAGACATACGGATGCATTTCCGTATGCATTGCGGTTTTTTTTTGGCGGACCCATTGACTTTAATGGAGCCACTGAACGTGATTTGCGGCCATGTTCTATCTTTGCACGGAACGGAGATAAGGAGATGGAATGCATACGTAGTACATTAATTTTTTTTGGGCGGACCCATTGAAATGAATGGTTCCATATATGGACCGTATACGGAATGCAAAATACGGCCCGCAAAACGGGAAAAAGAAAACGGTAGTGTGAAAAAGGCCTTATAGGAAAAGAATACCTAAAAAAAAAAAAAATCATAACATTAACATTCAGAAATTGATTAAATTATTTATCTATTCAACCAGGACAGGATGAATATTGGTGGAGGCCCCTAGATAAAACATGTTAGAGGGCTAACTTTCATTTTTGGTAAGGATGCATATGAGTTGTATTGCCATAATAATTGCCAAATAATTATGCCCACTATTGCTTTAATAATATCCCCATTTAGTGCCAAAAGAATTACAGCAAACAAGTAATATGGCCATACAATGCCTACATAATAGTGGCACATGGGTCCCCATGCAACAGTTTATAAATATTACAAAAGTTGTCAGCTTGAAATAAATCTGAAATGAACAGTCACAGAAGTTTAGAGTAAACTACTTGACATAGGGATAGGATTCTCTAGGAATAAAGATTTATTTTTAATCTATGGCCAATTGCCTGCCTCTGTAAAGAAAAGATTCATACTTAGGGTACTTTCACACTTGCTTCAAAGTTTTCTGGCACCGAGTTCCTTCCTAGGGGCTCAATACCTGAAACAAACTGATCAGTTTTATCCTAATGCATTCTGAATGGAAAGCAATCCGTTCAGGATGCATCAGGATGTCTTCAATTCAGTCCTTTTACGGTATTTGGATGGAGAAAAAACCGCAGCACACTGCATTTTTCTCTCTGGCCAAAAATCCTGAATACTTGCCGGAATGCCAGATCCGGCATTTTATTCCATTGGAATGTATTAGTTCAGGATCTATTAAAATTACCACATTGACGGATCCGGTCTTCCGGTCTGCACATGCGCAGACCTTTAAAAATGTTTTAAAAAAATTACCAGATCAGTTTTTCCGGATGAAACCGTAGAGACGGATCTGCATCCGGATCTGTCTACAAATGGTTTCTGTTTGCATACAGATTGCTGGATCCGGCAAACGCAAGTGCGAAAGTACCCTTACCTGCTCCATATCACTCAGGTTCTCAATGCTGGCTTCTGCATGTCCATGTTTTGGTCCCCAGACTGTTTACACCTGGTGGTGTATGAGCATGGTCACATGCTCTGCTGTAGCCAATAACATGTGCCACTTGTGGCCATGTAAGTATTAATCTTCTATTTACAGAGGCAGGCTGCCTACACATTACACAATTCACTGAAATAAATGCACCAAAATTATACGCAACTGACAATATTAGCTAATTCCTCAAGCCGATGATAAAAGCTGAGAACTTTGCCAATATCGTCCAGTCAGGAACATATCGGAGCCCCTCATGGACCACGTCACGGTGTCTCAGTACGCATAGGGTCCTACCAGTAACCTGCCCGTGGTGTGTGAACAGGGTCTGAACAGTGCAATTAACTCACATCCAGGCTCTCACATGCCTCCATAGTGGTATCACCAATGCAATGTGAGGTAGGATAAAGCTGTGAGCCACACCCACAACAGACCATGTGACACAGAAGCTACCAGGTGCAAAAGAATGTTACCAACAATATAAAAAGTGGCACATTCTATACACATAAGGACAAAAACTCACTGAAAAAATGCATTTTCACCCATTTAGGCGAGTGAGTTTTTTTCTGCCTACACATTAGGTTAAAAAAAATATTCCTGAATACCCCCTTTTAATATTAAAGGTCCAAATATGCTTTATTTTGCTGTCTATACAGTACAATGAAACCATCACTTTACCTTCTGATTCACAGTTTTCCAATCTTAGGATTCAAAACATTTGCTACAGGAAACGAATCAAATTAAAAAATGCACACGTTGTAGTAAAAGGCCACATGCCTGCACAGTTTTGAAAGTGCTCATTTCCAGTGATGGTCAGTTCGCAGTTTTCGCCAGCGAACACATGCGGGCTGCCATCTATAGTAAGGTAGACTCACCCACCCCACGATGCACAGGTTGGCCCATACATGTGCCTATGTAAGAGGCAGCCCTGAATCAACCAGCAGCATTTCCAGCACTTCTATCTATGCAGACTGTCATGTTTCCCTCTGGCCACCAGAGGCCACTGTGTCTGAACAGGAACCTGAGCTGTGCTGGCCAGAGGCTAAGAAAGAATTAAGGAGTTTTTCCCGGGCTGTTCTGAAGTTGCTGGGGCCTTGCTGAGATAACAAGGATAAATGGACTGCTGAGAGATAACAGTAAAAGACTGGAGCAGCAGGAGGCTATATTAGCTGAGTTTTCCCTGACAGCTATGAAGCTGCACACAGAGGACTTCACCGTGTGTTCCAGAGGAGTGGGACCGTGTGTCAGAGACCAGTACAAACCGGATCCTTGCTGCCAGAGCTGAAACTAGGTGAAGATCTGCATCTGCTGTAACCAAAGAGAGAAAGACAGACAAGCAAGCGACCGGACCTGGAGTCAGACTGCATCTTATTGGATCCAGGAGAATCTGCAGAACTGTGAGTGGCATCGGTGCTTTCCTGTGATAGGTTATTGAGTCAGGGACTTAGTCAGTGCGCTGTAGAAGCGTCCCCTGGGTAGCGGGGCTAGATAGGTAATTGGTAGTAAGAGTAGCTTGTAAGCCGACTGCTTGCTGTTTAGTTCATCCTGTGTATATGCAAAATTAAATTGCCATTGTTGTTGATTTATGTTAACCTGTTCATACCATTCCTGTCTTTGACCCATTGTGCCTCCAGTGCGGTGGTACCGGTTTTCCGTCAGTTTCATTTTGCTCCTTAATAAAGCCGGTTTTTGCTTCAGTTTCCTTGTCTGCTGTACTGTACTTAAATCCTGCCTTGCGGTCTCTCCCTCCTCTGACCGCTACGCCTGTGCCGGGAGCCGGTCATAAATCAAATGCAGTCACCGGGCTTACCTGTGCATCGCCGGACGGGTGTGTCTACCTTACTAAATATGGCAGGCCGCATGTGTTCGCTGGCGAACAATGCGAACTGACCATCACTGCTCATTTCTTTTTGTAAGTAGCCATCCGATTTTAGTGCAGCAAAATGTAAGTGTTTAGGGCTAGTTTCCTGTTTGTGTTTATCAGATCCAGCAGGCTGTTTTGCAGAGATCTGCCCTAGTTGTGCCCGATTTCAGCTGGACAAAAGACACTGTGTGTGACAGTTTTTCTCTGTGTCACGGCTGTAAATGAGCAACAAGAGTGTACACAGAGAATAACAACTGACGGACCCACTCTAGGGAGGAATAAGGGTGACCCCTGCCAGACCCTAAAAGCTCTCCCTAAGCTGCTATGCGCATGTCCGGATCCGAATGGTAGATCGAGACAATGTCTGTACACTTAACTGAGGTGCTGCAGCCGCAGTGCAAACAGATCCGAAGTCAGCAGACGATATCTGAAGTACTCGCATCAGCAGGACACAGATCCAGTGAAGAGAAGTAACACAGGTGAAGACACTCAAGCGAGAGATACAGCTCAAAATGAAGAGTATAATCCGCACCTCTACAAAGGAGGAGGGGTGATTTAAAGGCAGCGAAATCAAACACAGGAGGAACAGCTGGGAGGAAGGAAACCAAAAGTAAAGACCTCATCACAGAGGCGGAGAAACAGGGAAGAGACCTCCTCCTAGCTCTAGTAGTGACATCATCACAGGGGTGTGGAAACAGAGCTATGAGAAGGTCTCAAAGCTCTGGTAGTGACAGTCTGGCTGTGTGTACAAGTTTTTGTCTTTTCAGAAAAAAAGCAGTACATAGGCGAACTGGGAACTTAAAGTGGCCCTGGAAAAAACCTTAAGGTGGGGGGCCAAATTGACAGAATGTAGTGCCAACACAAGTAGACAGGGCCTGCAATATTCTAGTGCAGCACAAAATGCTGCTGCAACAGAACCAAGTAGAACAGTGCAGCACAAAATACTGTTACCCTCACCATAGCATTCAACTGTATCACCATGCTGAGGATAGCGCTAAAGTTGAGTTAGAGCAAAGTCCAGACTTGGTAAAGTTCAATGGTTTTTATTTGAATAAACTCTTATCATCCAAACAATACTTGATCCTTCTCTTGGCTCCAGCAGGCTAAGGGTAAACTGGAAGGTTGAATACTTTGACTTATCTCTCTGTGTGCTAATCTCTGGCTTCAGTCTGGTTATTTTCAGCTCCAGTTACTGTTTATGAGTGAGGTATCCTGTGACCCATTTTGCTGAGTGGAACCATTTTCCCTCTCAGAGGTCCTAAATCCTGCTCCCTAAGCTACTTTTCCAAATCTCTTCAACAGTGAAGAGAAAACACTCCCTCACCACACTATACTGCTTCACTCTCTCACTCCAACTCTCCGCAACCTTTCCCTTGGTAGGAAGTGAGACTAGCCCACTTCTGTCCAAAAGGGGGAGATTAGAAGTTCCATGCTATCAAAATATCTCTCTGCCAGATACACTGTCACCTGATGGACAGGTAAAGGACAGAAAATGAAAAGAAAAACCCATCCACAGCGAGGATGCCAATCATCTTGATGTAATTTATGGAAATAAGATGAGATGGAAAAAGTTATCCAGAGCTTTACGGTGTAAATTAAATTAGCGTAAAAAAGTAAATAAATATATAAAAAATATACAGTGACTCACTTCACTGGGGAGGTAGTCTATGGGATAAGCTCAAGACACCCATAGGCTTAACTCCCCTGCCTGGATCGCTTGTAGAATCTTAGGAAGAATCACAGTCACCACAGAAGGTACTTCTGGAAAATTCCCTTTATTGGGGATAAGGCCTCTTTCACATGAACGTGTGCGCTCCGTGGCCATATCCGCAATACACGGGCGCCGTTCCTTGGGCATTCCGCATCACGGATGGGTCCGCAAATCCGGAGATGTGGAATGGTGCGCAACGGAAGCACGGAACGGAACCTTATGAAAGCACTACAGAGTGCTTCCGTGGGGTTTCGTCCCATACTTCCGTTCCGCAAAAGGATAGAACATGTTCTATCTTTTAGCGATCCGCTGCGGCAGCCCCACATTGGTGTTCATGAAATTCTACCTCACAGTGTATTGGTGATACCACTATAGAGGCATGTTAGAGTCTGGCTGTGAGTTAGTTTCTAGCACTGTTCACACATCACGGGTAGTTGAGTGGTAGGACCCCATGCTTGCTGATTACAGTGACGTGGTGCATGAGGGGCTCCGATATGTTCCTGACTGGAAGATATAGCCAAAGTTCTTAGCTTTGAACATCAGCTTGAGGAATTAGCTAGTATTGTCAGTTGCGTATCATTTTGGTGCATTTTTGTCAGTGATCAGTGGAGTGCAGGCCCCAAACATTAGGCATTCACTGGAGGTATATTAGGCGGTCAGTGGATACCAATTTTACTGCAGGCTAGTGGAGTACACGCCCCAAAAAATTAGACATTCATCTGTTAGAAAAGAACAAGTGATTATGTGGCTGGAGGTATATTAGGCAGTGGATAACAATTTAACTGTAGGCCAGTGGATTGCAGGCCCCAAAAATTATGCATTCGCTCGACAGAAGAGAACAAGTGATTATGTGGCTGGAGGCATATTAGGAGGTCAGTGAATACAAATTTAACTGTAGGCCAGTGGAGTATAGGCCCCAAACAATAGGCATTCGCTGGACAGAAAAGAACAAGTAATTATGTGGCTGGAGGTATCTTAGGCGGTAAGTGCATAACAATATTACTGCAGGCCAGTGGAGTATAGGCCCCAAACATTAGGCATTCACTCGACAGAAGAGAACAAGTGATTATGTGGCTGGAGGTATATTAGGCGGTCAGTGGATAACAATTTTACTGTAGGCCAGTGGAGTACAGGCCTCAAACATTAGGCATTCACGGACAGAAAAGAGCAAGTGATTATGTGGCTGGAGGTATATTAGATGGTCAGAGGATAGGAATATTACTGCAGGCCAGTGGAGCACAGCCACCAAACATTAGACATTCACTCTAAAGAAAATAACAAGCGATTATGTGGCTTGAGGTATATTAGGCGGTAAGTGCATAACAATTTTACTGCAGGCCAGTGGAATGCAGGCCCCCAGAAAATATAAACGTTAATTGAATAATGGATAGTCTTAAAAGATAAGTCTTTAATTAGGTAATATTAAAATGATAGGCTCAACAATTAAATGTGTAATAACACAGACCTCTCATGGAGGACAAAAAGAAGAAAATTATTCCCTGCCAACTACAGTGAACTGGTCAGGTATGAAAAAATGGAGCCAGGAGGTGTGAACACTGGCCCACTCGGAGGAGTGAGTTGGAGAAAAAACAAAGGTGATAGATATATAGAGAAGGAGACAGATGCTGGGTCTCAAACCCTACATTTATCCCTGTGTTCAATCATATGTACTCCTACCGTCTGACCCTAGATGGCCCTCAGACCTAATGTTTGACTGCCCAGCTTCGTCGGAAGTAAAAAGGACCAGTCACTTCTAGGAGATCAGATGCAATGAAATGAAAAGAAAAAATGACGACAAAAGAATTTGTCCCTGTCCCTACGCGTTTCACTGGCTTGCGCCAGATCATCAGGGGACTCAGATATCACCAGGACCTCCGGTGAATAGTGACAGGCAGTATGTGCCTATCTCAGCTATAAATGTTATGCTGCGGCAGCAAAGGACACAATCCTATATGTGACAGGCAGTACTTAGCTTGCTCGGTGTTCAGCTCGGGTCCGGGGTCCGCACCTATCCTGCGTGTGGCAGTGGCAGCGGATGATTCACGCTGGCGTCCTTTTAGAGATGCGCGCGTCCTCTAGGCTCCTCCCCCCCCGTACCATGTGACCGATCACGTGACTGTGACGTATCCGGTCGCGTCACACGTTGTCACGTGATCGAGGGCGGTATCAGGCCGTCCATGCTAATGCGGCCACATCACTCAGAGGTGATTGGTCGCATAGCAGGAGGGGGAAGCGTCTGCAGGTAGAGTCTATTAGTGGCTATGCGGAGGTGAGCCTCTCCCACTCCCCACCATAAACCCTATTCCTGACGAGTCAGGTAAAGGTGCGTCTCTCCCTATTGTCATGGGAGGCGCTACCAAAGGTATTTAGGGCAAGTTAGATATGTAACAGTTTGGATGGCCATTTATAGGTGGTATAGAGATAAATGACCCAAGAACATTGAACATTAAAAACGCAAATACAGTGTGGACATGAACAGATAAATGAATACCTGTATGTATAAAACAGCTCCTCAGCTGTAGTAGAGTGTCATAATTAGTATTTTCATGAATACATCAAAAATTACGCACAAGTAAAGAGATCACAAATGGCGTATGGGATACAAGATGAGATGTATGTACATATGCGGAATGTATACATGTATACATACAAAATAACGCCCAGATGGAGGGATCTCCGATGGCGTAATCTATGTATATGAAATACATAGTGTGGGGGTGTGTCATGGAAATGGACCACTCATAAGGTATAGGTGTATAATCCTATGTTATATACCAAGCTATAGGTGTCCTAATCCTATATAGACACGGAGGATATAGGGGGGGGAGAGGGAACTAGAGGATAAGTCTAAAGAGGATGCAGGTGATGGTAAGAGCTAGTGTGTGGATCTATATTCCTCAATGAACGAGCTGAATGAAAGCTGCTCATTGAGGCCTGTAGGATGGGCAGTTTTAAGCTCAAAAATCCACCACGTCTCTCGCTGTAATATCCTCCTGTCCCAGTTGCCCCCTCTCTTCAATGGGGGGATGGATTCAATACCCATAAAGGTAATGCCTTTAGAGCTACCATTATGGCTAATTTCGACGTGTTTGGCGAGGGGGGTATCCCTTTTGTTCCTGATGTCTCCGAGATGTTCCCCCACTCTCCTACGGAACTCCCTTGAGGTTTTACCCACGTACTCTAGTCCACAATGGCAAGTGGCCTTGTAGATGACTCCCTTAGATCTACAATTCAAGAATTTCTTGATACTGTAGACCTTATTTGTAATGTTGCTTTTGAAAGTACATCCTTTTTTGATGAACGGGCAAGCCACGCAGCCACTGCAGCGAAAGCAACCCACCGGCGGTTGTAGAAGTGGCTGCGTATAAGTCTGTCACGTATCGATCGACCCCTGCGGTAAGTGATGTTAACAGAGGGCGCAACCACATCCTTGACATCAGGATCGAGTAACAGGATGTTCCAATGTTTGGAAATTACCTCCCGTACCTCTTTGGCTGCCCCATCAAAAGTACCGATCAGGCGGATTTGTTTATCCCCTTTGTCTGCCTTGTTAGGGTGCAGCAACTCGGATCGATTTTTCGAACAAGCCATCTGATATGCTGCCCTGAGGGTAGAATCTGGATAACCCTTTGCCTTGAATCTTGTCCGTAGATCATCGGCTTGTGATTTGAAATCTCTCATATTGGAACAGTTCCTCCTCATTCTTAAATACTGTCCCGTAGGGATGCCCCTTTTAAGCGGGAGGGGATGGTGACTGTTCCAATTGAGGAGGGCATTGGTGGAAGTAGGTTTTCTGTAGGTTTTGGTATGAATCTCCCCTTCTCTCCCTCTCATGATGACAACATCCAAAAATGGTAAGGTGTCCTTTTGGACCTCTGACGTGAACCGTAGTCCCACATCATTAATGTTGAGGCTGTCAACAAAATGTTGTAGCTGGTCAGCCTTCCCATTCCACAATAAAAATATATCGTCGATGAACCTGACCCACGTCCCCACCTGTGTGACGACGTGGGCCAGTGAATCACCGAAAACAATATTCTCCTCCCACCAGCCCAGGAACAAGTTAGCGTACGATGGGGCACAAGGGCTCCCCATCGCCGTGCCCCTGAGCTGGTGGTAGAATACCCCATCAAAGAGGAAATAGTTAGATGTTAACGTAAATTCCAGAAGTTTCATGACCATAGCATTATGAGCATAAAATTGTCGGCCCCTAGTCATGAGAAAAGTCTCAACTGCTCTCAAGCCCAATCGATGTGGGATTGAGGAGTATAACGCCTCAACGTCTATTGAGGCCAACCAGGTGTTACCATCAATACATACTCCATCCAAGCGACCCAAAAGGTCACTAGTGTCCCTAATGTAGGATGGCAAAGTCCTCACAAAAGGGGCCAGGATAAAATCAAGGTAAATACCCACATTCTGTCCCAAGCTATTCACCCCGGCCACTATAGGTCTCCCCTTGAGAGGTATGGTACCTTTGTGGACCTTGGGAAGACTATAGAAAGTCGGGATAGTGGGATATTTTTTGAACAAAAAATCAAACTCATCTCCTGAGATTAAGCCAGCAGTTTTGGCCTCTCCCAGGATGTTTTTCAGTGTTGTTTGATAGCCGATAGTGGGATCACTTTTGAGTCTTTCATATGTGTTTTTATCCTTTAACAAATCAAGGCATAGATTTTTATAATCAGAAGTGTCCAAAACCACCACATTACCCCCTTTGTCGGACGATTTAATTGTGATGGTTTTGTCACTAGCCAGATTTTCTATCGCCCTGTACTCATCTTTGGAGCAATTGAATCTGGGTTTCTCCAGAGTCATTTTCTCCAGATCTCGCGACACTTGGTTCAAGAATACATCAATGCAAGAGGGGTCCCCTGTTGGTGGTGTTCTGGTACTTCTATTTTTCAAAGTAGTAAAAGGACCTTTACCCTCCTGCATAGTGCAGTCACTCAGATTAAACAATAATTTCACATCTTGTAAAATATCGGAAGGAATTCCTAATTCTTTACTCTCTTGTCTGTTGATCAAGGAGAAGTGTTTGTGCCATTTAAGTTTTCTGGCAAATAAACTCAAATCCTTGATCCAGTTGAAAAGATTGAAGAAAGAGGTAGGTACAAATGACAACCCTTTGCCAAGAATTGCCATTTCTGCCTGTTCTAGTTTACGTGATGATAGATTCAGTATCTGCCCACACTGTTTTGACTGGATGTCGTTGGGGTTACAGGTTCCTTGCGGTTTCGCAGGTAGTAGGGAATTCCTTGGTCTAAAAAACGTACACCGCTGTTATCGTACGAACCCCGTGACCCACTATTATCATAGGTATTCCGTGGTCCTCTACCCCTTCTGCGACCGCGACCTCTCCCTCGATTTACTTGGTTACCCTCCTTTTCGCTTTCAGAAATCTCAGTTTCACTAGAAGAGATATCAGAATCTAATTTCCCTATTGTTTTTTGGGGACCGCGTTCAATAGTGATATAGACCCTGTTTTCACGAAAGTCTTGTAAATCCCTATTGAACTGACGGTGCTTTCTTTCTTTTAGGTGAAACTGAAATTTCTCTAGCGTGATCTTAAGTTGTGCCTCTTTGTTCGCAAAATCTGGTTCTTGTTTAAGTTTATTGGTCACCTCAATCTGTTCTTTAAGCTTACTGTCCAGTAGGTTCAGATTGATACGTTCTTCCTCCAGCAGGAGTGTCATAAACCTCAGGGAACTTTTCGTGGCTTCCTCCTCCCATTTAACCATTAGTGCAGAACTTCTGCATCTATTGGCTGGAGTGAGCGAGATTCTGAGACCCCTGGGAACTATCTCATGCTTCAGATAATTCTCCAGGGATTGAATCTCCCACCAGGAGCTGATCTGTTCCTTGAACGTTTTTGTCAGATCCTTGAAGGCTGTCTTAAAGGAGGGAGTATATCTTTTTAAAGTCAATGTTTTTTCAGAAAATACGTCATTTGCCTCTGTTAACCAAGAATTCCTATCCAAACCTGTCGCCAAAAAACCTGCCATACCCTAAGAATTGGAATAGTAAATGAACACAACCTATAATAGGAAGCTGGTCACACTTGTATATAATGACGCCCAAAGTATATAAACGTTAATTGAATAATGGATAGTCTTAAAAGATAAGTCTTTAATTAGGTAATATTAAAATGATAGGCTCAACAATTAAATGTGTAATAACACAGACCTCTCATGGAGGACAAAAAGAAGAAAATTATTCCCTGCCAACTACAGTGAACTGGTCAGGTATGAAAAAATGGAGCCAGGAGGTGTGAACACTGGCCCACTCGGAGGAGTGAGTTGGAGAAAAAACAAAGGTGATAGATATATAGAGAAGGAGACAGATGCTGGGTCTCAAACCCTACATTTATCCCTGTGTTCAATCATATGTACTCCTACCGTCTGACCCTAGATGGCCCTCAGACCTAATGTTTGACTGCCCAGCTTCGTCGGAAGTAAAAAGGACCTGTCACTTCTAGGAGATCAGATGCAATGAAATGAAAATGACGACAAAAGAATTTGTCCCTGTCCCTACGCGTTTCACTGGCTTGCGCCAGATCATCAGGGGACTCAGATATCACCAGGACCTCCGGTGAATAGTGACAGGCAGTATGTGCCTATCTCAGCTATACCCCAGAAAATATGCATTCACTGGATAGAAAAGAGCAAATGATTATGTAGCTGGAGGTATATTAGGCAGTCAGTGAATAACAATTTTACTGTAGGACAGTGGAGTACAGGCCGCAAAAATAAGCATGCACCTGTCAGAAAAGAACAAGTAATTATGTGGCCGGAGGTATATTAAGCGGTCAGTGGATAACAATTTTACTGCAGGCCATCGGAGTATAGGCCCCAAAAAATTAGGCATTCACCGGACAGAAAAGGACAAGTGATTGTGTGGCGTGAGGTATATTAGGCGGTCAGTGGATACCAATTTTACTGCAGGCCAGTGGAGTACGTGGCCCAAACATTAGGCATTCACCTGTCAATTTTTCTGCAGCCCAGTGGAGTACAGGCCTAAAAAATTATGCATTCACTCGACAGAAGAGAACAAGTGGTTATGTGGCTGGGGGTATATTAGGTGGTCAGAGGATAAGAATTTTACTGCAGTCCAGTGGAGTACGGGCCCTAAACATTAGGCATTCACTGGACAGAAAAGAACAAGTGATTATGTGGCTGGAGGTAAATTAGTCCATCAGTGAAAAACTATTTATCTGTAGGCCAATGGAGTATAGGCCCCAAACAAAAGGCATTTACAAGACAGAAAAAAACAATTGATTATGAGGCTGGAGGTATATTAGGCGGTCAGTGGATAATAATTTTGCTGCAGGCCAGTGGAGTTCCAGCCACAAACATTAGGCATTCATCGGACATTGTGGCTGGAGGTATATTAGACAGTCAATGGATAACAATTTTACTATAGGCTAGTGGAGTACAGTCTCCAATCATTAGGCATTCACCGGACAGAAAAGAACAAGTAATTATGTGGATGTAGGTATATTAGACAGTCAGTGGATATTATTTTTACTGCAGGCCAGTGGAGGGCAGGCCCCAAAAATTATACATTCACTGGACAGAAAAGAACAAGTGATTACGTGGCTGTAGGTTTTTAGGAGGGCACAAGGGTTCGTCATTGACGGAAGGTACTTATCACCGAGATTCCGAGTAATTTCATGTGTCAGCAGCAGCTAGTGCTGTCTGACACTGTTGTTTTACCTAGTATGGCTGTAAAGCCGATCCAGGCCGGTTCTTATTGGGAGCAGCCAAAATGCAGGGTGGTTGGCTGTTCCCCATTGATCTTCCATCTGACAGTGGAGCTCTGTCAGGTTTTGCTTTGGGACCTAAACTTTTGGTAACGTGCTGGAGAACCACAGGCTGGGAATGAGGCGCTCTAAAGCCTGCTGTGGATGAATGTGGACTGCCGTGGATAAATCAGCCTGCCAGGTGACATCTTTGTTCTGTGGACTTTGTGCTGTGTGAATTAACACCAGAACTGTGCAAAGTGTTTGTTTTATTTTTTTTCCTTTTGTGTGAATAAACACTAAACTTTTGCTTTAATACCATGTTCTTGCCGCTGTACTGCATCCGCTTACCCTGCCTACCAGAGCAAATCCTTACAATTTGTGGCTTGGAGCAGGCAACGCCGAAATATTTTTGTTTTTCATTTTTGGGCACGGTTATATGTCAATTATCAAACCAGATAAATTCAAACTGTTGTCGCACGACAAAATGGAGGCTGTTGTGAAGGCCCTCATGGAGGCTAATTTGCAGCAGCGAGAAACCAACCTGCACCAGTGAGAGTCTAACAAGCAGCAGCAAGAGACCAACTAGTTGCTGCTGCAACATGTGATGGCTTTGCAGACAGCAGGAGCAACCCCAAGCGTCCACGATGCCTGGAAAGCGGTCCGTGCAGCGATCCCTATGATGACATCCACAGATGACATCGAAACCTACCTGGCAATGTATGAGAAAGTGGCCACCAGGGAAAGGCTGCCCTAGGACCAGTGGGCTGAGGTCGTCACTCCTTTCCTGGCATCCTGGAGTTTCAGCGGGTGTATTTCGACTTGTCAGATGACTACGCAAAGGTAAAAGGTGAGATTTTGGCAAGACTGGGGGTGAATGTGCTGGTCACGATGAGAGGAGAGAAGAAATAACAAAGTTGCGGCACTCACCGGAGTACTGGTTGCTACTTTATTCAGGCTTCCTTAGAAGACAACACATGAAGGATCCAGGGGCGGACACAATGTTGCAAGTGGCGACGGCCGTTTTGCGCGTGGGATTGCGCTTCCTCAGGCTGCTGTATACTTCATCGCGCAGGCATGCGCTTTATACAGGCGGACAGGGGACAGCCAGCGCCATCAGCCACTACTGCGCGCCCGTGGATTAATGACATAGATTAAAAATAGTCCTCTCTCAGCAGTCTCACCAAAGAAAAACCGTTGGTCACATTTAGAAATTGCCCCACGCTCAAGGACAAACTTGTCAGGAGTGTATTTTCTATGCCTAAGGCTGGGTTCACACCTGAGCATTTTACAGCGCGTTTCTACACGCTGTAAAACGCTCAACATGGAGAAACCAATGATTCCCTATGGGAATGGTTCTCACCTGGGCTTTTTACAGCGCGTACGATCGCGCTGTAAAACGCCAGACGCCCAAGAAGTACATGAGCTTCTTTGGGGCGTCTTGTTGCGCGTTCCCATACATAGACTTTCTGGAATGCGCGACAATGGGCGTTCGCTTGTCTCTGTATGCGAGATTGCAAACGTCGGTACAATCGCTCATACAGAGCGCTCCTTTCAGAACGCTCAGGTGTGAACCCAGGGTAAGGGTGAGACCTGGCTTGGAAAGCCTAGGGGCAACTTCAAATGTGGCCACTGTTCATTCTGTGCATTGAACGTCAGCAGCAAACATCTATTGATAGGGGGGATACAACACACCGTACGGGAATTCATAAACTGCCGTACATCTTATGTGGTATACGTAGTTTTTTGTCCCTGCAAACTCTTTTATATAGGCAAAACAATCCGCCCCCTATTTGAACGCATCCGTGAACACGTTGGTTCTATACGGTTGGGCAGAGGTAGCCCACGCCTCATTGACCGCATCCGCACAGCCCATGATGCCCATCCGTGTTGCCTCTCCTTTGCGGGGATTGAGCATGTCCGTCCCATCCCTAGGGGAGGTGACCGGCATCGCCTGCTCCTGCAGAGGGAGGCAAGGTGGATTATGCAAACTGGAGCGATGGGTGCGGCAGGTATGAACGACAAGAACGATATGTCAGTGTTCCTATAATTCGCATGCGTTCAGAGTAGAGGGGCGATTATTCACATGATGCGATTTTTTGCACTTGCGATTTTGTGCACTTACGATTCTTTCTGTACCCACGACTCTGCATACTGGCACTATGTGGCTTCTACAGCCCGAATATTATCATTATCTGAATTTCAATGCATCCATCACATTTGAATCTATATCGTGATGCCTAAAACTTCCCCTGCCACTTATGTTTGAATTTGTAGTTTAATCCCACTTGGTGTGGGCATTACTAGGTAATTTGTATCCAATTTTGTGCTCATTAACTCGTTTTTAACATCCACCCTTGTACCTGCTGCTTGCATATTTTTAATCTATGTCATTAATCCACGGGCGCGCAGTAGTGGCTGACGGCGCCGGCCGTCCCCTGTCCGCCTGTATAAAGCGCATGCCTGCGCGATGACGTATACAGCGGCCTGAGGAAGCGCGATCCCACGCGCGTAATGGCCGTCGCCGCTTGCAACATTGTGTCCGCCCCTGGATCCTTCATGTGTTGTCTTCTAAGGAAGCCTGAATAAAGTACAAACCGGATTCCAAAAAAGTTGGGACACTATACAAATCGTGAATAAAAACTGAATGCAATGATGTGGAGGTGCCAACTTCTAATATTTTATTCAGAATAGAACATAAATCACGGAACAAAAGTTTAAACTGAGAAAATGTACCACTTTAAGGGAAAAATATGTTGAATCAGAATTTCATGGTGTCAACAAATCCCCAAAAAGTTGGGACAAGGCCATTTTCACCACTGTGTGGCATCTCCCCTTCTTCTTACAACACTTAACAGACGTCTGGGGACCGAGGAGACCAGTTTCTCAAGTTTAGAAATAGGAATGCTCCCCCATTCTTGTCTAATACAGGCCTCTAACTGTTCAATCGTCTTGGGCCTTCTTTGTTGCACCTTCCTCTTTATGATGCGCCAAATGTTCTCTATAGGTGAAAGATCTGGACTGCAGACTGGACATTTCAGTACCCGGATCCTTCTCCTACGCAGCCATGATGTTGTGATTGATGCAGAATGTGGTCTGGCATTATCTTGTTGAAAAATGCAGGGTCTTCCCTGAAAGAGATGACGTCTGGATGGGAGCATATGCTGTTCTAGAACCTGAATATATTTTTCTGCATTGATGGTGCCTTTCCAGACATGCAAGCTGCCCATGCCACACGCACTCATGCAACCCCATACCATCAGAGATGCAGGCTTCTGAACTGAGCATTGATAACAACTTAGGTTGTCCTTGTCCTCTTTGGTCCGGATGACATGGCGTCCCAGATTTCCAAAAAGAACTTTGAATCGTGACTCGTCTGACCACAGAACAGTCTTCCATTTTTCCACACTCCATTCTAAATGATCCCTGGCCCAGTAAAAACGCCTGAGCGTGTGGATCTTGCTTAGAAATGGCTTCTGCTTTGCACTGTAGAGTTTCAGCTGGCAACGGCGGATGGCACGGTGGATTGTGTTCACTGACAATGGTTTCTGGAAGTATTCCTGAGCCCATTCTGTGATTTCCTTTACAGTAGCATTCCTGTTTGTGGTGCAGTGTCGTTTAAGGGCCCGGAGATCACGGGCATCCAGTATGGTTTTACGGCCTTGACCCTTACGCACAGAGATTGTTCCAGATTCTCTGAATCTTCGGATGATGTTATGCACAGTTGATGATGATGGATGCAAAGTCAATTTTTCGCTGGGTAACACCTTTCTGATATTGCTCCACTATCTTTCTGCGCAACATTGTGGGAATTGGTGATCCTCTACCCATCTTGGCTTCTGAGAGACACTGCCACTCTGAGTAGCTCTTTTTATACCCAATCATGTTGCCAATTGACCTAATTAGTGTTAATTGGTCTTCCAGCCCTTCGTTAGGCTCAAATTTACTTTTTCCAGCCTCTTATTGCTACTTGTCTCAACTTTTTGGGGATTTGTTGACACCGTGAAAATTTGAATCAACGTATTTTTCCTTTAAAATGATACATTTACTCAGATTAAACGTTTGATCTGTCATCTACGTTCTATTACAAATAAAATATTGACATTTGCCATCTCCACATCATTGCATTCAGTTTTTATTCACAATTTGTTTAGTGTCCCAACTTTTTGGGAATCCGGTTTGTAGCAACCAGTACTCCGGTGAGTGCCACAACTTTGTTATTTCTTCTCTCCTCTCATCGTGACCTACAGCCTGAATACCTGTTTTGCTGAGCACCACACAGCGGAGCACATTATACCACATCTACGGTTATTCCATTACTGACGGCCATTCCAGTGGAAGCAGTGCCGCCGTGTTTCCCTCTCTTCGCATATCTTATGGTGAATGTGCTGGTCCAGGCCCAGCGGATGCATCAGTGGGGGTTGAACCCAGCTGAGCCTGTGAGACCCCAGTTTTATAACCTGCTCTACCTTTTGCAAAAGTGGCTACAGCCTGACATGCTGAGCCCCACTGCTATGCTGTACTGGATGTTAGCAGATGTGTTCTGGAGAGCTCTGCCACCGCCTCTCCAGCAATGGATTGGCCAGGTATCTCCAGGTAATGCGCTTGAGATGGTCAACTTGGTGGAGCGCTATGAGGCGACCCGGAACTTGCAGGGGGGTTCTTTTTGGAGTGTGGCAGTCAAATCCCGTAACTCTCCACTCCTGACCTGGCGACTGGTGCCCACCAAACCCGCCCGGGATGTAACCCCTTTGGACCCCGCTCCAATAATCTGCTGGCGATGTCGGGAGCCTGGCCATGTTTGAGCTGACAGTCCGCATCAGGGGGAACCCATGAACACGAACTATGGCTTCCGTCAATCATTGTATTTCCAGGAAACTGTGTGCAGTGGGTGCTCCGAAGTTACTGAATCACCGGTGCTAGGTGAAGGTGGGAAACACTCCAGCGGAGGCTCTATTGGACTCAGGGAGTCTGGTGACCCTGGTTAAGGGCTCCCCTGGTACGGAGTCATGAGTATACTGGCCGTAAAGTCGGAGTCATGTGTATACATGGGGACTTAAAAGACTGCAATGGTGTCTCTGTCCGCGGTTTCCGGCCGGTGGACCCACGAAGTGGCTGTCGCAACCTGTCTACACTATGAACTTATAATAGAGAGAGACTTCCAGGTCTTCTCTGCACTGTTGCCTGTTCTGAGAGTGATTTATACCCATGAGACAGGTGTAACCCTAGCAGAGTGGCCTGGCTCAGGGAGGAGACCAGAACCCTGGGAACCTGAGTTCGAAAGGCCAGCGGGGTGACACATTCCAGCCAATCAGCAGCATACCCTCCCTCCCAGCCCCTCCCACCTACTAGCAAAAAGCAAGGACAGCATCCATCTTAGATTCATTCGGAAGCTGCAGTGTTAGTGAGAGCAGGGACAGTGCAGCTGCTGCTGATTTAATAGGGAAATCGATAGCTAGGCCAGTGTATTCAGTGTCCACTCCAGTCCTGAAAGACTCATTTGATCTGCTGTAAGGACAGCGTCCTGACAGCACCTCAAAAAGCCCTTTTTAGGGCTAGAACATCAGTCTGCTTTTTTTTTTCTGTCTGTAATCTAATTGCAGTTGCCTGCCAGCGTGTCTGTCAGGCCAACAGCGTATACTGTGCCCACTACTGCCAGTGCCCAGTGCCACCACTTATATCTGGTGTCACAGTAGCTTGCATAAAAAACTAAACAAAAACTTTTTTCACTGTAATAGAATTGCAGTTGCCTGCAAGCGTGTGTGTCAGGCCTACAGCGTGTACTGTGCCCACTACTGCCAGCGCCCAGTTGCACCACTCATATCTAAAGTCACAGTAGCTTGCATTAAAAAAATTAATAAATCACTGTAATATAATTGCAGTTGCCTGCAAGCGTGTGTGTCAGGCCTACAGTGTGTACTGTGCCCACTACTGCCAGTGCCCAGTGCCACCACTCATATCTGGTGTCACAGTAGCTTGCACGCATAGTACAACTAATCAGAAAAATACTGACAGGCAGAGGCAGGTCACCCCGCAGGGGCCGTCGTGGTCGTGGTGCTGTGATTTCCTTTGTCCCTAGAATAATGCCCAGTGTTCAGAGGCCACGTACCCTGAACTCAAAATGTTCTGAGGACATAGTTGACTGGCTAACACAGGACACCCAATCTTCTACAGCTTCTGCTCTGAACCTTGACGCACCTCTCAAGTTACCACTCGCCCGCCTGCCTCCACCACCAAGACTAGCACCACAGCTGCTTCACTTGATCTGTCAGAGGAGTTATTTACACATCAGTTGGAAGAAATGAGTGATGCACAACCATTATTGCCAGAGGATGTAGATAACAAAGATATGTCTCAGTCAGGCAACATTACACACATGGACGTACGGTGTGATGATGATGATGTTGTACCCGCTGCTGCTTCCTTTGCTGAGTTTTCAGATACAAGTGAAGCGGTTGATGATGACGATGTGTCCGTGGATGTCACGTGGGTGCCCGCTCAAAGAGAAGAAGAACAGGGGGGAAGTTCAGATGGGGCGACAGAGAGGAGGAGGAGGAGACGAGTTAGAAGCAGGGGAGGTCATCGCAAGGAACTAGTGGCACAGTCAGACAGCATGTATCGGCACCCGGGGTCAGCCAGACAGCACACCAATCAATGCATGCTGTTGCCACCACCAGAATGCCGTCATTGCAAAGCTCAGCAGTGTGGCATTTTTTTGGTGTGTCTGCCTCTGTGTCTGCGATGTGATTTGCAACCTGTGCCAAAAGAAACAGAGTCGTGGGAAGTCCAACACCCACCTAGGTACAACTGCTTTGCGAAGGCACATGATCTCACATCACAAACGCCTATGGGATCAACACATGATGACGAGTACAAGCAGCACACAAACTCAAAGCCACCATCCTCCTCCTGGTCCAGCATCTTAAGCCACATCAACCACTGCTGTCCTCCTTGCCCCCTCTCAACCATCCGCTACTCCACCTCTCACCTTGAGCAGTTCCTGCTCATCTGCCCCCACAGTCAGGTGTCTGTCAAGGAAATGTTTGAGCGTAAGAAGCGAATGTCACAGAGTCACCCCCCTTGCCTGGCGTCTGACAGCTGGCTTGTCGGAACTCTTAGCCCGCCAGCTTTTACCATACAAGCTGGTGAAGTCTGAGGCCTTCAAAAAATTTGTAGCTATTGGGACACCACAGTGGAAGGTGCCCTTTTTACAAAAGGCAATCCCCAACCTGTACTCTATTGTGGAAAAGGAAGTCATGGCATGTCTGGCACACAGTGTTGGGGCAAGGGTCCATCTGACCCCTGATACCTGGTCTGCAAAGCACGGTCAGGGCAGGTATATCACATACACTGCGCATTGGGTAAACCTGCTGATGACTACTAAGCATGGAATGCGTGGCTCTGCAGAGGAGTTGGTGACATCGCCACGACTTGCAGGCAGGCCTGCTGCCACCTCCTCTACTCTTTCTACTCCATCCTCTTCGCTAACCTCCTCGGCTGAGTCCTCTTCTGCTGCTGCGTCTTGCTCCACATCAACTGCACCCCCCCCCGGCTCGCCAGGGGCTATTCCACATCCTGGATACGACAGTGTCATGCCGTCTTGGGGTTGACTTGCCTGAAAGCAGAGAGTCACACCAGACCAGCACTCCTGTCCGCCCTGAACGCACAGGTGGATCAGTGGCTGACTCCACACCAACTGGAGATCGGCAAAGTGGTGTGTGACAACGGAAGCAATTTGTTGGCGGCATTGAATTTGGGCAAGTTGACACATGTGCCGTGCATGGCACATGTGTTGAATCTGATCGTACAACGCTTTGTGCATAAAAACCCAGGCTTACAGGACATCCTCAAGCAGGCCAGGAAGGTGTGTGGCCATTTCAGGCATTCCTACACGGTCATGGCGCACTTTTCAGATATTCAGCGGCGCTTGATTTGCAACAGCCCGACGCGTTGGAATTCAACACTCCTAATGTTCGACCGCCTGCTCCAACAAGAAAAAGCCGTCAACGAGTATTTGTATGACCGGGGTGCTAGGACAGCATCTGCGGAGCTGGGTATTTTTTTTGCCACGTTACTGGACGCTCATGCGCAATGCCTGTAGGCTCATGCATCCTTTTGAGGAGGTGACAAACCTAGTCAGTCGCACCGAAGGTACCATCAGCAACATCATCCCATTTGTTTTCTTCCTGGAGCGTGCCCTGCGAAGAGTGCTGGATCAGGCCGTAGATGAGTGGGAAGAGGAATAGTTGTGGTCACCATCACCACCAGAAACAGCCTTATCAGCATTGCTTGCTGGACCTGCGGCAACTCTGGAAGAGGAGTCTGAGGAGGAATGTGGCTTTGAGGAGGAGGAAGACCAACCACAGCAGGCATCCCAGGGTGCTCGTTGTCCCCTATCTGGTACCCATGGTGTTGTACGTGGCTGGGGGGAAGAACCGACCTTCAGTGAGATCAGTGAGGACGAGGAACGGGACATGAGTAGCTCGGCATCCAACCTGGTGCAAATGGGGTCTTTCATGCTGTTGTGCCTGTTGAGAGACCCTTGTATAAAAAGGCTGAAAGAGAACGACCTGTACTGGGTGGCCACGCTACTAGACCCCCAGTATAAGCAGAAAGTGGCTGAAATGTTACCGAATTACCGGAAGTCGGAAAGGATGCAGTAGTGCCAAAACAAGTTAAAAAGTATTCTTTACACAGCCTATAAGGATGATGTCACAGCACAACATGAATCTAACAGGGAAATAGGTGAAAGTAATCCTCCTCCTACTATGACCACGCCAGCAAGGACAGGACGCTTTACAGACGTGTTGTTGATGGAGGACATGCAGAGCTTTTTAAGTCCTACGCATCGCCACACAGCCCTTCGGGGTCCACCCTCAGAGAACGACTCGACCGACAGGTAGCAGACTACCTCGCCTTAACTGCAGATATTGACACTCTGAGGAGCGATGAACCCCTTGACTACTGGGTGTGCAGGCTTGACCTATGGCCTGAGCTATCCCAATTTGTGATAGAACTTCTGGCCTGCCCCGCTTCAAGTGTCCTGTCAGAAAGGACCTTCAGTGCAGCAGGAGGTATTGTCACTGAGAAGAGAAGTCGCCTAGGTCAAAAAAATCTAGATTACCTCACCTTTATTAAGATGAATGAGGCATGGATCCCGAAGGGACTGACAGTGGCCATACATTTGACTAAAAAAAGGCCTGATGAGATGAGATGCCTTGGGCTAAAAATGGTCCACACGCTGCCGTATTTTATCTCTGCATGCCGGATGACTTGCGTGACTTCTCTACCACCAACTAGGGTTCAAGCCACAATGTTTTAGTGCACTTTCTGCCTCATCAAATTTTCCAGCTGCAACAATACCAAATTTTTAAGGCATGTGTACATGCCTAATTTTTCTGGCCTCTGGTGCTGCACTGTGGCTGCAAAAACAAAACAAAAAAAAAAGCCACATACTGTACATGTGTCAATTCCCCTTTGTGATCGTTACCTTGCTGTGGTGAAGGGGGTTGCGCATCACAATGAAGCGATCACCTCTATGAGTGTGTTGGCAATGGCAATGTTGGCACACCCCTGATGATAAGGTCGTTGCTTCATTGTGAACAGACCAAAAGCGATCGGCTGAATAATTTTGCATAGAAATAACAACAATGGGCCCACACTGCAGAATCATTGTTCTCTGGGTCACTTAACTGTCACTGAACTACCTCAGCACGACCATAGGCTTTGAAAAACCGCCATCGCCTGCCCAAATATGCGCACGAACACAGTCATCACTACACCAAGATTGACGCATAGAGGAATAAAATGTATGTCATGAGTGTGTCAACTATTGACAACTCTTTGAGGTTGTCCAAACTCTATTCCATACACGTCCCCTGATAGGGGCCGTAACAGGGATTAAACTGATAGGAATAGTACTACTTAACATACCACTCATATTGGGATTGCACAGTACATTGCTCGGCGCACACGCAGTGCCCCAAATTGGAAGTAAGAGGACCGACCAAGCATCTTTTTCCATCTCCCGGTTCCTAAAATCTATTCCATACACCGGCCCCTGATAGGGGACAAAACAGAGATTAAACTGGTAAGAATGGAGGACAGCCTCTGCGGAACTGAGTATTTTTGGGCCGAGTTACTGAACGCTCATGCACAATGGCTGTAGGCTCATGCGTCCTTTTGCGGAGGTGACAAACCTGGTCAGTCAAACCCAAGGCAACATCATCGACCTCATCCCATATGCATTTTTTCTGGAGCGTGCCCTGCGAAGAGTGCTGGATCAGGCCATAGATGAGCATGAAGAGGAAGAGTTGTGGTCACCATCACCACCAGACAAAGCCTTGTCATCGTCGATTGCTGGGCCTGCGGCAACGGAGAGAGAGAGGAGTCTGAAGAAGAGGAGTCAGAGGAGGAAGGTGGAAGACCAACCACAGCAGGCGTCCCAGGGGGCTTGCTGTCACCTTTCGGGGACCCTTGGTGTTGTATGTGGCTGGGTGGAGGAAGAGACCTTCAATCACGTCAGTGAGGACAAGGAACGGGACATGGCTAGCTTGGTATCCAACCTTGTGTAAATGGGGAGTTTGTGGTTGTGCAAATGGACTGTTTGCAGTTGTTTGCAGTGCGTTAAACGGGGAGTTTGGCCTGTAATAGTTTGGTCTGTCACTGTGAAGCAGGCGTAACCCTTACACTACCTGATCGATACAACATCATACCTGATGTTTTAAAGCACGCTATTCCAAACAATTTAGGAATGTTAGGTGATTTATGCCCTTTATGGATTAAAACCCGATTCTGGTTCAACTACGTAATTTTCCATGGGAGTTTTGCCATGGATCCCCCTCCAGCATGCCACAGACCAGGTGTTAGTTCCCTTGAAACAACTTTTCATTCACTATTGTGGCCAGAAAGAGTCCCTGTGGGTTTTATAATTCGCCTGCCTATTGAAGTCTATAGCGGTTCGCCCGGTTCACCCATTCTCAAACATTTGCGGAAATTCGTGTTCGCCGTTCGAACGGAAAATTTTATGTTCGCAACATCTCTAATGGTAGATGGTGAACCACAACAACCAGGGGCAGAGACGGTGTTCCCTCGTTTTGTGGTTCATCAGGGTATGTTGTTTAGTGTAAACCAGCTGCGAGGTGAATCCATTGAACAGTTGGTGGTGGCCCAGGCTTATCGCAAACTCGTGTTAGAGTTAACCCACCAGCATGTTCTCGGGGGTCATCTGGGAATGCAGAAAACACAGGACAGGATACTACAACGGTTTTACTAGCTCAGTGTGTTTAAGGAGGTGGACGAGTCTTGCCCGACCTGCCAGGCAACTAGCCCCCAGCACCTTTTCCGCAGTCCCTTGGTACCTCTCCCAATCATCGAGGTACCGTTTGAGCGAATCGCTATGGACCTAGTAGGCCCAGTACCGAAGTCCGCTAGGGTACATAACACATCTTGACTGTCCTTGATTACGCCACTCGGTACCCGGAGGCGTTGCCACTGCGACATACATCAGCAAAACTTATATCTAAGGAGCTAATGGAGATGTTCTCCCGAGTAGGGCTACCTAAAAGGTTCTGACTAACCAGGGGACCCCTTTTATGTCCAAGGTGATGAGGGAACTCTGTAAGTTATTGCATATCAGACAGTTATGGATGTCAGTATACCACCTGCAAACGGACGGTCTGGTTGAAAGGTTTAATAAAACTCTAAAAACCATGTTAAAAAAGGTGGTGTCTAAAGATGGGAAGGATTGGAACCTTCTTCTGCCCTATGTCATGTTTGCTGTGCAAGAGGTGCCCCAGGCTTCTACTGGGTTCTCACCCTTCAAATTGCTTTATGGCATACTCATGGTCTTTTGGAGATAGATAAAGAGCCGCATAAAAGTGTCCTGGAATATGTTGTGAAGATACAACGGCAGATAGAGACCCTTTTGCCTCTTGTCTGTCACAGATGGTGTTACAGAAAACTAGAAGACACAAATGAGATCCGACTGACTTGATCCAAAACTAAGGAACAAAAGGGTAAGCCCTGTAACAACCCTAGCTCTCTCCCTTACTGCTCAGCCTATGCAAAAATCTCAATGGTAGAAAATGGCATACCCTCGTTCCTCGACTGTATGACACCTGAACACCCTATAATAGTGAGGGGACACGACCACCGGCTCCCTACACTTAATACGGAGGGAGTCAGGGTCACCTAGGATCAAGCCCAGAGGAAAACAGAAATAAAGAAACAGACTTATCTTGTGGATGCAGTAGTAACAGCTTCTAGCATCAGCACACTCCAGGAAGTTGTATAAACCGCAAGGTAAGGCAGTATGGGGAGGAGATATATAGGGAGGCAATCACTGCTAATAGATGGCAGCTGGGAGAGGGAGGAGAGATGTCAAAACGAAAGAAAAACAAAAGAAGATCATGCAGAATGTACTGAAGAACATCTAACAGAACTTCTCAAAGATCTGGTGGTGACATTGTCAGGGAGCATATGGAGGCCGCTCAGCGAGCCCAGAGTCAGATCTATAATTGGCAGTCTCGGGTCCGGATCTTTAACTCGGGTGATCGGGTTTTGGTTCTGGTAAGATGACAGGGTCCCTACGACCTAGGGGAAAAAATTGGAGAGGTAAATTATAAGGTACATTAACCATGGAGGCGAAAGCCAGAGCAAGTGTACCATGTTAATTTACTAAAACCTTGGAAAGATAGGGACACCTGTACGGAAGACAGCCCGCAGCCAGACTTGCTTGGGGGAAGAGGTTTCGGCTCCTCTGTCTGATGCAAGGCAAGCAGTTGCCACAATAAAAATTGCTGACAGCCTCTCCTCTAAACAGGCTCAGAAGACAAGGGAGTTCTTTAGTCTGAACATGGACGTGTTCTCGGACCTCCCTGGACGCACTTCCATAATCCAACATGACATTGTCACTGAGCCTAAGACAAAAATCCGGTTAAAGCCATACCGGATACCCGGAGGAAGTGCAGCTCATGCTGCGGCTAGACGTCATTGAGGAATCTAAAAGTGAGTAGGCCAGCCCTATAGTAATAATTCCCAAGCCAGACGGAAAGTTAAATGAAATATCTAAATTCGATGCATATCCCATGCCTTGTGTAGATGAACTTATTGAGAGGTTAGGTCAAGCCAGGTATATTTCTGTTTTGGTCCTCACCAAAGGGTACTGGCAGGTACCCTTGATGGAGGATGCCAAAAAGAAAACCGCCTTCATCACACCAGAGGTGCTCTACTTTGGCTAGGCGGAGTGGACAATCAATCCTTGCCCAATCCGCATAACCATCAAGCTACAACACCGCAACCACTCACAACCAGAACAAGTAAAATCACCAGTGGCCCATCCCGCCAACACCCACAGTTTACTAGGCAATCAGAGGCAGCTCAGTTTACAAATCGCCTACCTCACCCATCGATTAGACCCCACAACCCACCCAGAAAACGATACCAAAGGAATACGTTTCACAATAGCTCTAGGTCAAAACCACTCAACTCAAACAACAAACCCAACTATATAGCTGGAAAGGCCAACACCCCTCCCAAGATACCGTCCTCACATCTTGACCCTATCTACAATTCCCACTCCTCACCCCCCAGCCAGACTAGTCATCCTGAACCAAAACACCCCACCTCTCTCATTACTCAGAACCATACATTAAAAGTCCCTTTGGACCTGAGCCATAAACCACCATCCATCCAATGGTCCATTCCCAATGACTGCGGTCCTACCCCTCCTCTGGATTTACATCATATATCCAACAATCGTCTACAATTTCCTCCCACCACCTTTTGTTCTCTACCAACCACTGCATCCTTGCCTCGTAACTCCAGCCCTCCACCATCCTCCAACACCGTATCACCCACCTCCAAACATGCAATTCAAATCCAAAACCATTCAGCTCTTTCTGAAGATTCTCTAATCACTATCCACAACAACAGTAATCTTGGTATTACTTAACCTTCCGACCAACAGCTGAACGATTCTATAATTACTGTCCATAGCACTAGTAATCAGGACCTCACCAAATCAATCAATCACCAATCAATGACCCCGAAAGCAATATATGCCTTGTGGCATCCTTCAGGGACCACAATGATAACCAATTTTTTCAGGCCAGTTCCGAACAGAGGAATCAAAAGACAAATAAACCTAGAAGAGGACAACGAGGAGGAAGAACAACAACAACAAAAAGAAAGGAAATCCCGGACCCCTCAAAAACAGAACCCGAACCGGTTGAGCCCCAAAAGAAACAAGATGAAACATTAGTGAGGATTTTCAATCTTTCCTCAGATAAACTGCATGAAGCGGAAACGAGTCCTCTACGAAAAAGACTGTCATTCTGTCCGAGTGGTAAGTTCAATGAATTTGACCTTTTCGTCAACCTCAATTCCTATATCTGGAAATTAACACTAGCAAAGCATTTTGAAATACAGACTTTAAAACCAAAGATCACTGAACAATCAGCTACCAATATTACTCAATCTGATGAGACCACGCAAGCCATCAATACGGGACTAAAACCTAAGTCCACTTTTAACCCAATACGCCATAGGGGGAGCCACATTTAAACCTTTTCCGCCCTTGTAACAAAGGATCTCAGAGCCATTAATAAAGATTTGAAAGTCCCGAACAACCTAAACAAAAAAGAAAAAACTGCCCTTAAAAATCTCATGGATAACCATTCCATCGTTATCAGAAATGCTGATAAGGGAGGCGGCATCGTGATCGAAGACCATGATGACTATTTGGCGGAAGCACATAAAATCCTAGGGGAAAAAGAGTACTACCAGATCCTGACTGAGAACCCCCTAAAAGATGATATCAGAAAATTAATGACCCTTCTGGAAACGGCTGAATCCCAGAAAATACAAACCGGATTCCCAAAAAGTTGGGACACTATACAAATCGTGAATAAAAACTGAATGCAATGATGTGGAGGTGCCAACTTCTAATATTTTATTCAGAATAGAACATAAATCACGGAACAAAAATTTAAACTGAGAAAATGTACCATTTTAAGGGAAAAATATGTTGAATCAGAATTTCATGGTGTCAACAAATCCCCCAAAAGTTGGGACAAGGCCATTTTCACCACTGTGTGGCATCTCCCCTTCTTCTTACAACACTCAACAGACGTCTGGGGACCGAGGAGACCAGTTACTCAAGTTTAGAAATAGGAATGCTCTCCCATTCTTGTCTAATACAGGCCTCTAACTGTTCAATCGTCTTGGGCCTTCTTTGTTGCACCTTCCTCTTTATGATGCGCCAAATGTTTTCTATAGGTGAAAGATCTGAACTGCAGACTGGCCATTTCAGTACCCAGATCCTTCTCCTACGCAGCCATGATGTTGTGATTGATGCAGAATGTGGTCTGGCATTATCTTGTTGAAAAATGCAGGGTCTTCCCTGAAAGAGATGACGTCTGGATGGGAGCATATGTTGTTCTAGAACCTGAATATATTTTTCTGCATTGATGGTGCCTTTCCAGACATGCAAGCTGCCCATGCCACATGCACTCATGCAACCCCATACCATCAGAGATGCAGGCTTCTGAACTGAGCGTTGATAACAACTTGGGTTGTCCTTGTCCTCTTTGGTCCGGATGACATGGCGTCCCAGATTTCCAAAAATAACTTTGAATCGTGACTCGTCTGACTACAGAACAGTCTTCCATTTTGCCACACTCCATTTTAAATGATCCCTGGCCTCTTCTTTGCACTGTAGAGTTTCAGCTGGCAACGGCGGATGGCACGGTGGATTGTGTTCACTGACAATGGTTTCTGGAAGTATTCCTGAGCCCATTCTGTGATTTCCTTTTACAGTAGTATTCCTGTTTGTGGTGCAGTGTCGTTTAAGGGCCCGGAGATCACGGGCATCCAGTATGGTTTTACAGCCTTGACCCTTACGCACAGAGATTGTTCCAGATTCTCAGAATCTTCGGATGATGTTATGCACAGTTGATGATGATAGATGCAAAGTCTTTGCAATTTTTCGCTGGGTAACACCTTTCTGATATTGCTCCACTATCTTTCTGCACAACATTGTGGGAATTGGTGATCCTCTACCCATCTTGGCTTCTGAGAGACACTGCCACTCTGAGAAGCTCTTTTTATACCCAATTATGTTGCCAATTGACCTAATTAGTGTTAATTGGTCTTCCAGCTCTTCGTTATGCTCAAATTTACTTTTTCCAGCCTCATAATGCTACTTGTACCAACTTTTTGGGGATTTGTTGACACTGTGAAAATTTGAATCAACGTATTTTTCCTTTAAAATGATACATTTACTCGGATTAAACGTTTGATCTGTCATCTACGTTCTATTAACAATAAAAAATTGACATTTTCCATCTTCACATGATTGCATTCAGTTTTTATTCACAATTTGCTTAGTGTCCCAACTTTTTTGGAATCCGGTTTGTACTAACTAAAAAGGAGAAGGAATACATTACCATGGATCACCCTAACTTAGCATTGTTCTACCACTTACCCAAAGTACACAAATCTATCAATAACCCACCAGGGAGACCTATTATTTCTGGAATCTCCTCATTAACATGCAATTTATCCTATTAAATTGATATTTATTTTTACAGCAATATGTGGTCCAGCTACCATCCTATCTTAACGACTCCGCCACCTTTAATCACCCTCCTCAACAAGGTGAATTGGAAAAAATATTACATCTGGGCCACACTTGATGTTGCCTCACTATATTCAAACCCACATATAATAGGGATAGACTCTATACGACACTTCTTACAACAAGATGTGAACCTTCCAGCCTCACAAGGACAATTTATTCTGGACGGCATTGATTTTATTCTGAACCACAATATTTTCGCGCCTAGTTTCGCAAATTTATATATGGGGATTTTCGAAGAGCAACTCATTTACAATGAGCACCCTTGGAAAAATAAACTGGTTTTCTATAAACGCTATATCGATGACCTATTACTAATCTGGGATGACAGCCTAGATGAGGTCAATGATTTCACCGCCCATCTGAATAATAATAGTTTCAACCTCACCTTTACAGCCAATTACTCCATGACATCTATTGAATACCTGGACTTAGTCATATCCACCAGAAATAACGCCATTGAAACTAAGACTTTTTTTCAAAAAGGTAAATGGCAACAGTTATCTGGACTACCGGAGAGCGCACCACAAGAAGTGGAAAAACAACATCCCCTTTAATCAGTTTAAGCGTATTCGCCGGAACTGCACAAAGGACGAAGATTTCCAAAGACATAAGGTAATTGAAAAAAGGTTTTATAACAAAAGGTACCCAGGTGGTGTCGCCAAGGAAGCACTACGGCAGGCACAAGATTATACCCAGGAAGACTGCCTACCATCAGGAAGTAAACAATTAGTGGACTAAACAAACTGACCCAGATATCACCAAGAAGTATAAGACTTCCTTCATAACCATGTTTAACACCAACCATACAACTCTGAGAGATATACTCAAGAAACATTGGCAGATATTACAAGCAGATCCTTTCCTAATAAAACATATACAACCGGAGCCACACATAACCTTCAGAAGAGCGAAAACAATTAAGAACCTTATTGCCCCCAGCCGTTTGTGCTCCCAGAAGAAAGACCCCTCTCCCATTCTGAGCCTATTTCCCAAAGTGCTTCCCAAAGTTACAAATGCGGACATGGCCGATGTAAGTGCTGCCTCAACATTTCAACTCGAGTTACCAAGTTTTCCAGTAATGTAACAGGAGAAAACTTCAAAATAAAACACTTTCTAAATTGCTCATCAACATTTGTCATTTACTTACTGGAGTGCACCTGTGGACTGCAATACATTGGCCGTACCACCCTCACCCTAAGAGAGAGGATGAACAAACATCGCTGGAACATCACAAATGGCTTTCTCAAACACAGAGTTTCCTGACACTTCGTCCAGGCACACAATAAAGATCCAGTGGAACTTTCCCTGTTACCCATTGAAGAAATTCCAGTCACCCATGGAAACCGTTACCAGAAACTGAGGCGAAAAGAAATATATTGGATATTCAAACTATAGAACCGTATGGTCTAAATGAATCTGTAGAGACCAACTGTTTCTAAACCCTCAATTTGCAGCTAATCTTCATCATCTTCACTGCACACTTCTACCATTCTCTCGCTCCACATTATCATTCTTATTTGTCCAGTTAGGAAGTCCCTCTCCCTATCCCTCTGGTCAAGCTATTGGGATATTGAATCCCCTATACACCCAACCCTCTCCCTCACTCGTCTTACACGCGACCACACACTGATTCATATCCAATACTCATTCATTCTTCTTCACTCCCATCCAGCCGTACTCCCCCCACATCCAGCATCATTTCCTCCGGTTCCCCCTCCCCCTGTATTATCAGTTGCCCCAACTCCTATCCTTCAGTCCTTTTCCCCAGCCACCATGTCCACTCAAAGTTTTAGATATAGGAATACAAAAAAAAGAGGATTACGGTACAATTGGAACTCTCCGGTCCTGGGGATGGACCAGGAATCGTGAGAAAGGTACCTGGAGTAGAGGTTATCAGAGGCGCCAAGGGGTGGAGATGAGTTCTGTAGAGAACAATATATATATATATATATATATATATATGTATGTGTGTGGGAGTTATGCTCGTCCACAGCTATGGATCAGGATAGGCAGCTCAAGTGTTTCGGTGGGTCAAGGATTGTCCTTGCCCTCCTTTGGAGAGATAAAAGCGGTGCGGAGAGAAAGAAAAAAAGAGGAGCCTTTTGCACCCGTTAAAAAGAAAGAAGAAACACGTACTAGGCACCAAATCACTCGTTCATTAGTCGTACTGAGGATATATTTGGTTCTTATTTGTATATAGAAAAATAAAAAGACCTTCACCTGGGACTAGTGAGAAAGCCAGGGTTTAGAGAGGGGACCACAACCCTATAGTGGTGATATTGACAAATAGAGATTTTAGAAAGAAAATAATAAAAAAATCAGATGCACTCACTTCACGGGGGGGGGGGGGGGGGGGCAGTCACCAGGATAAGCTCAAGACACCTGGGAAAGATAGTCACCCCCCCCCCCCCCCTGTGAAGTGAGTGCATCTGATTTTTTTATTATTTTCTTTTTAAAATCTCTATTTATCAATATCACTATAGGGTTGTGGTAGGCGACACGTGAAGCAACAGACAAGCAGCCCTCACCATGTGGTTGACAACAACACCAAACCGCAGGCAACCATAACCATGGTCGTGACACTTATTGGTTTATTTATTTATTTATTTATTAATTTCCTGCTGCAGCCATCTGACTACCCTTTGCTTTTTTCTTTGTGCTGCTGGCATCCCTAAGGTAAACCCCATTTTTTTCCCCCCCAATTAATACTAACAAGTACAGACCAGTGAAATGAATAACTAAAGGCACAGACTAGGTTAATGAATTTTTAAAATAAACATCACCACTCTATCAATACCGCCATCCATCCACCATAATCCACTATATGTCGCTACATTATATTATACTACACAAGCATCACATCTTACCATATCAGGATGATACTAATGTATGTCATGGTCCAGCAATTTGGACTTCTTTTACACCACATATGTGTGTGTGTATATATATATGTATATGTATATATATATATATATATACACTTTACTAAAACAGTGTTCAATTTGGACATATTCGAGTACACTAATTTCATGCCAGTAGAATTTATTAGAATACTCGTGTTACTGAGAATTTATTTTTGGGCTAGTAATAGGTTCACCAGCTACCCATGACGTGTAATATTCAACGTGCAATATTTTACATCCATTGACTTTTTTTTTAATGTATTTATTTATTTTATCTGCATTTTATTCTATTTATCATAGTCCTATATTTTTATATATATATTCCCCTCCAATTGTGTGGGGTTCTATTTGGCTTCGGCATTTTTGTTGTTGTTTCTTTTTAGACTTGAGAAAGGAGTTATAGAATTCCGAAACTCGTTGTCCACTGAACAATAAATAGCATTTATACCAAAAAAACTCTGAATCGTGGTCGTCCCTGTGCGCCAAAGAGGTACCCTATCGTGGTACCTGATCAATCCTTCATCATGCCCTCAACAGTCCCTAGGAGTTTTGGCAACTCCATCCAAAAGGATTGAACGGGTACCGGCAGCACCGGCCATCCCCCCCCCCCACATTGTGTGTCTACCCTTACGGACGTTGTGCTCACACACACACCCAAAGGTGAGCATATTCCATCCATTACACTTAGCTGATTATTATTGCCTGCTACCCTATGAGTGCCTCTCCCGATTCTCTTTCCATAATTGCTCCTTTTGTCTCTTGTCAGGGAGCATATGGAGGCCGCTCAGCAAACCCAGAGCCGGATCTATAATCGTCAGGCTCGGGTCTGGATCTTTAACCCGGGTGATCGGGTTTTGGTTCTGGTAGACAGTAAATTCCTGGCTAGGTGGCAGGGTCCCTACGAGGTACGGGAAAAAATTGGAGAGATAAATTATAATGTACATCAACCAAGGAGGCGAAAGCCAGAGCAAGTGTACCATGTTAATTTACTAAAACCTTGGAAAGATAGGGACACCTGTACGGAAGACAGCCCACGGCCAGGCTTGCTTGGGGGAAGAGGTTTCGGCTCCTCTGTCTGATGCAAGGCAAGCGTTTGCCACAATAAAGATTGCTGACAGCTTCTCCTCTAAACGGACTCAGGAGACCAGGGAGTTCTTTAATCGGAACACGGACGTGTTCTCGGACCTCCCTGGACGCACTTCCGTAATCAATATGACATTGTCACTGAGCCTAAGGCAAAAGTCCGGTTAAAGCCATACTGGGTACCCGAGGCTCGGTGAAAATCCATCTTGGAGGAAGTGCAGCTCATGCTGTGGCTAGACGTTATTGAGGAATCTAAAAAAGTGAGTGGGCCAGTCCTACAGTCTTAATTCCCAAGCCAGTCTAATGAAATATCTAAATTTGATGCATATCCCATGCCTTGTGTAGATGAACTTATTGAGAGGTTAGGCCAAGCCAGGTATATTTCTGTTTTGGTCCTCACCAAAGGGTACTGGCAGGTACCCTTGATGGAGGCTGCTAAAAATATAACCGCCTTCATCACACCAGAGGTGCTCTACCAATATAAGGAATTACCCTTTGGCCTGCATGGCGCCCCAGCCACTTTTAACATCTAATGGATATTGTACTTCGTCCACATCGACAGTATGCCTCGGCCTACCTGAACGATATTATCATTCACAGTACCAACTGGGAAAGTCACCTGCCCAAAGTACAGGCCGTAGTGGGCTCCCTTCGAAAGGCGGGACAAACAGCTAACTCAAAGAAATGTGTGATATACCGTTAGAGAAGACTAAAAACCTTGGGTATGTCATTGGGCGTGGAGTCATCAAACCCCAAGTAAACTAAATAGAGGTGATACGGAATTGGCTCCGACCTGTCACCTATAGACAAGTAAAGTCGTTCCTGGGAATGGTGGGCTATTATATGCAGTTTATTTTCTATTTTGCCACTTTAGCGGCTCCATTGACAGGGCTCTTGAAGGGTCGGAAGTCCGTGATAGTCCGCTGGAATGACCAGGCGGAAGAGGCTTTCTGTGCTTTGAAGTCGGCCTTGTGTGGGTCCCCGGTTTTGGCAACGCCTGACTTCGAGAAGGAGTTTGTGGTACAGACCAATGCCTCTGAAGTAGGCCTTGGAGCCGTACTCTCTCAGAAAACATATGTGAAGGAACATCCCGTTGTTTTCCTGAGCCGCAAACTTACCCCAGCCGAGACCCGGTACAGTATAGTGGAAAGAGAGTGACTGGCCATCAAGTGGGCACTCGAGTCTCTTTGCTATTATCTGTTGGGAAGAAAGTTCAGTCTGGTGACGGACCACTCCCCTCTCAAGTTTATGAGCCAGGCCAAGGAGAGGAATGCTCGTGTCACCAGGTGGTTCTTGTCTCTACAGGACTTTAAATTCTCTATGGAACATAGGGCAGGCAGGTTACAGTGAAATGCAGATGCCCTGTCCCGGGTACACTGTCTGGAAAGTGGTCACCCCCTCAGGGTTGAACAAAGGGGGAGGTATGTAGTAGGGCGCAAGGGTCCGTCATTGATGGAAGGTACGTGTCGCCGAGATTCCTGGTCTCAGTGAGATAATTTCATGTGTCAGCAGCAGCTAGTGCTGGCTGACACTGTTGTTTAACTTAGTATGGATGTAAAGCCGATCTGGGCCGGTTCTTATTGGGAGCACCCAAAGAGAAGGGTGGGTGGCTGTTCCCCACGTTTCCAGGCCGTGTTTTGGGCTGGGCTATAAAAACCATGCCAACAGTCTCAGCTAGGTGGAATTGATCCTCCATCTGAGAGTGGAGCTCTGTCAGGCTCTGCTTTCGGACCTAAACAGTTGGGACCGTGCTGGAGAACCACAGGCTGGGAATCACGGCGCCCTAAAGCCTGCTGTGGACTGCCTTGGATAAATCAGCATGCCAGGTGACATCTTTGTTCTGTGGACTTTTATTTTTTGTTCTGTGTTTGTTTTATTTTTTTTCCTTTTGTGTGAATAAACACTGAACTTTTGCTTTACTACTGTGTTCTTGCCTCTATACTGGGTTTGCTTACCCTGCCTACCAGAGCAAATACCTACAAGGTATATTAGGCAGTCAGTGGTTGACAAGTTTATTGTAGGCCAGTAGAATACATGCCCCAAATATTAGGCATTCACAGGAAAGAAAAGAAAGAGTAATTATGCGGCTGGAGGAATATTAGGCAGTCAGAGGATAACAATTTTACCGTAGGCCATGGAAGTAAAGGCACCCAAAATTACGCATTTACTAAACAGAAAAGAACAAGTGATTATATGGCGGAGGCATGTTAGGTGGTCAGTGGATAACAATTTTATTGCAGACCAGAGGAGTACAGGCCCCAAACATCAGGAATTCACTGGACAAACATTAGGCATTCACCAAACAGAAAAGAACAAGGTATTATGTGGCTAGAGGTATATTAGGCGGTAAGTGCATAACAATTTTACTGCAGGGCAGTGGAGTGCAGGCCCCAAACATTAGAAATTCACTGGACAGAAAAGAACAAGTAATTATGTGGCCGGAGGTATATTAGGCGGTCAATGGATAACAATTTTACTGTAGGCCAGTAAAGTACAGACCCCAAACATTAGGCATTCACTGGACAGAAAAGAACAAGTGATTATGTGGCTGAAGGTATATCATGCGGTCAGTGGATAACAATTTTACTGTAGGCCAATGGAATGCAGGCCCAAAAAATTATACATTCACTGGAGAGAAAAGAACAAGTGATTATGTGGCTGGAGGTATATTTGGCGGTCAGTGGATAATAATTTTATTACATGACACAGAGACTCCTATTGCTATCTCTTCCTTTACTTAAAACATAGCAGCAAAGAACAAACATTTCAATCAAAATTATAACCATGGTAACCAACCCCTCCCCACTGGCCCAGCATAACAGTCCTGGTCTCTGTCAACTCCTCCTATTTCTTTGCTGCTCTTCTCACAGATAAGTACCGTTTTTGCTCTCCTTATATCTGTGGGCAGACATATACTGTTTTATATTCTGTTTTATATATATCGATTCTGTTTTATTGCGATTTTACCCTATTGTGCTTGGGGTAGTTCCCCCCCCCCCCCCCCCTTCGTTCTGGGGGCATATTTTACAAACCGGATTCCAAAAAAGTTGGGACACTATACAAATCGTGAATAAAAACTGAATGCAATGATGTGGAGGTGCCAACTTCTAATATTTTATTCAGAATAGAACATAAATCACGGAACAAAAGTTTAAACTGAGAAAATGTACCATTTTAAGGGGAAAATATGTTGAATCAGAATTTCATGGTGTCAACAAATCCCAGAAAAGTTGGGACAAGGCCATTTTCACCACTGTGTGGCATCTCCCCTTCTTCTTACAACACTCAACAGACGTCTGGGGACCGAGGAGACCAGTTACTCAAGTTTAGAAATAGGAATGCTCTCCCATTCTTGTCTAATATAGGCCAATCGTCTTGGGCCTTCTTTGTTGCACCTTCCTCTTTATGATGCGCCAAATGTTCTCTATAGGTGAAAGATCTGGACTGCAGACTGGACATTTCAGTACCCGGATCCTTCTCCTACGCAGCCATGATGTTGTGATTGATGCAGAATGTGGTCTGGCATTATCTTGTTGAAAAATGCAGGGTCTTCCCTGAAAGAGATGACGTCTGGATGGGAGCATATGTTGTTCTAGAACCTGAATATATTTTTCTGCATTGATGGTGCCTTTCCAGACATGCAAGCTGCCCATGCCACTTCTGAACTGAGCGTTGATAACAACTTGGGTTGCCCTTGTCCTCTTTGGTCTGGATGACATGGCGTCCCAGATTTCCAAAAAGAACTTTGAATCGTGACTCGTCTGACCACAGAAAAGTCTTCCATTTTGCCACACTCCATTTTAAATGATCCTTGGCCCAGTGAAAACGCCTGAGCTTCTGGATCTTGCTTAGAAATGGCTTCGTCTTTGCACTGTAGAGTTTCAGCTGGCAACGGCGGATGGCACGGTGGATTGTGTTTACTGACAATGGTTTCTGGAAGTATTCCTGAGCCCATTCTGTGATTTCCTTTACAGTAGCATTCCTGTTTGTGGTGCAGTGTCGTTTAAGGGCCCGGAGATCACGGGCATCCAGTATGGTTTTACGGCCTTGACCCTTGCGCACAGAGATTGTTCCAGATTCTCTGAATCTTCGGATGATGTTATGCACAGTTGATGATGATAGATGCAAAGTCTTTGCAATTTTTCGCTGGGTAACACCTTTCTGATATTGCTCCACTATCTTTCTGCGCAACATTGTGGGAATTGGTGATCCTCTACCCATCTTGGCTTCTGAGAGACACTGCCACTCTGAGAAGCTCTTTTTATACCCAATCATGTTGCCAATTGACCTAATTAGTGTTAATTGGTCTTCCAGCTCTTCGTTATGCTCAAATTTACTTTTTCCAGCCTCTTATTGCTACTTGTCCCAACTTTTTGGGGATTTGTTGACACCGTGAAAATTTGAATCAACGTATTTTTCCTTTAAAATGATACATTTACTCGGATTAAACGTTTGATCTGTCATCTACGTTCTATTACAAATAAAATATTAACATTTGCCATCTCCACATGATTGCATTCAGTTTGTATTCACAATTTGTTTAGTGTCCCAACTTTTTTGGAATCCGGTTTGTATATATTTTTTCTCTATAGGTTTCTGTTATTGTCCCCTGTGTGTTTGTTTCCCCTGCTAGGCGCCGTTTATCTCCGTCTCCCCCTCCCCCTTTACATCTCCGGCCTTGTGCCACCCGTTTTCTTCCTACCTTCTCTCTCTCAAGCCACTGCTCTACATTGCGTTCTCATCTTCGGTGGCCGAGATCTTGCGCAATTTCGGCCGCCATTTCTTCCGTCTCCTGTGGCTGGTTCGCGCGTCTCCCCACTCTGCACTCGGCGAGATCACGAGGGAGTTCGCGAGATTTGCCTCACAGAGCTGCCGGAGCTTCCCTGCGGCGGTCGCTTGTCTGTTTAGTTTTTGGCCCCACATTAGCCTCTCATTTTTAGCCCCTTCTTGCTTATATTCCCTGGGGGTGTATTACTATTAAGTATTTGCTGACTCATAGGGACATTATGTCAAAAGTTAGTTAGTGGGGGTGATGCTGTCCCTGAGGTCATGAAGATTACTTCTAATGCCCAGGAGTCAGGGGCCATTTCTAATGATGTTTAAGCTCTAGCAATTCTTCGCTCTGTAGCTGCAGCGATTCAGGCTGCTATGGGATCCATGTCCTCGGCCATTTCAAATTCCATTTCAAATTCCATTTCTGAAGCCCTTATGGCTGGTCCTTCCTCCTCCAAACCATCAGGATCTCAGCCATCTGAGCATGTGTTACCTGCCTCCAGAAACGTTACGACTGGTGGACAAATAGCCACCCAGGATGGCGCGCACCGTTCGCGCAAGAGATCCTACGCCCGCCAGGCAGAAATGGTGACGCAATGGAAATGCGCCAGAGTGCAGCTTAACAGTGTTTCGGATTCCGAACTCGCTTCTGATGAGGAGGCTCATTCCCAGTCTTTTGACTTTGCAGACATGGAGGAGGAGGATCCTTTGGATGCGGACCTGCCGGGTCCATCCACGGTATTGGCTGCACCACTTGTGACTTCCGTTGACGTTCCTTTGGAATCCTCGGCGATGATCTTGGATCCTGCGGGTGAACCTCTCTTTGACCCAGATGCTCTCCATCATCCGAGGTCGGCAGAGTGGCTCCAGTCCTCCCATGTAGCCTGGAGGCCCGTATTCGTCAGCCTCTTTCAAAGGAGGCGTGTAATAAACTTAAGGCTGAGTGCCCCAGACCTATTGTTCCCAACAAGGTCTGTGAGACGCCCGTGGTAGACCCAAAAATGTGTCCGTTTCTATCTAAATCGGGCTGGAACCCTAGGAAAGGCCTGGAATCGGCCTTGAAGTCCTGTCAGGACAAATTGTTGGACCTCAGGTCTCCTTACGACACCTAGCCCGCATCATAGGGCTCCTCTCGTCGTCCATCCAGGCAGTCTTTCCAGCTCCGCTGCACTATCGAGGTATGCAGCGCCTCAAGATTGCCCATCTTCAGTCGGGGGCATCTTACGCGGATTTGATCACCTTGGACATGGAGACCAGAGAAGACTTGACATGGTGGATCCACAACTTGGAGGCTTGGAACGGGAAAGTGATCTTTGGTCCTCATCCGGATTTCACCATAGAGTCGGACGCCAGCCTACTGGGCTGGGAAGCTTACTGCAACGGTGTGACCATCGGGGGACGCTGGTCCGTGGAGGAGTCGGGGCTTCACATCAACGCTTTGGAGATGCTGGCGGGTTCATTTGCAGTTCGCAGTTTCGCAGAACGGCTTATCCAAAGCTTGCATCAGACTGCAGATGGACAACGTCTCGGCGGTTATTTACGTTAATGCCATGGGAGGCACACACTCTACGACTCTGTCCCACTTGGCTCGAGACTTCTGGATGTTTTGTCTGGCCAGAGAGATCACCGTAATGGTGGAGTATCTACCGGGTCTCCACAATACCCACGCGGACTGGAGCTCACATTTTCTGTCGGATTCCAGCGATTGGAGGTTAGACAGCACAGTTTTCTCATCCATATCTTCCCATTGGGGACCTTTCCATATGGACCTCTTTGCTTCCCGTTTGAACACCCAACTTCCACGGTTCTACAGCTGGCGTCCAGATCCAGACGCGGAGGCAGTCGATGCGTTTCTACAGAACTAGTCCGGCCACCTCTCTTACGCTTTCCCTCCATTTGCTATGATTCTATCACGACCGGCGTGCCTATCACATACGTGACACAAAGGGAGGGAAAAGGGAAGGCTCTGTCCAAGGGAGAGGGAAAGGTGGTGACCCCTATCACACCTTGAGGCTGGCACCTGACTGCCCTGACGTCCCTAGACGGGTTCCTCACCCGTACGCCGATCACGTGCCTAAAACCCTGGCTTTCCCTAAGATGAGCCCTAGATAGTGAGTAGGGCGGTGGGAACACTAGTCCGCACCACTAACTTCTAAAGGAAAACACCAAGGGTAGGACAGACAATACAGACAACATATAATCCCAGGTCGGCGACAACCGAAGACAACAAAAAGCCCAACAGGGATCCGGAGGGTAACACTCTGGAACAACAACCAGGATTCACAGCTCCAGTGGGTCAGTATAGAAGTCCAGGCAGGAAGCTCTATATCTGGCAACCAGAGAAGTGAGAGAGGAGAATATAAGGAGATTGGGAGTAACAGACAAGAAACAGCTGAGGAGGAGAAGCTACGGATCCCTGAGTGAGACAAAAAGGATAGTAAGGCAAACACAGAAAACTATCATTAAGAAACAGCGTGATCTTTAGACATAGAGCGCGCAGCCACCCGCTGCGACTTCCTGACCCCGGGTACAACGGAGTCAGACGTGGCTCTTGACACCTTCGTGACAGTACCCCCCTTTCTACGAGGGGCCTCCGGACACTCAGGACCAGGTCTCTCAGGATGAGAGGCATCGAAAGCCTGAACTAACCTGTTGGCATTTACCTCTGACGTTGGAATCCACATTCTTTCCTCGGGGCCGTAACCCCTCCAATGCACCAGATACTGAAGAGAGCGGTGGACCAGACGAGAATCAACAATTTTGGATATTTGAAACTCCAGATTTACCATCCACAATAACAGGAGGGGGTGGCAGTGGTGATGGTTCTAGAGGTGGAACATACTTCTTGAGTAACGACTTATGAAAGACGTTATGGATCTTAAAAGTCTGAGGTAGCTCCAGGCGAAAAGCCACGGGGTTAATGACGGCTACTATTTTGTAAGGACCAATGAACCTAGGACCCAGTTTCCAAGAGGGAACCTTCAACTTAATATTCCTAGTAGATAACCACACATAGTCATTCACTCCTAGGTCCGGACCTGGCGACCGTTTCTTATCAGCCATGCATTTATATTTACCTCCCATATTTTTCAAGTTATCTTGCACCTTCTGCCATACAGATGAAGAAAACCGTTCCTCTTCGGGAACCCCAGAAGACCCCCCCCCCTCTTTGAAAGTACAGAATTGGGGATGAAAACCACATGCACCAAGAAATGGTGACTTGCCAGTGGATTCCTGACGGCGATTATTTATGGCAAACTCGGCTAACGGTAAATATGATGACCACACCTCTTGATTTTCAGACACAAAACACCTTAGATACGTCTCAAGGTTTTGGTTGGTACGCTCAGTCTGTCCATTCGACTGAGGATGGAAAGCTGAGGAAAAAGATAAGTGTACCCCCAAACGGGAACAAAAAGCTTTCCAAAACTTAGAAATAAATTGGGTTTCCCGATCCGAAACCACATCGGAAGGGACCCCGTGAAGCTTCACGATTTCACTGATGAACACCTGAGCAAGAATCTTAGCATTAGGAAGTGCGGGTAACGCAATGAAGTGTACCATTTTGCTAAACCTGTCTACTACAACCAAGATAACTGTTTTACCTGCAGACAAAGGTAAGTCAGTGATGAAATCCGTTGACAGATGTGTCCATGGCCTATTGGGAATGACAAGTGGCAATAAAGACCCTGCAGGACGTGTATGAGAGACTTTCGCGCGTGCACAAGTAGAACAAGTAGACACAAAATCCATTACATCCTGATGCAACCTTGGCCACCAAAACGACAAGACAATAGCTCCAAGGTTGCTTTACTACCCGGGTGCCCAGCAAGTGCCGAATTATGATGTTCCTTTAATAATTCAAGACGCAGGTTTAACGGTACAAACAATTTCTCTGAGGGGCAAGGGACTGGGGCGTCCCCCTGGGCCTCTAACACCTTCTCCTCCAGAACAGAGTGTACAGCAGAGACAACCACTCCTCTTTGTAAAATGGGTACCGGATCACTAACATTACCCCCTCCAGGGAAACTACGAGATAATGTGTCTGCCTTGGTATTTTTTGCCCCAGGACGATAGGTGATGGCAAAGTTAAACCTGGTAAAAAATAGCTACCACCTAGCTTGTCTAGGGGTGAGACGCTTAGCTGATTCGAGGTACAGAAGGTTTTTGTGATCTGTAATCACTGTGATTGCTTCCTCTAAGAAGTGACGCCATTCTTCAAACACTAGTTTAATCGCTAATAGTTCCCTATTTCCAATATCATCGTTTTTCTCAGCTGTAGATAATTTTTTGGAAAAGAAAGCGCAAGGACGCCATTTGCCAGGAGACAGACCCTGAGACAGTACCGCCCCCACTCCCACCTCTGACGCATTTACTTCAACAACAAAAGGCTGGGAGACATCGGGTTGAATTAGAACAGGTGCCGAAGTAAATCTCTCTTTTAGAGAGGAAAATGCAATTTTAGCGGCGTCAGACCATTTAGAAAAATCAGTCCCCTTCCTAGTCATGTCAGTAAGGGGTTTGACGATCACTGAATAATTTTTAATGAACTTTCTATAGAAATTTGCAAAACCCAAAAACTGTTGTAGAGCTTTAAGGTTCATAGGAAGATCCCAATCTAAAATTGCCTGGACCTTCCTAGGATCCATACGGAAACCTAAGGCCTCATGCACACAACAGTTTATTTTCACGGTCCGCAAAAACGGGGTCCGTAGGTCCGTGATCCGTGACCGTTTTTTCATCTGTGGGTCTTCCTTCATTTTTGGAGGATCCACGGACATGAAAAAAAGTCATTTTGGTGTCCGCCTGGCCGTGCGGAGCCAAACGGATCCGTCCTGAATTACAATGCAAGTCAATGGGGACGGATCCGTTTGACGTTGACACAATATGGTGCCATTTCAAACGGATCCGTCCCCATTGACTTTCAATGTAAAGTCTGGAGTTCTTTTATACCATCGGATTGGAGTTTTCTCCAATCCGATGGTATATTTTAACTTGAAGCGTCCCCATCACCATGGGAACGCCTCTATGTTAGAATATACTGTCGGATATGAGCTACATCGTGAAACTCAGATCCGACAGTATATTCTAACACAGAGGCGTTCCCATGGTGATGGGGACGCTTAAGGTTAGAATATACTACAAACTGTGTACATGACTGCCCCCTGCTGCCTGGCAGCCCCCGATCTCTTACAGGGGGCTGTGATCCGTACAATTAACTCCTCAGGTGCCGCACCTGAAGGGGTTAATTGTACTATCATATCCCCCTGTAAGAGATCAGGGCTGCCAGGCAGCAGGGGGCAGACCCCCCCCTCCCCAGTTTGAATATCATTGGTGGCCAGTGCGGCCCCCCCCCTCCCTCCCTCTATTGTAATAAATCGTTGGTGGCACAGTGTGCGCCCCACATCGCCCCCCCCCCTCCCTCTATTGTAATAAATCGTTGGTGGCACAGTGTGCGCCCCCCATCGCCCCCCTCCCTCCCTCTATTGTAATAAATCGTTGGTGGCACAATGTGCGCCCCCCATCGCCCCCCCTCCCTCCCTCTATTGTAATAACTCATTGGTGGCACAGTGTGCGGCCCCCATCGGCCCCCCCTCCCTCCCTCTATTGTAATAAATCGTTGGTGGCACAGTGTGCGCCCCCCATCGGCCCCCCTCCCTCCCTCCATTGTAATAAATCGTTGGTGGCACAGTGTGCGCCCCCCATCGGCCCCCCCCTCCCTCTATAGCAGTAACAACATTGGTGGCCGGTGTGCGGCCTCCCATCTCCCCCCCCCCCCGATCATTGGTGGCAGCGTAGTTCCAATCGGAGTCCCAGTTTAATCGCTGGGGCTCCGATCGGTAACCATGGCAACCAGGAAGCTACTGCAGCCCTGGTTGCCATGGTTACTTAGCAATAGTACAATAGTAGAAGATTCATACTTACCTGCTTGCTGCTGCGATGTCTGTGACCGGCCGGGAGCTCCTCCTACTGGTAAGTGACAGTTCATTTAGCAATGCGCCGCACAGACCTGTCACTTACCAGTAGGTGGAGCTCCCGGCAGGACACGAACATCGCAGCAGCAAGCAGGTAACTATGAATCTTCTACTATTGTACTACTGCTAAGTAACCATGGCAACCAGGGCTGCAGTAGCTTCCTGGTTGCCATGGTTACCGATCGGAGCCCCAGCGATTAAACTGGGACTCCGATCGGAACTCCGCTGCCACCAATGATCGGGGGGGGGGGGGGGAGATGGGAGGCCGCACACTGGCCACCAATGTTGTTACTGCTATAGAGGGAGGGGGGGCCGATGGGGGGTGCACACTGTGCCACCAACGATTTATTACAATAGAGGGAGGAAGGGGGGGCCAGATGGGGGGCGCACACTGTGCTACCACCGATTTATTACAATAGAGGGAGGGAGGGGGGGCGATGGGGGTGCACACTGTACCACCAACGATTTATTACAATAGAGGGAAGGAGGAGGGGCAAGGGGGGTGCACACTGTGCCACCAACGATTTATTACAATAGAGGGAGGAAGGGGGGACCGATGGGCGCACACTGTGCCACCAACGATTTATTACAATAGAGGGAGGAAGGGGGGGCCCGATGGGGGCGCACACTGGCCACCAAGCTATTATTACAATAGAGGGAGGGAGGGGGGGGGGCCGCACTGGCCACCAATGATATTCAAACTAGGGAGGGGGGGGTCTGCCCCCTGCTGCCTGGCAGCCCTGATCTCTTACAGGGGGATATGATAGTACAATTAACCCCTTCAGGTGCCGCACCTGAAGGGGTTAATTGTGCTGATCACGGCCCCCTGTAAGAGATCGGGTGCTGCCAAGCAGCAGGGGGCAGTCTTGTACACAGTTTGTAGTGTATTCTAACTAGAAGCGTCCCCATCACCATGGGAACGCCTCTGTGTTAGAATATACTGTCGGATATGAGTTTTCACGAAGTGAAAACTTAGATCTGAAAAAGCTTTTATGCAGACGAATCTTCGGATCCGTCTGTATGAAAGCAACCTACGGCCACGGATAACGGATGCCAATCTTGTGTGCATCCGTGTTCTTTCACGGACCCATTGACTTGAATGGGTCCGTGAACCGTTGTCCGTCAAAAAAAATAGGACAGGTCCTATTTTTTTGACGGACAGGATACACGGATCACGGTCTCGGCTGCAAAACGGTGCATTTTCCGACTTTTCCACGGACCCATTGAAAGTCAATGGGTCCGCGAAAAAAAACGGAAAACGGCACAACGGCCTTGGATGCACACAACGGTCGTGTGCATGAGGCCTAAGGCAGATAATAGATATCCTAGGAACTGTATTTCCTGAACGGCGAAGACACACTTTTCAATTTTCGCATATAATTTATTAGTTCGTAGGACCTGCAGTACCTGTCTGACATGTACTTCATGTGTTTTCAGATCAGCCGAATAAATTAAGATATCATCTAGGTATATCACCACAAACCTGCCGATAAGATGACTAAAAATATCATTAACGAAATGTTGGAAGACAGCAGGAGCATTGGTCAGACCGAAAGGCATGACTAAATTTTCATAATGCCCCTCAGGGGTGTTAAAAGCTGTCTTCCACTCATCCCCTTCCTTGATACGAATCAGATTGTAGGCCCCCCTAAGATCAAGTATGGAGAACCATTTAGCACCCGCAATCTGATTAAAAAGGTCAGGAATGAGAGGAAGAGGGTATGGGTCTCGGATGGTTATCCGGTTTAGCTCGCGGAAATCTAGGCAAGGACGCAGGCCCCCATCTTTCTTTTTAACGAAGAAAAACCCTGCAGCCACGGGTGAAGAAGAGGGTCTGATGTGTCCCTTAGCCAGACTCTCGGAGATATAATCTTTCATGGCTTGTCTCTCGGGACCCGAAAGATTATATAACCTGGTCTTGGGTAATTTTGCACCGGAAATCAGGTTAACCGAACAATCATAAGAACGGTGAGGTGGTAACTTCTGACAACCCTTTTCAGAAAAAACTTCCTCAAAGTCTGAAATAAATGTAGGTAGGGTAGCTATGGAGGCGACTAAGCAATTGCTATTTAAGCAATTTTCTCTGCAATGCTCACTCCACTCCAATATCTCCCTGGCCTGCCAATCCACCACAGGATTGTGCGCTACCAACCAGGGAAGACCCAATACCACAGGAGAGGGAAGGCCCTCCAGAACGTAACATGAAAGACACTCATTATGATGGTCCCCTACCCGAAGGTGTAAGTTATGGACAATGTGAGTGAGGTTTCTCTGAGATAGAGGAGCAGAATCAATAGCGAATATGGGAATAGGTCTCTGCAGTGTACAGAGAGACAAACCCAAAGTGTGGGAAAAATGGGCATCAATCAAATTTACCCCTGCTCCACTGTCTAAAAAGAAAGAAATAGTCTCTGTCTTAACACCAACAACAATGACCGCTGGCAACACAAATTGAGATGTTCGTATGGAGGAAACGTATACCCCCGGCTGACATCCTCCGCACAGCCTGGGGTCAGTGGTTTCCGACAGTCTTTTGTTTTTGAGAAAGGAAGGACAGACATTAATGAAATGACCCCTTTCCCCACAGAAAAAACAAGCCCCACGCCTACGGCGAGCCTCAGGAGGAGGGACCTGACGAGTAGTTCCTCCTAGCTGCATTGGCTCGTCTAGGTCAGTACAGACTAACTGCTGCTTGGGAGAGGTTACCAATTGCTCAGGAATTTTCAATCTCTCCCTAAGACGTCTATCTATTCTGATAGAGAGGGACATAACAGCATCAAGGGAAAGGGGAGTCTCATATAGCGCAAGTGCATCCTTAACCCTTTCGGATAACCCAGAGCAGAACTGACTCCTGAGAGCCGGGTCGTTCCACTGAGTATCCGTAGCCCACCTACGGAACTCTGAGCAAAATTCCTCTGCTGGCCGATCTCCCTGTAGGAGTCTCCATAACTTTTACTCCGCCAGGGCGACTCGGTCAGGGTCATCATATATGAGACCCAAGGCCCCAAAAAATTCATCCACTGACCGGAGAGCCTGGGAACCAGGGGGTAAAGAGAACGCCCAGGATTGCAAGTCCCCCTGAAGCAGGGAAATAATCCCCACCTGCTGTTCTTCATTACCAGAGGAGTAAGGGCGCAGCTTAAAATATAATTTACAGGCCTCACGGAACGTCACAAACTTGTCCCATCCCCCAGAAAATCTGTCAGGAAGAACAACCTTGCGTTCTGCAACAACCTGGTTACCCATAGCAACCGCTGGGCTTGCGGTCTGCTGCTTTTGCTGCTGTTGCTGGAGGACCGACGCCTTCAATCCTGCCACCTCCAAAGACAGGACTTGAAGTTGTTTTGCCAAAGCAGCAATAGGATCCATACTGGATTCTAAATAGAGAGAGAAAAAAAATGATATTATTATTTTTATTTTTTCTTCACAAAAAATAAGGGCCAGATATAATATCACGACCGGCGTGCCTATCACATACTTGACACAAAGGGAGGGAAAAGGGAAGGCTCTGTCCAAGGGAGAGGGAAAGGTGGTGACCCTTATCTCACCTTGAGGCTGGCACCTGACTGCCCTGACGTCCCTAGACGGGTTCCTCACCCGTACGCCGGGTTTCTCATTAAGAAACAGCGTGATCTTTAGTCATAGAGCGCGCAGCCACCCACTGCAACTTCCTGACCCTGGGTACAACGGAGTCAGACGTGGCTCTTGACACCCTCGTGACAGATTCCCCGTGTTCTGGCTCAGGTCCGCTGTCAGGGTGCAGATCTCTTACTCATAGTCCCGTTCTGGACCACCCAATTGTGGTTTCTCCAGCTTCTGGAGTGCCTGATTCAATGCCCTCTACTTCTACCATTCTTTCCGGACCTCCTATTGGATCAATCAGGTCTGGGCCACCCTCTCGTTCTCGAAAACTCCCTTCGGCTCCTGGTTTGCAGAATTTCGGGGAACCTTCGGACATCGCTGGAATTTCGGAGTCAACTAGACGCCTATTGGACGAGGCATGGGCGCCTGGAAATCCTGGACTGGTTGGTGCTTGGCTAGGCACCTGGATCCCATTACAGCTCCTGTGACAGAGATTCTCCAATTTCTTACATCACTCTTCGATAAGGGTAAGGTGTACCGCACGATCAACTTATACCGTTCTGCCATTTCCGCCTCTCACCAGGGGTTTGAAGGGTGCTCGGCGGTCAGCACCCTCTGGTTTGCCGTCTTCTCAGAGGTTCCCGCCTTTCTCATCCTCCCAGACCTTGTTTCTCCTCTATCTGGGATGTTTTCTCTGTACTGTCCTTGTTCTCCTCATGCGGACCTTTCTCTTCGTCAGCTTTCTGCTAAGTTGGTCTCTCTATTTTGCTTAATCTCTTGCAAAAGAGTCTCAGATGTCCACGCTCTGGATCATGACGCTCGCTCGTTTACTCCGGAGGGTGTCGTGTTTAACATCACGCGGCGCACCAAGACCAACATTCGGTCTGTCTCTTATCCTAGTTTCCCGGATGTTCCTGCTCTTAACGCCGACCCTTCCATCCTGTCACCACGGTCACTCTGGCCCGTTGGGTAAAGTGGGTAATGTACTTGGCGGGAGTGGATACTTCGGTTTTCACGACACATTCCGCTAGAGGAGCTTCGGCGACCTCCATGGCCGTGGCAGGGGCGCGTTTGGAGGACATTATGAGACTAGCAGATTGGTCACACGTATCTACATTTTGGGAGTTTTATTTTCGGCCTTCTGTTCATGTTTTTTTTCCTCTGTAGTAGGTCAGCTTTAAACTTTCAATAGGAGCCTCCATGTCATGTAATAAAATTGCATGATTTTCCTAACTTGTGACGTAAAGTCATGATTTTATTAAGGACGCGGAGGCGAGTATTGCCCTTCCATTGTTGTTACCCCCCCCCCTAGATTTTTGGAAATTGATTACGGATGGTGTCTATATGTTTTGAGTGTTCTAATACCTTGTTATTTTACTGTATGCGCTCGACCATAGACTGCTGAATTGTTTCAATTCATTACAAGGACGTTTTCTACAGTTTTTCTTGTCTCTCTTTTTTCTTAGGGTGAACATGCCGTTTTCCGCCTGCTGATTTTGTTTGACTCTCCAGCATCACTCTTCGGTTACAGAATTGCCGTTCGTTCTAGTTATGGGGCTGCAGTGTTTTGTTCTCACAAAGTTCCAGAAAAATGTCATCATCAAAGAAAGAGGAGGAGTTGACAGAGACCAGGACTGTTATGCTGGGCCAGTGGGAAGGGGTTGGTTACCATGGTTATTATTTTGAAATGTTTGTTCTTTGCTGCTATGTTTTAAATAAAGAAAAAGATGGCAATACTCGCCATAAATCATGACTTTATGTCACGAGTTAGGAAAATCATGCAATTTTACTGCAGGTCAGTGAAGTATAGGCCCCAAACATTAGGCATTCACCGGACAGAAAAGAACAAGTGATTATGTGGCTAGAGGTATATTAGACGGTCAGTGGATAACATTTTTACTGCAGCGAAGTGGAATACAAGAACCAAACATTAGGCATTCACCAGACAGAAAAGGACAAGTGATTATGTGGCATTAGGTATATTAGGCGGTCAGTGGATAACAATTTTACTGTAGGCCAGTGGAGTATAGGCCCATAATATTAGGCATTCATGGACAGAAAAGAACAAGTGATTATGTGGCTAAAGGTATATTAGGTGGTCAGAGGATAATAATTTTACTGCAGGCCAGTGGAGTACAGGCACTAAACATTAGGCATTGATTAGACAGAAAAGAACAAGTGATTATGTGGCCGAAGGTATATTAGGCGGTCAGTGAATAACAATTTTAATGCAGGCCAGTGGAGTATAGGCCCCAAACATTAGGCATTCAGCGGAGAGAAAAGAACAAGTGATAATGTGGCTGGAGGAATATTAGGCGGTCAGTGGAAAATAATTTTACTGTAGGCCAGTGGAGTACAGGCTCCAAAAATAAAGCATTCACCTGTCAGAAAAAAACAAGTGATTATGTGGCTGGAGGTATATTACCTGTCAGTGGATAACAAATTTACTGTAGGCCATTTGAGTACAGGCCCCAAACATAAGGCATTCATCGGACAGAAAATAACAAATGATTTTGTGGCTGTAGGTATATTAGGCGGTCAGTGGATAACTATTTTACTGTAGGCCAGTTAAGTACAGGCCCCAAAAAATAAGCATTCACCTGTCAGAAAAGAACATGTGATTATGTGGTAAGAGGAATATTAGGTGGTCAGAGGATACAAATTTTACTCCACACCAGTGGGGTACAGGCCCCAAACATTAGGCAGAAAAGAACAAGTGATTATGTGGCTGGAGGTATAGTAGACGGTAAGTGCATAACAATTTTACTGTAGGCCTGAGGAGTGTAGGCCCCAAAAAATATGCATTCACAGGACAAAAAAGAACAAGTGATTATGTTGCTGAAGGTATATTAAGTAGTCAGTGGAAAACAAATTTACTGCAGCCAAGTGGAATACATTCCACCAAACATTAGGCATTGACTGGACAGAAAAGAACAAGTGATTATGTGGCTGGAGGTATATTAGGCGGTCAGAAGATAAGAATTTTACTGCAGGCCAGTGGAATATAGGCCTTAAACATTATGCATTGACCGGACAGAAAAGAACAAGTGATTATGTGGCTGGAGGTATATTAGGCAGTCAATGGATAACAATTTTACTGCAGGCCAGTGGATTATACGCCCCAAACATTAGGCATTCACCGTACAGAGAAGAACAAGTAATTATGTGTCTGTAGGTACATTAGACGGTCAGTGAATAACAATTTTACTGTAGGCTAGTGGAGTATAGGCCCCAAACATTAGAAATTCTCTGGACAGAAAAGAACAAGTGATTATGTTGCTGGAGGTATATTAGGCGATCCGTGGATGACAATTTTACTGTAGGCCTGAGGAGTGTAGGCCCCCAAAAATTTGCATTCACTGTGTAAGCCTTGTAACAGGTTGGGCTCCCCAGGACACGGCAAAGTCACAGACAAGAAAAGCGACACTGACACCAGCTTTATATGCAAGAATATAAACTTTACTTTGACAATAGAAATAACACAACAATACAAGTATACACAGACTAAGTTATACCCCAGACCCACAGTCACCGCCCCTGTCCGAAGGACAGGCATAGCCCGATGGCGCACACAGCAGAGCCTGTAAATCGTGCTGTGCTGCTATAGAGGACACACCTAGCCAGTGGCAGACGCAGCAAAGCCTGCAAGTCAATTACTGCGCCGCAGTCCAGTACAGTAAGTCCTAGCAAAACATATAACCCTAACTATCTAACTAATACAAGGCCTAGGTTAGTCTCTGTTACTTCAGGCGCTACACAGTATAATACAATCAGTAACCAGGTCTACTGACCTGAGTCAGTTCTGGGCCTGAGGATGCCGCTTACCCGGGATGGCCACCAACCTCTCAGCAACTGTGCGGCCTTGCTTGATAATAAGACTTCTGTCCATACGCTGTAAATGGTCTTCCTGGAACAATCTATCTTTCAAAGAGCCGGATCCAGTAAGGGGACAACAGCTACTCTCCTTCCTCTGCGTGTCCATTCACTCCCAGACATCCGTAAGCCAGGAGGGAATCGGATTCAGTCTCTCACAGAACAATCTTTCCATCATGTCAGATCAGCTCAGACTTCCTGGTTCACTCAGAAGCAGCCTGCATGAGTCATCAACTGCTTTACATATGCAAGTCCCCGAGTGTGCTGGTTGTAGCTGCAAAACAGTGGCCTGTAGTGCCCGGAATGCCAAATGAAAGTTTCAAAACAATTTAGGCACAAGCATTACACAGGCAGAGCTGTATCACAATCTCACAACTGGACAGAAGAGAACAAGTGATTATGTTGCTGAAGGTATATTAATCGGTCAGTGGATAACAATTTTACTGCCGTCAAATAGAATACAAGTGCCAAACATTAGGCATTCACCGGACAGAAAAGAGCAAGTGATTATGTGGCTGGAGGTATATTATGCGGTCAGTGGATAACAATTTTACTGCAGGCCAGTGGAGTACAGGCCCTAAAAAAGAAAAAGCATTCACCTGTCAGAAAAGAACAAGTGATTATATGGCTAGAGGAATATTAGGCGGTCAGTGGATAATAATTTTAGCCAAGTGGAATACAAGCCCCAAACATTAGGCATTCATCGTACAGAAAAGAACAGTGATTTTGTGGCTGGAGGTATATTAGGCGGTCAGTGGATAACAATTTTACTGCAGGCCAGTGGATTATAGGCATCAAACATTAGGCATTCACTGTACAGAAAAGAACACTTGATTATGTGGCTGGAAGTATATTAGATGGTCAGCGGATACCAATTTTACTGCAGGCCAGTGAATTATAGGCCCTAAACATTAGGCATTCACTGGACAGAAAAGAACAAGTGATTATGTGGCCAGAGGTATATTATGCGGTCAGTGGATAACAATTTTACTGCAGGCCAGTGGAGTACAGGCCCTAAAAAAGAAAAAAGCATTCACCTGTCAGAAAAGAACAAGTGATTATGTGGCTAGAGCAAGATTAGGCGGACAGTGGATAATAATTTTAGCCGAGTTGAATACAAGCCCCAAACATTAGGCATTTATCGTACAGAAAAGAACAAGTGATTTTGTGGCTGGAGGTATATTAGGCAGTCAGTGGATAGCAATTTTACTGCAGGCCATTGGAGTACAGAGGCCAATTATTAGGCATTCACCGGACAGAAAAGAACAAGTAATTATGTGGATGGAGGTATATAAGGCGATCAGTGGATAGCAATTTTACTACAGGCCAGTCGAGTACATGTCCCAAAAATTATGCCTTCACTGGACAGAAAAGAACAAGTGATTATGTGGCTGGAGGCATATTAGGCGTTCAGTGGATAACAATTTTAATGCAGGCCAGTGGATTATAGGCCCCAAACATTAGGCATTCAACAGACAGAAAAGATCAAGCAAATATGTGGCTGGAGGTATATTAAGTGGTCAGAGGATATGAATTTTACTGAAGGCCAGTGGAGTACAGGCCCTAAATATTAGGCATTCACTAGACAGAATAGAACAAGTGATTATATGGCTGGAGGTATATTTGGCGGTAAGTGCAAAACTATTTTACTGCAGGCCAGTGGAGTACAGACTCCAAACATTAGTAATTCACTGGACAGTTTACGGATGATACACGGACATCCATAACTGTTTTTTATGTGAAGCAACTTACAGAGTTCCCTCATGACTTTGGACATAAACGGGGTCCCTTGGTCAGTTAGAACCTCCTTAGGCAGAGCCACTCGAAAAAACATCTCCATTAACTCCTTAGCTATGAGTTTGGCTGACGTATGATGCAGTGGCACCGCCTCCGGGTACCGCGTGGCATATTCAAGGATGACCAGGATGTGCTGGTGCCCAATAGCTGACTTTGGTACTGGGCCTATGAAATCCATAGCGATCCGCTCGAATGGAACCTCAATAATCGGGAGAAGGACCAGGGGACTACGGAAATGTGGCTGGGGCTGGTTATCTCGCAGGTTGGGAAAGACTTGCAATACTCTTCTACCTCTCTGAACACAGTGGGCCAGTAGAACCAAGGCCCAGGCGTCCCCCAAGAACATTTTGGTGGGCTAAACACGAGCTTGCGATACGCCTTGGGCACCACCAGCTGTTCAATATGCTCACCCCCTAGTTGATTTACTCGGTACAGCATCTGCTGTTGAACCACAAAATGGGGGAACATAGACTCGGCCCCCGGTTGTTGCGGCTCACCCTTAACCACTGCTACATTTTCCCAGGCTCCAGATAGAGTCGGGTCCTGGTGCTGTGCTGTACCAAAATTATCTCCGGATACGTTGAGGTCTGCCAACTCCGGACCCGGCGGCAAGTCCTCCACGTCTCCTACCATCACACTTAGCAGGGTTGTCTCCCCCTCCTCCACCGAAGTGGCGGTCACCCCTACCGCTGGCCCTTTGGAAATCTCTCCAAATTATTAATTCATAATGTAGCCCTGTGGCGACGGCCACCTCATGAGTCTACCTGTCGGCCACCGTTGATAGACCAATGCGGTCGGATAGTCCTTTAAGCCCCCATGGATACAGACTACCTTTCAGCCAGTATACTCGACAGGCCGCATCAAGGCAGCTCTTACCAGGGACACCAGGCTCACTGAATCCAGCAGTGCTACCGCCAGAGTGTCCCCCACTACCACCTGGCACAGTTGGTGTCCATGGGCCCTTATGTGTCCAGGCTCCTGAAAATACCAGCAGACCACCGGGGTTGGGTCTGCAGGGGGTACGTCCCGGGCAGATCTAGCTGGCACCAGCCGCCGGGTCTCGGGTGGAGATTTCCGGGTTTGACTGGCCCCTTTCCCAAAAGAACCCCCCTGTAGATTTCTGTTGGCTTTGTAGCGCTCGACCAGGTCGACCATCTCCAAGGGATTACCCAGAGACACCTGGCTGATCCAGTGCTGGAGAGGGTATGGCAAAGCCCTCCAGAACACATCCACCTGCAGACGGTCCAGCATAGCAGTGGGAGTCAAAACGTCAGGCTGCAGCCATTTTTGCAACCGGTGTAACAGTTTATAGTACTGTGGTCTGGCAGGTTCAGCTGGGTTAAATTCCCACTGATGCACCCGCTGGGCCCGGACCAACACATTCACCCCCCAGTTTTGATAGAATCTCACCTTTTACAGTCAGATAGTCAGCCGCTTGATCATCGGGGAGATCATAAAAAACTTGCTGGGGTCCAGATGCCAGGAACGGAGTGACAACCTCAGCCCACTGGTTTTGGGGCAACGTTTCCCTCACGGCTACCTTTTTGAATACCGCCAGATAGGTCTAGACGTCATCCAAGGGGGTCATATTAGGGATTGCCCCACGGACGTGGATGTTGTGGGACGCTCCTGCAGCTTAAAACGCCATCACATTTTGCAATAGTAGCTGGTTAGTTTCCTGCTGCTGCTTGTTAGCCTCCCGCTGCTGCAAGTTATCCTCCAAGAGGGCTTTCACGACCGCCTCTATTTGTCAGGGGACACTGGTTGTAACCTTGCCGGCCTGATATAGGACATGCACTTGTCCCGGGGAAAACCAAAAACTTTTCAGTCTTCAGGCCTGCCTCACTGCGTCTGCCCGCATCCGACACCAAATGTGGGAATTCGCTATGGTAGGCAGGGTAAGCGGATGCAGTACAGAGGCAAAAATAAGGTCGTAAAGCAAAGTTCAGTGTTTTATTCACACATAAGGAAAAACAAGCCAAAAGTAAAGGTGTTCAGTTTGGGTACTTGTTTACATCACAAAGTCCACAGTGCAAAAAACTTTGAAATGGTCAGCAGTTTTCCACCCGCAATCCACAGCAAGCTTTAGAGGCCTTTTTCTCCAGCATGCGGCTCTCAAGACACAGACTCCACAGCTTCTCTGTCATGGAGAATAATCCACCTCAGCTGAATGTGCTGGCTGGGTTTTTATATCCCAGCCAAAACCCGGCCTTGCAACCGCGGGGAACAGTCACCCACCCTGCACTTTGGCTACTCCCAATAAGAACAACCATACTAATAGCTGAAGTGTCAGACTGCAACTGCAAAACTGACACTTCAGGGAAAAACCCGTTTTTTACCTCACCAAGGCCAGGAAATCGGTGACACGTATCTTCCGTCAATGACGGCCCATTGTTCCTTCTTAAAGTATATTAGTCAGTAGATAACAATTTTACTGCAGCCAAGTGGAATATAAGCCCCAAAAAATTATGCATTCACTTGACATAAGAGAACAAGTGAATATGTGGCTGGAGGTATATTAGGCGATCAGTGGATAGCAATTTTAATGCAGGCCAGTGGAGTACAGGCCTAAAAAATGAGGAAAGAACAATTAATTATGTGGCTGCAGGTATATTAGACGATCAGTGGATAACAATTTTACTGTAGGCCAGAGGAGCGCAGGCCCCAAAAAATATGCACTCACTGGACAGTAAAGAATATGTGATTAGGTTGTTGAAGATATATTAAGCAATCAGTGGATAACAATTTTACTGTAGGCCAGTGGAGTATAGGCCCCAAACATTTGGCATTCGCAGGCTCCAAAAATTATGCTTTCACTGAACAGAAAAGAACACTTTATTATGTGGCCAGAGGTATATTAGGCGGTCACTGTATAACAATTTTACTGCAGGCCAGTGGAGTATAGGCTCCAAACATTAGGTTTTCAAGGGACAGAAAAGTACTAGTGATTATGTGGCTAGAGGTATATTACAGTGGATAACAATTTTACTGTAGGCCAGTGGAGTACAGGCCCCAAATATTACTCATTTACTGGACACAAAAGAACAGGTGATTATGTGGCTAGAGGTATATTAAGTGGTCAATGGATAACAACTTTACTGCAGGCCAGTGGATTGTAGGCCCTAAATATTAGGCATTCACTGGAAAGAAAAGAACACTTGATTATGTGGCTGGAGGTATATCAGGAGGTCAGTGGATAAAAAATTTTGTGCAGGCCAGTGGAGTATAGGCGATAAACATTAGGCATTCACCGGACAGAAAAGAACAATTGATTATGTGGCTGGAGGTATATTAGGCAGTCAGTGTATGACAAGTTTACTGTAGGCCAGTGCAGTAAAGGCCCCAAACATTGGGCATTCAACGGACAGGCCCCAGTTGCTTGCAGGCCCCATAAATTATGCATTCACTTGACAGAATAGTGCAAGTGATATTGTGGCTGGAGGTATATTAAGCGGTCTGTGCAGATAAATTTTACTGTAGGCCAGTGGATTATAGGCCCCAACTAGGCATTTACGGACAGAAAAGAACAAGTGATTATGTGGCTTGAGGTATATTAGGCAGTAAGTGCATAACAATTTTACTGCAGCCCAGTGGAAAATAGGCCCCAAAATATAGGCATTCACTGGACATAAAAGAACAAATGATTATGTGGCTGAAGGTATATTAGGCAGTCAGTGGATATCAATTGTAATGCAGGCCAGTGGAGTATACTCCTCAAACATTTAACATTCACTGGACAGAAAAGAACAAGTGATTATGTGGCTGGAGGTATATTAGGCGATCAGTGGATAACAATTTTAATGCAGGCCAGAGGAGAGCAGGCCCCAAAAAATATGCATCACTGGACAGAAAAGAACAAGTGATTTTGTGGCTGGAGGTATATTAAGCGATCAGTGGATAACCATTTTTCCTGTAGGCCAGTGGTGTACAGGTCACAAAAAATAAACATTCACCCGACAGAAATGAACAAGTTATTATGTGGCTGGACGAAAATTAGGCGGTCAGTGGATAACCATTTTACTGTAGGCCAGTGGAGTACAGGCCCATACAATTTAGCATTCACCTGTCAGAAAAGAGCAAGTGATTATGTGGCTGGAGATATATTATGCGGTAGAGGATAAGACTTTTACTGTAGGCCAGTGGAGTACAGGCCCCAGAAAATTTTACATTCACCGGACAGAAATTAACAAATAATTTTTTGGCTAAAGGTATATTAGGCAGTCAGTGGATAATAATTTTAATGCAGGCCAGTGGAGTATAGGCCTCAAACATTTGGCATTAACTGGACAGAAAAGAACAAGTGATTATGTAACTAGAGGTAAATTAGACGGTAACGATAACGATTTTAGCCCCTTAAAGGGAACCTGTCACCGGGATTTTGTGCATAGAGCTGAGGACATGGGTTGCTAGATGGCCGCTAGCACATCTGCAATACCAAGTCCCCATAGCTCTGTGTGCTTTGATACATATGCAAATTACCCTGAGATGAGTCATGTCCCTGACTCATCTCATGTACAAGACTCATCTCAGGGTAATTTGCATATGTATCAAATCGTTTTTATTTTACACACTAAAAGCACACAGAGCTATGGGGACTGGGTATTGCTGATGTGCTAGCAGCCATCTAGCAACCCATGTCCTCAGCTCTATACCCCAAATCCCGGTGACAGGTTCCCTTTAAGGACACATGACGTACTGGTACAGCATGTTTCCCGAGTCCTTAAGGACACATGACGTACCGGTAAGTCATTGGTTTAAAACGGGATTGCGGCGGTCAATCGGAACAGGATGCCCACTGAAATCATTCAGTGGGCATTCTGTCACAACGCCGGGGGGGAAGTCATATGACCCGCTCTGTATCGGTGCTCAGACCTGCGGTTTGCAGTGCTTTCTGCTGTTTCTGATCCCTTGCCCACCTCCTCTTGAATATTCATTGGTGTCCAGTGGGTATACCAGAGAGTCAGCACATTGCTGACACTCTGGTATAAACGGTTGACATCTGTACGGACCGCTGTAAGGAAAGAGTTAACAGTTAGGGAGCTCCCTCTCCCATCGGGGGGCTGCTGTGCCTTTGCAGCCCCCAGACAGGATGGGGTCACATAGGGAGGGAGCCCCCCTCCATCCCCTTCTGCTCAGTTGTGGCAGACGGGGAAGGTTCCCATGGCAACAGGATGCCTTCTCATGCATCCTGCTGTCTATGGTGCTGAACAGATCTGTGCTAAAGGCATAGATCTGTTCAGACTAAGTGTAAGTAAAATACAGTACAATACTCTATATAGATGCTGGGTTTCATCCCTGGTGATGCTCTGCCAGGCCTCTACTGCAACTGTCTTCAGTTCCTGCTTGTTCTTGGGGCATTTTCCCTTCAGTTTTTTCTTCAGCAAGTGAAATGCATGCTCAATCGGATTCAGGTCAGGTGATTGACTTGGCCATTGCATAACATTCCACTTCTTTCCCTTAAATAAAAACTCTTTGGCTGCTTTTGCAGTATGCTTTGGGTCATTGTCCATCTGCACTGTAAGCGTCGTCCAATGAGTTCTGAAGCATTTGGCTGAATATGAGCAGATAATATTGCCCGAAACACTTCAGAATTCATCTTGCTGCTTTTATCAGCAGTCACATCATCAATAAATACAAGAGAACCAATTCCATTGGCAGCCATACATGCCCAGACCATGAAACTACCACCACCATGCTTCACTGATGAGGTGGCATGCTTAGGATCATGAGCAGCTCCTTTCTTTCTCCATACTCTTCTCTTCCCATCACTCTGGTACAAGTTGACCTTGGTCTCATCTGTCCATAGGATAATGTTCCAGAACTGTAAAGGCTTTTTTAGATGTAATTTGGCAAACTCTAATCTGGCCTTCCTGTTTTTGAGGCTCACTAATGGTTTACATCTTGGTGAAGCCTCTGTATTCACTCTGGTGAAGTCTTCTCTTGATTGTTGACTTTGACACACATACACCTACCTCCTGGAGAGTGTTCTTGATCTGGGCAACTGTTGTGAAGGGTGTTTTCTTCACCAGGGAAAGAATTCTTTGGTCATCCACCACAGTTGTTTTCCATGGTCTTCCAGGTCTTTTGGTGTTGCTGAGCTCACTGAGGCGTTCCTACTTTTTAAGAATGTTCCAAACAGTTGTTTTGGCTATGCCTAATGTTTTTTCTATCTCTCTGATGGATTTGTTTTGTTTTTTCATCCTAATGATGACTTGCTTCACTGATAGTGAGAGCTGTTTGGATCTCATCTTGAGAGTTGATAGCAACAGATTTCAAATGCAAATAGCACACTTGAAATGAACTCTGGACTTTTTATCTGCTCATTGTAATTGGGATACAGACGGAATAACACACACCTGGCCATGATACAGCTGAGAAGCCAATTGTCCCATTACTTTTGGTCCCTTAACAAGTGGGAGGCAAATATGCAAACTGTTGTAATTCCTACACCGTTCCCCTGATTTGGATGTAAATACCCTCAAATTAAAGCTGCCAGTCTGCAGTTAAAGCATATCTTGTTTGTTCCATTGCAAATACATTGTGGTGGGGTACAGAGCCCAACATGCTAGAATTGTGTTGATGTCCCAATATTTATGGACCTGACTGTATATTAGGTGGTCAGAGGATAAAAATTTTACTGCAGGCCAGTTGAGTACAGGCCCCAAACATTAGTCTTTTACTGGACAAAAAAGAACAAGTGATTATGTGGCTGAAGGTATATTAAGCGGTCAGTGGAAAACAATTTTACTGTAGGCAAGTGGAGTATAGGCCCCAAACATTAGGCATTCACAGACAAAAAAAGAACAAGCAATTATGTGGCTAGAGGTATATTAGGTGGTCAGAGTATAAGAATTTTACTGCAGGCCAGTTGAGTACAGGCCACAAACATTAGCCATTCACTGGATAGAAAAGAACAAGTGATTATGTGGCTGGAGGTATATTAGGCGATAAGTGCATAACAAATTTACTGCAGGCTAGTGGAATACAAGACCAAAACATCAGGCATTCACAGGACAGAAAAGAACAATTGATTATGTGGCTGGAGGTACAGTATATAAGGCGGTCAGGGGATAACAATTTTACTGCAGCCAAGTGGAATACAAGACCCAAACATCAGGCATTCACAGGACAGAAAAGAACAAGTGTTTATGTCGCTGGAGATATATTAGGCGGTCAGTAAATAAGAATTTTACCGCAGTCCAGTGGAGTATAGGCCCCAGACATTAGGCATTCACAGGACATAATAGAATAAGTGATTATGTGGCTGTAGATATATTAGGCGGTCAGTGGATAAGAATTTCACTATAGTCAAGTTGAGTACAGGCACCACAAATTATGCATTTACTAGACAGAAAAGAACAAATAATTATGTGGCGGGAGGTATATTAGACAGTCAGTGGATAACAATTTTACTGTAGGCTAGTGGAGTGCAGGCCACAAAAATTATACAATTGCCGGAAAGAAAAGTGATTATGTGGCTAATGGTATATTAGGCAGTCAGTGGATAAATATTTTTATGCAGACAAGTGGAGTATAGGCCCCAAACAAAAGGCATTCAACGGACAGCAAAGAACAATAAATTATGTGGCTGGAGACTTTTTAGATGGTCAGTGGATAACAATTTTCCTGTAGGCCAGTAAAGTACAGGCCCCAAAAAGTACGCATTTACTGGACAGAAAAGAACAAGCAATTATGTGGCTGGAGAAATATTAGGCGGTCAGTAAATTAGAATTTTACCGCAGTCCAGTGGAGTATAGGCTCCAGACATTAGGCATTCACCGGACAGAATAGAACAAGTGATTATGTGGCGGAAGATATATTAGGCGGTGAGTGGATATGAATTTTACTGTAGGCCAGTAAAGAAAAGGCCCCCAAAATAATACATTCACCGGACAGAAAATAATAAGTGATTATGTGGCTAGTGGTATATTAGGCGGTCAGTGGATAACAATTTAACTATAGGCCAGTGGAGTACAGGCCCCAAACATTAGGCATTTACCGGACAGAATAGAACAATTGATTATGTGGCTGGAGATATATTAGGCGGTCAGTCGATAACAATTTTCTTGTGGGCCAGTGGAGTACAGGCATAAAAAAAAGGCATTCATCTGACAGAAAAGAACAAGTGATTATGTGGCTAGAGGTATATTAGGCAGTCAGTGGATAACAATTTTACTGCAGGCCAGTTGAGTATAAGCCCCAAACATTAGGCATTCATGGGACAGAAAAGTACAAGTGATTGTTTGGCTGAAGGTATATTAGGCGGTCAGTGGATAACAATTTTCACTATAGGCAAGTTGAGTACAGGCACCAAAAATTATGCATTCACTAGACAGAAAAGAACAAATAATTATGTGGTGGGAGGTATATTAGACAGTCAGTGGATAACAATTTTACTGTAGGCTAGTGGAGTGCAGGCCCCAAAAATTATACAATTACCGGAAAGAAAAGAACAAGTGATTATGTGGCTAGTGGTATATTAGGCAGTCAGTGGATAAATATTTTTATGCAGGCCAGTAGACTACAGGCCCCAAACATAAGGCATTAAACAGAAAGAAAAGAACAATAAATTATGTGGCTGGAGGCTTTTTAGATGGTCAGTGCATAACAATTTTCCTGTAGGCCAGTGGAGTACAGGCCCCAAAAAGTATGCATTTACTGGACAGAAAAGAACAAGCAATTATGTGGCTGGAGGTATATTAGGCATTCAATGGATAACAATTTTACTGTAGGCCAGTGGAGTATAGGCCCTAAACATTAGGCATTCACCGGACAGAAAAGAACAAACAATTATGTGTCTGTAGGTATATAAGGCCGTCAGTGGATAACAATTTTACTGCAGGCCATTGGAGTACAGGCCTCAAACATTAGACATTAAAAGAAAAGAAAAGAACAAGAAATTTAGTGGCTGGAGGCATATTAGGCGGCCAGTGGATAACAATTTTAATGTAGGCCAGTCGAGTACAGGCCCCAAAAATTACGCATTTACTGGACAAAAACGAACAAGTGATTATGTGGCTGGAGGTATATTAGGTAGTCAATGGATAACAATTTTACTGTAGGCCTGTGGAGTATAGGCCCTAAACATTAGGCATTCACCGGACAGAAAAGAACAAGTAATTTTTTGGCTGGAGGCATATTAGGCGGCCAGTGGATAACTATTCTACAGCAGGCCAGTGGCGTACAAGACTCAAACATTAGACATTCACCGGACAGAATAGAACAAGTGATTATGAGGCTGGAGGTATATTAGGTGGTCAGTGGATAGCAATTTTACTGTAGGCCAATGGAGTGCAGGCCCCAAAAATTATTCATTCACCTGACAAAAAAGAACAAGTAATTATGTGGCTGGAGGTATATTAGGTGATCAGTGGATAACAATTTAACTGCAGGCCATTAAAATACAGGCCCCAAACATTAGGCATTAACCAGACAGAAAAGAACACTTGTTCTTGCAGGCCAAAAGGAGTAGAGAACTCGGCATTCAGCGGAAAGAAAAGAACAAGTGATTATGTGGCTGGAGGTATATTAGGTGGTAAGTGCATGACAATTTTTCTGTAGGCCACTGGAGTATAGGCCCCAAACATTAGGCATTCAGTAGACAGAAAAGAACAAGTGATTATGTGGCTGGATGAATATTAGGTGGCCAGAGGATAAGAATTTTACTGTAGGCCAGTGGAGTACGGGCTTCAAAAATTGAACATTCACCTGACAGAAATGAGCAAATGATTATGTGGCTGAAGGTATATTAGGCAGTCAGTGAATAAAAATTTGAATGCAGGTTAGTGGAGTATAAGCCTCAAACAGTTGGCATTTACTGGACAGAAAAGAACAAGTGGATACAATTTTTGAATGCAGGCTAGTGGAGTATAGGCCCCAAACATAAGGTATTCACCGGACACAAAAGAACAATAAATTATGTGGCTAGAGGTTTATTAGACGGTCAGTGGATAACAATTTTCCTGTAGGCCAGTGGATTACAGGCCCCAAAAAGTGCAAATTCACCTGACAGAATAGAACAAGTGATTATGTGGCTGGAGGTATATTAGGCTGTCAGTGAATAACAATTTTAATGCAGACCAGTGGAGTATAGGCCCCAAACTTAAGGCATTTACCTGGACAGAAAAGAACAATTAATCATGTGTCTGGAGGTATATTAGGCATTCAATGGATAACAATTTTACTGTAGGCCAGTGGATTCTCTGCGTTTTCAATGCGGTTCTCCACGTTTTTAATGCGTTTTTCCAAAAATTGTTAAAAATAAGATCGGAGCCTGACGGTATTGTGTTGGAGTATGATTTGTATATTCATCCATATATGGTAGACTGTATATAATAGAGGTGGGCTGCGCCCCCACACACTCCATGCCCACCTCTATTGTATACAGTATACCATATAAGGATGAATATACAAATCATACTCCAACACAATACCATCATGCTCCGATCTTATTTTTAACAATTTCTGGAAAAACGCATTGAAAACGCGGAGAAACCACATGTGCGTTTTTTCAATTTTATGATGTGTTTATTAATTTTATGGTCTTTTTATATTTCGGACTTAAATTATTTATGTTTTTATATTTAGGATTCAATCACATATGGTTCTAGTTTAATTTATATACACTATATTACATATGGATATTTTAGTCACTAATATGAATTGTTTTATTAAGAGAAACATATCGAAAATATGAACAAATCGTATATGCGTTCTTTATACGTTTCTGTAATTTATACATGGTACTCAGAGAAATATATCGGAAATATGAAGAAATCGCATATGCGTTCTTTATAAGTTTCTATAATCTATATATGGCACTGAACTTGAATTGTTCTTGAAATAATCTATACATGAGAATTTAAACTATGTATCCCAAAACTGAAATCCATATCCATGTTTTTTGAATTCCTCACTGTCCCAACATGCAATGCACCAATCAAAGATGATATAAAAAAGGACATTTAGTTACCACTGTCTACACCACTGAGAAAGGGGTCCTTTTACCCCAAAACACGTATGGTAATGACAGTGAGGGACTACTAAGAAAGAAGCATCTATAACCGCATATTCCTATTTGGACCATCTGCGTTAAAGAAATTTTAAAACCCAGCCTGGAATTCCAAGTTATCTGACGGCCCAGCAAACCACGTGGGACGCCGCACAGGTCCTGGCAGGTCAGAGCGGTGAAACCAAGCTGCACCGCTACAACGAATATCCAGGAGTGTGGGTAACTTTATACATAGACTCGATCCACAGGTCCTTGCAGCTCACAACAGAGCACCACACTGAAAAATCTTGGTGTACAAGCAGACCGATCATAGGAGCGGTAAAGTACCCTGTATATAGTACAAATCTGAATACTGCTATACATTTTGTGGATTTACCAATGACTTTTTCATCAATTGTGTGACGTATAGTTGCTATACAATTCGCTGACTTATCAATGACTTTTTCATCAATTGTGTGACTTACAGTTGCATTTGTCTTTGGACTACAGATTTTTGGGACACTTGGCAACAGTCACGGCCAAATAGCCCCTCTCAGGGACTTAGTGCTATTGTATTTTAGCCATTTTACAAGGTCTTAATATATGTGTTATTTTAATGTATATTGATTTATGCAACATGTTATAAATATTTTTGAGTGTGATACATAAAAATTATTCTGAAATAATCCAACTTGTCTATTGGTTGCCTGATATTGAGTGATGTCCAATTCAATCCAATTCCTCGGATAACAATTTTATTGCAGACAGGTGGATTATAGGCCCTAAACATTAGGCATTCACTGGAAAGTAAAGAACAAGTGATTATGGGTCTGGAGGTATATTAGGCGGTCAGTGGATAGCAATTTTACTCTTGGTCAATGGAGTGCAGGCCCCAAAAATTATTCATTCACTGGACAGTAAAGAACAAGTGATTAAGTGTCTAAAGGTATATTAAGCGGTCAGTAGAAAACAATTTTATTGCAGGCCATTAGTGTACAGGACCCAAACATTAGGCATTCATCAGACAGAAAAGAACAAGTGATTATGTGTCTGGAGGTATATAAGGTGGTCAGTGGAAAACAGTTTTACTGTAGGTCAGTGGAGTATAGGCCCCAAACATAAGGCATTCACCAGACAGAAAATAGCAAGTGATTATGGGGCTGGAGGTATATTAGGCGGTAAGTGGATAGCAATTTTACTCTAGGCCAATGGAGTGCAGGCCCCAAAAATTATTCATTCACTGGACAGAAAAGAACAAGTGATTAAGTGGCTGAAGGTATATTAAGCGGTCAGTAGAAAACAATTTTACTGTAGGCCAGTGGAGTACAGGCCCCAAAAAATTGTCATTCACCTGACAAAAAAGAACAAGTGATTATGTGGCTGGAGGTATATTAGGCGGTCAGTGGATAACAATTTTACTGTAGAACATTGGATTACAGGCCCACAAAATAGGCATTCACCTGACAAAATAACAAGTGATTATGTGGCTGGAGGTATTGTAGGCAGTCAGTGAATAACAATTTCAATGTAAGCCAGTGATGTAAAGCACCAAATATTAAGCATTTACTGGACAGAAAAGAACAAGTGATTAGGGGCTGGAGGAATATTCAGCGGTCAGTGGATAACCATTTTACTGCAGACCAGTGGAGTATAAGCCCCAAACATTAGGCATTCCCTGGACAGAAATGAACTAATGATTATGTGACTGGAGGTATGTTATGCGGTCAGTGGATAACAATTTTACTGCAGGTGATTAGAGTACAGGCCCCAAACAATAGTCATTCACCGGACAGAAAAGAGCAAGTGATTATGTGGCAGGAGTTATATTAGGCGTTCAGTGGATAGCAATTTTTCTGTAGGCCAGTGTATTGCAGGCCCCAAAGATTATGCATTCACCGGACAGAAAAGAACAAGTGATTATGTGGCTGGAGGTATATAGGTGGTCAGTGAATAACAATTTTACTTCAGGCCAGTGTATTGCAGGCCCCAAAGATTATGCATTCACCGGACAGAAAAGAACAAGTGATTATGTGGCTGGAGGTATATTAGGTGATCAGTGGATAACAATTTTACTGTAGGCCAGTGAAGTGCAGGACCCAAAAATTATTCATTCACTGGAGAGAAAAGAACAAGTGATTATGTGTCTGGAGGTATATTAGGTGACCAGTGGATAACAATTTTAATGCACGCCAGTGGAGTATAGGCCCTAAATATTAGGCATTCACCGGACATAAAAGAATATATATAATATATATCAGTGGATGACAAATTTACTGTAGGCCATTGGAGTACAGGTCCCCAAAAAAAGGCATTCACCTGACAAAAAAGAACTGATTATGTGGCTGGAGGTATTATAGGCAGTCAGTGGATAACAATTTTACTGCAGACCAGTGCAGGCCCGAAACATCAAGCATTCACCGGGCAGAAAAGAACAATTAATTATGTGGTTGGATGTATATTCGGTGATCAGATGATAACAATTTTACTGTAGGCCACTGGAGTACAGGCCCCAAAAATTACGCATTTACTAGACAGAAAAGAAAAAGTGATTATGTGGCTGGAGGTATATTAGGCGGTCAGTGGATAACAAGTTTACTGCAGGCCAGTGTACAAACCGGATTCCCAAAAAGTTGGGACACTAAACAAATTGTGAATAAAAACTGAATGCAATGATGTGGAGATGGCAAATGTCAATATTTTATTTGTAATAGAACGTAGATGACAGATCAAACGTTTAATCCGAGTAAATGTATCATTTTAAAGGAAAAATACGTTGATTCAAATTTTCACGGTGTCAACAAATCCCCAAAAAGTTGGGACAAGTAGCAATAAGAGGCTGGAAAAAGTAAATTTGGGCATAACGAAAAGCTGGAAGACCAATTAACACTAATTAGGTCAATTGGCAACATGATTGGGTATAAAAAGAGCTTCTCAGAGTGGCAGTGTCTCTCAGAAGCCAAGATGGGTAGAGGATCACCAATTCCCACAATGTTGCGCAGAAAGATAGTGGAACAATATCAGAAAGGTGTTACCCAGCGAAAAATTGCAAAGACTTTGCATCTATCATCATCAACTGTGAATAACATCATCCAAAGATTCAGAGAATCTGGAACAATCTCTGTGCGTAAGGGTCAAGGCCGTAAAACCATACTGGATGCCCGTGATCTCCGGACCCTTAAATGACACTGCGCCACAAACAGGAATGCTACTGTAAAGGAAATCACAGAATGGGCTCAGGAATACTTCCAGAAACCATTGTCAGTGAACACAATCCACCGTGCCATCCGCCGTTGCCAGTTGAAACTCTACAGTGCAAAGAAGAAGCCATTTCTAAGCAAGATCCAGAAGCTCAGGCGTTTTCACTTGGCCAGGGATCATTTAAAATTGAGTGTGGCAAAACGTGAGAAACTGGTCTCCTCGGTCCCCAGACGTCTGTTGAGTGTTGTAAGAAGAAGGGGAGATGCCACACAGTGGTGAAAATGGCCTTGTCCCAACTTTTTGGGGATTTGCTGACACCATGAAATTCTGATTCAACATATTTTTCCCTTATAATGGTACATTTTCTCAGTTTAAACTTTTGTTCCGTGATTTATGTTCTATTCTGAATAAAATATTAGAAGTTGGCACCTCCACATCATTGCATTCAGTCTTTATTCACGATTTGTATAGTGTCCCAACTTTTTTGGAATCCGGTTTGTAGTACAGACATTCACTCGATATATAAGAACAAGTAATTATGTGGCTGGAGGTATATCATACGGTCAGTGGATAACAATTTTACTATAGGCCAGTGGAGTATAGGCCCAAAACATTAGGCATTCACCGGACAGAAAAGTACAAGTGATTATGTGGCTGGAGAAATATTAGGCGGTCAGTGGATAAGAATTTTACTGTAGGCCAGTGGAGTACAGGCCCCAAAAATTATACATTCATCTGACATAAAAGAACAAGTGATTATGTGGCTAGTGGTATATTAGGCGGTCAGTGGATAACAATATTACTCAGACCAGTGGAGTATAGGCCCCAAACATAAGGCATTCACTGGACATAAAAAAACAATTTATTTTGTGGCTGAAGGTTCATTAGACAGTCAGTGGATAACAATTTTCTTGTAGGCCAGTGGAGTACAGGCCCCAAAAAATAAGCATTCACCTGACAAAAATGAACAAATGATTAGGTATGTGGCTGGAGGTATATTAGGCGGTCAGTGAATAACAATTTTTATGCGGGCCAGTGGAGTATAGGCCTCAAACATTTGGCATTCACCGGACAGAAAAGAACAAGGGCCAGATTTATCATTAGCTCAGGTCAGAATAATGGAGTGAAAAAGTCCCAAAAAAGTCCCAAACGCTAAATCTGCGCACAAATTTGCAACTTTTTTCTGCTCTGCATTATGCTCGCCAGTTTTCTGAAAGTGGGCGTGTTTTCTTATGTAAATTAATCTCTAGACAGATTTGCTATTGGGACTGTTTAAAAAGTCGCAAAAAAGTCCGAAAAATGTCGCAATTTCCCTCCAGTGAGGACCATGCTTATCTTATGAGACTTTTTAATAGAACATGCAACTTTTTCATAAAAGCGTGCAACTTTTGTAGCCATATGTGAAAGTGGAGTGAGCTGTGAGAGCAATGATAAATCTGGCCCCAAGTGTTTATGTGTCTGGAGGTATATTAGGTGGTCAGTAGATAACAATTTTACTGCAGCCAAGTGGAATACAAGACCCAAACATTAGGCATTCACAGGACAGAAAAGAAAAAGTGATTTTGTGACTTGTGGCATTATAGGCAGTCAGTGGATACAAATTTTACTGTAAGTCAGTGGAGTAAAGGCACCAAAATTTACACATTTACTGGACAGAAAGAACACGTGATTATGTGGCAGGAGGGATATTAGGTGGTCAATTAATACAATTTTCCTGCAGGCTAGTGGAGTACAGGCCCCAAACATTAGGCATCCACCGGAAAGAAAAGAACAAATAATTATGTGGCTGGAGGTATATTAAGCGGTCAGTGGATGACAATTTTACTGTAGGCCAGTGGGAGTACAGGCAACAAAAATTATGCATTTACCAGAGAGAAAAGAACAAGTCATTATTTGGCTGGAGGTATATTAGGCGGTCAGTGGATAACAATTTTACTGCAGGCCAGTGGAGTATAGGCCTCAAACATTATACATTCACCGGACAAAAAAGAACAAGTAATTATGTGGCTGTATATATATTAGGTGATCAGTGGATAAGAATTTTACTGTAGGCCAGTAGAATACAGACACCAAAAATCAAGCATTCATCTAACAGAAAAGAACAAGTGATTATGTGGCTGGACGTATTATAGGCATTCAGTGGATAACAATTTTACTGCAGGCAATTGGAGTAAAAGCCCCAAACATTAGTCATTCACAGGACAGAAAATAACAAGTAATAATGTAGATGGAGGTATATTAGGCGATCAGTTGATAACAGTTTTACTGTAGGCCAGTGGAGTATAGGCCCCAAACATTCGGCATTCAACGGACAGAAAAGAACAATTGATTATGAACTGAAGGTATATTATGCAGTCAGTAGATAACAATTTTACTTTAGGCCAGTGGAGTATAGGCCCCAAACATTAGGCATTCAACGGATAGAAAAAAACAAGTATTTATGTGGCTGGAGGTGTATTAGACGGTCAGTGGATAACAATTTTACTGTAGGCCAGTGGAGTACAGGCCCCAAAAATTAAGTTTTCACCTGACAGAAAAGTACAAGTGATTATGTGGCTGGAGGTTTTTTAGGCGATCCGTGGATTACATTTTTACTGCATGCTAGTGGAGTACAGGCACCAAACATTAGGCATTCATCAGACAGAGAAGAACAAGTGATTATATGGCTGGAGGTATATTAGGCGGTCAAAGAATAACAATTTTACTGCAGGCCAGTGGAGTATAGGGCCCAAACATTAGGCATTCGCCTGACAGAAAAGAACAAAGGATTATGTGGCTGGAGGTATATTAGGCGTTCAGTAGATAACAATTTTACTGTATGCCAAAATGTATTTATTTAGGCTGGTTTTACACGGTCGTTGCGGGAAAATGTGCGGGTGCGTTGCGGGAACACGCAAGATTTTTCAGCGCGAGTGCAAAACATTGTAATGCGTTTTGTACTCGCGTGAGAAAAATCGCGCATGTTTGGTACCCAAACCCGAACTTCTTCACAGAAGTTCGGGCTTGGGATCGGTGTTCTGTAGATTGTATTATTTTCCCTTATAACATGGTTATATTCTGAATACAGAATGCATAGTACAATAGTGAGGAGGGGTTATAAAAAAAAATATAGAAAAAAAAATTGCTCACCTTAATCCACTTGATCGCGCAGCCGGCATCTCCTTCTGTCTTCATCTTAGCTGTGTGCAGTAACAGGACCTGTGGCGACGTCACTCCGGTCATCACATGATCCATCACATCATCCATCACCATGCTGATGGATCATGTAATGGACCATGTGATGACCAGAGTGACGTCACCACAGGTCCTGTTACTGCACACAGCTAAGATAAAGACAGAAGGAGTAGAGATGTCGGGAATATAACATTTTCCGTTCACGAACGGCGAAAGCAAATTTCTGCAAATGTTCGCGAACGGGCGAACTGCCATTGACTTCAATAGGCAGGCGAATTTTAAAACCAACAGGGACTCTTTCTAGCCACAGTAGTGATGGAAAAGTTGTTTCAAAGGGACTAACACCAGGACTGTGACATGCCGGAGGGGGATCCATGGCAAAACTCCCATGGAAAATTACATAGTTGACGCAGAGTTGGATTTTAATCCATAAAGGGCATAAATCACCTAACAATTTTTTTTTTGAACAACGTGGCTTAAAATATCCAGTGTGTGTATACGATCAGGTATGATGTTGTATCGATCAGGTAGTGTAAGGGTTACGCCCACTTCACAGACATTGACAGATCAAACTCCCCTTTTAATGCCCCGCAAACAACCGCAAACAGTCCATTTGCCCAACCGCAAACTTCCCATTTGCACAAGGTTGGATACCAAGCTAGCCATGTCCCGTTGATGTCATTGAAAGTTTCTTCCTCCACCCAGCCACGTACAACACCAAGGGTCCCAGAAAGGTGAATTGAATAGATTTTTGAACAGGGAGATGGTTAAAAAAACGCTGGCTCCCTCCCCTTTGTTTGAATCCACGCCACGGTCACTGCATCTGCGCCGTGCAATTTACTGTCACACCCGATATGAGTGGTATTTTCTGTAGTACTATTCTCATCAGTTTAATCCCTGTATGGTCCCCAATCTGGGATCCATTTATTAAATTGATTTTTCCAACGGGGAGATGGTTAAAAAAAACGCTGGCTCCCTACCCTTTGTTTGAATCCACGCCACGGTCACTGCGTCTGCGCCGTGCAATTTACTGTCACACCCGATATGAGTGGTATTTTCTGTAGTACTATTCTCATCAGTTTAATCCCTGTTACGTCCCATATCAGGGATTGCCTTTTGTGAAAAAAAATTTAGGCCGGGTTCCTTCGACTGTCTTCACAGTGACAGACCAAACTCTGATACACCAAACTGAACTGATTTTAGGAACCGGGGAGATGGAAAAAGCAGCTTGGTCGGTCCTCTTACTCCCAAGTTGGGGCACTGCGCGTGCATGGAGCAATGTGCTGTGACATCCTATATGAGTGGTGTCTTAACTAGTATTATTCCTATCAGTTTAATCCCTGTTACATCCCCTATCCGGGGACGTGTGTCGAATTGATTAACCATTGTCGAATTAACGAACCATTGCGACATCCTGAAATAATTTAGTTCTGAGCTCTGTACTTGCTTTGTATTGGAATTAATGGGAATTTTTTTAATTGTATGCATTATTTCTAATAAACTATTAAGAGACTTTAGTATGAATTTTTATTGTATGTATTAAAAACCCATACAACTTAAAAAAATAAATAAATAAGAAAATGTATGTTTTTTCTATGAAAAATTATCCAGCCGATTGCTTTTGGTCTGATCATAATGAAGCAACGGATTTATCATCTGGGGTGTGGCAACATTGCCAACACACTCATAGAGGTGATGATCGCTTCATTGTGATACGCAAGCCCCTTCACCACAACAAGGTAATGATCACGAAGGGGAATTGAGACTTGTATGTGCCTTTTTTTTTTTTTTGCAGCCACAGTGCAGCACCAGAGGCCAGAAAAAATAGGCATGTACACATGCCTGAAAAACAATGTTATTGTTGCAGCCGCTGTTGTAGCAGCAGCCAGAAAAATTGATGTTTTCAAGTCAGAAAAGTGACTAAAACATTGCGGCTTGAACCCTAGTTGGTGGCGGAGAATTCACGAAAGTCATCCGGTATGCAGACATTAAATACAGCATGTCATCAGGCCTTTTGTTAGTCAAACCTATCCCCCACTGTCAGTCCCTTCGGTATCCATGCCTCATTCATCTTAATGAAGGTGAGGTAATCAACACTTTTTTGACCGAGGCGACTTCTTTTGCCAGTGACAATGCCTCCTGCTGCACTGAAGGTCCTTTCTGACAGGACACTTGAAGCGGGGCAGGCCAGAAGTTCTATCGCAAACTGGGATAGTTCAGGCCACAGGTCAAGCCTGCACACCCAGTAGTCAAGGGGTTCATCGCTCCTCAGAGTGTCGATATCTGCAGTTAAGGCGAGGTAGTCTGCTACCTGTCGGTCGAGTCATTCTCTAAGACTTGATCCCGAAGAACTGTGGTGATGTGTAGGACTGAAAAAGCTCTGCATGTCCTCCATCAACAACACATCTGTAAAGCGTCCTGTCCTTGCCGCCGTGGTCGTGGGAGGAGGAGGATTACTTTCACCTCTTCCCCTGTTAGATTCCCGTTGTGCTGTGACATCCCCCTTATAAGCTGTGTAAAGCATATTTTTAGTTTGGTTTTGAACTGCTGCATCCTTTCTGACTTTCAGTAATTTGGTAACATTTCCATTTATACTTATACCGGGGGTCTAGTAGCGTGGCCACCCAGTACAGGTCGTTCTCCTTCATCCTTTTTATACGAGGGTCCCTCAACAGACATGACAGCATGAAAGACCCCATTTGCACAAGGTTCGATGCCGAGCTACTCATTTCCCGTTCCTCGTCCTCACTGATGTCATTGGCGGTCTGTTCTTCCCCCCAGCCACGTACACTACGGGTCCCAGATAGGTGACAACAACGAGCACCCTGGGATGCCTGCTGTGGTTGGTCTTCCTCCTCCTCAAAGCCACATTCCTCCTCTGACTCCTCTTCCTCATACTCCTCTTCCAGCGATGCCACTGGTCCGGCAAGCGATGATGACAAGGCTGTTTCTGGTGGTAATGGTGACCACAAGTGTTCCTCTTCACGCTCATCTACAGCCTGATCCAGCACTCTTCCCAGGGCACGCTCCAGGAAGAAAACAAATGGGATGAGGTCGCTGATGGTGCCTTCGGTGCGACTGACTAGGTTTGTCACCTCCTCAGAAGGACGCATGAGCCTACAGGCATTGCGCATGAGCGTCCAGTAACGTGGCAAAAAAATTCCCAGTTCCTCAGAGGCTGTCCTAGCACCCCAGTCATACAAATACTCGTTGACGGCTTTTTCTTGTTGGATCAGGCGGTCGAACATTAGGAGTGTTGAATTCCAACGTGTCGGGCTGTCGCAAATCAAGCACCTCACTGGCATGTTGTTTCGGCGCTAAATGTCTGAAAATTGCGCCATGGCCGTGTAGGAACGCCTGAAATGGCCACACACCTTCCTGGCCTGCTTGAGGACGTCCTGTAAGCCTGGGTACTTATACACAAAGCGTTGTACGATGAGATTCAACACATGTGCCATGCACGGCACATGTGACAACTTGCCCAAATTCAATGCCGGCAACAAATTGCTTCCATTGTCACACGCCACTTTGCCGATCTCCAGTTGGTGCGGGGTCAGCCACTGATCCACCTGTGCGTTCAGGGTGGACAGAAGTGCTGGTCCGGTGTGGCCATCTACTTTCAGGTAAGTCAACCCCAAGACAGCGTGACACTGTCGTATACGAGATGTGGAATAGCCCTGGGGAGCTGGGGGGATTCAGTTGATGTGCAGCCAGACGCCGCAGCAGAAGAGGATGGAGTAGGAGGAGTAGAGGAGGTGGCAGTAGGCCTGCCTGCAAGTCGTGGCGGTGTCACCAACTCCGCTGCAGAGCCACGCATTCCATGCTTGGCAGCCGTCAGCAGGTTGACCCAATCCGTGCTTTGCAGACCAGGTATCAGTGGTCAGATGGACCCTTGCCCCAACACTGTATGCCAGAGATGCCATGACTTCCTTTTCAACCACTGAGTAGAGGTTTAGGATTGCCTTTTTTGAAAAAAAAATTGGTCCGGGTACCTTCCACTGTGGTGTCCCAATAGCGACAAATTTTTTAAAGGCCTCAGACTCCACCAGCTGGTATGGTAAAAGCTGGCAGGCTAAGAGTTCCGTCAAGCCAGCTGTCAGATGCCGGGCAAGGGGGTAACTCTGTGACATTGGCTTCTTATGCTCAAACATTTCCTTTACAGACACCTGACTGTGGGCAGATGAGATGGAACTGCTGAAGGTGAGAGGCGGAGTGGCGGGTGGTTGAGAGGGGGCAAGGAGGACAGCAGTGGTTGACGTGGCTGAAGATGCTGGACCAGGAGGAGGATGGTGGCTTTGAGTTTGTGTGCTGCTTGTACTCATGTGTTGATCTCATTGGCGTTTGTGATGTGAGATCATGTGCCTTCGCAAAGCAGTTGTACCGAGGTGGGTGTTGGACTATCCACGACTCAGTTTCTTTTGGCACAGGTTGCAAATGGCATCGCTCTTATCAGAGTCAGACACACAAATAAAATGCCACACTGCTGAGCTTTGCAATGATGGCATTCTGTTGGTGGCAACAACATGCGTTGATTGGCGTGCTGTCTGGCTGACCCCGGGGTGCCGATACATGCTGTTTGACTGTGCCACTAGCTCCTTGTGACGACCTCCCCCTGCTTCCAACTCGTCTCCTCCTTCTCTCTGTCTCCCCTTCTGAACTTTCCCCCTCTTCTACTTCTCTTCGAGCAGGCACCCACGTGGCATCCACGGACACATCGTCATCATCAACCACTTCACTTGCATCTGACACCTCAGCAAAGGAAGCAGCAGCGGGTACAACATCATCATCATCATCACACTGTACGTCCATGTGTGTAATGCTGCCTGACTGAGACATATCCCTGTTATCTACATCCTCTGGCAATAATGGTTGTGCATCACTAATTTCATCCAACTGATGTGTAAATAACTCCTCTGAGGGATCAAGTGAAGCGGCTGTGGTGGTAGTGGTGGTGGTGGTGGCGGGCGGGAGAGTGGTAACTTGAGAGCAGGTGACCAAAGCTGAGCTGGAGGAGGATGGTGCGTCAGGGTTCTTAGCGGAAGCTGTTGAAGATTGGGTGTCCTGTGTAAGCCAGTCAACTATTTTCTCAGAATTTTTTGGGTTCAGGGTACGTGGCCTCTGAACACTGGGCATTATTCTAGGGCCAGTGGAAATCACAGCACCACGACCACGAGTGACACCCTGTAACGGTATGAGTGGAGGCCTAGCCCCTAGCCAGTGGCCACAATACAGTCTGTGTGGGCCTGACAGACACGGGCTTGCAACTGTGATTAGATCACAGAAAAATATTAAATAGATTTTTTTTATCTGCAAGGTATTTGTGAGTGAGTGACACCCTGTAATGGTATGAGTGGAGGCCTAGCCACTAGCCAGTGGCCACAATGCAGTCTGTGTGGGCCTGACACACACAGGCTTGCAACTGTGATTATATCACTGAAAAATATTAAATCAATTTTTTTTTTATCTGCAAGGTTTTTGTGAGTGAGTGACACCCTGTAACAGCATGAGTGGACGCCTAGCTACTAGCCAGTGGCCACAATACAGTCTGTGTGGGCCTGACACACACGGGCTTGCAACTGTGATTATATGTCACAACCAGACAGCTGAGAAGCTCTGACAGAAGCCTTTCAGAACCTCCTCCTTGAGTTTTCTTTGTTTTGAATTTCAGTTCCTCATCTCGTTAGCCTCTCTCAGCTGTGATGTAGTTGGACTGATTGCATCCCTTTAAATTCCTCCCCATAATGCATTAGTGTGCGCCTTATACAACTTCCTGGAGTGTGTGTGCATGCTGATCCTATTTCCCTGTCTTCTACAAGATAAGTGTTACATTCTTTTGTGATTTCCTGTTTGCTGGATCCCAGGTGACCCTGACTCCCTCCGTGTCTAGTGTAGGGAGCCGGTGGTCGTGTCCCCTCACTATTGTAAGATGTTCAGGTGTTATACAGTCGAGGTACGAGGATATGCGATCATCCACCATTGGGATTTTTTCGCATAGGCTGAGCAGTGAGGGAGAGTGCCAGGCCTTATGCAGGGGTCTCCGTTTTGTTCCTTAGTTTTGGATCCAGTGAGTCATACATTCATTTTGCATTGTCTTGTTACCTGTAAACCTTCCGTGACAAGTATATGCCCCAAACATTAGGCTTTCACTAGACAGAAAATAACAAGTCATTATGTGGCTTGAGGTATATTAGGCGTTCAGTGGATAACAATTTTACTGTAGGCCAGTGGAGTACAGGCCCCAAACATTAGGCGTTCACCGGACAGAAAAGAACAAGTGATTATGTGGCTGGAGAAATATTAGGCGGTCAGTGGTTAAGAATTTTACAGTAGGCCAGTGGAATACAGGCCTCAAAAATTATGCATTCACCGGACAGAAACGAGAAAGTGATTGTGTGTCTGGATGTATTATAGGCAGTCAGTGGATAACAATTTTACTGTAAGCCAGTGGAGTAAAGGCACCAAAATGTATGCATTTACTGGACAGGAAAGAACAAGTAATTATGTGGCTGGAGGTTATAATTTTTGGGTCCTGCACTCCGCTGGCCTACAGTAAAATTGTTATCCACTGACCATCTAATATACCACCAGCCACATAATCACTTGTTCTTTTCTGTCCGTTGAATGCCTAATATTTGGGGCGTGTACTCCACTAGCCTGCAGTAAAATTGTTATCCACTGACCACCTAATATACCTCCAGCCACATAAATCACTTGTTCTTTTCTGTCAGGTGAATGCCTTATGTTTGGGGCCTATATTCCACTGGCGTGCAGTTAAATTGTTATCCACTGGCCACCTAATATACCTCCAGCTACATAATCACTTGTTCTTTTCTGTCCGGTGAATGTCTAATGTTTGAGGCCTATACTCCACTGGCCTACAGTAAAATTGTCATTCACTGACAGCTTAATATACCTCCAGCCACCTAATTATTTGTTCTTTTCTGTCCGGTGAATGCCTATTTTTTGGGGCCTGAACTCCACTAGCCTGCAGTAAAATTGTTATCCATTGACCGCCTAATATACCTCCAGCCACATAATTACTTGTTTTTATTTGTCCAGTAAATGCCTAATGTTTGGGTCTTGTATTCCACTTGGCTGCAGTAAAATTATTATCCAAAGACCGCCTAATATACCTTCAGCCACATAATCACATGTTCTTTTATGTCCAGTAAATGCATATTTTTGGGGGCTTGTACTCCACTGGACTACAGTAAAATTGTTATCCACTGACTGCCTAATATACCTCCAGACACATAAACACTTGTTATTTTCTGTCAAGGAAATGCTTAATTCTTGGTGCCTTTACTCCACTGGCCTACAGTAATATTCTTATCCACTGACCCCCTAATATACCTCCAGCCACATAATCACATTTTTTGTCAAGTGAATGCCTATTTTTTGGGGCCTGCACTCCTCTGTCATACAGTACAATTGTTTTCCACTGACCATCTAATATACCTCCAGCCACATCATTTCTTGCTCTTTTTTGTCAGGTGAATGCCTAATCTTTGGGGCCTATGCAATAGAGCATGATCGTGGTACCGTTTCCCGGAAGCTAAATTATGCAGTGGGTCAGGATATGGGTATAATAGTCGATAGTTTTGTTAGTGATGCCAATTGCAGCATGCGCAGGGTGCAGTCACAAGGCCCTTTAAGATGTACCAGGTTAGGAATGCCAGAGTGGTGTAATGTCTTTGTATGGTAGTGGTAATAGTGTCAACAGTGTCTCCTTCCTGCATACTGCTGGACTCCTGGCTCACTTGCAATATAATGAGTGTAGTGCCAGTAGGAGTAATAGAAGGATTTTACAGCATAAATTGAGATCCAGACCTTGGGTGAAGTTTAAACTGGTCTTTACTGATAGTAGCTTTCATCCAAGCAAGATACAGCTTTAGTTTTAGGTCCCAGCAGGTATTTACAATGGTTGGCAGGGATTTATCTTCTGTTCTCTCATGTACCTGGAGCTTACAGGAAATAACGTCTGCTTTGTAGCTCTAAACTGTGGCTGGAATTTGGCTTCTGCTGTCTGGGGACTGACTAGCTGAGGAGGAATATGGCTTCTCCTGTGTCTCTGGTCTTTACTCACAGTTATTTTCACAGGGTATGGTTTCTTCCTGGAATTCTGGAGTTTGTCTGCTTGCTTCTTCTAGCTGAGGCTAAAGGGCTCAGGCTGGGGATGATGATCAATGTCTCAGCTGAGACAAGATCAAGGCTTTAGTTCCCTATATCTGGGAGCTCCTACACGCACAGTCTTCCCCTAGCAGGGGTGGCTGGCACACTGACTTAACTTTCTTCTCTCCCCATTAGGCAGGATGTGGGAACAAACCACTCTGCTCACAGAGGGGGGAGCTAAACTGGAATGAACTATTCCAGCCTAGAAACACTAAACTAAAACTAGCTCCTTGCCAGAACATTGCTGCCACCTGCTGGTGAACATGAAGAATGACAACAATATACATTTAAAAGGCTTACAATGCACATTCGTGAGGATATACTGTAAAATTACATTAGATGACAATGTGAATGCTCTTATCAGATTGTAGCGGGGTAGAAGTATTAGGTAACACAACTCTGGGGTGTTACATTCCCCCTTACTTCGCGTTAAGCCGCCCTCGGCTTATGCTTAGGAGGGAGAGTTACCAGCTCTGGGGTACCCAAATAAGTACAAAGTGCTGAATATATTGCACATAAAGATATACAAAGACAAACATATAACTGCTACTATAGGTTCCTGCCTGCATGAGTAGGGTGTCCTCAGTAACAGTTTCCCTTTTGGTATAACCAGTGAACCAAGGTCTGCACAAAGGAATAAATACTGACTAACTTTTAAGTGTTCTGCGCTCTGTAAACACCAAAGAAAGCATGGGGGTGTCTTTACTCTGTAGTCCCACCATTATGTAATGGAATGCCTGCAAATGGAAGGGTGGCTTTATCCTGTATTCCCTTCCCTGCACCAAAGTCAAAATATAAGGCTTATAGCACGATCACCATGGTGACTATGGGTAGCTAAAATTGCACTAAGGTTTGAGGCGACATACCTTAGGCAAAGGCTCAGAAGGGGAGGTATTAGCATCTCCATGCACTTCTGGCAATATCACAGGAGGAGGGTATGATATTCCCATGAAACTCCTGGAAGACACCTCAGGATGTCAGCAATATAACAAACGGGAAGGAGGGGTAAAAAACTCCTCTAACCATTCCCGAAGCAGCAGGGTTACCGTAGTTACTAGACCGGCCAGGACTTACCACTTGGTCCTACCCTGGGTACCTATGGGTATATAACACCGGGTGTAGATCATTAGTATTAAGCATCCGTAGAGGCAGTCCGTAAAGGAGGTAGAAAACAAGAGCTGTAAAGTAAGGCACACAAGAGTAAGTTGCCACATATCTGGTTAAGTACAAAGTTAAGTGCAATTTCACAATTAGTGCATAAATTCACATTGCGGCACCTAAACAAGAATACACACAATGGGCATATAATACTTCAACGTTACATAACATGTAAACTGGTAATGAAATTAGTTCAAAAACATTACAGTATGACTCACAAAGAGCTCAGGTATACATTTGAGTCTTTTCTTTGGGTGCAAGCATTTTACGTTGCAGTAACTATTTTTGGAAAACAGTGCAAATTTATTAGTGCAATAATATGCTCAAATATGACTTGAGTCCTTTTTCTTGAAGTGCTTGACGGTGGACAGGAACAATAAGTCCATAAGTCACTTGTATTCCACAGGGACAATAAAAATTAATTGTAATCCCTTAGGCAGTATAAAATGTCATATAAAAACACATAAAAGCAGCATATTTAGAACCTTAGTTCCATAAGGCTATCAAGTAACCTGAGAAAGGGGATAAAACAATGTGCAAACTTTGGCACAACCTGGTATGTGTAAGGTTGTTGAAGGTGAAGAGGGGGTTAAATGTAGTTGAAGATGGGGGAGTCCTTACTGCACATGACCATCAGGGTGAGGACAAAATAGGGCAACCTGTAAAGGAAAACATTAAAACAATGCCAACGGGTCCTCACCAGTCAGGAACAGTCCATGACGTGGCTCCCATTAGTCCTTTTTTATAGAAGGACGTCCAGGTCCTCCTTGCTGTTTGAGCTACTGAAGCGCATTAGGCAGCGCTCTTGCCTTTGGTAGCTCAGAGTTGCAGCAGTAGTGGTACGCCACTGCCCTCTGTTGGTGTCAATAGGTGGTGGTCTGGCCAGGTCCTCCTTGCTGTTTGAGCTACTGAAGCGCATTAGAGGGAGCTCTTGCCTTTGGTAGCTCAGAGTTGCAGCAGTAGTGGTACGCCACTGCCCTCTGTTGGTGTCATTAGGTGGTGGCTGTGCAGACAGCCTGGTGAATGCAGCTGTGACATGCTGCAAGCCAGAATACCTAGCCGGTGCAGAGGTGGATAAAACCTCCGGCTGAAGGGGTTCTGGTAGGCAAACTGAAGGTGCCTGAGGCAGCTTCCAAGGTAGAACATAAGGTTGCACCCTGGGGTTAAATGTTAACACTGAGTTATTGATTTGGCCCACCCGTAGTGTTGGTGGTGCAGCCAGGTCAGGGATGAGCGGTTCAGGTTCTGGCTGAGGCTGTTCTTTGAACCAAAACCTGCTGTCTTGAGTCTCTTGAAGACACCTAACTTTCCCTTCAGAGCCTGGGTCTTCCTGCCAGGACTCTGGGATAACTGCAGGGGATAAAGGTTTGGCCAGCAGGGTCACACCGGCAGCAAACGGGCCTTGGATGGAGCGCATGGGGGTATACTCCACTTGATCCCCCGCGTACAGGTCGTGATGGGCCTGTGGTAGGTAGTGCTGCTTGACAGAGTGGCAGCCCACAAATATTTCTTCCCCTGAATGGCTGTCTTGGAGGAAGCCCACTCCTCTCTCTACAGCGAACCATAGTACAGTCCCTGTGCGCCTGATGAGCTTTGGGTCACCAGGCCGGGGGTGATCTAGAACCTGCTTAACCATTCCTCAATGGCCGATTTGTATTCCCAGGCTGTCTGGGCATGCTCAGTGATTTCCAATGGGACCTCTGGGTTGAGGCGTCCCGCTTTGGAGGTGTTGGCTCTGGGTGGCGGAGTGGAAGTTCAGGCCGCCACCGCCGCACCAGTATGTGATCGTGGCAGAGCCGAGTTGGGCCTATCAGGGGTATTGAAGTCCACTGGGGCTTATGCAGGGGCAGCTTTGGACCAGGCCTGGGCCTCAGGGAGCGCGATTGCTCCTACCTGATGTTGCAGCCGGGTGGCCGGTTCCTATGCCACCCGGTGGTGGTGCGCGGGGACTTCCGTGATAGGTGACGTCATTGTGGCTGTCTCTGAAGCTGTAGTCCGCTCTGCAGGAATCGCGGCTTGCTTCTGGGCCGAGACGTCAGTCGCTGGCGATGGGGCATTTGGCGGTGCAGACACTTCCAGTATCTGGATGACTTTGCCGTCTTTCGAGAGGGTGGGTATGAGTGCGGCAGCCATCTTGACCTCAGCTCTGGCAGCAATCTGGGTTGTGGGCTCGGTAGCCACGGAGGGATCCACTGCCTCTGGGATCGCGGAAAAGACGGAGGAACCACTTTTCTTTACCAGCTGAGAACCTCTAATCTATACTCCACTGGTCTGCAGTAAAATTGTTATCCACTGACCGCCTAATTTACCTCCAGCCACATGATCAATTTGTTATTTTCTGTCTAGTAAATGCATAATTTTTGGGGCCTGTACTCCATTGGCCTACAGTAAAATGGTTATCCACTGACCGCCTAATATACCTCCAGCCGCATAATCACTTGTTCATTTCTGTCCAGTAAATGCATAATTTTTGGGGGCCTGCACTCCACTGGCCTACAGGAAAATTGTTATCCACTGACCATCTAATAAACCTCCAGCCACATAATTAATTGTTATTTTCTGTCCGGTGGATGCCTTATGTTTGGGGCCTATACTCCACTGGTCTGCAGTAAAATTGTTATCCACTGACCGCCTAAAAGAGATGGCCTTGCGGTTCGCCCGGCGGTCGGTTCACGGCGAACTTTACTTATTGGCAGTTCGCCGAACATGCGAACATATGGCGATATTCGATATTCGCCGGCGCCATATTCTTTTACATTGTGAAGAACTTTGACCCATGACACATCCATTAGGTGGTACAAGACAGCCAATTGAGACATTTCAGCACATGGACATACCCGCTACCTTATAAATAGACCTGATCTGGCTGCCATTTTACATTCTGTCTTTTGTCAGTGTAGGGAGAGGTTGCTGTGTGGAACAGGGACAGGCTGTTAGAGTGTTAATAGTGACACAAATCGCTAGCTAATTGGTGCACAAAAGTCCTTTTAAGTCCTAATATAGAAAGCATATTATAGTGGATTTGTATGGTGCAGCATTGTGATTGGTGATCGGTTCTGCAGCGATACTACAACTACAAAGAGTGACAAACGCAATTAGAAATAAGTATTATAACTGGTGTGATAGACCTGTGGCCCCCAAAACCACATATTGAAGCGGGGGGCTATATTAGAATATACTTTTCAAATTGTGTATTTTGGGTGCTGTAGAAATGTATCCGCTTTCACTGCGTTACCTCTGCTACACAGTGAGAAAATTTAAAGGAAAACATTTTTTATAACTGGTGTCATAGACCAGTGGCCCCCAAAAATCACATATTGAAGCGGGGTGTTATATAAGAATATACTTTTCAAATAGTTTATTTGGGTGCTGCAGAAATGTATCCGCTTTCACTGTGTTACCTCTGCTACACACAGTGAGAAAATTTAAAGGAAAGCAGTTTTAATAACTGGTGTGATAGACCAGTGGCTCCCAAAACGACCTATTGAAGCGGGGTGTTATCTAAGAATATACTTTTCAAATAGTGTATTTGGGTACTGCAGAAATGTATCCACTTTCACTGCGTTGAATATTATTCAATGTTAAAAGATCTAGGTAGTAGGTTGATTTTCACTTCTCCTGCACTCAAGGCAACTTTCAGAGGTATTCAAATAAAGCAGCAGGAACCTGGAGTGCTTGGAGTGCCAAGCAGACAACCAGTTACAGGGGAACTGTTTAGGAAACTCTCTAACTCCCTAGACGGCAATCCTTTTGGGCTCCAGCCCAGCACGGTTAGCAAGGCTGCCAAGTTTTTATGGATTTCTACGTCCATTAGAACTCACTGTTTTTTTTCCCCAAATCCAAAGGTTTAACTAGGAGCCAACTAGTATGGAATCACGACCATTACATTTTATATCTGCCGTCAACTAAAACATCTCAAACCGGGCCCCCTGTTCAAATGAAATATTTTCAAACTTTCAACAAGTGATGCCCTGTTCAAGTTTTAAATAAGTTGTTAGCAACCTTGGGTAATTCCTCCCCGGACGACCCGTTACTGCCTTTAAAAACCAAACCCCTTACTACAGCGCAGTTCATATCCCACATCTGCATTTTAGCAACGGGGTTGGGTTTTGACCCCAAAACCATTTCAGGGCACTCATTTTGCATCGGAGCAGCCTCGGCGGCTTCCAAGCACAATGTGCCTGGCCATATCATCTGTAAAATTGGTCGCTGGCAATTATCGTGCTTTACCAAATACATTTCTAACCCGCATAATGAAATTTCTCAAGCTTTCTGTAATTTAGTTTTGTAAATCTTTATGTTCAATAAACCTAAGTCAAACTATTGTGTCATTTTTGCCCCTTATAGGCCTACCCACGTTCATGGCTATGGGCACAATTCAGGCCATTCAGTTAAGCTAGCAAGAATGTGATTAGTTCAACTTGTTACTGTCATGTTCAAGTTCAGTTTCCATAGCCACGACCATAAATGTTAAGGCTGATTTCAGCCTGTAATTGTGTGAGGAGCGGAGGCCTCATAAACTCCCACGTGCATCGCCCATCCATGTGGGCATCTGCCGTGCCCCCCCCCTCTCTTTTACTAGTTCTCCTCTGGGTATGCCCCCTTATAGGCCTACCCACGTTAATGGCTATGGGCACAATTCAGGCCATTCAGTTAAGTTAGCAAGTATGTGGTTAGTTCAACTTGCTACCGTTATGTTCAAGTTCAGTTTCCATAGCTTCGACCACAATAGCAATATGCGGCAAATGTTCAGATGAAATTCTCTTTTTTAGGCTGGGTTCAAATCACGTTTTTGCCCTATGCTTAAAAGTATTTGTTGCAGGAAAAATGATTCCATTTGTCTGTGTGCGTTGTTTTTTTTTTTTTTTTTCTTTTTTTGGGGGGGGGGGGGGGGAGCTAAAGTGACTTCTCGCACAGGGTACCATATAGTCTAAGGCATGCCCTGGTCTGTGACCTGTTTGGAGAGCCCTTTGGTCTTCATCCTACCGAGTTAATTGATTGGACCAGACTTTATTTAAGGGTTTTATAGCCAATGGGGGAAATACATATGTACTCAAAACTTCTCATGTTTTATTAGAAGGTATTTATTCATTCCACAGTAACAATTTAGACTATTTTGTCAGGTCCATTACATAAAATCCATATTAATTCCAGGTTGTAATGTAAAAACACAGAAAAGAAGGAGTGAATGTGCTGCTACCTTTCCATTTACAGAGGCTTAGGGAAGGGTCCCTATTCTCAAGATAGGTATGGGTCCCACCTCCTGCATCTACTGCATAGTTATGGCTTATCTTGTGGATATGCAATAAATCAGAAGATGAAAATACCACTTTCAATTTATTTGTTTAATTTATTGTAATGTATGTGTGAAAAGTTCAACTAAGCAAACTTCATGTACAGTTAATCATGTAAACTGATGAAGAGATCTTTTGAAATGAAAGACTTGGCTAACAGTATATAACACCAAGATTCACTTCTAAAATGTATTAACATTTGCTTACACACTACAAAGTATTATGTTCATTTTTTGTACCTGCTTTACCCCCTCCCCCATTTTTTTCAGCGTGAGAAGACTTCAGTAGGGAGGTGGCCAGAAAACAATAGACCTGAATAAGACTGCAAATAGGCACTGTGTGGTCAAACTGTAATCAGAGGACATCGTGGGAACTTGAACAACCAAGTTGTAGGCAATGCTAAATTCACAGAACATATTAAGTAGATAAGAGAATTCACATACAAAGATAACCTCCTAATTGAATTTCTCTAATGTAAATTAAACTAAGTGAGTCTGCATAATGAAAGTGCTAAATGTGACAGGGGTTTATATAAAGTTACATGCACGTTTACCTAAATGCAGCAGAAACATTTTGTTTCACTGGTTGAACTTTGAGTTACAGTATGTCTTATTTCCATTACACCGTGGACATTTTTCTTGTGTTCTATTAGTTCATGTAGGAAGATTACATTTATGTCTATATGCCACCACCAATTTCCACAACCAAAGGTCTTCAAGCATTTTTAGAGAACCATCCCTTTGCTTCCACTAAAAATGTATTTTAATGGAGAACTGAGACAAAACATTTGAAGTAGAATGCCATTCATTTAAATGACAGTGTATTTAAATTGTGACAAGCAAATTGCCTTTATAAATGAATACGCCAGGGGGAGAAAAACAGAACTGGATCGCACATCCACGATGCTATGCTTTGATCTAATCAAACTCACATCATATAGTGCTGAGAAGCAAGTTTAATTTGATCAAAGCATAGCATTGTGGATGTGCGATCCAGTTCTGTTTTTCTCCCCCTGATAATTGCCTTTATAAATTAATACTAAGTGATTACTTGTAGTTTAGCAGCCACAAGGGTTATAAGTGTAATGCTACAACTCAAGGGTGGACTGGGAACTAAAAATGGCCCTGGAAAAAAACTAAATGTGACCCCACATTGTTGGCAGGTCCAAATTGATAGAAGGCAGAGCAAAAGAAGTAGGCGGGGACAACAGAAGTAGGCAGGGAAAGCAATACCTTAGTGAAGCACAAAATTCCACCCCCACAAATACCATAGTACAGCAGAAAATACTGCCCCAGCAGAACAAAATACCACAGTGCAGCACAAAATACTGCCCCAGCAGAACCAGGTACCACAATGCAGAACAAAATGCTGCTGCAGCAAAACCTAATACTACAGTGGTGCACAATATACTGCCACTCGTGCTGCAGTATTCAACTATGTCACCGTCCTGAGGATGGCAATACAGTTGATTTCAGCAGGAAATCTGTGGCCACTTGCCATGCCATGTAGAGATGAGCGAATTTTTCAAAAATTCGATTCAGCCGATTCGCCAAATATTTCGATCTGAATTTGAGGCAAATTGTGTTTAAAAAAACTGCTATTTCCAGGCTGCAGAAAGCCTTTATAGGGGTGTAGAACACTGTGCCTTGCAGTAGCATGCATAAGAAGTCTGCTGTGGTAGTGAAACAATACCGTGAGTCAGTATGACAAGCACAAGACAGGTGTCACTCTTAGAATCGCTGCATACTTCACTTATTTAGGCATAGTCATGTGACCAAAACTGACCAAATAACTCAAGTATCAACTCAGCCTTACAGGTAGACATTAGTGTCAAGAAGAAGCACACTCCTTTTACACCGTCGTCAGCTGATTTCACATAGATGTCTACAGAACCTGTTCTATTAAACACTTATAAAAATAGAGCCCCCCTGACAGAATGGAGAGTAATTTGGAGCAGTAAGTTTGTGTTGATGTCACTGATTATTTTGCCCTTCATTTGATCCGTCACAACAATAACCCCTCAAAAAATGGATCCTGTCTGTTCAGCATTTGCCTTCAGTCGGTCAGCATTTGGTCAGTAATCCATCAGTATTGCTAATGCCCCCAAAAAACAGGAGTGGATCTAAAACAGAGATGACACGTATACCGAATATTTGCATGTCTTTTGTGTTTCCTACCCACTCCTACTTTTGGCTACCAAATCATAAGCCAAATCTGATGGAACCATACAGGCCTTAAAGCAGCTACACAGATAGGATCCGTTGTGCGTCTCATTTTTCCTTCCTTCTGACAGATCAGAAGAAGTGTCAAATAAATGATGATGTCAGCCAGGCCGAAATCCAAAATAGTGGACCAGTCATAAAGTGGGGAAGGGTGGGAACAGCATGATAAGTCCACAGAGTGGACCTATGAAATAGCGTTGAGGTGGAAGCAGTATGAGGAGGCCACCGAGTGGCACAGTGACCGAATCTGGAGGTAACAACAGCATAAGTAGGGCACAGAGTGGCAAGATGACCGAATTTGAAGGTGGCAGAAGCATGAGTAGGCCACAGAGTGGCACAACAACAGAGTTTGGAGGTGGCAGCAACATGAGTAGGCCACAGAATGTCACGGAAGGTGTACAGGAAACAAGACAATACAAAAGGAATATATGACTCACTGGATCCAAAACTAAGGAACAAAAAGGGAGACCCCTGCATAAGACCTGGCACACTCCCTGACTGCTCAGCCTATGCGAACATCCCAATGGTAGATGATCGCATATCCTCGTACCTCGACTGTATAACACCTGAACACCCTATAATAGTGAGGGGACACGACCACCGGCTCCCTACACTAGACACAGAGGGAGTCAGGGTCACCTGGGATCCAGCAAACAGAAAATCACAAATGAATGTACAACACTTATCTTGTAGAAGACTGGGAAAAAGGATCAGCATGCACACACACTCCAGGAAGTTGTATAAGGCGCACACTAATGCAGGAAACCAGAACCGTAAGCTGCACCAACATAGAAAGGTCCCAACAGAATAACATACAACATCACACACAAAGACATCAAGAACACGACAATACTTTAACATAGCAACAATACTTTATGACCACAGGGGTGGCTCTCACTGGCAAGGAAGATGGAGGTCACAGGAGGCTGCTCCAGCAAGCATGGCTGAAGCAACCCACTGAGCCATGCTAAACACCCAGGCTATATAGGCCAAGAAGCCACACCCCACAGTCAGACACACCCAGTGACATCACACACACACTGGGAAGGGAGTTAACCCTTCCAGCACCACAGGAGGGAAACTCAACATAAAGGGGAAGTGACCAAACTAAGATCACCCTGTGGCTGTTGCCGCAGGCAACGACATGGGTGGCAGCCGTCCTGGGAGACAGCCCGAAGGCCGGGACACTGCCACCACATGTACAACATTCCAAACGTTGCCACGGGCAGCCACAGAGAAAGAAAGATGTCAGAGTGCACACCAGACAACACAAAGTGCACACCAGACATACAAACGTGCATACACACACGCACACAACTCCCAGGGAACCGCACACATCACTGTTGTCCGCGGCAACCGCACTTGAGGCAAACAACAACATGCCTCAAGCTGCGGTTGAAACAACTACCCAAACCGCGGGCAACTGTATGCGGCTCCCAAGGAGTCACGGCCATAACCGTGGCCGTGACAGATTGAGTATGACAGGAAGGAGTGATCTCTCCTCTCTCTCTAAGACGCCTGTCAATACGAACGGCCTGAGACATAGCAGATTCCATGGAGATAGGCCTCTCATGAAAGGCAAATGCATCTTTCAATCCCTCTGAAAGACCATGGCAAAATTGACTTCGGAGTGCAGCATCATTCCAACCAGTATCAGCTGCCCATCTCCGAAATTCTGAGCAGTATATCTCTGCGGATTGTTTACCCTGGCATAACAGACGTAGTCTAGACTCAGCCAAAGCAATACGATCCGGATCGTCATATATCTGACCCAGGGCTAAAAATAATTCATCCACTGAACGGAGGGGCCGTGCCCCCACCGGGGGCGGAAAGGCCCATGACTGAGCGTTACCCCTGAGCAGCAATATAATGATCCCCACCCTCCGTTTCTCATCACCAGAGGAATGGGGAAGAAGGTGAAAATGGAGTTTGCAAGCCTCTCTAAAACGCACAAAATTCTCACTACCCCCGGAGAACGTATCCGGGAGCGAGATCTTAGGCTCAGAACAAACTCCATGAACGCAAGCTGAACCGGTCACTTGAAACTGAGAAAGAGTCTTAGGGGGATCAGCTACCTCCAATGAAAGACCCTGGAAGCGTTCAGTCAAAAGTGAAACCGGATCCATGCTTGAGACGGTTTTGGCGGTTTATAATGTCACGGAAGGTGTACAGGAAACAAGGCAAAGCAACATGCATAAATGACTCGCGGGATCCAAGAGCTAAGGAACCAAAGGGAGACCCCTGCACAAGACCTAGCACTTTCCCTGGCTGCTCAGCCTATGCAAAGATCCGAATGGTGGAGGTTTGCATATCCACGTACCTTGACTATGTAACCCCTGAGCACCCTACAATAGTGAGGGGACACGACCACCGGCTCCCTACACAAGATACGGAGGGAGTCAGGGTCACCTGGGATCCAGCAAACAGAAAATAGCAGATAAATGTTCAACACTTAGCTTTGTAGCAGAGAGGAGAACAAGACCAGCATGCACACACACTCCAGGAAGAAGTATAAGCCGCCCAGAAAAGCATTCTGGGGAGGAATTTAAAGGGAAGCAATTAGTCCAACACATGACAGCTGAGAGAGGCTAAAGAGATGAGTAACTGAATACCACAACAAAGAAAGTCAAGGGGGAGGATCTGAAAGGCCTCTGTCAGAGCTTCTCAGCTGTCTGGTTGTGACAGTACCCCTCCCTCTACGAGTGGACTCTGGACACTCAGAACCCACCTTCTCAGGATGGGACCTATGGAAAGCCCTGATGAGACGAGAGGCCTTAATGTCCATCACTGGGACCCACATCCTCTCCTCAGGGCCATACCCCTCCCAATGAACAAGGTACTGAAGAGAACCGCGGACAAGACGAGAATCCACAATCCTAGAGACCTGAAATTCAAGATTCCCATCAACCATAATTGGAGGAGGAGGCAAAGGCGAGGGTACAATGGGTTGAACATAAGGTTTCAATAAGGACTTATGAAAAACATTATGGATCTTCCAAGTCTGAGGAAGATCAAGACGGTATGCAACAGGATTGATGACAGACAGGATTTTGTAAGGCCCAATAAACCTAGGACCCAACTTCCAGGAGGGAACCTTCAATTTGATATTCTTGGTGGACAACCACACCAGATCACCAACATTCAGGTCCGGACCAAGCACACGTCTCTTATCTGCCACACGCTTATATCTCTCACTCATGCTCTTTAGATTATCCTGAATATTTTGCCAAATAGATGACAAAGACGAGGATAATCTGTCCTCATCAGGTAAACCAGAAGACCCCTCTCCCGAGAAAGTCCCAAACTGCGGATGAAACCCATATGCACCAAAAAATTGTGACTTATCAGAGGACTCCTGACGACGGTTATTTAAAGCAAACTCAGCAAGGGACAAAAAAGAACACCAATCCTCTTGATTCTCCGACACAAAACAGCGCAGATATGTCTCCAGATTCTGATTGACGCGCTCTGTCTGGCCCTTCGACTGCGGGTGGAAAGCAGAAGAGAATGACAACCGAACCCCCAAGTGAGAACAGAAAGCCTTCCAGAATCTGGAAACAAACTGCGTGCCCCTATCAGAGACTATGTCTGAAGGAATACCGTGCAATTTGACAATGTGATCAATAAATGCCTGCGCCAGCGTCTTAGCATTGGGCAAACCAGGAAAAGGGATGAAATGCACCATTTTGGTAAAACGGTCCACCACCACCAGAATCACAGTCTTCCCCGAGGAATGAGGCAGGTCCGTTATGAAGTCCATGGACAGATGTGTCCAAGGACGGGAAGGAATGGGTAAGGGAAGGAGAGGACCTGATGGCCGTGAATGAGGGACTTTGGCACGAGCGCAAGTCTCGCAGGCTGCCACAAAACCCTCAACCGACTTACGAAGCGCAGGCCACCAGAATCTCCGAGCGATGAGATCCAGTGTGGCTCTTACCCCCGGGTGCCCAGCAAGGACCGTATCGTGGTGTTCTTTAAAAATCTTGTGTCTTAAAGCGAGAGGCACAAACAACCTCCCAGGAGGACAAAGATCAGGGGCCTCTGACTGGGCTGCCTGCACCTCTGCCTCCAATTCAGGAAAAAGAGCCAAGACCACCACACCTTCAGCCAAAATGGGACCCGGGTCTTCAAAATTCCCGCCTCCCGGAAAACAACGTGACAGGGCATCTGCCTTCACATTCTTAACTCCAGGGCGGAACGTGACAACAAAATTAAACCTAGAAAAGAACAAAGACCATCTGGCCTGTCTCGGGTTCAGACGCTTGGCTGACTCCAAGTAGGCCAGATTTTTATGGTCAGTAAATACGGTAATAGGGTGTCTGGCTCCCTCTAGCCAATGGCGCTATTCCTCAAAAGCCAACTTGATGGCCAACAATTCCCTATCTCCCACATCGTAATTTCTCTCTGCGGAGGAGAGTTTTCTTGAGAAAAAGGCACACGGTCGCCAATTGGCAGGAGAGGAACCCTGAGACAAGACCGCCCCCACACCCACCTCAGAAGCATCAACCTCAACTATGAAGGGTAAAGAAACATCAGGTTGCACCAAGATGGGAGCGGAAGCAAAACTCTCCTTGATATCAGAAAAAGCCTTACGCGCCTCTACTGACCAAGAAGAAAAATCTACCCTCTTTCTGGTCATATCAGTGAGTGGTTTAACAATAGAAGAATAATTCAAAATGAACTTCCTGTAATAATTGGCAAAGCCCAAAAAACGCATCAGCGCCTTCTGATTCTCAGGAAGCTCCCACTCAAGCACAGCGCGGACCTTCTCGGGGTCCATGCGAAAACCAGAAGCGGAGAGAAGAAACCCCAGAAATTGAATTTCTGGAACCGCAAACACACATTTTTCCAGTTTCGCATATAATTTATTCTCCCGCAGGATGAGCAAGACCTGACGTAAATGTTCCTTATGAGTTTTGAAATCGGGAGAAAAAATCAAAATGTCATCCAAATACAACAATACAAATTTTCCCATCAAATGATAAAAAATGCTGTTCACGAAATGCTGAAAAACGGCTGGGGCATTCATCAAACCAAAAGGCATAACCAAATTTTCAAAATGGCCCTCAGGGGTATTGAAGGCCGTCTTCCATTCGTCCCCTTCTCTGACCCTGATCAGGTTGTATGCCCCTCTTAGATCTAATTTGGAAAAGACTTTAGCCCCAACAACCTGGTTAAACAGGTCCGGGATCAGAGGAAGCGGATAAGGGTCACGAATTGTGATACTGTTCAGCTCCCTGAAATCCAGACAAGGTCTTAAAGAACCATCTTTTTTCTTAACAAAGAAAAAACCAGCGGCAACAGGTGACTTCGAGGGTCGTATGTGTCCTTTTCTCAGACTGTCAGAGATATAAGCATGCATAGCGATCCTCTCAGGTTGGGAAAGATTGTATAAACGAGATTTAGGCAGCTTGGCGTCTGGGATGAGATTAATAGGGCAATCGTACTCCCTGTGCGGGGGCAAATCCTGAACTCCACTTTCAGAGAAGACATCCGAAAATTCAGAGAGAAAAGATGGTACAGTCTTAGTAGCAACCTCAGAAACAGATGTCATGAGGCAATTCTCTCTGCAAAAGTTACTCCAACCATTTATTTGCCTCGCTTGCCAATCAATGGTGGGGTTATGCTTAGTGAGCCAGGGCAGCCCCAACACCAGAGGGGTAGGCAAACCGCTAAGGATGAAACATGACACATCCTCAACATGAGCATCACTCACAATTAAACGGATATTGTGAACTATGCCCTTTAATGATTTCTGAGAAAGTGGAGCGGAATCGATAGCAAAAACAGGAATATCCTTTCCCAAAGTGCGCACCTGGAAACCATGAGTTATCGCAAATTGATTATCAATGAGATTGACCGCTGCTCCACTATCCACAAAAATCTCACAAAAAATGTTCTTGCTCTCTAGCGCCACCCTAGCCGGCAGGACAAAACAGGAACTACAAGCAAACGGAAAACCTTCAATTTCCGCCTCAACCCTGCCAATAGTAACAGACGGAACATTTTTAAAAGATTTTTTCCTGTTTGTTTCTTTATTACTCCCAGAAAACTGCCTGAATCTCCTAGAGGGACAAATATTTGCCAAATGATTTATACCTCCACAACAAAAACAAACCCTCCCATGCGAGCTGAATCTTCTATTGTCAGAAGCAATCAACCCCAGCTGCATGGGCTCCTGCTCAGAAGGGGCTGACAGCGACTGAGACCCCTGCGCACAGAATGAGACCGCTGCACTGTCCTGGGACTGAGCATGACAGGAAGGGGACATCTCTCCTCTCTCTCTAAGATGCCTGTCAATACGAACGGCCTGAGACATAGCAGAGTCCAAAGAAATAGGCCTCTCATGAAAGGCAAATGCATCTTTCAATCCCTCTGAAAGACCATGGCAAAATTGACTTCGGAGTGCAGCATCATTCCAACCAGTATCAACTGCCCATCTCCGAAATTCTGAGCAGTATATTTCTGCGGATTGTTTACCCTGGCATAATAGACGTAGTCTAGACTCAGCCAGAGCAATACGATCCGGATCATCATATATCTGACCCAGGGCTACAAAGAATTCATCCACTGAATGGAGAGGCCGTGCCCCCTCCAGCAGCGAAAAGGCCCAGGACTGAGCGTTACCTCTGAGCAGCGATATAATGATCCCCACCCTCCATTCCTCATCACCAGAGGAATGGGGAAGAAGGCGAAAATGGAGTTTGCAAGCCTCTCTAAAACGCACAAAATTCTCACTACCCCCGGAGAACGTATCCGGGAGCGAGATCTTAGGCTCAGAACAAAGTCCATGAACGCCAGCTGAACCGGTCACTTGAAGCTGAGAAAAAGTCCTGCGGAGATCAGCTACCTCCAATGAAAGACCCTGAAGGCGTTCAGCCAAAAGTGAAACCGGATGCATGCTTGAGACGGTTTCGGCGGCTTATAATGTCACGGACGGTGTACAGGAAACAAGGCAAAGCAACATGCATAAATGACTCGCTGGATCCAAGAGCTAAGGAACCAAAGGGAGACCCCTGCACAAGACCTAGCACTTTCCCTGGCTGCTCAGCCTATGCAAAGATCCGAATGGTGGAGGTTTGCATATCCACGTACCTTGACTATGTAACCCCTGAGCACCCTACAATAGTGAGGGGACACGACCACCGGCTCCCTACACAAGATACGGAGGGAGTCAGGGTCACCTGGGATCCAGCAAACAGAAAATAGCAGATAAATGTTCAACACTTAGCTTTGTAGCAGAGAGGAGAACAAGATCAGCATGCACACACACTCCAGGAAGAAGTATAAGCCGCCCAGAAAAGCATTCTGGGGAGGAATTTAAAGGGAAGCAATTAGTCCAACACATGACAGCTGAGAGAGGCTAACGAGATGAGTAACTGAATACCACAACAAAGAAAGTCAAGGGGGAGGATCTGAAAGGCCTCTGTCAGAGCTTCTCAGCTGTCTGGTTGACACATGTCAGCAGAGAATCAGTCTGCATGTCATAGCAGAGAATCAGGCTTCACGTCAGCCACCACTGTAACAGTCCATTGTCATATATTTAGGCCCAGGCACCTAGGCAGAGGAGAGAGGTCCCGTAACAGAGAATCTGGCTTCATGTCAGCAGAGAATCAGTCTTCATGTCATATCAGAGAATCATGCTTCACGTCACCCAACATTGGAACAGTCTATTGTCATATATTTAGGCCCCGGCACCCAGACAGAGGAGAGGTTCATTCAACTTTGGGTTGCCCCGCAATATAATGGTAAAATGAAAATAAAAAGAGGATTGAATGAGGAAGTTCCCTGGAGTACAATAATATATGGTTAAGGGGAGGTAGTTATAAATGTCTAATCTGCACAAGGGATGGACAGGTCCTGTGGGATCCATGCCTGGTTCATTTTTATGAACGTCAGCTTGTCCACATTGGCTGTAGACAGGCGGCTGCATTTGTCTGTAATGACTCCCCCTGCCGTGCTGAATATACGTTCAGACAAAACGCTGGCCGCCGGGCAGGGCAGCACCTCCAAGGCATAAAAGGCTAGCTCTGGCCACGTGGACAATTTAGAGACCCAGAAGTTGAATGGGGCCGAACCATCAGTCAGTACGTGGAGGGGTGTGCACACGTACTGTTCCACCATGTTAGTGAAATGTTGCCTCCTGCTAACACGTTGCGTATCAGGTGGTGGTGCAGTTAGCTGTGGCGTGTTGACAAAACTTTTCCACATCTCTGCCATGCTAACCCTGCCCTCAGAGGAGCTGGCCGTGACACAGCTGCCTTGGCGACCTCTTGCTCCTCCTCTGCCTTGGCCTTGGGCTTCCACTTGTTCCCCTGTGACATTTGGGAATGCTCTCAGTAGCGCGTCTACCAACGTGCGCTTGTACTCGCGCATCTTCCTATCACGCTCCAGTGCAGGAAGTAAGGTGGGCACATTGTCTTTGTACCGTGGATCCAGCAGGGTGGCAACCCGGTAGTCCGCACACGTTAAAATGTGGGCAACTCTGCTGTCGTTGCGCAGGCACTGCAGCATGTAGTCGCTCATGTGTGCCAGGCTGCCCAGAGGTAAGGACAAGCTGTCCTCTGTGGGAGGCGTATCGTCATGGTCCTGCGTTTCCCCCCAGCCACGCACCAGTGATGGGCCCGAGCTGCGTTGGGTGCAACCCCGCTGTGACCATGCTTCATTCTCATCCTCCTCCACCTCCTCCTCATCCTCGTTGTCACGACTGTGACTGATCCAGACAGGTCTGGGAGGAGAAGGTCGCAGCGACTTGCTACTCGCGATAGCTTGTGAGTTTGCTCCGTGGTTCAGGGTATGTCATCCGGGTTTTGCCTTGTGAACCTTTTTGTCCTGACTGGGAGTTTGTAGGCATCCTTCTCAGGTGAGTCCTGTCTGCCACTCACAGCTACTATATTAGTTTCAGTTTCACTTGCAGTCATTGCCAGATATAGTCCTTACTTCCAGTGCTATTCTGACCTTTGAAGGAGATCGTTTGACAGTATTGCTGTGGAGCTCTTGTCTGGCGTGGACAGATCACCTTCTCAGCTCGTGACTGGATAAGTCTATCTCTGTTATAGATTGTTCTTCAGGTTACGCCCTAGATCAGTGATGGCGAACCTATGGCACGGGTGCCAGAGGCGGCACTCAGAGCTCTCTCTGTGGGCACCCGCACCCTGGAAAAAGTCTATGGTGTACCAATATACTCTGGACTTTACCAGCCATTCATCAGCGCTGGGCGCACTATGAACAGCACAGGCAGCGCACTGAATGCAGACAGGCTATTATAGGTAAATGATAAAGTACATGGAAGATATACTATACTGGACTGTAGTATTCAGGGTAAATTGGCGTGTTGGCACTTTGCGATAAATAAGTGGGTTTTGGGCTACAGTTTGGGCACCCGGTCTCTAAATGGTTCGCCATCACTGCCCTAGATCCTTTGGCGGCGAGGAACAACGGGTGGGCATTGTAATTTCTCTCCTGCAAGGAGATCCGCAGGCTTGGGCTTTCTCCCTACCATCAGACTCTCCGGCCTTACGATCAGTGGAGGAGTTTTTTGAAGCCCTGGGTCTCGTATATGATGACCCGGACAGGGTCTCACTGGCTGAGTCTAAGCTACGTGGCCTTCGGCAAGAGAACCGGTCTGCTGAACTATATTGTTCCGAATTCCGTAGGTGGGCTACTGATACATTATGGAACGACTCGGCCCTTAGGAGTCAGTTCTGCCAGGGGTTGTCTTAAAAATTAAAAGACGCACTGGCGATATATGAGGTTCCTGGGTCTCTTGAGGCTGCTATGTCTCTGTCCATAAGAATCGACAGACGACTCAAGGAGAGACTATTAAATTCTACAGAGGCCTCTATAGGGCAGGGATCGGTTTGTTATGATCCAGTCGAACCAATGTAAATAGGGGGCGCCACTAGACAGGTGAATCCTCCGAAGGTCTGCCGTAGGTCAGAGGTTTGTTTTTGTTGTGGGGGGAGGGGTCATTTTGTAAAGGTATGTCCCTCAGAACCCAAGAGAACAAACAAAGGAGCCGCCGGAAAACTAGAGTCCCCAGATTGTCCAGAGGATAACAGTCTGGGCATATTTGTTTCCTCCATACGCATGTCTCAGTTTTTGTTGTCCGCTACCGTTGAGGCTGGCAATAAGACTGAGATCTGTTCCGTCTTTTTGGACAGTGGGGCGGAGGTCAACTTGGTGGATTCACGGTTTGCGTAAGCTCTGGGTTTTACTCCAGAACCAGTACGCAGAACTATTCCTGTTTTTGCCATCGACTCCTCCCCTCTTACTCAGAGAGAGTTAACTCAGATCATCCATAACATCCATCTGCAGGTAGGGGACCTCCACAAAGAGCATATCTTTTGTTATGTCCTGGACGGTCTTCCGGCTCCTATGGTATTGGGGCTTCCCTGGCTGGTGACTCACAATCCAGTGGTGGATTGGCAGGCCGGGGAGATTGTGGAGTGGAGTGAACATTGTAAGGACAACTGCTTGAGTAGTAGGTGCTCTACACTCTCTGTAACATCTCTACCTGCCTTTCTGTCAGATTTTATGGATGTGTTCTCTGAGAAGGGTTGTCAGGGGTTACCACCTCATCGTCCATATGATTGCCCAATTAACCTATTACCTGGGGCAAAACTACCTAAAACCCGGTTATATAATCTTTAAGGCCCGGAGAGGAAGGCTATGCAAGATTATATCTCGGAGAGTTTGGCTAAGGGACACATCAGACCCTCTTCTTCACCTGTGGCTGCCGGGTTCTTTTTCGTTAAAAAGAAAGATGGGGGCCTGCGTCCTTGCCTGGATTTCCGGGAGCTAAACCGGATAACTATCCGAGATCCCTATCCTCTTCATCTCATTCCCGACCTCTTTAATCAGGTTGCTGGTGCTAAATGGTTCTCCAAGATGGATCTCAGAGGAGCCTATAACCTGGTTCGCATTAAAGAGGGGGATGAGTGGAAGACGGCTTTTAATACCCCAGAAGGGCATTATGAAAATCTGGTTATGCCTTTTGGTCTTACTAATGCGCCTGCGGTGTTCCAACATTTTGTCAACGATATTTTTAGTCACCTTATCGGGAGATTTGTTGTGATATATCTTGATTACATCCTGGTCTATTCTCCGGATCTGGATACACATAAGATCCATGTGAGACAAGTGCTGCAGATATTAAGGGCCTACAAATTGTTTGCTAAATTAGAGAAATGTGTGTTCGCTGTAAAAGAACTGCCATTTCTGGGGTATGTGTTGTCAGATTCAGGTTTCCGCATGGATCCAGAGAAAGTCCGGGCGATTATGGACTGGGATCTGCCTGAGAACCTGAAGGCATTGCAACGCTTCCTGGGGTTTGCCAATTTTTATAGAAAGTTTATAAAGAACTATTCTTTGGTGGTCAAACCACTGACGGACATGACCCGAAAGGGATCCGATTTTTCCAAATGGTCACATGCAGCCAAAACTGCCTTTACTTCTCTGAAGGAGAGATTCACCTCAGCCCCTATTCTCGTACAGCCAGATGTCTCGCTTCCTTTTATTGTAGAGGCTGACGCATCAGAGGTGGGGGTGGGAGCGGTACTATCTCAGGGCCCGTCCCCTGGTGAATGGCGTCCGTGTGCTTTCTTTTCGAAGAAATTGTCTACTGCAGAAAGGAACTATGATATTGGCAACAGGGAACTTTTGGCTATTAAGTTGGCTTTTGAAGAGTGGCGTAATTTTTTGGAGGGGGCGGTTCATCCCGTCACGGTGATTACTGATCATAAAAACTTATTATATCTGGAGTCTGCTAAACGTCTCACCCCTAGACAGGCTCGGTGGTTGTTATTTTTTACTAGGTTTAATTTTGTAATAACCTATCGCCTGGGGGCAAAAAATACTAAGGCGGATGCATTGTCTCGAAGTTTTCCTGGAGGGGGTGATGTTGATGTACCAGAGCCTATTTTGCAAAAGGGGGTGGTGGTCTCTGCATTACACTCAGGTTTAGAGGGGAGGGTGTTGGAAGCTCAGGGGGACTCCCCGGCCTCCTGCCCCTCGGGTAAACTGTTTGTGCCAGAAAATTTACGCCTGGAGATACTAAAAGAACACCATAACTCCACACTGGCAGGACACCCAGGTAGTAGGGCAACCTCTGAATTAGTGTCTCGTCGGTTCTGGTGGCCTAAGTGGCGCCAGGAGGTGTTGAATTTTGTGTCTGCATGTGCTACCTGTGCTCGTTCTAAGGTAGATCATACTCGTCCGGCAGGGCGTCTTTTACCTCTGGCCATCCCCAACAGGCCTTGGACGCAGCTATCAATGGATTTGATTACGGATCTACCAGTATCAGCTGGGAAAACTGTTATTCTTGTAGTTGTTGACAGATTCAGTAAATTGGTGCACTTTATTGCTCTTACCGCATTGCCTAATGCTAACACACTGGCTCAGGTTTTTATTGACCACATCGTGAAGCTTCACGGGGTCCCTTCCGATATTGTTTCGGATCGTGGTACCCAATTTGTTTCTAAATTTTGGAAAGCTTTTTGTTCTCGTTTAGGGGTTCATCTGTCGTTTTCTTCATCTTTTCATCCACAGTCCAACGGTCAGACTCAACGTACCAATCAAAACTTAGAGACATATTTGAGATGCTTTGTTTCCAAAAATCAGGAGGAGTGGTCATCTTATTTACCATTAGCCGAGTTTGCCATTAATAATCGTCAAGAATCCACCGATAAGTCACCATTTTTTGGTGCGCATGGTTTCCATCCTCAGTTTTGTACGTTTAGTGAGGGGGGGCTGTCTGGGATTCCCGAGGAGGAACGATTTGCGTCTTCACTTTCATCAATGTGGCAGAGTGTGCAAGAAAGTTTGAAGAGAATTGGTGGTAGATACAAACGTGTGGCTGATAAGAAGCGCTCTGAAGGTCCGGACCTTGGGGTGAATGACTTGGTGTGGTTGTCTACCAGAAATATCAAGTTGAAGGTTCCCTCGTGGAAATTAGGTCCGAGATTTATTGGTCCTTATAGGGTAATTAAGATCATTAACCCAGTGGCTTTTCGTCTGGAGCTACCTCAGACTTTAAGGATCCATAATGTCTTCCACAGATCTCTGCTTAAGAGATATGTAGAACCTCCTGAACCATTGCCATTACCACCTCCACCGGTGGTTGTTGATGGCAGTCTTGCGTTTCAGGTAGAAAAGATTGTTGATTCACAATATGTTCGCCGCTCTCTTCAGTACCTGGTGCACTGGAAAGGTTATGGTTCCGAAGAGAGAATGTGGGTGCCAGCATTAGAGATAAAGGCGGACAGACTCATTCGGGCTTTTCATAGGTCCCATCCGGAGAGGCCTGGTCTTGAGGGTCTGGTGGCCCCTCGTAGAAAGGGGGGTACTGTCACAACTGTTACTGATCCAGACAGGTCTGGGAGGAGAAGGTCGCAGCGACTTGCTACTCGCGATAGCTTGTGAGTTTGCTCCGTGGTTTAGGGTATGTCATCCGGGTTTTGCCTTGTGAACCTTTTTGTCCTTAATGGGAGTTTGTAGGCATCCTTCTCAGGTGAGTCCTGTCTGCCACTCCCAGCTAGTATATTAGTTTCAGTTTCACTTGCAGTCATTGCCAGATATACACTACGTGCAGAATTATTAGGCAAATTAGTATTTTGACCACATCATCCTCTTTATGCATGTTGTCTTACTCCAAGCTGTATAGGCTCGAAAGCCTACTACCAATTAAGCATATTAGGTGATGTGCATCTCTGTAATGAGAAGGGGTGTGGTCTAATGGCATCAACACCCTATATCAGGTGTGCATAATTATTAGGCAACTTCCTTTTCTTTGGCAAAATGGGTCAAAAGAAGGACTTGACAGGCTCAGAAAAGTCAAAAATAGTGAGATATCTTGCAGAGGGGTGCAGCACTCTTAAAATTGCAAAGCTTCTGAAGCGTGATCATCAAACAATCAAGTGTTTCATTCAAAATAGTCAACAGGGTCGCAAGAAGCGTGTGGAAAAACCAAGGCGCAAAATAACTGCCCATGAACTGAGAAAAGTCAAGCGTGCAGCTGCCAAGATGCCACTTGCCACCAGTTTGGCCATATTTCAGAGCTGCAACATCACTGGAGTGCCCAAAAGCACAAGGTGTGCAATACTCAGAGACATGGCCAAGGTAAGAAAGGCTGAAAGACGACCACCACTGAACAAGACACACAAGCTGAAACGTCAAGACTGGGCCAAGAAATATCTCAAGACTGATTTTTCTAAGGTTTTATGGACTGATGAAATGAGAGTGAGTCTTGATGGGCCAGATGGCTGGATTGGTAAAGGGCATAGAGCTCCAGTCCGACTCAGACGCCAGCAAGGTGGAGGTGGAGTACTGGTTTGGGCTGATATCATCAAAGATGAGCTTGTGGGGCCTTTTTGGGTTGAGGATGGAGTCAAGCTCAACTCCCAGTCCTACTGCCAGTTTCTGGAAGACACCTTCTTCAAGCAGTGGTACAGGAAGAAGTCTGCAAGGTAAGAAAAACATGATTTTCATGCAGGACAATGCTCCATCACACGCGTCCAAGTACTCCACAACGTGGCTGGCAAGAAAGGGTATAAAAGAAGAAAATCTAATGACATGGCCTCCTTGTTCACCTGATCTGAACCCCATTGAGAACCTGTGGTCCATCATCAAATGTGAGATTTACAAGGCGGGAAAACAGTACACCTCTCTGAACAGTGTCTGAGAGGCTGTGGTTGCTGCTGCACGCAATGTTGATGGTGAACAGATCAAAACACTGACAGAATCCATGGATGGCAGGCTTTTGAGTGTCCTTGCAAAGAAAGGTGGCTATATTGGTCACTGATTTGTTTTTGTTTTGTTTTTGAATGTCAGAAATGTATATTTGTGAATGTTGAGATGTTATATTGGTTTCACTGGCAAAAATAAATAATTGAAATGGGTATATATTTGTTTTTTGTTAAGTTGCCTAATAATTATGTACAGTAATAGTCACCTGCACACACAGATATCCCCCTAAAATAGCTCAAACTAAAAACAAACTAAAAACTACTTCCAAAAATATTCAGCTTTGATATTAATGAGTTTTTTGGGTTCATTGAGAACATGGTTGTTGTTCAATAATAAAATTAATCCTCAAAAATACAACTTGCCTAATAATTCTGCACTCCCTGTAGTCCTTACTTCCAGTGCTATTCTGACCTTTGAAGGAGATCATTTGACGGTATTGCTGTGGAGCTCTTGTCTAGCGTGGACTGTCGTTATTGGGATCACCTTCTCTGCTCGTGACTGGTTAAGTCTATCTCTGTTATAGATTGTTTGTTTGTTGCTGTCTTCGCCTGTTGTTCTCCTAGACATGAGTGATGGTGACTAGTGCTCCCATCTGCCTTTCCCCAGTCTAGTCTTGCTAGGGTGACTGAGGGTTTAGGCATCCTGCTCGCCGCATGGGTTCACACCCCGTCTAGGGTATCAGGGCAGACAGGTGCCAGCTTAGGGTTAGTCAGGGGTGGCCGTTCTATCTCCCATCCATAAGGGTCCCCCTCCCCCTCCGTCTGGTGCGACACGACTGCTGCTGGGATAGCGGTCGTGACACTAGTCCTCCTCGTCATCCAGTAGTGGGCCCTGGCTGGCCACATTTGTACCTGGCCTCTGCTGTTGCAAAAAACCTCCCTCTGAGTCACTTCTAAGAGATTGGCCTGAAAGTGCTAAAAATAACCCCTCTTCCTCCTCCTCCTCCTGGGCCACCTCCTCTTCCATCATCGCCCTAAGTGTTTTCTCAAGGAGACATAGAAGTGGTATTGTAACGCTGATAACGGCGTCATCGCCACTGGCCATGTTGGTGGAGTACTCGAAACAGCGCAACAGGGCACACAGGTCTCGCATGGAGGCTCAGTCATTGGTGGTAAAGTGGTGCCGTTCCGCAGTGCGACTGACCCGTGCGTGCTGCAGCTGGAACTCCACTATGGCCTGCTGCTGCTCGCACAGTCTGTCCAGCATGTTCAAGGTGGAGTTCCACCTGGTGGGCACGTCGCATATGAGGTGGTGAGCGGGAAGGCCGAAGTTACGCTGTAGCGCAGACAGGCGAGCAGCGGCAGGATGTGAACTCCGGAAGCGCAAACAGACGGCCCGCACTTTATGCAGCAGCTCTGACATGTCGGGGTAGTTGTGAATGAACTTCTGCACCACCAAATTAAGCACATGCGCCAGGCAAGGGATGTGCGTCAAACCGGCTAGTCCCAGAGCTGCAACGAGATTTTGCCCATTATCGCACACCACCAGGCCGGGCTTGAGGCTCACCGGCAGCAACCACTCATCGGTCTGTTGTTCTATACCCCGCCACAACTCCTGTGCGGTGTGGGGCCTGTCCCCCAAACATTTGAGTTTCAGAATGGCCTGCTGACGTTTACCCGGGGTTGTGCTGAAGTTGGTGGTGAAGGTGTGTGGCTGACTGGATGAGCAGGTGGAAGAAGAGGAGGAGGAAGCTGAGTAGGAGGAGGTGGCAACAGGAGGCAAAGAATGTTGCCCTGCGATCCTTGGCGGCGGAAGGACGTGCGCCAAACAGCTCTCCGCCGGGGGCCCAGCCGCAACTACATTTACCCAGTGTGCAGTTAGGGAGATATAGCGTCCCTGGCCGTGCTTACTGGTCCACGTATCTGTGGTCAGGTGGACCTTGCCACAGATGGCGTTGCGCAGTGCACACTTGATTTTATCGGATACTTGGTTGTGCAGGGAGGGCACGGCTCTCTTGGAGAAGTAGTGCCGGCTGGGAACAACATACTGTGGGACAGCAAGCGACATGAGCTGTTTGAAGCTGTCTGTGTCCACCAGCCTAAATGACAGCATTTCATAGGCCAGTAGTTTAGAAATGCTGGCATTCAGGGCCAGGGATCGAGGGTGGCTAGGTGGGAATTTACGCTTTCTCTCAAATGTTTGTGAGATGGAGAGCTGAACGCTGCCGTGTGACATGGTTGAGATGCTTGGTGACGGAGGTGGTGGTGTTGGTGGTACATCTCCTGTTTGCTGGGCGGCAGGTGCCAACATTCCTCCAGAGGCGGAGGAAGAGGCCGAGGCGGCAGCAGCAGAAGAGGCCGAGGCGGCAGCAGCAGAAGATGTAGCAGGGGGAGCCTGAGTGACTTCCTTGTTTATAAGGTGTTTACTCCACTGCAGTTCATGCTTTGCATGCAGGTACCTGGTCATGCAGGTTGTGATAAGGTTCAGAACGTTAATGCCTCGCTTCAGGCTCTGATGGCACAGCGTGCAGACCACTCGGGTCTTGTCGTCAGCACATTGTTTGAAGAAGTGCCATGCCAGGGAACTCCTTGATGCTGCCTTTGGCGTGCTCGGTCCCAGATGGCGGCTGTCAGTAGCAGGCGGAGTCTCTTGGCGGCGGGTGTTCTGCTTTTGCCCACTGCTCTCTCTTTTGCTACGCTGTTGGCTTGGTCTCACCACTGCCTCTTCCTCCGAACTGTGAAAGTCAGTGACAAGACCTTCATTCCATGTGGGGTCTAGGACCTCGTCGTCCCCCGCATCGTCTTCCATCCAGTCTTGATCCCTGACCTCCTGTTCAGTCTGCACACTGCAGAAAGACGCAGCAGTTGGCACCTGTGTTTCGTCATCATCAGAGACGTGCTGAGGTGGTATTCCCATGTCCTCATCATCAGGAAACATAAGTGGTTGTGTGTCAGTGCATTCTATGTCTTCCACCGCTGGGAAACCCTGCCAGCGGAGTCAAACAGCATAAGAGACTGCTGCATAACTTGCGGCTCAGACAATTTCCCTGGTATGCATGGGGGTGATGTGACAGACTGATGGGCTTGGGTTTCAGGCGCCATCTGTGCGCTTTCTGCAGAAGACTGGGTGGGAGATAATGTGAACGTGCTGGATCCACTGTCGGCCACCCAACTGACTAATGCCTGTACCTGCTCAGACCTTACCATCCTTAGAACGGCATTGGGCCCCACCAAATATCGCCGTAAATTATGGCGGCTACTGGGACCTGAGGTAGTTGGTACACTAGGACGTGTGGCTGTGGCAGAACGGCCACGTCCTCTCCCAGCACCAGAGGGTCCACTAACACCACCACGACCATGTCCGCATCCGCGTCCCTTACTAGATGTTTTCCTCATTGTTACCGTTCACCACAATAAGTTAAATATTATTTGGCCCAATGTATTAAATTCTAATTCAGGCCTTTTTTTACAGACACCTAACACTATCTGGCTATCTATTTAGGTACCGTATTACACTAATAAAGGCACAGCAGTAACAACAGATTAAGCTGAATATAAATTTGAGGGATAGTATTTAGACGCTGCATGACAGGTATACGTTTACAGAAAGAATTAGACTTGGAAATGCACAGTAGCGTATGTGTGAAGTTATTGAGAATGACCCTATCTGCACCTTGAATCTTATATACCCTTTTAGGGATAGATTTAAAGTAGGTCTGATACAGCAGAAACCACTAAATTAGGAAATTGCTAAATTGGGAATTGTATTTCAACCCAGAACAAAAACTGTGCTTTGACGGACACTAAATAACTTGCCCAGCCACAGCAATAACCACAGATATAGCTGACTATAAATTTGAGGCCTATTATTTAGGCGCTGGGTGACAGGTATACGTTTACAGACAGAATTAGACTGGGATATGGCCAAAAAATAACCACACTATTAATGGTAAATGCACTTGGTGTGACAGCTTGACCCTGATGTAGGATATAGCCAAAAAACAACCACACTATTGAGGGTTAAATGCACTTGGTGACAGGCTCAGCTTCCCCCTGATGTAGTATATGGCCAAAAAATAACCACACTATTGATGGTTAAATGCACTTGGTGTGACAGCTTGACCCTGATGTAGGATATAGCCAAAAAACAACCACACTATTGAGGGTTAAATGTACTTGGTGGCAGCTTGTGCTGGCGCACCAGAAGGCACAAAATGGCCGCCGATCACCCCAGAAAAAAGTGAATGAAAAACGCTCTGGGCAGTCTAAAAACAGTGAGCAATTGAATAGCAGCAGTTCAATGATCCACAGCTGCAGATCGATCACTGAATGAAGTCTTTTGGAGGAGTTAATCACTGCCTATTCACGCCCTAACGTCGCAGCTGCAACCTCTCCCTACACTGATCAGAGCAGAGTGACGTGCGGCGCTACGTGACTCCAGCTTAAATAGAGGCTGGGTCACATGCTGCACTAGCCAATCACAGCCATGCCAATAGTAGGCATGGCTGTGACGGCCTCTTGGGGCAAGTAGCATGACGCTTGTTGATTGGCTGCTTTGCAGCCTTTCAAAAAGCGCCAAGAAAGCGACGAACACCGAACCCAGACTTTTACGAAAATGTTCGGGTCCGTGTCACGGACACCCCAAAATTCGGTACGAACCCCCGAATACTATACAGTTCGGGTTCGCTCATCCCTAGTTGAAACCACATCTAGTAAGGGTGAGAAAAAAAAAATTGGGAAAGAAGACACCCCAACGTATTTCGTGATAGGCATAGTGAGTTCATGGAAGTTTTCATTTTTTGTCACAAGTTAGTAGAATATAAGACTTTGTAAGAAAAAAAATTAAAATTTAAATAAATCATCATTTTCCTCTAACTTGTGACAAAAAATAGAAAATTCACGAAATACCTTGGGGTGTTTTCTTTCCAAAATGGGGTCACTTGTGGGGTAGTTATACTGCCCTGGCATTTTAAGGGCCCTAATGCGTGAGAAGTAGTTTGAAATCAAAATGTGTAAAAAAATCCCCTGTGAAATCCTAAAGGAGCTCTTTTGAATGTGGGCCCCTTTGCCCACCTAGGCTGCAAAAAAGTGTCACACATGTGGTATCGCCGTACTCAGGAGAAGTAGGGCAATGTGTTTTGGGGTGTCTTTTTACATATACCCATGCTGGGTGAGAGAAATATCTCGGCAAAAGAAAACTTTTTCCTTTTTTTTTTTTATACAAAGTTGGCATTTGACCAAGATATTTATCTCACCCAGCATGGGTATATGTAAAATGACCCCCCAAAACACATTTCCAAACTTCTCCTGAGTACGGCGATACCACATGTGTGACACTTTTTTGCAGCTTAGGAAGGAAAAGGGGCCCAAATTCCAAAGAGCACCTTTAGGATTTCACAGGGCATTTTTTACACATTTTGATTTCAAACTACTTCTCACGCATTAGGGCCCCTAAAATGTCAGGGCAGTATAACTACCCCACAAGTGACCCCATTTTGGAAAGAAGACACCCCAAGGTATTTTGTGATGGGCATAGTGAGTTCATGGAAGTTTTTATTTTTTGTCACAAGTTAGTGGAATATGAGACTTTGTAATAAAAAATTTTAAAAAAATCATCATTTTCCGCTAACTTGTGACAAAACATAAAAAATTCTAGGAACTGGCCATGCCCCTCATGGAATATCTTGGGGTGTCTTCTTTCCAAAATGGGGTCACTTGTGGGGTAGTTATACTGCCCTGGCATTTTAGGGGCCCTAATGCATGAGAAGTAGTTTGAAATCAAAATGTGTAAAAAATCCTATGTGAAATCCTAAAGGTGCTCTTTGGAATCTGGGCCCCTTTGCTCACATAGGCTGCAATAAAGTGTCACACATGTGGCATCACCGTACTCAGGAGAAGTTGGGCAATGTGTTTTGGGGTGTCTTTTTACATATACCCATGCTGGGTGAGAGAAATATCTCGGCAAAGACAACCTTTCCCATTTTTTTATACAAAGTTGGCATTTGACCAAGATATTTATCTCAACCAGCATGGGTATATGTAAAATGTCACCCCAAAACACATTGCCCTACTTCTCCTGAGTACAGCACTACCACATGTGTGACACTTTTTTGCAGCCTAGATGCGCAAAGGGGCCCACATTCCTTTTTGGAGGGCATTTTTAGACATTTGGATCCCAGACTTCTTCTCAAGCTTTAGGGCCCCTAAAATGCCAGGGCAGTATAAATAACCCACATGTGACCCCATTTTGGAAAGAAGACACCAGAAGGTATTCAATGAGGGGCATGGCGAGTTCATAGAATTTATTTTTTTGGCATAAGTTAGCGGAAATTGATTTTTTTTTTTCTCACAAAGTCTCACTTTCCGCTAACTTAGGACAAAAATTTAAATCTTTCATGGACTCAATATGCCCCTCAGTAAATACCTTGGGGTGTCTTCTTTCCAAAATGGGGTCAGTTGTGGGGTGTTTGTACTGCCCTGGCATTTGAGGGTCTCCGCAATCATTACATGTATGGCCAGCATTAGGAGTTTCTGCTATTCTCCTTATATTGAGCATACAGGTAATGAGATTTTTTTTTTCCGTTCAGCCTCTGGACTGAAAGAAAAAATGAACAGCACAGATTTCTTCATTCGCATCGATCAATGTGGATGAAAAAATCTCTGCCCAAAAAAAAAGGAGGGGAAAGGCGTCTGCCAGGACACAGGAGCGCCGCCCAACATCCATACCCACTCAGCTCGTATACCCTGGCAAACACGATTTCTCCATTCACATCAATCGATGTGGATGAATAAATCATTCCCAGGAGAAATCTCGTCTTGCAGCGCCGCATACACCGACTTTTGTGTAATCTGACAGCAGCGCAATGCTTCTGTCAGAATGCACATCAGTGCTGCAGCTAGTCGATCGGTTGGTCCACCTGGAAGGTAAAAAAAAAAAAAAAAGAAAGAAAAAACAGGCCGAAACGCAATACATTTATTAACTTTATAATAACATTTGAACGGAACATATAAACTTTATTTAACTTTTTGAACAAAATGTTACCTTTTTAGCTTACCGGTGATTTTTTATTATTTTTATTTACCTTTATAGGACAAACATCTCCCTCCCCATGGAACAATGTGCAAAACGCAAATCGCCCTGAGATGTGGTGAAGTACATTATGCACTTTGTCCCAGGTGAAAGGAGAGGTTTGCAGCAGCTCTGTGTGAATGGGCCCTAATAGCCCTGGGTGCCTGTCCTGTGAGAGGCAATCCCTATGCTAAGTGTACCTGTGTGGAACTTCCGGAAACACTCCCCTAAGCATAGGGCAGGGTGGTCAGGGCAGTCAGGACAGAAATAGCGGTTGTCACGCCTTATTTCACTCCTGCTACAGACACAACATCTTTTTCGGGGTGATGGTCGGGTTGAGGTACCAGCAACGACATTGGGGAAATGTCGCTCTTGTAGATGGCTCACTACACTGGTGGTTGGGGCCACGGAACCTCCTGGATACAGGAGGTTCTCGATGATCTCTTCCAGAAATTTGAGGAAGGATCCTGTTCTCCCAGCCTTACTGTAGAGAACAAAACTATTGTACATAGCCAACTGAATCAAATATACAGACACCTTCTTATACCAGCGTCCACCCCTCCCATGAGCGAATTATAGTCGTGGACACAGAGGGGCTTTTCAATGACACTGGTTGCTCGTTCAATTTGTATTGTTGTGTCTGCGTGAATGGAGGAGAGCATGTAAACATCACTCTTGTCTCTTCATTTCACCACAAGCAGTTCTTCATTACACAAGGCAGCCCTCTCCCCCCTTGCAAGACGGGTGGTAACGAACCGTTGGGGGAAGCCCCGGCGACTAGGTCGCGTGCTGGCACAGCAGCCAATCTGTTCTAGGAACAAATGCCTGAAGAGGGGCACACTTGTGTAGAAATTGTCCACATAAAGATGGTACCCCTTGCCAAATAAGGGGGACACAAAGTCAATAAGGGGGACACAAAGTCCCAGACTGTCTTCCCGCTGCTCCCCAGGTAGTCAGGGCAACCGACTGGCTCCAGGGTCTGATCTTTACCCTCATAGATCCAAAATTTGTGGGTATAGCCTTTGGCCCTTTCACAGAGCTTAAGCAATTTGACCCCATAGCGGGCGCGCTTGCTTGGGATGTATTGTTTGAAGCCAAGGCACCCAGTAAAATGTATTAGGGACTCGTCTACGCAGATGTTTTGCTCAGGGGTGTACAAATCTGCAAATTGGTTGTTGAAGTGGTCTATGAGGGGCCGAATTTTGTGGAGCCGGTCAAAAGCTGGGTGGCCTCTGGGACGGTAGGTGGTGTTGTCGCTAAAGTGCAGGAAACGCAGGATGGCCTCAAATCATGCCCTGGAGATGGCAGCAGAAAACATGGGCATGTGATGAATTGGGTTCGTGGACCAATATGACCGCAATTAATGCTTTTTGGTTAGACCCATGTTGAGGAGAAGTCCCAGAAAATGTTTGAATTCGGAAACTTGGACGGGTTTCCACCGGAAAGGATGGGCATAATAGCTTCCCGGGTTAGCGGCTATAAATTGAGTGGCATACTGATTTGTTTCTGCCACGACTATGTCCAAGAGCTCCGCAATCAAGAACGGCTCAAAAAATCCTAGTGCCCAACCGATCTGAGCTGTCTCAACCCGAACTCCAGACTGGGCGGTGAAAGGTGGAACTAATGGTGCGGCTGAAGTTGGGGACTGCCAATAAGGGTTTGCCAGCACCTCAGGGACTCTAGGGGCTCTATGGGCCTGTCTGTGCGGTGGCTGCGATGGGGTAACTATTGCACGTGCCACCGTACCAGCTTCAACTGCCCTTCTGGTGCTCGCCACTTCACCATGTTGTACGGCAGTGCTGGTACTAGGTCCAGGGTGGGCTGCACTGCTGGTGTATGCCTCACCATGTAATCCGACAGCGCCAGCCCCACTCTGCTGCTCTTGAAGCGGAACCTGCACAACCTGTGGTGTAGAAACACAGGGCCGGGTACGCCTGGTGGTATCAGGGACCTCCTCGTCCGAACTTTGGGTCAGACTGCCACTGCTTTCTACAGGTTCATATTCTGACCCGCTGGATTCGTCAGATGAGGGTTCCCATTCCTCATCCGACTGGGTCAGAAGCCTGTAGGCCTCTTCAGAAGAATACCCCTGCGGGCGCGGGTGAAACCACGTGTGGGCGACCGATCAGGCCTGATCGGGCAAACACTGCGTTTTGGGTGGAGGGCGAACTAAGGTGACACTAATACTATTATAGATCTGACTGTGATCAGTTTTGATCACTTACAGATACTATAAAAGTACAAATGCTGATTAGCGTTACGCTAATCAGCGAATTAGTGACTGCGGTGCGGTGGGCTTGGCGCTAAACGATCGCTAACTACCTAACCAAGGGGCCTAAAGTATCCTAAAACCTAACAGTCAATACCAGTGAAAAAAAAAGTGACAGTTTACACTGATCACTTTTTTCCCTTTCACTAGGTGATTGACAGGGGCGATCAAGGGGTTAATTGGGATGATGGGGGGGTGATCTGGGGGCTAAGTGTGCTGTTTGGTGTACTCACTGTGATGTCTGCTCCTCTGCTGGAACCAACCGACCAAAAGAACCAGCAGAGGAGGAGAGAAGCCATATAACACCTTATATTTTTAAATATAAGGTGTTAAATGGCTTGTGATTTGTTTTTTTTGAAAATCATCAGCCTGCCAGCATTGATCATTGGCTGGCAGGCTGATGATGTAATACCCCTCTAACATTTGCTGGCCCGCGATGCGCATGCGCGGGTCGGCTTTGAGCGTCATCTCGCGAGATGACGCGCCAATGCGTGGCTCTGCCTGCGTTAGGCGGTCCGGAGGCAGTTAATATACAGTATAGTTCATACACTATGCTGTACAATAAACAGTATAGTTCAGACACATGCCATACAATATACAGTATAACACCTACACTGTGGGGTTATTAGGTATATTGTACAGCATGGTGTATGGATTATAATGTATATTATATAGCATAGTGTATGGATTATAATGTATACTGTACAACATGTTGTATGAACTATACTGTATATTGTATAGCATGGTGTATGAACTATACTGCATATTGTACTGCATGGGGCAGGGATTTTATAATGCATTCTGTACTGCATGGTGTAGGGATTATACAGTATATTATATGGCATGGTGTATGGATTATACTGTACATTACACAGCATGGTGCATGGATTATACTGTATTGTACGGGATGGTGCAGGGGTTACACTGTATGCTCTTTGATGTGACTATCTTAGGTTTTCTTATCGCCCAGTTCTGAGCCAAAATGTTTCTGTAGCTGTCAGAAGTAGCAGCGACAGGCCAGAGCTGCCAGTGTCATCCAGCGGTCGTGTTTTGACCAGCAACCCAGCTGTCCTTGAATGGTTGATTTGGTCTTCAACTTTATCTAAAGTTACATCAGACACCCCCAGCCGGGAGTTAGTGGGTTCCTCTGACACCATGCTTAGTAGGCATGACCCGGGAACAAGCTCTGCGCCCCCACCTGTCCTGAACCTGCCTCTTTCATTTTCAGTTCCTTCTGCTCAAGAAGTATTGTATGCCGCCGGCTCAGCTCCACTGTTCAGTGAGGACAAGCTTCTAGAAGACAGTCAGCAGCTACTGTCCAGCCAAGATGTTGAGGAAAGATCCTCTGCTTCCCCTGGTAGGCGGGCAAGTAGTGACGATAAGAGCCGTGTGGGACCTGGTGTTGTGAGTGGTCAGGTACGTTACATCGGTAACGTGCAGACAGTAGTGTATGATGATGTAGTCGTTTGCAGATGGGAGCCAGATAAAGAGTGGGCGTCATCATCATCAGGAGAAGAGAGTGGCAGCTTGCGCGTGAAGCAATGACTGAGCCAGCAAGTTGGTACCAGCAGCAATGTGAGGTCTGGAGCCACACGTGCCCGGGGTAGCTTGTGTGCTATTCAGGAGCCTACCTGTCTGGAAAGAACTAGCGATGCACAGGTTCATGGAGGCAGGGGTATCAGGCAGTCAGCACTGAGTGGTGGGGAGAAAATACCATACTCAGTGGTGTGGGAATTTTTCATAAAGTTGCCGAAGGACGTCAGCATGGCCATTTGTAGAATCTGTGGGCAGAATGTAAAGCATGGCCAGGGTGCCACTGTTGGAACCGCGGCCCTGCCTCAACGCATGCAGCATTACCATAAAGTGGCTTGGGAAAACCGTGGCGCTAATGTAGTGGTACAGCCTGAGGCTACTTTCACACTTGCGTTCAGAGCGGATCCGTCTCAGACGGATTCGATCATATAATGCAGACGGTGGCTCCGTTCAGTACGGATCCGTCTGCATTATATTGTTAAAATATTTCTAAGTGTGAAAATAGCCTCAGACGGATCCGTCCAGACTTTCAATGTAAAGTCAATGGGGGGACGGATCCGTTTGAAGATTGAGCCATAGTGTGTCATCTTCAAACGGATCCGTCCCCATTGACTTACATTGTAAGTCTGGACTGATCCGCACGCCTCCGCACGGCCAGGCGGACACCCGAACGCTGCAAGCAGCGTTCAAGTGTCCGCCTGCTGAGCGGAGCGGAGGCTGAACGCTGCCAGACTGATGCATTCTGAGCGGATCCGCGTCCACTCAGAATGCATTAGTGCTGGACAGAAGCGTTCGGGTCCGCTTGTGAGCCCCTTCAAACGGAGCTCACAAGCGGACACCCGAACGCTAGTGTGAAAGTAGCCTGACTCAGCAACTTCTGCCTCACCCAGTGGCCCGCACCCCTTCTCCAGCAGTCAAGACTTCACTACCTCAGCAGAAGAGAGCTGTTTCCTTCCCATCATCTACTGGTCCTGATGCACCTCCTACTCCTTGTCACTTGTTTTGTCAGCAATCGATCAGCGAAGCGATTGCAAAAAAACAACAGTCCATCGACGCAGAAGCTGAATGCCCTTCTGGCCAAGTTGCTGGTTCTATAGTCCCTCCCTTACCAAGTGGTGGACTCTGTATCTTTCAGAGAACTGATGGCTTGTGCTGAGCCAACATGTAGAGACCCAAATAGTCATTACTACTCCAAAAAGGCTGTACTAGCCCTGCACACGTATGTTGAACATTGGGTGGGCCAGTAAAGGACAATATATCTCCTTTATGGCCCCCTGATTAAATGTTGTTCCTGCCCAGCCACACTAGCAACTTGGCCAGGTGACGGCGCTGTCGCCTCCACATTCTCAAGCTGTGAGTCCTGCGCCAATATCCTCCTCTGCCTCCTCATCCTTATCTTCATCCTTCACTGCAGGCACAATTCATAGTTAATACGGTTAAAAAAAGACAAACGTCCATCAAGTTCAACAAAGGGATAGGTGGGGACGCGAATCCCAGTAGGAAATGAGACTTAGATTTCTACATGTTTTCAGAAGCATTTATGCTTTTTACTTTTAAAAATTTGTCTAAACCCTTTTTGAAACTGTCCACTGTTCCTGCTGTGACCACCTCCTGAGGAAGTCTATTCCACAAATTCACAGTTCTTAGAGTAATCAAGCTTTGACGCTTCTGGAGACTGAACTTTTTCTTCTTCAGTCGGACGCAGTGCCCCCTTGTCTTTTGAGCACATTTTACATGGAACAGCTTTTCGACGTATTTTCGGCCCATTTACAGGTCCTTCTAAAAAAAATTGCATATTGTGATAAAGTTCATTATTTTCTGTAATGTACTGATAAACATTAGACTTTCATATATTTTAGATTCATTACACACCAACTGAAGTAGTTAAAGCCTTTTATTGTTTTAATATTGATGATTTTGGCATACAGCTCACGAAAACCCAAATTTCCTATCTAAAAAAATTAGCATATTTAATCCGACCAATAAAAGAAAAGTGTTTTTAATACAAAAAAAGTCAACCTTCAAATAATTATGTTCAGTTATGCACTCAATACTTGGTCGGGAATCCTTTTGCAGAAATGACTGCTTCAATGCGGTGTGGCATGGAGGCAATCAGCCTGTGGCACTGCTGAGGTGTTATGGAGGCCCAGGATGCTTCGATAGCAGCCTTAAGCTCATCCAGAGTGTTGGGTCTTGCGTCTCTCAACTTTCTCTTCCCAATATCCCACAGATTCTCTATGGGGTTCAGGTCAGGAGAGTTGGCAGGCCAATTGAGCACAGTAATACCATGGTCAGTAAACCATTTACCAGTGGTTTTGGCACTGTGAGCAGGTGCCAGGTTGTGCTGAAAAATGAAATCTTCATCTCCATAAAGCTTTTCAGCAGATGGAAGCATGAAGTGCTCCAAAATCTCCTGATAGCTAGCTGCATTGACCCTGCCCTTGATAAAACACAGTGGACCAACACCAGCAGCTGACATGGCACCCCAGACCATCACTGACTGTGGGTACTTGACACTGGACTTCAGGCATTTTGGCATTTCCCTCTCCCCAGTCTTCCTCCAGACTCTGGCACCTTGATTTCCGAATGACATGCAAAATTTGCTTTCATCCGAAAAAAGTACGTTGGACCACTGAGCTTCTCTGTAGCCCAGGTCAGGCGCTTCTGCCGCTGTTTCTGGTTCAAAAGTGGCTTGACCTGGGGAATGCGGCACCTGTAGGCCATTTCCTGCACACGCCTGTACACGGTGACTCTGGATGTTTCTACTCCAGACTCAGTCCACTGCTTCCGCAGGTCCCCCAAGGTCTGGAATCGGTCCTTCTCCACAATCTTCCTCAGGGTCCGGTCACCTCTTCTCATTGTGCAGCGTTTTCTGCCACACTTTTTCCTTCCCACAGACTTCCCACTGAGGTGCCTTGATACAGCACTCTGGGAACAGCCTATTCGTTCAGAAATTTCTTTCTGTGTCTTACCCTCTTGCTTGAGGGTGTCAATGATGTCCTTCTGGACAGCAGTCAGGTCGGCAGTCTTACCCATGATTGCGGTTTTGAGTAATGAACCAGGCTGGGAGTTTTTAAAAGCCTCAGGAATCTTTTGCAGGTGTTTAGAGTTAATTAGTTGATTCAGATGATTAGGTTAATGGTTCGTTTAGAGAACCTTTTCATGATATGCAAATTTTTTTAGATAGGAATTTTGGGTTTTCATGAGCTGTATGCCAAAATCATCAATATTAAAACAATAAAAGGCTTGAACTACTTCAGTTGGTGTGTAATTAATCTAAAATATATGAAAGTCTAATGTTTATCAGTACATCACAGAAAATAATGAACTTTATCACAATATGCAAATGTTTTGAGAAGGACCTGTATATATTTGTACAGGTTAATCATGTCCTCCCTTAGACATCTCTTCTCAAGACTAAATAAATTCAATTATTTTAATCTTTCTCATAACTAAGACCCTCCATGCCCCTTATCATTTTAGTCAGTCTCCTCTGTACTTTTTCCAGCTGCAGTGCATCCTTTCTATGTACTGGTGCCAAGAGCTGGCTGCATATTCTAGATGAGGTTGCACCAGTGCTCTGTAAAGTGGTAGTATTACATCCCTGCCCCGCGAGTCCATGCCTCGTTTAATGCATGACAATATCCTGGTGGCCTTAGAAGCAGCTGATTGACATTGTATACTATAATTTAATCTACCATCCACAAGGACACCCAAATCCTTCTCTTTAAGTGACTCTCCCAGTCCTACATCATCTAGGACATAGGAATAACATAGATTATTACTACTAAGATGCATAACTTTACATTTGTCCACATTGAACCTCATTTGCCAAGTTGATGCCCAACCACTCAGAGTGTTCGAGTCAGCTTGTAGTTTATGGACATCTTTCATAGACCGTACAGTTCTACACATTTTAGTGTCATTCTCAAAAATAGATATGGTGCTATTAATCCCTGTCCTCAATATCATTAATAAATAAATAAAATAATTCTGAGTGCTACTCCAGCACACCAACTATGCAGGGCATGGCGGTGTCACACTGTTCTGCACCTGGTTTTCCTGGGTGAACGGAGTTACAATGGGTAGGAACTACTCTGCATCCTTCATAAGTAAATTGTATCCTGTCTCTCTCCTTGCCAATTTAAAACAGAACCATGGTCCCTGAGAACAGGAAGAACATTGTGTCAGCACCTGCGTCAAGGAGGGCTGACCCATGCACCCTTCATGGCTCTTTAATTTTGTTGTAAAGCAGTTCTTCAAGTCTTCCTCCCAACTGCAAGACATCCTGAAAATGGCTAGGAAACTGTATATGCACTTCAGCCACTCTTACACTGGAAAACATGCCCACCTTGACCTGCAAAGGTAGAATAGTGTTCCCCAACATCACCTGATATACAAAATTTCCATCTGTTGGATCTCCACACTCCACATGTTGAAACGACTAAATGAGCAAAGGAAGGCTATAAACTATTTCTTGATGATGAAGGCAGACAGGAGCACTCCCCTGTGTAACACGGACATTCTCCAGTGGAAGCTCATGTGTGACACCTGCCGTTTGCTCAGGCCCATAGAGGAGGCCACTTTATTTGTCAGTTGCCAGGACTTTGGGATGAACAACGTCATTCCATTCCTTCAGGTCCTGGAGCAGATGCTGATAAATCTGTTTGGCAAGGGGACAGGAGATGTGATGCCTACATCTCATGGCCACCTGAACCCTGTGGGGGCTAAACTGGAGGAGGACATTCATGCACAAGCAATGTATATATAAATGGGTGGTTTATCTGCACAAGTTACAGAAAAGGAGCAGGAGGAGCTAGAGGGTTGATGAGGAAGACCAGGCAGATGACCCCGACACACCGTGGCAGTATGCAGTGGAGATGGAGGCAGGGTTCCTCAGAGTCCCTTGTGCAAATGGCCAGATGAATGCTGAGTTGCCTGTGTAGTGACAGCCGTATTCTCATCATTCAACAGAGGGATGACTACTGGCTCTCCACCATGTTAGACTCTTGCTACCGCTTCAAAATGGGGGCCTTTTTTTCATCCACTGAGAGGGAGGATAAACTCAGCTAGTATCGAGACATCCTATGTAGTCAGGTGGCCGCTGCCTATCTGCGCCATCGCCCATACTCAGGAAGGTCTGATCAGGGGGAAGGGGGGCCCTCTGCGCTCAAGTCCCACTGCCATGGCTGTCGGATGGGGGGGTTTGGGCAGGAGCAACACCAGCTCTATTCCCAGCGACTTAAGTCTGGAGTTTCTAATGAGCACTTTTCTTCACCTGCCTACTAAAGAAACCACACACCAGCAGCAGGTGGTGCAGCAGAAACAGCAGGGGGTGGCATACCTGGACTGCACCCTTCCACCCCACATTCAAGATCCTCTGGACAACTACAGTTTTTGCACTGGCCACTATGTCAAATAATTGGCACCACTTCTTGGTTTACACAGATCACTTTACTGCAGTTAACCCTTTTGCTACCAGCACCGTACAAGGAAAGGCAAACATGGTGCCCGCTCACACGTGCAGCAGGCTTTATGGCCGGCAGGTCTCTGCTGTTTCAAACAACAGAGACCTGCGGCTAATTAAAGCCTTTAGATGATGCAATCAAGTGAGATCACGGCATCTAAAGTGTCCAAAAACCCGGAAGCTGACTCCTACCGGCATCCCCAGCGGCCAATGGGGATGCTGGTAATTGGTTTGAATGCGCTGGGTCTCACTGTAGAGACCCAGAGCATTCATGCTTCAATTCTTATTTTGGCCACCAGATGGCAGGCCAACATAATAAATGAGCAATAGTGAGTAAAAAAGTCAATTTAAAAATACATGATTGTTAAAAAAAAAAAAAAGATTTTGTAGGCTAATATAAGCTTCAAAAATATAAAAATTTTAATCACCCCCATTTCCGTAGATATAACTATAAAAAACTTATGGGGGTCAGAATATGGTGATTAGAGATGTGTGAATTTTTCAAAAATTCGATTCGCTGGTTAGCCAAATTTTCCGGGAAAAATTTGGTTTGATCAGAATAAGTTTGCGGCGAATTACGTTATAAAACAGCTAGTTCCTGGCTGCTGAGAGCCTTTATAGTGGTGTAGAACACTGTGCCTTGTAGTAACACGCATAGGGAGTCTCCTTTGGTAGCAAAATAATACTGTCCGTATGACATGCAGATGACAGAAGTCGCTCTTAGAAAACCATTGCACACTTCACTTATTAGGGCAGTCATGGGGCCAAAACTGACCAAAAAACTCAAGTATGAACATAGTGACCCGGTAACAGAGTGGGGTGGTGGGTGGCAATACCAGTACCCGCTGACGAAGGTGGGTGACATAAGGAGCACTTGGCATCAGATGTATGGCATCAGGCGGGTTGCAGATAGTGATGTACGAACATCAGCCAGGACGGTTTGCGAATGCGTGTTCTTGATCAAATGTTCGCGAACCGCGCATTCGCATCGTGCCCATTGACGTTAACCAGCTCAGCTCAGCAAGCTTAAACCCCCTTAATGACTAGACAACTTTTTACAATTCTGCACTACACTACTTTCACGGTTTATTACTCGGTCATACAACTTACCACCCAAAGGAATTTTACCTCCTTTTCTTCTCACTAATAGAGGTTTCATTTGGTGGTATTTCATTGCTGCTGACATTTTTACTTTTTTTGTTTATTAATCGAAATTTACCGAAATTTTTGCAAAAAAAATGACATTTTTCACTTTTGGTTGTAATTATTTTTTTTTTTAACTGCATTTCTATATACATTTTTCTCTAATTTTTTTTTGTTCTACATGTCTTTGATAAAAAAAATGAAATAAGTGTATATTTATTGGTTTGGGTAAAAGTTATAGCATTTACAAACTATGGTACAAAAATGTGAATTTCTGCATTTTGAAGCAGCTCTGACTTTCTGAGCACCTGTCATGTTTCCTGAGGTTCTACAATGCTCAGGCAGTAGAAACACCCCACAAATGACCCCATTTCGGAAAGTAGACACCCTAAGGTATTCGCTGATGGGCAAAGTGAGTTCATAGAAGTTTTTATTTTTTGTCACAAGTTAGTGGAAAATTATTTTTTTTTTTCATACAAAATCTCATATTCCACTAACTTGTGACAAAAAATAAAAACTTCCATGAACTCTCTATGCCCATCACGAAATACCTTAGGGTGTCTTCTTTCAAAAATGGGGTCACTTGTGGGGTATTTATACTGCCCTGCCATTTTAGGGGACCTGAGAAGTAGTTTGGAATCCAAATGCGTAAAAAATGCCCTGTGAAATCCTAAAGGTGCTCTTTAGAATTTGGGCCCCTTTGGACACCTAGGCTGCAGAAAAGTGTCACACATATGGTATTGCTGTACTCAGAAGAAGTAGGGCAATGTGTTTTCGGGGGTCTTTTTACATATACCCATGCTGGGTGAGATAAATATCTCTCTAAAAGTCAACTTTTCCCATTTCTTTTATACAAAGTTGTCATTATAGAGAAATATTTCTCTCACCCAGCATGGTTATATGTAAAGAGATACCCCAAAACACATTGCCCTACTTCTTCTGAGTACGGCGATACCACATGTGTGACACTTTTTTGGAGCCTAGGTGCGCAAAGGGGCCCAAATTCCTTTAAGAGGGCATTTTTAGACATTTGGATTCCAGACTTCTTCTCACGCATTAGGGCCCCTAAAATGCCAGGGCAGTATAAATACCCCACATGTGACCCCATTTTGGAAAGAAGACACCCCAAGGTATTCCGTGAGGGGCATGGCGAGTTCATAGAATTTTTTATTTTTTTGGGCACAAGTTAGCGGAAATTGATATTTTTTTTCTCACAAAGTCTCCCTTTCCGCTAGCTTGTGACAAAAATTGTAATCTTTCATGGACTCAATATGCCCCTCAATGAATACCTCTGGGTGTCTTCTTTCCGAAATGGGGTCACATGTGGGGTATTTATACTGCCCAGGCATTTTAGGGGCCCTAAAGCGTGAGAAGAAGTCTGGAATATAAATGTCTAAAGATTTTTACGCGTTTGGATTCCGTGAGGGGTATAGTGAGTTCATGTGAGATTACATTTTTTGTCACAAGTTAGTGGAATATGAGACTTTGTAAGAAAAAAAAAGAAAAAATTTCCGCTAACTTGTGCCAAAAAATAAAATCTTCTATGAACTCGTCATGCCCCTCAAAAGTGATCTTTTTATAGCGCCACAGCGATTTTACAGTGTTTTTGCAGTGATCAGAAAAAAAAAATTGTGTCACTGCGGTGGGGCAGACTGAACGCAAGTGTGCGCACAAGATCAGGTCTGATCGGGCGAACACTGCGTTTTTTGTAGAGCCTATACAGACGTCTGAATGGAGCCTTACAGGGGGGTGATCAATGACAGGGGGGTGATTAGGGAGTCTATATGGGGTGATCCGATCCTGTGAACGCGCGAGCCTGTTTGCGCGCGTTCACAGGAAATCTCGCGTCTCGCGAGAGGACGTGCCGGCACGTCCAGGAGGAATAACAGGGCCGCCGCCAGGATGCAATACTGTGTGCGGCGGTCCTGAGCTGGTTAATAGCAGGCGAACCTGAAAAACCTTCAGGCCATATTTTCAGCCACCAAATACAAATTATGAGTGCACAAATAGTCCCACAACATGGACAGTGACATACCAAAGGGAATCATTGGCAAAAATACCCACAAAAAACATGGATTTTATTCAGGGGCCATTTGTATGTGTCTTAAAGGGAAACTCTCAAAAAATGTGCCCTGCTGGAGCCTAGAAAATGTTTATTTCATATCTGTTTGATGTATACAAATATGCAGCACTCCATGTTTTGTATCCTGCAGAGTCCATAAAAAAAAAAAGCATATGTTAATGTTAACTAGGGACACTGCACAGGGTGTGGTAAAAGGGCACAGTACAGGGTGGGGGGCACAGTCACATGACCCTGTAACATTAAAAGGTCCTTATGGTGAATGCGGTTCATACGCCACCATAATGAGAGGCAAAGGAGTGAGACAGGGGTGTGATTATGTGGCTAGAGATAAAAAAAAAATGTAACTGTCAGTTAAAATACAGGCCCCAAATATTTGGCAATAGGCATTTACTTGACAGCAAAGAACTTTGGATTCTGTGGCTGGAGGTGCATTAGGCGGTCACAGGATAAATATGTAACTGTCAGCCAGTACAGGCCCCAAAAATTAGGCATTCACCTGGCATAAAAGGCCTTTTATTCTGCTGTATGTACATAAGGTAAGGACCATTCTTTTGTTCTGGGTGGGTCCGGATATGTGTGGGCTGGCATGAGGAAATTCAATTAAACGTGGTCATCATAGGTGTTGAATTCCTCTGAGATCCATGCCTCATTCATTTTAAAAAATGTTAGGTAGTCAACACTGTCGTGAGCTAGGCAAGTGCGGCTATTGGTCACGATATCCCCTGCTGTACTGAACGTCCTTTCGGATAGGACACTCGATGAGGGACAAGCCAAGAGTTTCATGGCAAATTATGCCAGCTCTGGCCACAGGTCAAGCCTGCACACCCAGTAGTCAAGGGGTTCCTTGCTTCTCAGAGCGTCCACATCGGCTTGTTAACCTGATGAATTCGGACACCTGTCGGTCTAGGCGTTCCCTGAGGCTGTATCCAGAGAGCGGCTGTCGATGGGTTGGCTGCAAGAATGATCTCATATCTGAAGTGACCAACACATCTCCAAGCCACCCTTTTTTTTTGCAGGCGCGGTATAATTGGTACCTTCACCTGTGTCGCTGTGAGTGGAAATTCCTCTGCCAGTACCCGCAACAGCAGAATGCAGCATCTCTTGCAGCAAGGCTTGAAAATGCTGCATTCTGACAGCCCTCTGTGATGCTGGTAACATGTCCGCCATTTTGTGTTTGTACCAGGGGTCTAAGTACATTGCCACCCAGTACAGGTCCTTGACCTATATGTTTTTGATACCAGGGGGTCCCTCTTCAAACACTGGAGCATTGCAATAAATTGGAAGTGCTCTGGTTCCTGCTCATTACCCAGAAGAATGTCGTCCTTGGTCTTCTTTCCCCAGCCACTGACAACACCAGGGATCCCCAAAAAGTTCAAGAGAGTGAGGAGGGTGCAGAAGCGGAAGGCTGAGTGAGCCACTCAACCAACTCTAGGGCATCCTTTGCCATAATTGTAAGCACCTTCTCCAACTTCCCACTTAGGCTCCAGCCTGGTGCACCTGCCCGACCCCTACCTCCCCTGCGGAACAGGCTGCCTCTTCCTCTGCCTGTCATTTTCAAAATGACCCTGAGCCAAGTCCCTAGAGAAGAGCAGTATTTGTGGAAGCTGATATATTTTAGGCCTCAATCAGTTGTTAATTGAAGCTGATATATCACCCTCAAGCAGTAATTTTGTGGACGCAGGTATATGGAAAACCTCAATCACTATTTTGTGGAAGCTGATAAATCGCAGCTCTCAATCAGTATTTTCTGGAAGCATACAAATGCACTATAATATTATTTCTATTTTAGAAAGTATATTATAAGTATATCACACCCCTCTGTGTATCACAACACACAACGTTACTAGTCCTTAAAAGGACTTTTGTGGCCCTATTAGCGAGCGTTTGGTGTCCTAAAGTTCCTAACAGCCTGGCCCTGCTCTAAAATGCAACCTTTCCCTACACTGGCAAAACACTTAATATAAAATGGCTGCCAGATCGGGTTCTGTGATAGGGTTGGGGGGGGTCCATGTGCTGAATCATCTCAATTGGCTGTCCTGTCCCACCTGATGGATGTGTCATGGGTCAAAGTTCGGCACAATGCAAAAGAATATGGTGTGCGGACATCGCCATATGTTCGCACGTTCAGCAGATCGCAAACGCGCAAAGTTTTCTGTGAACCGACCTCCGGGCGAACAGCAAGGCCATCACTAGTTGTAGCATCAAACTAGTAGCTGAGGCAGGTAGTCAGAAGAAACCGGTCTCTTATATCAAAGTGTTGGTGTGGTAACATGGATTATCTAGTCTGATGCATCAGGAATTGGTGGTTGGAAATCCTGGCTGGTCCATGCCTGATTCATCTTGACAAAGGTCAGTCTCTCCACCTTTTGGGTGGACAGGCGAGTTCTCCTTGGGGTAACTATGGCCCCCGCCGCACTAAACACCTGCTCTGATGCCGCACTACTGGCTGGGCAGGACAGATTTACCAGGGCAAACTCTGCTACTTGCGGCCACAAATCCAGTTTGGCTACCCAGTAGTCCAGCAGATCTTCAATGTGGGGTGGCAGGGTGCTGTCCAAGTATGCCACCACCTGCTGGTTCAGGTTCTGCTCTATGTCTAGCTGCTGTTGAGTAGTTTCTTCACTATGCGGGTGAAGAAAGCTACTCATCAGTGACTGTAGACTCAGGCTGCTGCTGATGGAGCTGTACTGCTCCTGCCACCCCACCCCTCCCCAGCAGCCATAGCAGTGGAACGTGAGCGCAGAGGGTCCTCCGGTCAGATCAGCGAGAGGATAGAATATGGCGCAGATAGGCAGTGGCCAACTGACTACTGTGAACAGGTATTTTCCTCCCGCCTTGTGGTGCTGAGTTGATTTACAGCCAGGTGAGGTCAAATAAAAGACCGTTTTTTAAGTGCTAGTCCGGGTTTTGGCAGCACCTGGCTGTCCTTAAATAGGCAGCTGGGCTCCGTAGCCAGGTCTCTGTGTTGGGATCTGGGAGACTTGTGTCTGGATGAAGGCTTGCTATCTGTTTGGCGTGAAAACAGGTTGGTGCTACTATGGTCAAGGACTGTTTGAGGCAGAATTGCCGCATGGTGTGAATTACCACCAACACCGCAAGGTGACTTTTTGTTTGATTATGACTGCTTGTTTTGTCACTTGCCTAAAGTGTGACTAAAACATTGAACTGTTTGATTCAAAGAATTTGTTGTTGCCTCTATACTGTGTCCGCTAATCCTGTCTACCAGAGCAAAACCCCACACTACATAGGATGTCTTTGTAGTAGTACAGTTTGTCCTCCCTCTTGGTGGGTGTAAAAAAAAAGGCCCCCATTCTGGACCAGTAACGTTTTTACCACAATTAACTGCAGAAATGCACTAGGAATATATTTTTCTTGTACTGAAATATGACCCTATACGATTTGACCAGAAATCACTGCAGCAGTGCACAGAGTATATATCTTTTTTGTCACACTGAAATTGGCCACTATACGCTCTGACCAGAAAAAAATTCAAGAGTGAAGTGCGTATATAGTTTTTTTGAAGTAGTGAAATACACTTTCAACAGAAATAACTGCAGCAGTGATCTGAGAATATATATTTGTTGTTGGACGGAAATAGGCCACTGTACGCTTTGACCATAAAAAAATTTTAAGAATCTAATTAAAGTGCGTATATATATTTCTTGAAGTACCTAAATACGCAACTATACACTTTCAACAGAAATAACTGCAACAGTGCAGTGCGTATATATATACAGTACAGACCAAAGGTTTGGACACACCTTCTCATTCAAAGAGTTTACTTTATTTTCATGACTAGGAAAATTGTAGATTCACACTGAAGGCATCAAAACTATGAATTAACACATGTGGAATTATAGACATAACAAAAAAGTGTGAAACAACTGAAAATATGTCATATTCTAGGTTCTTCAAAGTAGCCACCTTTTGCTTTGATTACTGCTTTGCACACTCTTGGCATTCTCTTGATGGGCTTCAAGAGGTAGTCACCTGAAATGGTTTTCACTTCATAGGTGTGCCCTGTCACTTTTAATAAGTGGGATTTCTTGCCTTATAAATGGGGTTGGGACCATCAGTTGCGTTATGGAGAAGTCAGGTGGATACACAGCTGATAGTCCTACTGAATAGACTGTTAGAATTTGTATTATGGCAAGAAAAAAGCAGCTAAGTAAAGAAAAACAAGTGGCCATCATTACTTTAAGAAATGAAGGTCAGTCAGTCCGAAAAATTGGGAAAACTTTGAAAGTGTCCCCAAGTGCAGTCACAAAAACCATCAAATGCTACAAAGAAACTGGCTCACATGCGAACCTCCCCAGGAAAGGAAGACCAAGAGTCACCTCTGCTGCGGAGGATAAGTTCATCCGAGTCACCAGCCTCAGAAATCGCAGGTTAACAGCAGCTCAGATTAGAGACCAGGTCAATGCCACACAGAGTTCTAGCAGCAGACACATCTCTAGAACAACTGTTAAGAGGAGACTGTGTGAATCAGGCCTTCATGGTAGAATATCTGCTAGGAAACCACTGCTAAGGACAGGCAACAAGCAGAAGAGACTTGTTTGGGCTAAAGAACACAAGGAATGGACATTAGACCAGTGGAAATCTGTGTTTTGATCTGATGAGTCCAAATTTGAGATCTTTGGTTCCAACCACCGTGTCTTTGTGCGACGCAGAAAAGGTGAACGGATGGACTCTACATGCCTGGTTCCCACCATAAAGCATGGAGGAGGAGGTGTGATGGTGTGGGTGTGCTTTGCTGGTGACACTGTTGGGGATTTATTCAAAATTGAAGGCATACTGAACCAGCATCGCTACCACAGCATCTTGCAGCGGCATGCTATTCCATTCGGTTTGTGTTTAGTTGGACCATCATTTATTTTTCAACAGGACAATGACCCTAAACACACCTCCAGGCTGTGTAAGGGCTATTTGGCCATGAAGGAGAGTGATGGGGTGCTACCAGATGACCTGGCCTCTACAGTCACCGGACCTGAACCCAATTGAGATGGTTTGGGGTGAGCTCATCAAGAGAATGCCAAGAGTGTGCAAAGTAGTAATCAAAGCAAAAGGTGGCTACTTTGAAGTACCTAGAATATGACATATTTTCAGTTGTTTCACACTTTTTTGTTATGTATATAATTCCACATGTGTTAATTCATAGTTTTGATGCCTTCAGTGTGAATCTACAATTTTCCTAGTCATGAAAATAAAGTAAACTCTTTGAATGAGAAGGTGTGTCCAAACTTTTGGTCTGTACTGTATATATATTTATTTTACTGTAATGCGCTCTTATACGCTTTTAACATAACTGCAGAAGTGAACTGAGAATATATTTTTCTTGTTGTACTGAACTACGCCTCTATAAACTTTCACCAGAAATAACTGCAGAAATGCACTGAGAATATATATATACAGTGGAGGAAATAATTATTTGACCCCTCACTGATTTTGTAAGTTTGTCCAATGACAAAGAAATGAAAAGTCTCAGAACAGTATCATTTCAATGGTAGGTTTATTGTAACAGTGGCAGATAGCACATCAAAAGGAAAATCGAATAAATAACTTTAAATAAAAGATAGCAACTGATTTGCATTTCATTGAGTGAAATAAGTATTTGAACCCTCTAACAAAAAAAGACTTAATACTTGGTGGAAAAACCCTTGTTTGCAAGCACAGAGGTCAAACGTTTCTTGTAATTGATGACCAAGTTTGCGCACATTTTAGGAGGAATGTTGGTCCACTCCTCTTTGCAGATCATCTCTAAATCCCTAAGGTTTCGAGGCTGTCTCTGTGCAACTCTGAGCTTGAGCTCCCTCCATAGGTATTCGATTGGATTAAGGTCCGGAGACTGACTAGGCCACTCCATGACCTTAATGTGCTTCTTCTTGAGCCACTCCTTTGTTGCCTTTGCTGTATGTTTTTGGTCATTGTCGTGCTGGAACACCCATCCACGACCCATTTTCAGTTTCCTGGCAGAGGGAAGGAGGTTGTCGCTCAGGATTTCACGATACATGGCTCCGTCCATTTTCCCGTTTATGCGAATAAGTTGTCCTGTGCCCTTAGCAGAAAAACACCCCCAAAGCAAAATGTTTCCACCCCCATGCTTGACGGTGGGGACGGTGTTTTGGGGGTCATAGGCAGCATTTTTCTTCCTCCAAACACAGCGAGTTGAGTTAATGCCAAAGAGCTCTATTTTGGTCTCATCAGACCACAGCACCTTCTCCCAGTCACTCTCTGAATCATTCAGGTGTTCATTGGCAAACTTCAGACGGGCCTGCACATGTGCCTTCCTGAGCAGGGGGACCTTGCGAGCCCTGCAGGATTTTAATCCATTGCGGTGTAATGTGTTTCCAATGGTTTTCTTGGTGACTGTGGTCCCTGCTAATTTGAGGTCATTAACTAACTCCTCCCGTGTAGTTCTAGGATGCTTTTTCACCTTTCTCAGAACCATTGACACCCCACGAGGTGAGATCTTGCGTGGAGCCCCAGAGCGAGGTCGATTGATGGTCATTTTGTGCTCCTTCCATTTTCGAACAATCGCACCAACAGTTGTCACCTTCTCTCCCAGCTTCTTGTTAATGGTTTTGTAGCCCATTCCAGCCTTGTGCAGGTCTACAATTTTGTCTCTGACATCCTTGGACAGCTCTTTGGTCTTTCCCATGTTGGAGAGTTTGGAGTCTGCTTGATTGATTGATTCTGTGGACAGGTGTCTTTTATACAGGTGACTAGTTAAGACAGGTGTCTTGAGGGTGACTAATTGAGTAGAAGTGTCTAACCACTCTGTGGGAGCCAGAACTCTTAATGGTTGGTAGGGGTTCAAATACTTATTTCACTCAATGAAATGCAAATCAGTTGCTATCTTTTATTTAAAGTTATTTATTCGATTTTCCTTTTGATGTGCTATCTGCCACTGTTACAATAAACCTACCATTGAAATGATACTGTTCTGAGACTTTTCATTTCTTTGTCATTGGACAAACTTACAAAATCAGTGAGGGGTCAAATAATTATTTCCTCCACTGTATATATATATAGTGAAAAAAAAAACCAACCGGCAGCACCACAACTGAAACAAAAGCAACTGGAGCTTACCCACTACTGAACAAATGGAAAAATCGGACAGCACTCCAAACGGTTTCTTCGGTAAAGCAAGTAAATTTAATCACCCATGTGGTGGCAGCAAAAAAGCATATATATATATATATATATTTTTTTTTACTGTAATATGCCCCTATTTGCTTTCACCAGAAATAACTGCAACAGTGTAGTGCATATATATTTTTCTTTTTTTACTGAAATACGCCCCTATATGCTTTCAACAGAAATAACTGCAACAGTGCAGTGCGTATATATTTTTCTTTTTTTTTTTTTACTAAAATACACCCATATACGCATTAGTGCAGTTATTTTTGTTGAAAGCATATAGCGGCGTATTACAGTAAAAAGATGTATATATACGCACTTCACTGTTGCAGTTATTTCTGTTAAAAGCGTATAGGGGCGTATTTCAGTAACAAAAGAAAAATATATATGTACTGCAGAGTTGCAGTTATTTCTGTTGAAAGCATATATGGGCGTATTACAGTAAAAAAAATTAAATATATACGCACTGCACTGTTGCAGTTATTTCTGTTGAAAGCCTGTAGGGGCACATTACAGTAAAAAAAAGAAAAATATATACGCACTGCACTGTTGCAGTTATTTCTGGTGAAAGCATATAGAGGCGTATTACAGTAAACAAAGAAAAATATATACGCACTGCACTGTTGCAGTTATATTTTAATTTTTTTACTGTAATACGCCCCTATATGCTTTCAACAGAAATAACTGCAACAATGCCGTTATTTCTGGTGAAAGTGTATAGGGGCGTATTACAGTAAAAAATAAAAAAAAATAAAAAAAAATATATATATATATAAATATAAAAAAAATATATATATATTTATATATTTTGTTGCACTTATTTTTTTTTTTTTTTTACTTTAATACGCCTCTATACTCTTTCACCAGAAATAACTGCAACAGTGCATTGTGTATATATATATATATATATATATATATATATTTTTTTTTTTATGCTTACATCAAAAATACAGTTGCAAGAAAAATATGTGATCCCTTTGGAATTATATGGATTTCTTCATCTAAGTCACAACAATAGACAATCACAGTCTGCTTAAACTAATAACACACAAAGAATTATAAATACATTTTTATAATTGTATATTTTATTGTAATTTTTCCATTTTTTTTTTCTTCCAAACAGAATCAAATCTCAAATACAGAGTATTATTGACTCACATTATACAGGTCCTTCTAAAAAAATGAGCATATTGTGATAAAGTTCATTATTTTCTGTAATGTACTGATAAACATTAGACTTTCATATATTTTAGATTCATTACACACCAACTGAATTAGTTAAAGCCTTTTATTGTTTTAATATTGATGATTTTGGCATACAGCTCATGAAAACCCAAATTTCCTATCTAAAAAAATTAGCATATTTCATCCGACCAATAAAAGAAAAGAGTTTTTAATACAAAAAAAGTCAACCTTCAAATAATTATGTTCAGTTATGCACTCAATACTTGGCCGGGAATCCTTTTGCAGAAATGACTGCTTCAATGCGGCGTGGCATGGAGGCAATCAGCCTGTGGCACTGCTGAGGTGTTATGGAGGCCCAGGATGCTTCGATAGCGGCCTTAAGCTCATCTAGAGTGTTGGGTCTTGCGTCTCTAAACTTTCTCTTCCCAATATCCCACAGATTCTCTATGGGGTTCAGTTCAGGAGAGTTGGCAGGCCAATTGAGCACAGTAATACCATGGTCAGTAAACCATTTACCAGTGGTTTTGGCACTGTGAGCAGGTGCCAGGTCGTGCTGAAAAATGAAATCTTCATCTCCATAAAGCTTTTCAGCAGATGGAAGCATGAAGTGCTCCAAAATCTCCTGATAGCTAGCTGCATTGACCCTGCCCTTGATAAAACACAGTGGACCAACACCAGCAGCTGACATGGCACCCCAGACCAGACTGACTGTGGGTACTTGACACTGGACTTCAGGTATTTTGGCATTTCCCTCTCCCCAGTCTTCCTCCAGACTCTGGCACCTTGATTTCCGAATGACATGCAAAATTTGCTTTCATCTGAAAAAAGTACTTTGGACCACTGAGCAACAGTCCAGTGCTGCTTCTCTGTAGCCCAGGTCAGGTGCTTCTGCCACTGTTTCTGGTTCAAAAGTGGCTTGACCTGGGGAATGCGGCACCTGTAGCCCATTTCCTGCACACGCCTGTACACGGTGGCTCTGGATGTTTCTACTCCAGACTCAGTCCACTGCTTCCGCAGGTCCACCAAGGTCTGGAATCGGTCCTTCTCCACAATCTTCCTCAGGGTCCAGTCACCTCTTCTCGTTGTGCAGCGTTTTCTGCCACACTTTTTCCTTCCCACAGACTTCCCACTGAGGTGCCTTGATACAGCACTCTGGGAACAGCCTATTCGTTCAGAAATTTCTTTCTGTGTCTTACCCTCTTGCTTGAGGGTGTCAATGATGGCCTTCTGGACAGCGGTCAGGTCGGCAGTCTTACCCATGATTGCGGTTTTGAGTAATGAACCAGGCTGGGAGTTTTTAAAAGCCTCAGGAATCTTTTGCAGGTGTTTAGAGTTAATTAGTTGATTCAGATGATTAGGTTAATGGCTTGTTTAGAGAACCTTTTCATGATATGCAAATTTTTTGAGATAGGAATTTTGGGTTTTCATGAGCTGTATGCCAAAATAATCAATATTAAAACAATAAAAGGCTTGAACTACTTTAGTTGGTGTGTAATGAATCTAAAATATATGAAAGTCTAATGTTTATCAGTACATTACAGAAAATAATGAACGTTATCACAATATGCTAATTTTTTTAGAAGGACCTGTATGTCCAATATGATAATCACATGGTATGAAACAAAATAAGTGAACAATAGTTACTGCGAGTGCATAGGTAAAATAACCATAGCAGACAAAATAATTTTCAATCAATGGCTATGCATAGAAACACACAGTAGAACATAACTGTCGGGGCCTCCGTAATATTAGAGTCTTTGTTGCACTTTGTTGCCCCAAGTATAAAAATGCTGGTGAGAGTACATAAGTAATTTTTCCATTTTATGAGACAGTAGATCGCGTAATCTAGCCCGTATGATAACTATACGTCGGAGCAACTGTCTCGATCGACATGATGCCAACAGCTTCTTAAGGGCAGATAGTTGGGCCGTAAGGGCATTTAGTTTCCAGTGACAAATTTTTATGTGATAACCCGTGCTCCTAAGGGTAACCAATAGAGGGCGCAAGATCCGACCAAGAAATATGACCCAGATCTGCATCTGCTAACATTCGGAGGACCGGCATTTTCCCGAAAAAACTGTCTATACGAGTGTGGGTGTTGTGTGGGTGCCAAAAAAAGTATAAGATCTGGCAGAGGGGAAGTTGACTCTCCAGAGGTCATAAAACCCATATTTGTGAACGAGGCGCCGGAAAAGTCGAGTAATACGACATAGGGCACGTGTTGGTGGAACGTCCCTAGGGGGTAGTAATGTTAAAGTCCCCCCCATAAGTAGTGCTGCAGGAAGGAGGTGGGATATTTTGGACAAAACCTTATGCAAGAAGGCGATTTGAGAGGAGTTGGGAGAATACAGATTGCACGAGACTAGCGTGTTGCCATTAAGTGTAGCTTTTAGTATGACATACCTGCCTTCAGTATCTACAATTGAATATTCTACCTGTAATGGGCAATGAGCAGAAAGAAGTATAGCTACACCTGCAATTTTTTTCCCAGATGTTGCTGAGTACACTCGGGGATAAAAACGTTGCACAAATCTAAAAGAGCTCTAGTGGTCAAAGTGTGTCTCCTGAAGGAAGACTATGTCAGCCCTTTGGGACCTACACTCAAGAGCCAGTCTCCTCTTGGAGTTAGAATTAAGACCCTTCACATTTAATCAGACACACTTAATCATTACATATACTTGTGAAGAATATACTTGCTATATAGGAGGCAATCTGTAGTTCCTGAGAAGCTTTCTGGTCAGGGACAATCTCAGAGGTTAGAGGCACTTGAGAGGTCAGCCTGGATGCAAAAAACTAAAAAAGAAACACAAGGAGGTGGGAAACACGAAAGACAAAACATATATATACAGCCTAACCACAAAATGGTCAATTCTTTGGGTGAATCTCCCCGGATATGGACCAGTATCACTATAACATTGTAGGGCTGGCACCCCGCTCCCACAACACAGAGGGTGAGTAAGGGTGTAAGCACAGATCCATGTCACGGAGGCATAACTGGGCCTCCACAGGTACAAAGGAGAAAATAAGCAGCAATACACTGAAAGGAATAATAAAAGGGTACGCAATACATCATCAAATAGTGTAAGAAACCAAACTCTGCTTCAAAAGAAAACGGAACGGAGAATACGTTGCAGTATTACGGCATTACAGATAGGAGACGTGCATTTCATATAGCAAGCACAGCACATCAGTCAAGGGGGTTCATCACTGGCTTCAAGATCAAGTAATTCATCTTGGGGGGGTGTACGTCTTCTCTTCTGTCTGACTTGTTGCCAGACTGGTTCAAGAGCAGGTTGCAGATCCGGAACCTCCCAGTCCACAACTTGCGGTATCATAATATCCAGGGCTGTACAAAAGGCCAAAAGATCTGCATGCTGACGTAAGACAGAGGACCTGACATTTTTTGTGGCCACTAGTGCAAAAGGGAAGCCCCATCTGTACAGTATTTTCTTATCCCGCAGAAGATGTAGCAGGGTTTGTAAGGCTCATCTTTTCTGGAGTGTCCACCAGGACAGATCCTGATACAGCTGGACTGTAGCGCCACGGAAGTCGATAGAACGCTATTGCCTTGCTTTTGCCATTATATTTTCTCTCAATTGGAAGTCATGCACACAATAGATGACATGTCTAGGCTGTGTGGTGGTAGACTTAGGACGTAACGCTCTGTGGGCTCGGTGCATTTTAATATGTTGTCCAGCATACTATTGAAAAGCTCAGATAGAACTTCCTGCAGATTTTCCTCTCCATCAGGCTCGGGGGAGGCCTTGAACCCTAATATTATTGCGGCGCCCTCTATTGTCCAAATCTTCCAGGTGCCGTGCATTATCTCTGACATGCTGTGACTGGAGGGCTCTGACAGACTGTAGGTGTGCAACACTTTTGCGAGTGTCATCCTACTCTTGTTCAAGAGAGTCAATGTGAGTGGACAATTGCTTAAAATCTTGCCTGAGGGATGAGAATTTCGGACTTGCAAGTGCTTCTAACCTCTGCTATGAGGACATTGAAGTCTTTCTTAGTAGGCAAATGTTGCAGAGTGTGCTGCAGAAGAGCAGACGTCTGTGAGGATTGCATGGCCCTCTCCTCCCCTTCGTCCATAGAATCAGACGTGCGGTCCCAGGAAGCCGCCTCATTATCTCGCCCTGGGTTGCAGTGGGAGATCTCTGCAGGGCCATCAGGCGGTTCAGTGCCTCTGTGATGGTCTGGCCTGCTGTCTGGCCTGTTAGGAGGGAGCTTTAGGCGGCATATCTTCAGCAGGGCCTAGTAATGGAGGGCCCAAAAGTGCTGCAGGAACACCCCCTGTCTTGGCCGAGGGTCTGGGGGTGAAAACCGGCGCTAAAGGGGACAGAGCAGGACAAGAGCTGTCCAGGAGGCTTCAGATTGTCCTCCCTGTTACCCGACTAAGCTCACAGGTCTCCGCTACAATGCTGCCAGCAGGGACTGCGGAAGTAAGTAGGGGGCAAGCGGCTGGGAGGCCGGCAGAGGTAGGCGTCTAGCATGGAAGTCCCCTGGGTAGAAGTCAAGTGTCTGCTGGGAGGTCTGGGGCGCAATTTCTTCCCCATATGCTGCGCTGTGATAGCTGGTGCGTTCACGCTGCCATTCCTGCCTGTGCCCAGTAAAATGTGTATATATTTTTCTTGTCCTACTGAATAAAATACTAAGACATAAGCCTTTAAAACATGGATGCCCCAACCTGCGGCCCTCCAGCTGTTGCAAAACTACAACTCCCAGTATGCCTGGACAGCCTACAGCAAACAGCAGGGCATGATGGGAGTTGTAGTTTTGCAACAGCTGGAGGGCCGCATTTTCAACATAACACTTGCAGCCCAATAACAAATAGCTGTCTAATGACTATTTGGATCCCCAAATAATAATTCCCTGCACTTGTAAATCACTTTCCTATCAATGTCCCTAGCACCTTCTGAGGTCTCTCACTGCTGTGAAATGGTTCCTCCATATCCTTTCCCTGCACTTATAAATTGTTTTTTCTGTCTTTTTTTTTCCCCACAATCAATTTTCCACAATGCCTTTACACATCTGTCCCTGCACTCTGAACGCTGGAAAATAGCAGAATCTAAAATTCCACTTTGTCAGCTTTGATTCACTTATCTCTAACGGTAATGTAAAGAAAAAAGAAAAAAAAAGTTTAAATGTATTTTTACATTATTTAGATATACAGGACACATCAGATTTTCTTGTTAAATTACGGGACACTGATGTGTCGCATGTGTCCTCTCTGATGCTTGCATCATTTGATGTAACCTCACTGTACACATCCATAGTACATGAGAGTGGTATCCAGGCAGTTAAGAAAATGTTAATGACATCATCATATACTCCTCATGCTTCCAAGTTCATAATTGCTTTGCTCAACATTGTTCTTCATCACAATTATTTTCTTTTTAAAGATGTGTTTTACTTGCAGTGGCCCCCACGTATGCAAATATTTTCATGCAGTGTTTTGAGGAAGATGTCGTCTATCTATCCCACCACTTCAGACATGTGCTGAGGTGGTGGAGATACATCGACGACATCTTCCTCATATGGACGGGCAGCGAGGGGGAGTTGATTGAATTCCATGACTTTTTAAACAGCCATGATTCCAATCTACAATTCACTCTTGTTCATTCGAACTCAGATATTCAATTTTTGGTTTGAGTTATACGTTAAGCCCACCGACACCAATACCTTCTTGTGTTACAACAGCTCTCATCCTAGGAGAATGGTTCTGTCACTCCCGTTCTCCCAGTTCTCCCAGGGTAAAACGTATTGTGTCTGACGAGCAGAAGTCCAACGCGACCCTGGAGTCCATGGCTAATAGATTTTGCAATAGGGGATACCCAAAACAACTATTAGATGAGCACATGGACATGGTCCACGGTCTAGATAGGGGTGAATTACTGTCACAGCAGAAAACAGTTCAGAAAACTGACAGGATTCCGTTTGTGTCAGTTTATAGTGAACTTAGCCCCCAGATCAATAAGGTACTTAGGAAACATTGGGATCTCCTGGGCTGTTGCTTTAAGGAGATTTCTGAGTTCCAATGTCCACCACTGTTCTCCTATCGGCGCTCAAGGAATTTACGAGACCAGTTGTTTAGAGCCGACATAGGCTCAAAGGGGTCTTCTAGACAAACTCCTTTGACGCAGCCTGGTTTGGGTTGTTTTCCCTGCCTGGGGTGCGTCAATTGCAGATACAGTACAGACCAAAAGTTTGGACACACCTTCTCATTCAAAGAGTTTTCTTTATTTTCATGACTATGAAAATTGTAGATTCACACTGAAGGCATCACAACTATGAATTAACACATGTGGAATTATATACATAACAAAAAAGTGTGAAACTACTCATATTCTAGGTTCTTCAAAGTAGCCACCTTTTGCTTTGATTACTGCTTTGCACACTCTTGGCATTCTCTTGATGAGCTTCAAGAGGTAGTCACCTGAAATGGTTTTCACTTCACAAGTGTGCCCTGTCAGGTTTAATAAGTGGGATTTCTTGCCTTATAAATGGGGTTGGGACCATCAGTTGCGTTGTGGAAAAGTCAGGTGGATACACAACTGATAGTCCTACTGAATAGACTGTTAGAATTTGTATTATGGCAAGAAAAAAACAGCTAAGTAAAGAAAAACAAGTGGCCATCATTACTTTAAGAAATGAAGGTCAGTCAGTCCGTAAAATTAGGAAAACTTTGAAAGTGTCCCCAAGTGCAGTCACAAAAACCATCAAGCGCTACAAAGAACTGGCTCACATGCGGACCTCCCCAGGAAAGGAAGAGCAAGAGTCACCTCTGCTGCGGAGGATAAGTTCATCTGAGTCATCCGCCTCAGAAATCGCAGGTTAACAGCAGCTCAGATTAGAGACCAGGTCGATGCCACACAGAGTTCTAGCAGCAGACACATCTCTAGAACAACTGTTAGGAGGAGACTGTGTGAATCAGGCCTTCATGGTAGAATATCTGGTAGGAAACCACTGCTAAGGACAGGCAACAAGCAGAAGAGACTTGTTTGGGCTAAAGAACACAAGGAATGGACATTAGACCAGTGGAAATCTGTACTTTGGTCTGATGAGTGATGGTGTGGGGGTGCTTTGCTGGTGACATGGTTAGGGATTTATTCAAAATTGAAGGCATACTGAACCAGCATGGCTACGACAGCATCTTGCAGCGGCATGTTATTCCATCCGGTTTGCGTTTAGTTGGACCATCATTTATTTTTCAACAGAACAATGACCCCAAACACACCTCCAGGCTGTGTAAGGGCTATTTGACCATGAAGGAGAGTGATGGGGTGCTGCGCCAGATGACCTGGCCTCCACAGTCACCGGACCTGAACCCAATCGAGATGGTTTGGGGTGAGCTGGACCGCAGAGTGAAGGCAAAAGGCCCAACAAGTGCTAAGCATCTCTGGGAACTCCTTCAAGACTGTTGGAAGACCATTTCAGGTGACTACCTCTTGAAGCTCATCAAGAGAATGCCAAGAGTGTGCAAAGCAGTAATCAAAGCAAAAGGTGGCTACTTTGAAGAACCTAGAATATGACATATTTTCAGTTGTTTCACACTTTTTTGTTATGTATATAATTCCAAATGTGTTAATTCATAGTTTTGATGCCTTCAGTGTGAATCTACAATTTTCATAGTCATGAAAATAAAGACAACTCTTTGAATGAGAAGGTGTGTCAAAACTTTTGGTCTGTACTGTATATCCGAAAAGGGAAAACATTTGTGTACCCCAGCATTTTGTTTTATCTCACATGTAACTCAAGTTATCTATGTGTTATCCTGCCTGTGTAACTTGCTTTACGTGGGCGAAACGACGGCTGACCTTAAAACCCGCTTGAACAACCATCGTCTGAGTATCCGGAAGAAGCGTTTGGATCTACCGGTATCCAAGCATTTCTCTGACGCTAGGCACAAGAAGGGTGATTTGAGGTGTTGGATCCTCGATCATATACCTCAGCCCAGATGTGGGGGCGACAGGCCGAGGTTACTCAAGCGCAGGGAACTAAGCTGGATTCATACATTGGACAATCTAAGACCAAATGGGCTAAACATAGAATTCAATTTTGGGGATGTGGTATGAGGTGTGGCTTGCCTCCTTTCATCGGCAGGTTGCTTCTCAGTGTCTTGTGTACACACTAGGAGAGTGTATTTATTTATTTCAAGAATCTTTGTTTTAATAGTATATAAAATATATATTTATATATTTTTTCTGTTTTTTATTCACAGATCACTTATATTCAGCACCCGGAGGGAAGGAGCATGTGGATGAAGTGGACACAGCATCATATGCGGGGGGTGTCATTCCTATGGGCTATGTGCATTTTTTATGATTATTATGTATTTAATTATTCCCTTTTATGTATTCGCACATATTGCACTGCCGGACGCGGCGAACACCTTGGGACCCATATATATCCTGTCACATCAGCCTTGATGGTGTTACCCAGACTCTCCATTCTATCTGGTTAGATTTGCCCCCTGTGGCATCTGTGCACCTGTAGGAGGAGAACCCTCCAGAGTATGGTTGCTGTATGACACCCTTTATATATACCTATTCTTATACTGCGGCTCGCTGTGGGGGTTGTGGGTTGATACCTGGGTATAGTATGTGGGCGCCCTGGTTCTCAGGCTGTCCCTACTGGTCTAGATCACTATACTCCATCCTGCAACAGGTCTGATGCTTGCACATAGTGATACATGGGGTATGGGCATTCTTCCAGTGCTTAAGATGGCGCTCCGAGAACAGATGGGTACTGGGCATGCGCTGCAATACACCGAGGCTGCAATGAACGGTGTTGTGATGACGCATGAGCACTGGCCAGCTCTGATGATGCTTGACGTCTTCCTGCCACTGGTCCCTGATTGGTGTAGCGCCGCGCCTGTGCACTAGTGAGTATACAACGCTTATTGGCCGTATGGAATATGCCCCTCGCTGGCTTGGTATGTCTACATGATCGTCTCCCTGCTTCGCCCCCTGTTTGCCTTATGCACACTGGACGCATCCATCGATTAGTCTTTTGTGCCCGATCGATGGGTCTGTCCTTGTATTTATATGATGTATGCAATTATGGGACATGTATATTCTTGTCCTTTGCCTTATCACCCGTTGTTTCATTGTTTTTATTGTTTCTGTTTGTTACTTTGTCACTGACATTTTTGTAAACACACCCATTGGGCGGGGTGTGGTCACATGATCTTCACACTGATTGACTCACTTATATATTTGCTTTCACTTGCATTGTATCTCTGCTTGAAAAAGGCTCATTTTGGAGCCGAAACATTGCACCGGATGGTTGAATAAAGGAATCACTTAATTTCATCTAACTGGAGTGCCGTCCATTTTCTGGATACATTGGTGGGGTAAGAAGTCGATTCCCCAGGAACGTGCACCCAATTTTTTCTGATTATAGCCAGTGCCGCCATTTTTCTTGTGTGTGTGTGTGTGTATATATATATATATATATATATATATATATAAAGAAAATAATGGCGGCACTGGATACAGACAAGGTGGGTGCTAGGTCCTGGGATGTAGCTGCTTACCCCAGATGAACAATGACGAAAAAAGGACAGCACTCCAGATAAAAAGTAGTGGTCTTTAATCACCCATGTGGATGGCAACGTTTCAGCTCAAACATGAGCCTTTTTCGAGCCATCTTGTTTGAGCTGAAACGTTGCCATCCACATGGGTGATTAAAGACCACTACTTTTTATCTGGAGTGCTGTCCTTTTTTCGTCATTACATATATATATATATATATATATATATATATACATACATATATTGTATATGGAAAATGAAGAGCATGGGTCAGTTTCGCTTCCCACTACATTATATGCCATAACTAATGGTGGCATTAGAAAGTACAACTTGTCCTGCAAAGTACTCATACAGCTATGTGAACGAAAATATAAAACAAGTTATGGCTCAAGGAAGATAGGCAAAAAAGAAAAAAACTCTGATATCCTAAGGGTTAAAGGGGTTATCCGAGTTATTTTTTTTGTTCTTTCTATGTTCCTAACTAAGCAAATATAACAGCTTTCCAATTCACTCACTTTATCTCCGGTGGCTGGTTTCTCAGATTTCACTGTGGGTCACATGACCTGTGATGTCAGCTTCTCTCCCTGCTCTGATAAAGTTGTTTACAAGCCTGTAAAGGAGACGTCACTGTGCTGGCCCCCCCCCCCCCCTCACTTCCGTCTACTCTCTGCTAGGATTCTTAACCCCTTCAGCTGGGTAGCTGCAGCAGTGACAATCCTGGGCACAGGAGCTGACAGACTAGAGTGAGAATTGCACAAGAAGGTAGGGGGAAGATCCTGTGTGTATTAGCAGTGTAATTATACAGGTGGGACTTGTAGTTCTACACTACACTACACAAGTTACTGTTGATTCTCCCAGCACTCAGGGCAGCTCTTGTATCCACTCCCTTAGCAGTGTTATTATACAGCTTGGACTTGTAGTCCTACATATACAACATGCTACTGATTCTCCCAGTAGGCAGACATGTCACTCAGGGCAGCTCTTGTATCCACTCCCTTAGCAGTGCAGGGGGAGGGACAGAGATTGTTTTTATTGCATGTAAACAAAGGGCCAGAAAAGAACCAGGGAAATTAGGAAATATATATATTTGTTTTTTGCATAAAACTTGCATAGCTTAGTTATATATTGCTGCCCATCAGATTTTCAGTGCCATATATTTTTTCATAACTTGGACAACCCCTTTAATGCTTTTCAAATGATCCTAAACAAGTCAGCCGTCCCCATCACATTCAGGAAATAGAATAAAACAACCAGCAATCAGAAAAGAAGAACAGATTAAAAAACTGTATCTATTATTTCATTTTTACTGGGAGATAAAATCTTTGGTGACACAGTTACTTCAAACATTTCAGTTTGAGTTAACCACATACCATTTGATAATTTTGTTTGCAGACCTTCATAAATATACAATCGTCTGATTATCATATTAAAACTCAGGAGAAGTTGGGGAATGTGTTTTGGGTGTCATTTTACATATACCCATGCTGGGTGAGAGAAATATCTCGGCAAAAGACAACTTTTCCAATTTTTTTATACAAAGTTGGCATTTGACCAAGATTTTTCTCTCACCCAGCATGGGTATATGTAAAATGACCACATGTGTGACACTTATTTGCAGCCTTGGGACGCAAAGGGGCCCAAATTCCTTTTAGGAGGGCATTTTTTAGAAATTTGGATACCAGACTTCTTCTCATGCTTTAGGGCCCCTAAAAAGCCAGGGCAGTATAAATACCCCACATGTGACCCCATTTTGGAAAGAAGACACCCCAAGGTATTCAATGAGGGGCATGCCGAGTTCGCACAAGTTAGCAGAAATTTATTATTCTTTGTTTTTTCTCACAAAATCTCCCTTTCCGCTAACTTTAGACCAAAATTTCAATCTTTCATGGACTCAATATGCCCCTCAGTGAATACCTTGGGGTGTCTTCTTTCCAAAATGTTGTTATTCGTGGGTTGTTTGTACTGCCCTGGCATTTGAGGGTCTCCGCAATCATTACATGTATGGCCAGCATTAGGAGTTTCTGCTATTCTCCTTATATTGAGCATACGGGTAATGAGATTTTTTTTTTTTCTTTCTCCTGAAAGAAAAAATGAACGGCACAGATTTCTTCATTCGCATCGATCAATGTGGATGAAAAAATCTCTGCCAAAAAAGAAAAAGGAGGGTAAAGGCGTCTGCCAGGACATAGGAGCTCCGCCCAACATCCATACCCACTTAGCTCGTATGCCCTGGCAAACACGATTTCTCCATTCACATCAATCGATGTGGATGAATGAATCATTGCCGGGATTTTTTATTTATTTTTTATATATACAAAGTGTTTGCCAAAGCATATGAACACCGCCGCCTCCTCAGCTCATATGCCTCGGCAAGCGTATCTTTTACTGCAGAGGAGAAATCTCGTCTTGCAGCACCTTACACTGACTTGTGTGTAATTTGACAGCAACGCAATGCCTTCTGTCAGAATGCACATCAGTGCTGCAGCTAGTCGATCGGTTGGTCCACCTGGAAGGTAAAAAAAACAAAACAAAAAAGAAAAAACCAGGCCGCAACGCAATAAATTTTATTAACTTTATAATAACTTTAGAACAGAACATATAAACTTTATTTAACTTTTGAAACTGAACGTCAACTTTTTTGCTTAGTGGTGTTTTTTTTTTTTTTTTTTACCTTTATAGGACAAACCTCTCCTTCCCCATGGGACAATGTGCAAAGCGCAAATCGCCCAAAGATGTGGCGAAGTGCGTTATGCACTTTGTCCCAGGTGAAAGGAGAGGTTTGCAGCAGCTGTGTGTGAATGGGCCCTAATAGCCCTGTGTGCCTGTCCTCTGAGATGCAATCCCTATGCTAAGTGTACCTGTGTGTGGTACTTCTGGAAACAAAGCATAGGGCAGGGTGGTCAGGGCAGTCAGGACAGAAATAGCGGGTGTCACGTACCAGGAACGACACTGGGGAAATGTCGCTCGTGTAGAAGGCTAACTACACTGGTGGATGGGGCCACGGAACCTCCTGGATACAGGAGGTTCTCGATGATCTCTTCCTGAAATTTGAGGAAGGATCCAGTTCTCCCAGCCTTACTGTAGAGAACAAAACTATTATACAGAGCCAATTGAATTAAATATACAGACACCTTCTTATACCAGCGTCTGGTGCATCGGGAAACTAAATACAGAGCCAACATCTAGTCATTGAAGTCCACCCCTCCCATGTGAAGGTTATAGTCATGGACTGAGAGGGGCTTTTCAATGACTCTGGTTGCTCGCTCAATTTGGATTGTCGTGTCTGCGTGAATGGAGGAGAGCATGTAAACGTCACGCTTGTCTCTCCATTTCACCGCAAGCAGTTCATCGTTACACAAGGCAGCCCTCTCCCCCCTTGCAAGACGGGTGGTAACGAGCTATTGGGGGAAGATCGCACGACTAGTTCGCGCGGGGCCACAGCAGCCAATCTGTTCTAGAAACAAATGCCTGAAGAGGGCCACACTTGTGTAGAAATTGTCCACATAAAAATGGTACCCCTTGCCAAATAAGGGTGACACCAAGTCCCAGACTGTCTTCCTACTGCTCCCCAGGAAGTCAGTGCAACCAACCGGCTCCAGGGTCTGATCTTTTCCCTCATAGATCCGAAATTAGTGGGTATAGCCTGTGGCCCTTTCACAGAGCTTATACAATTTGACCCCATATTTCTGGTTGAAGTGGTCTATGAGGGGCCGAATTTTGTGGAGCTGGTCAAAAGCTGGGTGGCCTCTGGGACGGGAGGTGGTGTTATCACTAAAGTGCAGGAAACGCAGGATGGCCTCAAATCGTGCCCTGGACATGGCAGCAGAGAACATGGGTATGTGATGAATTGGGTTCGTGGACCAATATTACCGCAATTCATGCTTTTTGGTTAGACCCATGTTGAGGAGAAGGCCCAGAAAAAAATTTAATTCGGAAACTTGGACTGGTTTCCACCGGAAAGGCTGGGCATAAAATCTTCCCGGGTTGTTGGATATAAATTGAGTGGCGTACCGGTTTGTTTCTGCCACAACTAAGTCCAAGAGCTCCGCAGTCATGAACAGCTCAAAAAATCCTAGGGCCGAACCGATCTGAGCTGTCTCAACCCGAACTCCAGACTGGGCGGTGAAAGGGGGAACTAATGGTGCGGCTGAAGTTGGGGACTGCCAATCAGGATTTGCCAGCACCTCAGGGATTCTAGGGGGTCTACGGGCCTGTTTGTGCGGTGGCTGCGACGGGGTAACTATTGCACGTGACACCGTACCAGCTTCAACTGCCCTTCTGGTGCTCGCCACTTCACCATGTTGTACAGCAGTGCTGGTACTAGGTCCAGGGAGGGCTGCTCTGCTGGTGTATGCCTCACCACGTAATCCGACAGTGCCAGCCCCACTCTGCTTCCCTTGAAGCGGATCCTGCGCAATCTGTGGTCTAGCAACACGGGGCCTTATACGCCTGGTGGTATCAGGGACCTCAACCTCCTCGTCCGAAAATATTGTTTGTCACTGCGGCGGGGTGGGCGTGGGTGAACGCACGTGTGGGCGACCGATCAGGCCTGATCGGGCAAACACTGCGTTTTGGGTGGAGGGCGAACTAAGGTGACACTAATACTATTATAGATCTGACTGTGATCAGTTTTGATCACTTACAGATACTATAAAAGTACAAACGCTAATCAGCGAATAAGTGACTGCGGTGCGGTGGGCTGGGCGCTAAACGATCGCTAAACTACCTAACCAAGGGGCCTAAACTATCTCTAAAACCTATCAGTCAATACCAGTGGAAAAAAAAAAAGTGACCGTTTACACTGATCACTTTTTTCACTTTCACTAGTGATTGACAGGGGCAAGAAGGGGTGATCAAGGGGTTAATTGGGTTCATAGGGGGTGATCTGGGGCTAAGTGTAGTGTTTGGTGCTACTCACTGTGATGCCTGCTCCTCTGCTGAGACCGACGAAAAGGACCAGCAGAGGAGCAGGGAAGCCATTTAACACCAGCCTGCCAGCAACGATCATTGGCTGGCAGGCTGGTGACGTGACCCCCCTCTAACTTTTGCGATGCGCATGGGCGGGCCGGCTAAGCGCGTCATCTCGCACCTCGCGAGATGACGCGTATATGCGTGACTGTGCGCAGAGCTGCCACCTCCGGACCGCGATCCTGCGTTAGGCGGTCCGGAGGCGGTTAAATAAAATAACATTGTCACCTTTTTTTTTTTTCAACTCTGGTGGCATATAATGTTATCAGAGTTTATCAGAGTTTAGGGAGGAACAAATGAGGCTGTCTTTGTATAATATATGCTTCTCTTCTAAGGGTGCATTTACAATTATCTGACAGATTTTCTGACCAATAAGAAATTGGTCAGATAGTCTCAATCACTTGTTACCACATCCTCTGGGAGATCCAGCGCCTATTCTGACCCTCACTGGTAGGTTCATATTCTGTCCTTGGTTAGCTGTCTTTGATATTAGTTTTTCATCTTGAGCAGCTCATGTCATTTTTCCTGGAACGGTGATAGTCCCTTTATATTTGTATATGGGTGATTGCATTCAGGATAATACCTCTTTGCACCCCAGTTTAATAGTATTACAGAGTCCACCTTCCTGTTGGCATTAACCATTGATGGTCCCTTCCATGAGAATAGTCCCATAAAGCAATAGGTGTAGTAGTTATTAGATACATTCACTATAATGGCTTATTATTATTGGTATAATTTAAATGTCATAGAGGTGGAATCATGTTTACAATTATGACTGCCTGTTGGAAATCATCTGCAGGAACAGCGTATAAATAAATATAAAAGTCAGGCAGATTATGGCATGAAGATGAAAGTGTGAAGCAGCAGGAGTAAAATGCACTACTTGCTTAAAGGGGTTGTCCAGGTTCAGAGCTGAACCTGGACAGCCCTCCATTTTCACCACAGCAGCCCCCCTGACATGAGCATCGGAGCAGTTCATGCTCCGATGCTCTCCTTTGCCCTGCGCTAAATCGCGCAGGGCAAAGGCATTTTTCAGAGTTCCGGTGACGTATCGGGCTCTACATGGGGCTGACAGGAACCCTGGTGACGTCACCGGCACTGATGGGCGGGATTTAGCGCTGCCCTAGCCAGTAAAACGGCTAGGGCAGAGCTAAAGCCCGCCCCTCAGAGCCGGTGACGTCACCGAACACACTGCTGGGCGGAAGTTACCGCCCGGCAGTGTGTTATTAAAAACAAAAGAGCCCGTGCCCTGCGCGATCTAGCGCAGGGCACTGGAGCGCATCGGAGCATGAGATGTTCCGATGCTAGGCTCAGGGGGGCTGCCGGGGTGAAAATAACGGTATGTCCGGGTTCAGCTCTGAACCCGGACAACCCCTTTAAGCCCCAGACACAGTTTATTATATAATTAAGTGTTCTTGCATGGCAAGACCACTTACTGTTATCTCACATATGTATTCTTATTATTATAGCCAAATTTACCACCCTAACTCCTCCCACAGTTTTTACACTACATAGAGAGTAATATACCAAAACGTGCGGATTGTTTCTGATTGGTTTGCTATTACTTTGTAAAACGTTTCGCCGAATGGTTCATGTGTTTTTGTGGTGAAATTGATCCCATAGGAATGAATGGCGGAATGTTCAAAACTAGAGTGGGAGCTGACAAAAGCTAGAGTGGGAGCTGAAAAATCAGGACATGATTTCTAAACTGCCCCCACTCCCTCATTTAAATGTCCACGGCTAATTCATAGTCATAATAGTTTTCACAATATGGCCATTTGTTTACAACTCACGCTGCCCATTAACATTTATTGAAACTCCACTTTAGCCGAATTTGAAGGGCAATTTCTAAACTGCTATCTGATATTTCAGATAGCAGCTAGTGAAGTGAGCAAGTTGTAGCAGTTTGGACAAACCTGATTGTGCATGCAATTAGGGGTGACATGGTGTCATGACACCTTTAAATGCATGTGCAATTAATATTATTTATATTCTTACCTGGTGACAGATGCTATTGCGATCTGAGTCTTTGCTGGTAACAGATGCCTCGCGCGATCTGGACTTGTATGAAAACCTTTTCCTGATTGGAGAATAGTTCAACGGTCCTCACGTGAGTAACTATAAAAGGAAAGGATCGCACGGTTAATTGTCAGTTGGTGAGCAGCAAGCAAAGAAACCGGACCTGTGTAAGAAGTCTCCAGCATGGAAGAATTGCTTAAGCAGTTGATTTCTAAAGCAGCATCTTCTGGAGGTGAAGAGTGGCTAAGAAGATGCTTACAAGAAGACTCTTTAGGATCGAACGAAAATCCGGATAGGTCGTCTTCTGATTCTGCCTGCGCTGCCTTTCCCCTAAGGAGTGCAGAGCCGTCGACGTCTGACGTCACTAATAGGCGTCCTCTGGAAGAAGAAAAAGCTCCGCCTCTCACAGTGCCAGCTAAAAGATTCAGAAAAGAAAAAACAAGATTTTCACCATCTCAGCAATCGACCAAACGCAGGATAAAATTATCTGATGCGCAACGAGGCTCGAGAGCGTCCGACAAACACCGCAACCGACTTCAACAGTTTCTACAGCCAACTGCCAAGTCTGCTGCGAGATCTTCAACTGTAAAGCCTGCGACTGCGACACGAGACTCTTCAGCTGGTGAGATACCTAACACACATACACTCAATAGTGACTGTATTACACAGGGCACTATACCAAATCAAGGAAACTGCCTGGCATCTGATGTTATGTTTGATAGAGAAAAAATACAGCTGTTCAATGACTTTATTTCTTTTCTATCAAAAAATGAAACACAAACTAGCGCTGAATCTGTCTGGTCTTTACATGAAAATGATTCTGTATTGGAAATGCCTATTTCTTTAAAAAACAGGGATAACTTTTCTAAAGCTGAAGATAGGTTAGAACCTCAGCTAATTCCACATTTAGATAACAGTGCTGGTATTAAAGAAATTTCTTTAAAAGATACTATGCCTTGCCAAATGTCGCCATTAGGTTTCCATCTATCACCACAGATCAAGGAAAAAATATGGAAAAGAGAATACGTGGATTTATTCTCTTTACTCCCTTCATCTAAAGATGTTAAAAATGATAAAAAGGAGGAAGAAGATAGGAAACGCAATATACAGAAATCCTTTTTAAATTGGGTACAAGCATTCTGTATCTACGCAGCAGTATTAGGAGAAAAACAGCCTGTACATTGCTGCGATTTATTTTATTACTTGGATAGCATATTAGAGGCTTTCAGGAATTTTGGAGGAACTGCTTGGATCAATTAGGACGAATCCTATAGACAAAAATTAGCTGTGTACCCAAATTTAGGTTGGGGAATGAAAGACGTGGGCCTATGGCTCAATTTAATGTTACCCCAAAGGAATTTTCTTTTTCGTACTCAACAAAGTAAAAAAGGACTGTGTTTCGCGTTCAACGAATCTGCATGTCGTTGGCAAAGTAATTGCAAATACAAACACGAATGCAGCTTCTGTTCAGGAAATCATTCCGCATCCAAATGTTTTAAAAAACACGGATTGCCGGTTAGTACCAAAGACACAAATAGAGCAAGTGACTCCTTTAATTCTGCCAAAACTACTACATTATTTAAAACATTATCCAGACAAACAGAAGGCCCATCTTCTAATTAATGGCTTTTCTAATGGATTTTATGTACCAACTTTTTTAGGTCCGGGTTGTACTGTAGTAAAAAATGCTAAATCCGTCATTTTAAATAAATTCATTGTTCAAGAAAAAATCGATAAAGAAATTTCAGATAATAGAATAGCTGGTCCTTTTTCGTTTCCCCCTTTTCATAATTTTAGAATTTCTCCACTAGGTTTGGTCCCGAAAAAAGAAAATAATTCTTATCGTCTCATTCACAATCTGTCTTTTCCCAAAGATGGGTCTTTGAATGACACGATTAATAAAGAATGGTCCACAGTGCATTATGCAACATTGGATATGGCTTTATCTATGTTACGTAAGGCAGGCAGAAATGCTCAGCTGGCTAAAACAGATATCAAGTCAGCGTTTAGACTTTTACCTATCAATCCCGATGGATATAATTCCCTAGGTTTCCAATTTGATGGGAAATATTATTTCGATAAAGCTCTACCAATGGGGTTTTCACTTTCCTGTAATTATTTTGAAGCTTTTGCTACCTTTTTACAATGGATGGTTGAAAAGCATTATAACTCTGGATATACAATTCACTATCTGGATGACTTTTTATTCATAGGAAGGGATGGAACCGAAGATTGCATTAATCTGCTGAATACTTTTTGCGGAATTGCAGAATATTTTAATATTCCTTTAGCTAAAGAAAAAACTGTACTTCCAACTACGAATATTAAATTCCTTGGTATCTTTATTGATTCAGAAAAAATGGAATTTAAAATTCCAGAGGATAAATTATTCGCAACAAGGGTTCAGCTCATTAATATGTTATCTGCTAAGAAAACTTCACTCAAGCGATTGCAATCTGTTTTAGGTTCATTGAATTTTATTTCCAGGGTTATTCCTATGGGTAGTATTTTTTCTAAAAGATTATACGCTGCCACGGCTGGAGTTAAAAACCCATATGCTCACATACGATTATCATACCAATTAAAAGAGGATATTCGCATGTGGATAAATTTTCTTGAAAATTTCAATGGTCGTACGGTTTGGCAGGAGGAATTCGTGGACTCGGACTCTATCCATTTATTTACTGACGCAGCTATGTCAGTAGGTTATGGAGCATGTTTTGAGACTCATTGGTCAGCCAGTAGTTGGCCAATAGAATGGCAAGAAAAGCCTTTCATGAATAATATACATTTTTTAGAGCTTGTTCCAGTTTTAATAGCTTTATCAATTTGGCATGAACATTTAAAAAACAGACAAATATTATTATTTTCGGATAACAAAGGAGTAGTATTTGCCATCAATTGTTTATCCGCACATTCTACTTATGTTATAGGTTTACTTAGATTTATAGTTTTAACTTGTCTGCAAAATAATATTTGGCTTAAAGCTAGATACATTGAAGGTAGGAATAATTCTATAGCAGACGCTTTGTCCCGACAGAACATGACACTATTCAGGGACCTCAAGCCAGATGCGGACAAAGAAGGAATAGCGTGTCCAACCCATCTTTGGGACTTGATGGCGAATTTATAAACAGGCTTCTACAAAATTCTTTAGCAAACAGTACATGGGCTGCATATTCAGCTGCATGGGCTAATTGGCGGCAATTTTGCTTGGTCAATAGATGGGAGGAAACCGATAATGATTATATGCACTTATTATTGTTCATTCAAAAATTATTTGAGGAAAAAAAAAAAAAGGGGGGGGATTATATTCAAAAAATGATTTACGGCATTTCATTTTTTCAAAAAGTTCTTAATATTCCTCCTTTTTCTAATAATTTTTTAGCTAAACAGATCTTAAAAGGTGCGAAACGATTAAAAAGTACTTCTGTTAGAACTAAGCCATTATCTTTAAAAAATTTAGAAAATTTCGTATTATACTTACCAAAAATCTGTTCTTCCTTATATGAGAATGTTCTATTTAAAGCTGTATTCTTGCTGGCTTTTTTCGGGGCTTTCCGAATCAGCGAAATAACGGCAGCAAATAGAATTTCGGATGCCCCATTGCTCCTCAAGGATATACTCCTATATGAAAATAAAATAAAAATATTCATTAAAAAATCCAAAACGGATCAGCTGGGTAAAGGCGATTGGTGCAATTTGAATAAATATTCTTGCACAGAATTGTGCCCAGTCAGAGCTATGAAGGATTGGTTAAAAGTTAGAGGGGTAATTCCAGGTCCACTGTTTATTCACGTTGACAAATCTCCATTAACAAAATTTCAATTTAATTTTGTCTTAGCAAAATGTAAGTCTCATTTACAATTAGAGCAAGAAAAGATTTCTGCTCATTCATTTCGTGTAGGAGCAGCCACTTATGCTCATTCCTTGGGTTTGAAGGATAACGTAATAAAACGAATTGGAAGGTGGAAATCCAATAGATACCAACTGTATATTAGACCTGAATTATTATTTTAATATTTTGCAGATTTAAAGATCGTATGGATCATAGGAAATCAGCTTGTTTCTTTGGCACGTGATCGTTCAACGATGCGTTTTAAATCGGATAATTTAGGTTTTGGCAATAAAGTGGTTGTGTTCTGGAGAGGTATTTCTGGTATTAGAATTCAGGAAATTTATTCGTTATGTTGTTCATTTTCTCTGACTTGGCCTATGCCTGATTTGATTATACTTCATATAGGTACGGATGACTTGGGCAGAACAAGCACTCATTTATTATTAAAGGATATGCAGGATACATTTAGTAAAATTCAAACTTTATTACCATACTCCCAGATAGCGTTCTCAGAAATTATTCCTAATTGGGATTGGAATTCGACTCAATTATCCTTTATAGAAAAGATAAGAATACGTATCAATAGGAATATTGAAAAGTATATGCAGTCACATAATAAGTTATCTTATAGACATACTTAATTAGAAGGGTTTACGGCAGGATTATACAATTTAGAAAAAGATTCATTGTCTGATCTGGGACTAGACATTTTCAATGTTGGATTGCAAAATTTGGTTGAAAAAGGCTGCGGTGTTAATTAGCCATCTAGCTTTGCTATTTGGCGTTGTGGGTAGAGTTGAGCGAACACCTGGATGTTCGGGTTCGAGAAGTTCGGCCGAACATCCCGGAAATGTTCGGGTTCGGGATCCGAACCCGATCCGAACTTCGTCCCGAACCCGAACCCCATTGAAGTCAATGGGGACCCGAACTTTTCGGCACTAAAACGGCTGTAAAACAGCCCAGGAAAGGGCTAGAGGGCTGCAAAAGGCAGCAACATGTAGGTAAATCCCCTGCAAACAAATGTGGATAGGGAAATTAATTAAAATAAAAATTAAATAAATAAAAATTAACCAAAATCAATTGGAGAGAGGTTCCATAGCAGAGAATCTGGCTTCCCGTCACCCACCACTGGAACAGTCCATTCTCAGATATTTAGGCCCCGGCACCCAGGCAGAGGAGAGAGGTCCCGTAACAGAGAATCTGTCTTCATGTCAGCAGAGAATTAGTCTGCATGTCATAGCAGAGAATGAGGCTTCACGTCAGCCACCACTGCAACAGTCCATTGGCATATATTTAGGCCTAGCACACAGGCAGAGGAGAGAGGTCCCGTAACAGAGAATCTGGCTTCATGTCAGCAGAGAATCAGTCTGCATGTCATAGCAGAGAATGAGGCTTCACGTCAGCCACCACTGCAACAGTCCATTGGCATATATTTAGGCCCAGCACACACACAGGCAGAGGAGAGAGGTCCCGTAACAGAGAATCTGTCTTCATGTCAGCAGAGAACTAGTCTGCATGTCATAGCAGAGAATGAGGCTTCACGTCACCCACCACTGCAACAGTCCATTGGCATATATTTAGGCCTAGCACACAGGCAGAGCAGAGAGGTCCCGTAACAGACAATCTGGCTTCATGACAGCAGAGAATCAGTCTGCATGTCATAGCAGAGAATGAGGCTTCACGTCACCCACCACTGCAACAGTCCATTGGCATATATTTAGGCCTAGCACACAGGCAGAGGAGAGAGGTCCCGTAACAGAGAATCTGTCTTCATGTCAGCAGAGAATCAGTCTGCATGTCATAGCAGAGAATGAGGCTTCACGTCAGCCACCACTGCAACAGTCCATTGGCATATATTTAGGCCCAGCACCCAGGCAGAGGAGGGAGGTCCCGTAACAGAGAATCTGTCTTCATGTCAGCAGAGAATTAGTCTGCATGTCATAGCAGAGAATGAGGCTTCACGTCAGCCACCACTGCAACAGTCCATTGGCATATATTTAGGCCCAGCACACACACAGGCAGAGGAGAGAGGTCCCGTAACAGAGAATCTGGCTTCATGTCAGCAGAGAATCAGTCTGCATGTCATAGCAGAGAATGAGGCTTCACGTCAGCCACCACTGCAACAGTCCATTGGCATATATTTAGGCCCAGCACACACACAGGCAGAGGAGAGAGGTCCCGTAACAGAGAATCTGGCTTCATGTCAGCAGAGAATCAGTCTGCATGTCATAGCAGAGAATGAGGCTTCACGTCAGCCACCACTGCAACAGTCCATTGGCATATATTTAGGCCCAGCACCCAGGCAGAGGAGGGAGGTCCCGTAACAGAGAATCTGTCTTCATGTCAGCAGAGAATTAGTCTGCATGTCATAGCAGAGAATGAGGCTTCACGTCAGCCACCACTGCAACAGTCCATTGGCATATATTTAGGCCCAGCACACACACAGGCAGAGGAGAGAGGTCCCGTAACAGAGAATCTGGCTTCATGTCAGCAGAGAATCAGTCTGCATGTCATAGCAGAGAATGAGGCTTCACGTCAGCCACCACTGCAACAGTCCATTGGCATATATTTAGGCCCAGCACACACACAGGCAGAGGAGAGAGGTCCCGTAACAGAGAATCTGGCTTCATGTCAGCAGAGAATCAGTCTGCATGTCATAGCAGAGAATGAGGCTTCACGTCAGCCACCACTGCAACAGTCCATTGGCATATATTTAGGCCCAGCACCCAGGCAGAGGAGGGAGGTCCCGTAACAGAGAATCTGTCTTCATGTCAGCAGAGAATTAGTCTGCATGTCATAGCAGAGAATGAGGCTTCACGTCAGCCACCACTGCAACAGTCCATTGGCATATATTTAGGCCCAGCACACACACAGGCAGAGGAGAGAGGTCCCGTAACAGAGAATCTGGCTTCATGTCAGCAGAGAATCAGTCTGCATGTCATAGCAGAGAATGAGGCTTCACGTCAGCCACCACTGCAACAGTCCATTGGCATATATTTAGGCCCAGCACACACAGGCAGAGGAGAGAGGTCCCGTAACAGAGAATCTGGCTTCATGTCAGCAGAGAATCAGTCTGCATGTCATAGCAGAGAATGAGGCTTCACGTCAGCCACCACTGCAACAGTCCATTGGCATATATTTAGGCCCAGCACACACACAGGCAGAGGAGAGAGGTCCCGTAACAGAGAATCTGGCTTCATGTCAGCAGAGAATCAGTCTGCATGTCATAGCAGAGAATGAGGCTTCACGTCAGCCACCACTGCAACAGTCCATTGGCATATATTTAGGCCCAGCACACACACAGGCAGAGGAGAGAGGTCCCGTAACAGAGAATCTGTCTTCATGTCAGCAGAGAATTAGTCTGCATGTCATAGCAGAGAATGAGGCTTCACGTCACCCACCACTGCAACAGTCCATTGGCATATATTTAGGCCTAGCACACAGGCAGAGCAGAGAGGTCCCGTAACAGACAATCTGGCTTCATGACAGCAGAGAATCAGTCTGCATGTCATAGCAGAGAATGAGGCTTCACGTCACCCACCACTGCAACAGTCCATTGGCATATATTTAGGCCTAGCACACAGGCAGAGCAGAGAGGTCCCGTAACAGACAATCTGGCTTCATGTCAGCAGAGAATCAGTCTGCATGTCATAGCAGAGAATGAGGCTTCACGTCACCCACCACTGCAACAGTCCATTGGCATATATTTAGGCCTAGCACACAGGCAGAGCAGAGAGGTCCCGTAACAGACAATCTGGCTTCATGACAGCAGAGAATCAGTCTGCATGTCATAGCAGAGAATGAGGCTTCACGTCACCCACCACTGCAACAGTCCATTGGCATATATTTAGGCCTAGCACACAGGCAGAGCAGAGAGGTCCCGTAACAGACAATCTGGCTTCATGTCAGCAGAGAATCAGTCTGCATGTCATAGCAGAGAATGAGGCTTCACGTCACCCACCACTGCAACAGTCCATTGGCATATATTTAGGCCTAGCACACAGGCAGAGCAGAGAGGTCCCGTAACAGACGATCTGGCTTCATGTCAGCAGAGAATCAGTCTGCATGTCATAGCAGAGAATCAGGCTTCACGTCAGCCACCACTGCAACAGTCCATTGTCATAAATTTAGGCCCAGCACCCAGGCAGAGGAGAGAGGTCCCGTAACAGACAATCTGGCTTCATGTCAGCAGAGAATTAGTCTGCATGTCATAGCAGAGAATCAGGCTTCATGTCAGCCACCACTGCAACAGTCCATTGGCATATATTTAGGCCTAGCACACAGGCAGAGGAGAGGTTCATTCAACTTTGGGTAGCATCGCAATATAATGGTAAAATGAAAATAAAAATAGGATTGAATGAGGAAGTGCCCTGGAGTCCAATAATATATGGTTATGGGGAGGTAGTTAATGTCTAATCTGGACAAGGGACGGACAGGTCCTGTGGGATCCATGCCTGGTTCATTTTTATGAACGTCAGCTTGTCCACATTGGCTGTAGACAGGCGGCTGCGTTTGTCTGTAATGACGCCCCCTGCCGTGCTGAATACACGTTCAGACAAAACGCTGGCTGCCGGGCAGGCCAGCACCTCCAAGGCATAAAAGGCTAGCTCTGGCCACGTGGACAATTTAGAGACCCAGAAGTTGAATGGGGCCGAACCATCAGTCAGTACGTGGAGGGGTGTGCACACGTACTGTTCCACCATGTTAGTGAAATGTTGCCTCCTGCTAACACGTTGCGTATCAGGTGGTGGTGCAGTTAGCTGTGGCGTGTTGACAAAAGTTTTCCACATCTCTGCCATGCTAACCCTGCCCTCAGAGGAGCTGGCCGTGACACAGCTGCCTTGGCGACCTCTTGCTCCTCCTCTGCCTTGGCCTTGGGCTTCCACTTGTTCCCCTGTGACATTTGGGAATGCTCTCAGTAGCGCGTCTACCAACGTGCGCTTGTACTCGCGCATCTTCCTATCACGCTCCAGTGCAGGAAGTAAGGTGGGCACATTGTCTTTGTAGCGTGGATCCAGCAGGGTGGCAACCCAGTAGTCCGCACAGGTTAAAATGTGGGCAACTCTGCTGTCGTTGCGCAGGCACTGCAGCATGTAGTCGCTCATGTGTGCCAGGCTGCCCAGGGGTAAGGACAAGCTGTCCTCTGTGGGAGGCGTATCGTCATCGTCCTGCCTTTCCCCCCAGCCACGCACCAGTGATGGACCCGAGCTGCGTTGGGTGCCACCCCGCTGTGACCATGCTTCATCCTCATCCTCCTCCACCTCCTCCTCATCCTCGTCCTCCTCGTCCTCCAGTAGTGGGCCCTGGCTGGCCACATTTGTACCTGGCCTCTGCTGTTGCAAAAAACCTCCCTCTGAGTCACTTCGAAGAGACTGGTTGAAAGTGCTAAAAATGACCCCTCTTCCTCATCCTCCTCCTCCTCCTCCTGGGCCACCTCCTGTTCCATCATCGCCCTAAGTGTTTTCTCAAGGAGACATAGAAGTGGTATTGTAACGCTGATAACGGTGTCATCGCCACTGGCCATGTTGGTGGAGTACTCGAAACAGCGCAACAGGGCACACAGGTCTCGCATGGAGGCCCAGTCATTGGTGGTGAAGTGGTGCTGTTCTGTAGTGCGACTGACCCGTGCGTGCTGCAGCTGAAACTCCACTATGGCCTGCTGCTGCTCGCACAGTCTGTCCAGCATGTGCAAGGTGGAGTTCCACCTGGTGGGCACGTCGCATATGAGGCGGTGAGCGGGAAGGCCGAAGTTACGCTGTAGCGCAGACAGGCGAGCAGCGGCAGGATGTGAACGCCGGAAGCGCGAACAGACGGCCCGCACTTTATGCAGCAGCTCTGACATGTCGGGGTAGTTGTGAATGAACTTCTGCACCACCAAATTCAGCACATGCGCCAAGCAAGGGATGTGCGTCAAATTGGCTAGTCCCAGAGCTGCAACGAGATTTCGCCCATTATCACACACCACCAGGCCGGGCTTGAGGCTCACCGGCAGCAACCACTCGTCGGTCTGTTGTTCAATACCCCGCCACAACTCCTGTGCGGTGTGGGGCCTGTCCCCCAAACATATGAGTTTCAGAATGGCCTGCTGACGTTTACCCCGGGCTGTGCTGAAGTTGGTGGTGAAGGTGTGTGGCTGACTGGATGAGCAGGTGGAAGAAGAGGAGGAGGAAGCCGAGAAGGAGGAGGTGGCAACAGGAGGCAAAGAATGTTGCCCTGCGATCCTTGGCGGCGGCAGGACGTGCGCCAAACAGCTCTCCGCCTGGGGCCCAGCTGCCACTACATTTACCCAGTGTGCAGTTAGGGAGATATAGCGTCCCTGGCCGTGCTTACTGGTCCACGTATCTGTGGTTAGGTGGACCTTGCTACAGATGGCGTTGCGCAGTGCACACTTGATTTTATCGGATACTTGGTTGTGCAGGGAAGGCACGGCTCTCTTGGAGAAGTAGTGCCGGCTGGGAACAACATACTGTGGGACAGCAAGCGACATGAGCTGTTTGAAGCTGTCTGTGTCCACCAGCCTAAATGACAGCATTTCATAGGCCAGTAGTTTAGAAATGCTGGCATTCAGGGCCAGGGATCGAGGGTGGCTAGGTGGGAATTTACGCTTTCTATCAAATGTTTGTGAGATGGAGAGCTGAACGCTGGCGTGTGACATGGTTGAGACGCTTGGTGACGGAGGTGGTGGTGGTGGTGTTGGTGGTACATCCCCTGTTTGCTGGGCGGCAGGTGCCAACGTTCCTCCAGAGGCGGAGGAAGAGGCCGAGGCGGCAGCAGCAGAATAGGCCGAGGCGGCAGCAGCAGAAGAGGTAGCAGGGGGAGCCTGAGTGACTTCCTTGGTTTTAAGGTGTTTACTCCACTGCAGTTCATGCTTTGCATGCAGGTGCCTGGTCATGCAGGTTGTGCTCAGGTTCAGAACGTTAATGCCTCGCTTCAGGCTCTGATGGCACAGCGTGCAAACCACTCGGGTCTTGTCGTCAGCACATTGTTTGAAGAAGTGCCATGCCAGGGAACTCCTTGAAGCTGCCTTTGGGGTGCTCGGTCCCAGATGGCGGCGGTCAGTAGCAGGCGGAGTCTCTTGGCGGCGGGTGTTCTGCTTTTGCCCACTGCTCCCTCTTTTGCTACGCTGTTGGCTCGGTCTCACCACTGCCTCTTCCTCCGAACTGTGAAAGTCAGTGGCACGACCTTCATTCCATGTGGGGTCTAGGACCTCATCGTCCCCTGCATCGTCTTCCACCCAGTCTTGATCCCTGACCTCCTGTTCAGTCTGCACACTGCAGAAAGACGCAGCAGTTGGCACCTGTGTTTCGTCATCATCAGAGACATGCTGAGGTGGTATTCCCATGTCCTCATCATCAGGAAACATAAGTGGTTGTGCGTCAGTGCATTCTATGTCTTTCACCGCTGGGGAAGGGCTAGGTGGATGCCCTTGGGAAACCCTGCCAGCGGAGTCTTCAAACAGCATAAGAGACTGCTGCATAACTTGAGGCTGAGACAGTTTCCCTGGTATGCATGGGGGTGATGTGACAGACTGATGGGGTTGGTTTTCAGGCGCCATCTGTGCGCTTTCTGCAGAAGACTGGGTGGGAGATAATGTGAACGTGCTGGATCCACTGTCGGCCACCCAATTGACTAATGCCTGTACCTGCTCAGGCCTTACCATCCTTAGAACGGCATTGGGCCCCACCATATATCGCTGTAAATTCTGGCGGCTACTGGGACCTGAGGTAGTTGGTACACTAGGACGTGTGGATGTGGCAGAACGGCCACGTCCTCTCCCAGCACCAGAGGGTCCACTAACACCACCACGACCATGTCCACGTCCGCGTCCCTTACTAGATGTTTTTCTCATTGTTATGGTTCACCACAACAACAAATATATTATTTGGCCCAATGTATTGTATTCAAATTCAGCGGGATATAAATTTGAGGCCTAGTATTTAGGCGCTGGGTGACCGGTATGGATTTAGTGACAGAATTAGACTTGGAAATGCACAGAAGCGTGTGTGTGAAGTTATTCTGAATGACCCAATGTGCACCTTGAATATTATATACCCTTTTTGGGATAGATTTCAAATAGCTCTGATATAGCAGGAACCACTAAATTATGAAATTGCTAAATTGGGAATTGTACTTCAACCCAGAACAAAAAATGTGCTTTGACGGGCACTAAATAACTTTCCCAGCTACAACAGTACAGCGGTAACGAGAGATTTAGAGGGATTTAAATTTGAGGCCTAGTATTTAGGCGCTGGGTGACAGGTATGGGTTTAGTGACAGAATTAGACTTGGAAATACACAGTAGCGGGTGTGTGTGAAGTTATTCTGAATGACCCAATGTGCACCTTCAATATTATATACCCTTTTTGGGATAGATTTCAAATAGCTCTGATATAGCAGGAACCACTAAATTATGAAATTGCTAAATTGGGAATTGTACTTCAACCCAGAACAAAAAATGTGCTTTGACGGACACTAAATATCTTGCCCAGCAACAACAGTACAGCGGTGGGTAACGAGAGATTTAGAGGGATTTAAATTTGAGGCCTAGTATTTAGGCGCTGGGTCACCGGTATGGATTTAGTGACAGAATTAGACTTGGAAATGCACAGAAGCGTGTGTGTGAAGTTATTCTGAATGACCCTATGTGCACCTTCAATATTATATACCCTTTTAGGGATAGATTTCAAATAGCTCTGATATAGCAGAAACCACTAAATTATGAAATTGCTAAATTGGGAATTGTACTTCAACCCAGAACAAAAAATGTGCTTTGACGGACACTAAATATCTTGCCCAGCAACAACAGTACAGCGGTGGGTAACGAGAGATTTAGAGGGATTTAAATTTGAGGCCTAGTATTTAGGCGCTGGGTGACAGGTATGGGTTTAGTGACAGAATTAGACTTGGAAATACACAGTAGCGGGTGTGTGTGAAGTTATTCTGAATGACCCAATGTGCACCTTCAATATTATATACCCTTTTTGGGATAGATTTCAAATAGCTCTGATATAGCAGGAACCACTAAATTATGAAATTGCTAAATTGGGAATTGTACTTCAACCCAGAACAAAAAATGTGCTTTGACGGACACTAAATATCTTGCCCAGCAACAACAGTACAGTGGTGGGTAACGAGAGATTTAGAGGGATTTAAATTTGAGGCCTAGTATTTAGGCGCTGGGTCACCGGTATGGATTTAGTGACAGAATTAGACTTGGAAATGCACAGAAGCGTGTGTGTGAAGTTATTCTGAATGACCCTATGTGCACCTTCAATATTATATACCCTTTTAGGGATAGATTTCAAATAGCTCTGATATAGCAGAAACCACTAAATTATGAAATTGCTAAATTGGGAATTGTACTTCAACCCAGAACAAAAAATGTGCTTTGACGGACACTAAATATCTTGCCCAGCAACAACAGTACAGCGGTGGGTAACGAGAGATTTAGAGGGATTTAAATTTGAGGCCTAGTATTTAGGCGCTGGGTGACAGGTATGGGTTTAGTGACAGAATTAGACTTGGAAATACACAGTAGCGGGTGTGTGTGAAGTTATTCTGAATGACCCAATGTGCACCTTCAATATTATATACCCTTTTTGGGATAGATTTCAAATAGCTCTGATATAGCAGGAACCACTAAATTATGAAATTGCTAAATTGGGAATTGTACTTCAACCCAGAACAAAAAATGTGCTTTGACGGACACTAAATATCTTGCCCAGCAACAACAGTACAGTGGTGGGTAACGAGAGATTTAGAGGGATTTAAATTTGAGGCCTAGTATTTAGGCGCTGGGTCACCGGTATGGATTTAGTGACAGAATTAGACTTGGAAATGCACAGAAGCGTGTGTGTGAAGTTATTCTGAATGACCCTATGTGCACCTTCAATATTATATACCCTTTTAGGGATAGATTTCAAATAGCTCTGATATAGCAGAAACCACTAAATTATGAAATTGCTAAATTGGGAATTGTACTTCAACCCAGAACAAAAAATGTGCTTTGACGGACACTAAATATCTTGCCCAGCAACAACAGTACAGCGGTGGGTAACGAGAGATTTAGAGGGATTTAAATTTGAGGCCTAGTATTTAGGCGCTGGGTGACAGGTATGGGTTTAGTGACAGAATTAGACTTGGAAATACACAGTAGCGGGTGTGTGTGAAGTTATTCTGAATGACCCAATGTGCACCTTCAATATTATATACCCTTTTTGGGATAGATTTCAAATAGCTCTGATATAGCAGGAACCACTAAATTATGAAATTGCTAAATTGGGAATTGTATTTCAACCCAGAACAAGAAATGTGCTTGAACGGACACTAAATAACTCGCCCAGCTACAGCACTAGGGACAGATTTAGCTGGATATAAATTTGAGGCCTAGTATTTAGGCGCTGGGTGACCGGTATGGATTTAGTGACAGAATTAGACTGGGATATGGCCAAAAAATGAACAGACTATTGCTGGTTAAATGCACTTGGTGTGACAGCTTCACCCTGATGTAGGCTTTAGCCAAAAAACAACCACACCATTGAGGGTTAAATGCACTTGGTGACAGGCGCAGCTTGCCCCTGATTTTGTATATGGCCAAAAAATGAACAGACTATTGCTGGTTAAATGCACTTGGTGTGACAGCTTCACCCTGATGTAGGCTTTAGCCAAAAAACAACCACACCATTGAGGGTTAAATGCACTTGGTGACAGGCGCAGCTTGCCCCTGATTTTGTATATGGCCAAAAAATGAACAGACTATTGCTGGTTAAATGCACTTGGTGTGACAGCTTCACCCTGATGTAGGCTTTAGCCAAAAAACAACCACACCATTGAGGGTTAAATGCACTTGGTGACAGGCGCAGCTTGCCCCTGATTTTGTATATGGCCAAAAAATGAACAGACTATTGCTGGTTAAATGCACTTGGTGTGACAGCTTCACCCTGATGTAGGCTTTAGCCAAAAAACAACCACACCATTGAGGGTTAAATGCACTTGGTCGCAGCTTGTGCTGGCGCACCACAAGACACAAAATGGCCGCCGATCACCCCAGAAAAATGAGACTGACAAACGGTCTGTGCAGCCTAAAAACAGTGAGCAATTGAGGATCAGCAGCTCAATGATCCACAGCTGCAGATCGATCAGTTAATCAAGTCCTTTGGAGGAGTTAATCTGCCTAATCTCGCCCTACTGTCGCAGCCGCAACCTCTCCCTACGCTAATCAGAGCAGAGTGACGGGCGGCGCTATGTGACTCCAGCTTAAATAGAGGCTGGGTCACATGGTGCTCTGGCCAATCACAGCCATGCCAATAGTAGGCATGGCTGTGATGGCCTCTTGGGGCAAGTAGTATGACGCTTGTTGATTGGCTGCTTTGCAGCCTTTCAAAAAGCGCCAAGAAAGCGTCACAAAAGCGCGAAGAAAGCGACGAACACCGAACCCGAACCCGGACTTTTACGAAAATGTCCGGGTTCGGGTCCGTGTCACGGACACCCCAAAATTCGGTACGAACCCGAACTATACAGTTCGAGTTCGCTCATCCCTAGTTGTGGGGTAATAGTCACTCTTCGAGTGGACTAGTTGGTTTTAATTATTTATATGGAGTAATAGTCACTCTTTGAGTGGACTAGGTGGAGTTAATATTTATTGAATTGGTTTAGCAGATTTATTTCTGTTTAAATATTTATTAAGTAATGTAAGTAACACCGTGGCCAATTTTATCCAACGAATAAAAGAAAGAAAATAAATAAAAATTATTAATTTTACTTTGAGTGTTGTATTTATTGGAAGTAAGTTGATGAATTGGTTACAATGGAGTTTATGACACCATGGACAAACCTGATTGTGCATGCAATTAGGGGTGACATGGTGTCATGACACCTTTAAATGCATGTGCAATTAATATTATTTATATTCTTACCTGGTAACAGATGCTATTGCGATCTGAGTCTTTGCTGGTAACAGATGCCTCGTGCGATCTGGACTTGTATGAAAACCTTTTCCTGATTGGAGAATAGTTCAACGGTCCTCACGTGAGTAACTATAAAAGGAAAGGATCGCACGGTTAATTGTCAGTTGGTGAGCAGCAAGCAAAGAAACCCCCTCCCCCCCATCCCCCTTTTTTAAATATATGTCACGGTGTTAGCTTGGGGTAATAGTCACTCTTCGAGTGGACTAGTTGGTTTTAATTATTTATATGGAGTAATAGTCACTCTTTGAGTGGACTAGGTGGAGTTAATATTTATTGAATTGGTTTAGCAGATTTATTTCTGTTTAAATATTTATTAAGTAACGTAAGTAACACCGTGGCCAATTTTATCCAACGAATAAAAGAAAGAAAATAAATAAAAATGATTAATTTTACTTTGAGTGTTGTATTTATTGGAAGTAAGTTGATGAATTGGTTACAATGGAGTTTATGACACCATGTTTTTAACCGCTCTTCTCTGCCCTTGCTGTAGAGTGAGTTGCCATAGGAACCCAGGTGTGTGAGCAGCCAGCAGAGTGGCAAAAGCTAGAGTGTGGGCTGAAAAAAAATTCTAAATTGCCACCACTCCCTCATTTTCAAGCCCACCTGCACAAATCGGCTGATAATGGTTTTTATAAATGTATGTTCTAATGTAACTGTGAAGCACTTCAGGGAACAACATTGCAATAAACATTGCTATATAAATAAATAAAAGTTTGAATGCATTTCTCACTCTATCAAGCTCGCCCTGTGCACTTTTTAAATTTGATCAATCAATTGGTTAGTGTAATGTTACTCTGGCCACTCCATAAAGTTACTCTGCCCAGTCCAACCTTTCCATAGTTACTCCAGCCACTGCAACCACACAACAGTTACTTAAGCCACTCCACTCAGTTACTCCGCCCACTCCAGTTGTAGACTACTGGTGGAGGAAAGAACACGTCACACAATTTCCCCAGAAATTGTAGCTTTTCTAGTTAGTATTATAATTCAGGTTTTATGCAGTATGCTGCAGTCTATAAGTGTCAGCTACTCACATAGTTTACACCATTATTATACATAGCCACTGATCTAATAATTTACACCTACAACAACTTCTAATTGGACAAAAGTTTCTTATCATGACCACTTCATGTGGAAATAATTTATCCCTTGGACCTTCCATTAATCTACTTCACTCTTAATACCAAGGTTTTTACACATGTTCCTCTGATTTTGTGATCTATACATTACAATGTCCATGTGGTTTGTTATATGTGGGGGAAACCACACAACAGTGCAAATCTAGGATTAATCAACATAGGTATACCATCCGTAAACTGTTGGCTAAAAAATGGACAGAAAAAATAGGTAGTGAGGTTGAGTTGCCTGTACCAGAAAATGTTTAGAATTTCCATCATAGTGTTGCACAACTCAGGTTTACGATTATTGATGGAGTACTGCCTCTGAGGAGAGGGGGTGACAGAGAACGTATCTTGAAAAGAATGGAACTAAAATGGATATTTGAATTGGACACTTTGGAACCAAAGGGACTCAATCGTGAATTCAAGATAGGGGCCCTCTTTTAAGATTTATTCTGCATTTATTTCCCTGTACTATATAAGTGATTTTTTTTGAAAACTGAAAGATTGTTACCCGAGATTGTTTGAGATTTTAATTCCTTTATTATTGTTTCTTTCCAATATGAAAAATACACATGCTGAGGGTCAAGTATTCATGGAGAGGCAGACGTATGGAGCTCTAATATCGATGCCCCTATGGAAACAATATAACAATAACTGCTGGAACTCTATTATGGGGTTTACAATCAACTCTTGTTCTCTTTATGTGACGTGCACACGGAATTAGAAACTGGTGGGTGCAAAGGAAGATAGTAGCCCTCCTTTATTGGGCTTAGAAGGGACTGGGGTTAGATCACGCCCAGGGATTTGACTTAACTACTGCCAATACCTGTTTTACCCTAAATTAACAGGGTGCGGGCAGATCTGGCCCGATAAATTGAACTGATGTGGCTGGAGTTCTGAAGTGTATGATTGATTATCTTTCTGGAGGATTGAATGTAAAAAAACGGGAGGAACCTGTGGGCCACACCCTCCCTAGTAATGTAGTTGGGAGTGACGAGTGGATCCCTTTTACCGAATTTAAAGGGGTTGTCCGGGTTCGGTGATTATTAGTAAATAGGCTGCTTTTCACTAACAGCCTACATATATGTGGGGTCTACCTTTATTTCTTTATTCTGATGCCCCCATTCCTTAGACTGGATTTGTGGACCGGAAGTGGTATTTTTATTCAGCTGGTGATGTACCGGACTCCTTACTGGTGTGCTAAGCCTCGTCTTCCGCTTAGCAGAGAGCCCGGTGACGTCACCGGCACAGAGAGGCATTCTGGAGTGCTCAAGGAGGCTGTTTTGTAGGAGGGAACTGGCATTGCTAAAGAACGCCCCTCTGTTACGTCACCTGGCACAGAGGGGCGTTATTCTGGGCTGAAGGAGGTTGATTTGGAGGCAGGGAACGCTGCTGTTTAGCATAGTGCACGCCTCTCATCTGCATGTACACCGCATGAATTTGGTAAGCACGCCTCCCATGTCCTGTTGAAACGCCTCCCATGGTTGGGATCGAGATGTCAATCTACAGAGTCACACTGCCTTGCGGGACCCATAAGGCAGTGCGGCAGGAAATGACATAGAGGGAGCGCTGCAATGTAAACATTACTGAGCACAGCTTCGGGGACCCGGAGGAGTGAAAAAAACAACTGGGAACCTTCAGGGGGACTTTACAGATACATTTAACGGTGAATACTAATGTTAGTTAAAAAGACTTTGATCCCGGACAACCCCTTTGAGGGTTGAATGATGGCTGACGTAGTTCCCATGCCCAGGATGAAAATCATTGGATATGGGTACATCAGAACGTAGTCAAGTGATGTTGTGTCCAAATCAAGACTCACACTTTATTCCGGAACCTTTTTGAGTCATAGTAATCCTTGGGCGTTGATCCCCCATTATTCCCCGATAGGTTAAAGAGGACCTTTCACCGATTATTACACTGTGAACTAAGTATACAGACATGTAGAGTGGCGCCCGGGGATCTCACTGCACCTACTATTATCCCTGGGCGCCGCTCCGTTCTCCTGATATGCCCTCCGGTATCTCCGCTCACTAAGTTATAGTAGGCAGAGAATTCAGTCACTAAGTTATGGTAGGCGGAGTCTGCCCTTGTTCTACTCTAGCGCTGGCCAATCGCAGCGCAGAGCTCACAGCCTGGGAGGTTATTTTCTCCTAGACTGTGAGCTCTGCAATGCGATTGGCCAGCGCTACAGAAGAACAAGGGCAGACTCCGCCTACCATAACTTTGTGACCGGAGATACTGGAGGGCATAGCAGGAGAACGGAGCTGCGCCCAGGGATAATAGTAAGTGCAGTGCGATCCCCGGGCGCCGCTCTCCATGTCTGTATACTTAGTTCACAGTGTAATTATCAGTGAAAGGTCCTCTTTAATTATATAAATAAAACCTGTTATATTCCTCCCTAAGCTCCTGACCGGTTTGTATACCGGGGTGCAGGCCCAACGGGGAAGTATTTGCTGCTCTATATGTTGGATAGTATATATCTAAAGATATTAATTATATTGTACATTTCTATGCCCCAGCAGGTTTAAGATACTGATTTTACATATTTACAAAGCAACAGCTAACCCTTTAGAATAGATTTAGGCAAATTAGATACTCCTCCCGATTGCCCATACATTTTTATATGATAATGAGTTGGGTATCCTGGTTACATGACACATAACAAGTCACATGACCGCCATGGGAGCAGAGGGTATCATGTGACCGGAAAAGGTCACATGATTGCAGTACGATTTGAGTTGAAACCACTCCCACCTGAAAAGAAGAGCTGTTAGAATGTACTCATTCTAAGGAGGACATGCGCACAGCGGGAGTGACGCAGACGCAATACCAATATGTAGACGCTGTTTTGTTTGAACTCTCCTGAACACATCCTTCAGCATGCGGTATAGGTATGTTCGACATTTAATTTGTCATGGTGTGATTACACTTTAGGAATATAATTGGTGAATTTATTTCTGATAAATGTGATAGGGGAGGATTTAATCTTTGAAGCCTTGCCCTCAATTGTCTGTGTCCAATGAAATGTTGGGATAGGATGTACAGTATGTATATGTTGCACTTTATGTATCACATTGAGCTTGATAAAGACTTGCAGAGTCGAAACGTTGCTTGTCCAGTGGGAATAAAATTACAGTTTTTGAAGACATTGGAGTGCCGCAGTTATTTTCTACATATTTTTCGAACATGTATTCAGCCATGTGTGCCAGAGTACCAACAGGCAAGACTTTGCTGTCATCATCAGGAGTATCACTCTCAATCTCCTCATCCTCCTCCTCATTTTCTGCCCACCCACGCTGAACAGATGGAAATAAACTTCCATGGGTACTACCCTCTGTAGCAGAGGCAACCGTATCCTGATCCTCCTCCTCTTCATCGGCCAATTCGCGCTAAGAAGACGAACTGAGGGTTGTCTGGCTATCACCCAGTGCAATGCCTTCCCCCATTTCCACCTCTTCAACATGCAAAGTGTCGTCCTTAATTGTGAGCAGCGAGCGTTTGAGTAGACACAGAAGTGGGATGGTTATGCTGATAATAGCGTTATCGCCGCTCACCATCTGTGTTGATACCTCAAAGTTTCATAAAACCTCACAGAGGTCAGACATCAATTTCCAGTCCTTGCTTGTGAATAGCGGAATCTGACTGGAAAGACGACGACCAAGTTACTGCTGGTTTTCCACTACTGCCCCCTGCTGCTCACAAAGCCTGGCCAACATGTGGAACGTAGAGTTCCAGCGTGTGCTCACGTCGCACAGCAGTCGGTGAGCTGGCAAATTCAAGCGCTGCTGCAGCGTTGACAGACCGGCTGAAGCTGTCTATGACTTGTGGAAATGTGCACACACGCAGTGCACCTTTACCAGTAGCTCAAGGAAATTGGGGTAGGTTTTGAGAAACCGCTGAGCCACTAAGTTTAAGACGTGGGCTAGGCATAGGATGTGTGTGAGCTTGCCGAGCTTCAAAGCCGCCACCAAGTTACGGCCATCAGACACAATCATGCCTGGTTCTAAGTTGAGTGGCAAGAGACACAGCTCAGTCTGGTCTCTTTTCCCCTCCACAGCTCTGCGGCGGTGTGCTGTTTGTCCCCTAAGCATATCAGCTTCAGCACAGCCTGTTGCTGCTTCCCCACTGCAGTGCTACACTTCTTCCAGTTCCTGACTGATGATTGACTGGTGCTGCACACGGATAATTCAGAGGTGGAAGTGGAGGAGGAGGCGGAGGAGGAGAAGTGGGGGTTGGAGCCACTAATGTAGGTGCTGGCGGAAACCCTGATTGACGTAGGGCTCACAATCCTTGGCGTCGGTAGCACCTGTGCCATCCCAGGGTACGACTTGCTCCCGGCCTTCACCCAGTGTGCCGTCAGGGAAATGTAGTGTCGCTGGCCAAATCCACTTGTACATGTGTCAGTGGTATGGTGGACCTTCCCAGTAACTGCATTGGTCAGGGACACATGTTGGTGTAAGGCGGCTGGTGACTGCATAACGCGGGATGACCGCCAACATCAGGCTGCAGAAGGCCTCAGTGTCCACATACCTAAATGGCAACATTTCCAGGGCCAGTAATTTGGAAAGCTGCACATTTAGTGCTATGGCTTGTGGGTGGGTGGCTGGGTAATTTTCCTTGCATTTAAAGGCTTGGGGTAAGGACATTTGGATGCTGCGCTGGGACACGGAAGTGGATGTGTTCTCTTATGGTGCTTGCGAAGGTGCAGGGCGCGAGGCATCCGGGCTTGCACCTTGGACAGGGGATTGTCCAGCACCTAACCCAGAGGAAGAGGAGGCAGTAATGTGACCCGCAGACACAGATTGTGGACCCAGGCTTTCGGTCCACCTATTACGGTGCTTTGATGCTATGTGGCAGATAATGCTGGTGGTGGTGTGGTTGCTAGTGTTCACGTTTCTGCTCATTTTTGTATGCAAATTACAACCCTTACCTAAAAAAAAAACGCCAGACTGCGGAACACCTACCCCTTGGCAAGGGAGATTTCCGCAAGGGTGTGCTCCGGGGAACAGATGCTGGCCTGTTTGGTCTGGCCCGCCTTCTCCATTTTGCCACCCCACTGCCTCTTCCAGCCTGTTGCGGAAGTACCCTTTGTACTGCTGTCCTCGCTCGGCTTGCCACCTTCCCAGGTTAGTTCAGTAACTTCATCGTCCACCACCTCCTCTTCCACTTCATCACTCTGCTCATCCTCCTGACTTGTTGACCTAACCACTACCTCAGTGATTGACAACTGTGTCTCATCCTCTTAATCAACCTCTTGAGACAGTAATTGCTGTTGAGTTATTGGCAACTGTGTCTCATCATCATCCACCTCATTTAACAGTAACTTCCATTCCCCACCGTCATCTTCTTGTGATTGTGGATGCTCAAGAGTTTTGGAATCAAAGCACAAGATCTGTCTCTTTTCAAGCGTGCCTGGTGATAGGGCCAAATCAAGGAATGGTGCTCAAAAGAGCTCCTCGGAATGTCCAAGTGCGGGATCACTTGTTTGCCCAGACTCTCCATAGTGGGAGGAAGGAGGATCAGGGTGAGGATTGGGTTGAGCAGACTCTTGGCTACTGAGACTGGACTGGACTCAAAGCAATTAAAAGAGCTCAGCAGGGAACTAGCAAAACCATTAACAGATTTATTTAACCAATCATTGGCAACAGGAGTCATCCCAGAAGATTGGAAATTAGCAAATGTTATACCCATTCACAAGAAAGGTAGTAGGTAGGAATTGGGCAACTATAGGCCAGTAAGCCTGACATCAATAGTGGGGAATTTAATGGAAACCATACTTAAGGAGAGGATTGTGGAACATCTAAACTCCCATGGATTGAAAGATGAAAAACAGCATGGGTTTACTTCAGGGAGATCATGTCAAACTAATCTTATTGATTTTTTTGATTGGGTGAGTAAAATAATAGATGGTGGAGGTGCAGTAGACATTGCTCATCTAGACTTTAGTAAGGCTTTTGATACTGACCCACATAGAAGGCTTATCAATAAATTGCAGTCTTTGGGCTTGGACTCCCATATTGTTGAATGGATTAGGCAGTGGCTGTGGGACAGACAACAGAGGGTTGTAGTCAATGGAGTATATTCAGACCATGGTCTTGTTACCAGTGGGGTACCTCAGGGATCTGTTCTGGGACCCATATTGTTTAATATCTTTATCAGTTAAATTGCAGAAGGCCTCGATGGTAAGGTGTGCCTTTTTTCTGATGACACAAAGATTTGTAACAGGGTTGATGTTCCTGGAGGGATACACCAAGTGAAAAAGGTTTAGAAAAACTAGAGGAATGGCCAAAAATCTGTCATTTAAAATTTAATGTTGATAAGTGCAAGATAATGCACCTGGGGCGTAAAAACCCAAGATCAGAATATAAAATCAGTGATACAGTCCTAACCTCAGTATCTGAGGAAAGGGATTTAGGGGTCATTATTTCAGAAAACTTAAAGGTAGGCAGACAATGTCATAGAGGAGCAGGAAATGCGAGCAGAATGCTTGGGTGTATAGGGAGAGGAATTACCAGTAGAAAGAGGGAGGTGCTCATGCGGCTCTACAGAGCACTAGTGAGACCTCATTTGGAGTATTGTGCTCAGTACTGGAGACCATATCTCCAGAAGGATATTGATTAGGGATGAGCGAACCCGTACTGTATAGTTCTGGTTCGTACCGAATTTTGGGGTGTCCGTGACACGGACCCGAACCTGAACATTTTTGTAAAAGTCTGCACGTCACTCTGCTCTGATCAGTGTAGGGAGAGGATGCAGCTGCTGCTGTTAGGGCAAGATTAGGCAGGGATTTACTCAGCAAAAACATTTAATGAAGTGATTGATCTACAGCTGTGAATCATTCAACTTCTGCTATTTAATTGCTCACTGTTTTTAGGCTGCCCAGAGCGTTTTTCTGTCACTTTTTCTGGGGTGATCGGCGGCCATTTTGTGTCTTGTGGTGCGCCAGCACAAGCTGCCACAAAATACATTTAACCATCAATAGTGTGGGTTTTTTTGTTGCTATATCCTACATCAGGTACTTGGCTGTGCTTGCTATTTTATTGAGGGGTGAAATACAATTGCCAAAATAGCAGTACCCTAAATCTGGTGTTTCAGCTGTGGCTAGCCAATTGTAATACTGTCTGCTGTCTGGCAAAGGATATATTTTTGTTCTGGGTTGAAATACAATTCCCAACTTAGCAACTCCCTAAATAAGTGGTTTCTGCTGTATCAGGCCAAGTTTAAATCTATCCATAAAAGGGTATATTAGATTGAAGGTGCGGATAGGGTCAGCCTCAATAACTTCACACGCTACCGTGCATTTCCAAGTCTAATTCTGTCCGTAAAAGGGATGCCTGTCATCCAGGGCCTAAATACTAGGCCTACAATTTATATTCAGCTAAATCTGTCGTTACTGCTGTGCCTGTATTAGTGTAATACGGTACCTAAATAGATAGTGTTAGGTGCCTGTACAAAAAGGCCTAAATTTGAAATTTAATACATTGGGTCAAATAATTTTTTTCTTATTGTGGTGAACGGTAACAATGAGGAAAACATCTAGTAAGGGACGCGGACGCGGAAATGGTCGTGGTGGTGTTAGTGGACCCTCTGGTGCTGGGAGAGGACGTGGCCGTTCTGCCACAGCCACACGTTCTAGTGAACCACCTACCTCAGGTCCCAGTAGCCGCCAGAATTTACAGCGATATTTGGTGGGGCCCAATGCCGTTCTAAGGATGGTAAGGCCTGAGCAGGTACAGGCATTAGTCAATTGGGTGGCCGACAGTGGATCCAGCACGTTCACATTATCTCCCACCCAGTCTTCTGCAGAAAGCGCACAGATGGCGCCTGAAAACCAAGCCCATCAGTCTGTCACATCACCCCCATGCATACCAGGGAAACTGTCTGAGCCTCAAGTTATGCAGCAGTCTCTTATGCTGTTTGAAGACTCCGCTAGCAGGGTTTCCCAAAGGCATCCACCTAGCCCTTTCCCAGCGGTGGAAGACATAGAATGCACAACCACTTATGTTTCCTGATGATGAGGACATGGGAATACCACCTCAGCACGTCTTTGATGATGACGAAACACAGGTGCCAACTGCTGCGTCTTTCTGCAGTGTGCAGACTGAACAGAAGGTCAGGGAGAAAGACTGGGTGGAAGACGATGCAGGGGACGATGAGGTCCTAGACCCCACATGGAATGAAGGTCGTGCCACTGACTTTCACAGTTCGGAGGAAGAGGCAGTGGTGAGACCGAGCCAACAGCGTAGCAAAAGAGGGAGCAGTGGGCAAAAGCAGAACACCCGCCGCCAAGAGAGTCCGTCTGCTACTGGCCACCGCCATCTGGGACCGAGCACCCCAAAGGCAGCTTCAAGGAGTTCCCTGGCGTGGCAGTTCTTCAAACAATATGCTGACGACAAGACCCGAGTGGTTTGCACGCTGTGCCATCAGAGCTTGTAGCGAGGCATTAACGTTCTGAACCTTTGCACAACCTGCATGACCAGGCACCTGCATGCAAAGCATGAACTGCAGTAGAGTGAACACCTTAAAAACAAGGAACTCACTCAGGCTCCCCTGCTACCTCTTCTGCTGCTGCTGCCTCGGCCTCTTCCTCCGCCTCTGGAGGAACGTTGGCACCTGCCGCCCAGCAAACAGAGGATGTACCACTAACACCACCACCTCCGTCACCAAGCATCTCAACCATGTCACACGGCAGCGTTCAGCTCTCCATCTCACAAACATTTGAGAGAAAGTGTAAATTCCCACCTAGCCACCCTCGATCCTTGGCCCTGAATGCCAGCATTTCTAAACTACTGGCCTATGAAATGCTGTCATTCAGGCTGGTGGACACCGACAGCTTCAAACAGCTCATGTCGCTTGCTGTCCCACAGTATGTTTTTCCCAGCCGCCACTACTTCTCCAAGAGAGCCGTGCCTTCCCTGCACAACCAAGTATCCGATAAAATCAAGTGTGCACTGCGCAACCCCATCTGTGGCAAGGTCCACCTGACCACAGATACGTGGACCAGTAAGCACGGCCAGGGACGCTATATCTCCCTAACTGCACACTGGGTAAATGTAGTGGCGGCTGGGCCCCAGGCGAAGAGCTGTTTGGCGGACGTCCTTCCGCCGCCAAGGATCGCAGGGCAACATTCTTTGCCTCCTGTTGCCTCCTCCTCCTACTCGGCTTCCTCCTCCTCTTCTTCCACCTGCTCATCCAGTCAGCCACACACCTTCACCACCAAATTCAGCACAGCCCGGGGTAAACGTCAGCAGGCCATTCTGAAACTCATATGTTTGGGGGACAGGCCCCACACCGCACAGGAGTTGTGGCAGGGTATAGAACAACATACCGACGAGTGGTTGCTGCCGGTGAGCCTCAAGCCTGGTGGTGTGCGATAATGGGCGAAATCTCATTGCAGCTCTGGGACTAGTCGGTTTGACGCACATCCCTTGCCTGGCGCATGTGCTGAATTTGGTGGTGCAGAAGTTCATTCACAACTACCCAGACATGTCAGAGCTGCTACATAAAGTGACGTGCCCACCAGGGGAAACTCCACCTTGCACATGCTGGACAGACTGTGCGAGCAGCAGCTGGCCATAGTGGAGTTTCAGTCGCAATGTGGAACAGCACCACTTCACCACCAATTACTGGGTCTCCATGTGAGACCTGTGTGCCCTGTTGCGCTGTTTCGAGTACTCCACCAACATGGCCAGTAGCGATGACGCCGTTATCAGCGTTACAATACCACTTCTATGTCTCCTTGAGAAAACACTTAGGGCGATGATGGAAGAGGAGGTGGCCCAGGAGGAAGAGGAGGAGGAGGAGGAAGAGGGGTCATTTTTAACGCTTTCCTGGCCTCTGTTGTTTACCATTATATTGCGGGGCAACCCAAAGTTGAATGAACCTCTCCTCTGTCTGGGTGCCGGGGCCTAAATATATGACAATGGACTGTTCCAATGTTGGGTGACGTGAAGCATGATTCTTTGCTATGACATGAAGACTGATTCTCTGCTGACATGAAGCCAGATTCTCTGTTACGGGACCTCTCTCCTCTGCCTGGGTGCCGGGGCCTAAATTTATGACAATGGACTGTTACAGTGGTGGGTGACGTGAAGCCTGATTCTCTGCTATGACATGAAAGCTGATTCTCTGCTGACATGAAGCCAGATTCTCTGTTACGGGACCTCTCTCCTCTGCCTGGGTGCCTGGGCCTAAATATCTGACAATGGACTGTTCCAGTGTTGGGTGACATGAAGCCTGATACTCTGCTATGACATGAAGCCTGATTCTCTGCTATGACATGAAGCCTGATTCTCTGCTATGACATGAAGCCTGATTCTCTGCTATGGGACCTCTCTCCTCTGTCTGGGTGCCGGGGCCTAAAAATATCTGACAGTGGCCTGTTCCAGTGGTGGGTGACATGAAGCCTGATTCTCTGCTATGACATGAAGCCTGATTCTCTGCTTTGGGACCTCTCTCTTCTGTCTGGGTGCCGGGGCCTAAATATCTGACAATGGCCTGTTCCAATGGTGGGTGAAGTGAAGCCTGATTCTCTGCTATGACATGAAGCCTGATTCTCTGCAATGGGACCTCTCTCCTCTGTCTGGGTGCCGGGGCCTAAATATCTGACAATGGCCTGTTCCAATGGTGGGTGACGTGAAGCCTGATTCTCTGGTATGACATGAAGCCTGATTCTCTGCTATAGAACCTCTCTCCTCCGTCTGGGTGCCGGGGCCTAAAAATCTGACAGTGGCCTGTTCCAGTGTTGGGTGACATGAAGCATGATTCTCTGCTATGGCATGAAGCCTGATTCTCTGCTATGGGACCTCTCTCCTCTGTCTGGGTGCCGGGGCCTAAAAATATCTGACAGTGGCCTGTTCCAGTGTTGGGTGACATGAAGCCTGATTCTCTGCTATGACATGAAGCCTGAATCTCTGCTATGGGACCTCTCTCCTCTGTCTGGGTGCTGGGGCCTAAAAATATCTGACAATGGCCTGTTCCAGTGGTGGGTGACATGAAGCCTGATTCTCTGCTATGACCTGAAGCCTGATTCTCTGCTATGGGACCTCTCTCCTCTGTCTGGGTGCCGGGGCCTTAAAAATATCTGACAGTGGCCTGTTCCAGTGTTGGGTGATGACATGAAGCCTGAATATCTGACAGTGGCCTGTTCCGGTGTTGGGTGATGACATAAAGCCTGATTCTCTGCTATGGTACCTCTCTCCTCTGTCTGGGTGCCAAGGCCTAAAAATATCTGACAGTGGCCTGTTCCAGTGTTGGGTGACATAAAGCATGATTCTCTTCTATGACATGAAGCCTGATTCTCTGCTATGGGACCTCTCTCCTCGTTCTGGGTGCCGGGGCCTAAAAATATCTGGCAGTGGCCTGTTCCAGTGGTGGGTGACATGAAGCCTGATTCTCTGCTATGACATGAAGCCTGATTCTCTGCTATGGGACCTCTCTCTTCTGTCTGGGTGTTGGGGCCTAAATATCTAACAATGGCCTGTTCCAATGGTGGGTGACGTGAAGCCTGATTCTCTGCTATGACATGAAGCCTGATTCTCTCCTATGACATGAAGAATGATTCTCTGCAATGGGACCTCTCTCTTCTGTCTGGGTGCCGGGGCCTAAATATCTGACAATGGCCTGTTCTAATGGTGGGTGACGTGAAGCCTGATTCTCTGCTATGACATGAAGCCTGATTCTCTGCTATAGGACCTCTCTCCTCTGTCTGGGTGCCGGGGCCTAAAAATATCTGACAGTGGCCTGTTCCAGTGGTGGGTGACATGAAGCCTGATTTTCTGCTATGACATGAAGCCTGATTCTCTGCTATGACATGAAGCCTGATTCTCTGCTTTGGGACCTCTCTCTTCTGTCTGGGTGCCATGGCCTAAATATCTGACAATGGCCTGTTCCAATGGTGGGTGACGTGAAGCTTGATTCTCTGCTATGACATGAAGCCTGATTCTCTGCAATGGGACCTCTCTCCTCTGTCTGGGTGCCGGGGCCTAAATATCTGACAATGGCCTGTTCCAATGGTGGGTGACGTGAAGCCCGATTCTCTGCTATGACATGAAGCCTGATTCTCTGCTATAGAACCTCTCTCCTCCGTCTGGGTGCCGGGGCCTAAAAATATCTGACAGTGGCCTGTTCCAATGGTGGGTGACGTGAAGCCTGATTCTCTGCTATGACATGAAGCCTGATTCTCTGCAATGGGACCTCTCTCCTCTGTCTGGGTGCCGGGGCCTAAATATCTGACAATGGCCTGTTCCAATGGTGGGTGACGTGAAGCCTGATTCTCTGCTATGACATGAAGCCTGATTCTCTGCAATGGGACCTCTCTCCTCTGTCTGGGTGCCAGGGCCTAAATATCTGACAATGGCCTGTTCCAGTGGTGGGTGACGTGAAGCCTGATTCTCTGCTATGACATGAAGCCTGATTCTCTGCTATGACATGACGCCTGATTCTCTGCTATGACATGAAGCTTGATTCTCTGCAATGGGACCTCTCTCCTCTGTCTGGGTGCCTGGGCCTAAATATCTGACAATGGCCTGTTCCAATGTTGGGTGACGTGAAGCCTGATTCTCTGCTATGACATGTAGCCTGATTCTCTGCTATGGGACCTCTCTCCTCTGTCTGGGTGCCGGGGCCTAGAAATATCTGACAGTGGCCTGTTCCAGTGTTGGGTGACATGAAGCATGATTCTCTGCTATTAAAGGAAATTGTGGAGTCTGCACACCTTTGTATAGTCGTGGGTGCTCGCAGAGGACTTCGGTCGTAGAATATATAGGTAATCCACGGCACACCAATGTCTTTTTTTGTTTGCAAATTTATTACAGAAAATTCTGAAAAATTGTCAATATATGACTAATCGCGCCATAATTATAGTACAAACATATGTATCATATATTAGGCCATAATGTATCCCAACGTTTCGGTCTTCTTGAGACCTTTCTCAAGGGATCTGTGAAAAAGTATAAATATGAAGGTTTTATTTTACTAACTAATGATTCTCTGCTATGACATGAAGCCTGATTCTCTGCTATGGGACCTCTCTCCTCTGTCTGGGTGCCGGGGTCTTAAAAATATCTGACAGTGGACTGTTCCAGTGTTGGGTGACATGAAGCATGATTCTCTGCTATGACATGAAGCCTGATTCTCTGCTATGGGACCTCTCTCCTCTGTCTGGGTGCCGGGGTCTTAAAAATATCTGACAGTGGCCTGTTCCAGTGTTGGGTGACATGAAGCATGATTCTCTGCTATGACATGAAGCCTGATTCTCGCCTATGGGACCTCTCTCCTCTGTCTGGGTGTCGGGGCCTAAAAATATCTGACAGTGGCCTGTTCCAGTGGTGGGTGACATGAAGCCTGATTCTCTGCTATGACATGAAGCCTGATTCTCTGCTATGGGACCTCTCTCCTCTGTCTGGGTGCCGGGGTCTTAAAAATATCTGACAGTGGCCTGTTCCAGTGTTGGGTGACATGAAGCATGATTCTCTGCTATGACATGAAGCCTGATTCTCTGCTATGGGACCTCTCTCCTCTGTCTGGGTGCCGGGGTCTTAAAAATATCTGACAGTGGCCTGTTCCAGTGTTGGGTGACATGAAGCATGATTCTCTGCTATGACATGAAGCCTGATTCTCTGCTATGGGACCTCTCTCCTCTGTCTGGGTGTCGGGGCCTAAAAATATCTGACAGTGGCCTGTTTTAGTGGTGGGTGACATGAAGCCTGATTCTCTGCTATGACATGAAGCCTGATTCTCTGCTATGGGACCTCTCTCCTCTGTCTGGGTGCCGGGACCTAAAAATATCTGACAGTGGCCTGTTCCAGTGTTGGGTGACATGAAGCATGATTCTCTGCTATGACATGGAGCCTGATTCTCTGCTATGGGACCTCTCTCCTCTGTCTGGGTGCCGGGGCCTAAAAATATCTTACAGTGGCCTGTTCCAGTGGTGGGTGACATGAAGCCTGATTCTCTGCTATGACATGAAGCCTGATTCTCTGCTATGGGACCTCTTTCTTCTGCCTGGGTGTTGGGGCCTAAATATCTGACAATGGCCTGTTCCAATGGTGGGTGACGTGAAGCCTGATTCTCTGCTATGACATGAAGCCTGATTCTCTGCAATGGGACCTCTCTCCTCTGTCTGGGTGACAGGGCCTAAATATCTGACAATGGCCTGTTCCAGTGGTGGGTGACGTGAAGCCTGATTCTCTGCTATGACATGAAGCCTGATTCTCTGCTATGACATAAAGCCTGATTCTCTGCTATGGGACCTCTCTCTTCTGTCTGGGTGCCGGGGCCTAAATATCTGACAATGGCCTGTTCCAGTGGTGGGTGACGTGAAGCCTGATTCTCTGCAATGGGACCTCTCTCCAATTGATATTGGTTAATTTCTATTTATTTTATTTTTATTTCGATTCATTTCCATATCCACATTTGTTTGCAGGGGATTTACCTACATTTTGCTGCCTTTTGCAGCCCTCTAGCCCTTTCCTGGGCTGTTTTACAGCCTTTTTAGTGCCGAAAAGTTCGGGTTTCCATTGACTTCAATGGGGTTGGGGTTGGGGTTCGGGTTCGGGGCGAAGTTCGGGTCGAGTTTGGATCCCGAACCCGAACATTTCAGGGAAGTTCGGACGAACTTCTCGAACCCGAACATCCAGGTGTTCGCTCAACTCTAATATTGATACTCTGGAGAGAGTTCAGAGAAGAGCTGCTAAACTGGTACATGGATTGCAGGATAAAACTTACCAGGAAAGATTAAAGGACCTTAACATGTATAGCTTGGAAGAAAGACGAGACAGAGGGTATATGATAGAAACTTTTAAATACATAAAGGGAATCAACAAGGTAAAAGAGGAGAGTATATTTAAAAGAAGAAAAAATGCTACAAGAGGACATAGTTTTTTTAATTTGAGGGGCAAAGGTTTAAAAGTAATATCAGGAATTATTACTTTACTGAGAGGGTAGTGGATGCATGGAATATCCTTCCTGCAGAAGTGGTAGCTGCAAATACAGTGGAGTTTAAGCATGCATGGGATAGGCATAAGGCCATGCTTCATATAAGATAGGGCCAGGGGCTTTTTATAGTATTCAGTATATTGGGCAGTCTAGATGGGCCAAATGGTTCTTATTTGCCGATACATTCTATGTTTGGTGGAAGAGAGGGTGGCGCTTAAGTGACTGGAAGCATTATCTGCTGCAATCAAACCGACCGCCTGGTCACACTGGTCTGACTTCAAGAGTGGTGTTCTGCGCCGACCTGCAAACTGGGACATGAAGCTAGGTATCGTGGATGATTGTCTCTGTGTGCACCATCTGCATCATGGTGTCACAGGTTATGGGGAAGGGAAAACATCAAATACACACCACAACGAATAAATAACAATCTAGGAAGAGGGATGGTGACCTCCTAGTAGTGATGAGCTAGAATGTTTGGCCGAATACCGGTTTGATTCGAGCATCGCTATGCTCGGCACATGGCGGTACTCGGCTGAGTACCGCATGTGCTCGAGCGCCATGCTCGAGTCTCCTTCCCGCACGTTTCGCGACTGCTATGCAGCCAATAAACGTGCGGGTAAGTACTGCCATCACTGTAACGCCATGGCTGCTGGCATTACAGTGATTGGCTGGCTGGAACGCGTCATCGGTTTCTATATAGCACCCGATGAGTTATGCTCGGATCAGTCATAGTCAGGTAGAACACAGGGTAGGAAGGGAAAGGCAGTGTAGGGAGCGAAATTCTCAGTTATTATTCGCAGAAAGCTTTTCAAAAAAAGTCCTTTTAAGGACTAGTGTGTGTTTGTTTTCGAGCAGAAATATATTTATACCTGCGCTAAATAGATCAGTCTCATGGATATCCATGCTGAGGAAGGGACAGATAGTGCAGGGAGAGAAAGTCCTTTTAAGGACACCTGTGTGTGTGTTTGACAGCAGCCAGATATTTTTCTTTAATACTTATTAGTGACATATACTGTACATCATCCGCAGACTGTATCTTTTTACGTAAATTCAAATAATCAGTGCCACATTTATTGTCTATAGTGTGCGTTTAATACAAATCCGTGACATATACAGTACTCCATCCGAAAACTGTTTCTTTAGCGTAAATTCCAATAATCTGGGCCTAATCTAGTGTCGATAGTGTGTTGTTTTCAGGTGAGCGCATTGCGGTATCACATTCCCTTAGGTAGTAGATCGTGGTAATAGAATTGCTAGGGTGTAATGTGGTTTTACCACCAGCAGATGGTGCATGGAGCTATAGTATAGTAGGACAGGCAGTAAACACTTATGGCATTCTGATAGCTGATCCTAGAGTTTTATCTACTGCTCTTCCCAGTATCCCTCTATCTCTGACCCACTCATTTTGCCACCTTTTCTGCAGGACCATTTCTGCATGATCCTCTAGGCACAGATCTTCCCTAGATCCATAAGTCTCTGCCCTTCTATTCCTGGTACGACACCTTTCGGCATCCTTCGACTTCTGCCTATATTGTACATAATATCGTGCACTGCACAGTGTCCCCATATTCTACATGATATTGTCCACTGCACACTGTCCCCATATTCTACATGATGTCCTCCAGTGCAGTGTCCCTATATTCTACAGTGCTATCTGTCTATCTATCTATATCTCTGTATATTGTAAGGGGTTACACTCTCAGTCAAGGCGGCGATGACAGATTCTCTTGCAGACCACGGGGTTAAAGTCCAAACGTTGCTTCATTTATAACACTCCGGCAATACAGGCACCCCAGTTATAATTCACTGGGTAGGGTGAAGATGGATCTTCACCCTACCCAGTGAATTATAACTGGGGTGCCTGTATTGCCGGAGTATATTTTGGGTTGGTTTATGTTTTGTGGTGTTGGAACACCACAAAATATAAACCAACCCAAAATAAACACCTGTGTGAAGTTGTCACCCCATGTTCGCAAAATATGAAAATAAATACACCATTTGTTTGTGCTGCGTTTGTGCCTCAAAAATAAACGTTTGTGCCGGTTTCGTTCCTGAGATATTGCGCGTTAGATTTTTATGAAGCCCCGCCCACTTTCCACCCCATGTTCTTAAATTTCAAAAAGCAATACACCATTCATTTGTGCTGCGTTTGTGCTGCTTTGGTTTCCGAAATATTGTGCTCTAGATTTGCTAAAACCTTGTCCACTTTCCACCCCATGTTTTTAAATTTCAAAAAGAAATACACCATTCGTTATTGCTGGTTTGTGCCACAAAAATTTGCGTTTGTGTCGGTTCGGTTCCTGATATATTGCGCGTTAGATTTTTATGAAACCCCTCCCACTTTCCACCCCATGTTCTTAAATTTAAAAAAAAATATACACCATTGGTTTGTGCTGAGTTTGTTCCGCAATGCAGAAAATCATAAAAATATCAGGCCACTATCCGGCGCTGCAGGCATAGAAATCAGTCCTTGGGATGAATAATATTATTTTTTATTAAAGTCAACGTGTTTCAAGGTCGAAGTGCCCCCTTCGTCAGGACAATATACAGATTCTGTATATTGTCCCGACGAAGGGGGCACTTCGCCCTTGAAACGCGCTGACTTTAATAAAAATAATATTATTCATCCCAAGGACTGATTTCTATGCCTCCATAGTGGCCTGATATTTTTATGATTTTCTACATATCAACTTCCCTGGAACTATTGAGACAGGAAGAGACCCAGGCAGCAGCATGGCATTCCCTGATGCTGGTGGGGAGAGATACCAGCTAAGACACATACAGCTGTTGTGACTCCTCACAACAGAATCCGGTAAGCGAAATACGCACCACAATATTATATTATCTATAAGGCGGTACCACACATGAGGCGCTGTGTTTTTTGTCTTTTTTCTTGTCTCTGAGTTTGTTCCGCAAATCACTGTAACTGATGCATGGATAAAAGGAGAGAAAAAGAATTGAAAACCACTGGCTAGCCATAGCAATTTTATAATAAGAAAAATGTATAAAGGACTAGACCCTATACCTCCCCTATGCTGGGTACTTTCAGCACCACACACTGTACCTTGGGAAAGGTATAAGCAAATGTATGCTTAACAAATTGACTACTAGCTAAGAGACTCCATGGTAAATCAAGTGTACCTACTTAGGCTCCATTCACACATCCGCAATTCCGTTCCGCATTTTGTGCGACCCGATGCGGACCCACACTTCCGGGTCCGCATTTCCATTCCCGAAAAAAATAGAACATGCTCTATTCTTGTCCGCAATTGCGGACAAGAAAAGACATATTCTATTAGTGCCAGCGAAGTACGGTCCGCAAAATGCGGAATGCACATTGTCGGTGTCCGTGTTTTGCGATCTGTGGATCCGCAAAACACACACGGATGTGTGAATGGACCCTTATTGTAACTAATCAGGGCTCGAGTCCTGCAGGAACGTAAGGGAGCGGCGTTCCTGCACTTTTTTCATAGCAGGAACGCAGTTCCCTTTCAGGGCCGGTCATCTTTAACGCTGGGCAAAAGGACCAGGAAGTGTTGAAGGCTTTGTTCTCACCACTTCCTGGTCCTCGACTGTTGGCTGTACACAGGCATGAGGGCTGAGGCGCTCTGCTATGTCACACTGTGCGCAGCCTTCACAGCACAGCCGACAGCAGGATGCAGATCGCGTAGGAGGAGAGGGGTCCAGGAGCAGGAGAGGTAAGTGTTTTTATTTTATTTTATATTTTATAAGGCTGATGGAGAGGCACTGGGGGGGGGGGGGATGCTGGTGGAGAGGCACTGGGGGCTGGTGGAGAGGCACTGGGGGCTGGGGGACCTGTGTGAAGTTGGCACCCCATGTTCGCAAAATAGGAAAATAAATACACCATTCATTTGAGTCGCAAAAATGAATGTTTGTGCCGGTTCGGTTTCTCAGATCAGAGAAGTTAATTTCGCATTAAGGGATTAACATAGCAATATATGATTTATTATGATATAACACAGTTATTACTTCACACATCGAGACCGGTCAGTGAGGTTATACCTGGCAGAGGTGGTAATCTAATTTTTTGTTTCATTATTTACATTCAGTGTAAAATTACCGAGTAGCATATGCTGTGTATTTCCAGCAGCATATTACTATGTGTGAACATACCCTAAAAATGAGTGCCAGCTGCTGAAAGCAACCGCCACTCATTGGCTATAGAGTCATGAGCTTACTTTATAGTTATCATAGTAAACAAGGCTCTAAAGTAGCACATACATTAAAAACTACTATAAGGCTGGATTCACACGGGCGAGATTTCTGCGCAGGTGCAATGCGTGAGGTGAACGCATTGCACCTGCACTGAATCCAGACCCATTCACTTCTATGGGGCTGTGCACATGAGCGGTGATTTTCACGCATCACTTGTGCGTTGTGTGAAAATCGCAGCATGCTTTATATTGTGCGTTTATCACGCAACGCAGGCCCCATAGAAGTGAATGGGGCTGCGTGAAAATCGCAAGCATCTGCAAGCAAGTGTGGATGCGGTGCGATTTTCACGCACGGTTGCTAAGATGACAGTCTATTCACTGTAATATTTTCCCTTATAACATGGTTATAAGGGAAAATAATAGCATTCTTTAATGCAGAATTTTTTAACCCTCAATTGACCTTCTACTAAGCATTCTGTATTAAAGAATGCTATTATTTTCACTTATAACCATGTTAGAAGGGAAAATATTACAGTGAATAGACTGTCATCTTAGCAACCATGCGTGAAAATCGCACCACATCCGCACTTGCTTGCAGATGCTTGCGATTTTCATGCAGCCCCATTCACTTAGAAGAAATAATAAAATAAAAGTAGAAGAAATAATAAAAATCGAAAAAAATTAAATGTTAAAACCCACATGGCGTTTTTCATGGCGTTTTTTCGCTCCCATATACTTCTATGGGAGAAAAACGTCAAGATTTTCTGGAAAAAACGCAAGAATCTCTCGAAAAATGGCAAAAGGATAAAAAAAAATGCCAAATAAAAAAATGCTGTGTGGATATGGCTTGTTGCGCTTCCCTATTGAAGAACAGCTAACATCTGGCCGCAGTGTTTTTTCAATGAATAAACGCCATGCAGCAGAATGGGCGATTTTTGGAGCGTTTTTGCCCAAAAAATCTTAGTGGAATTCTGGTCTTATAGCACCCAGTAGTCTCATAGCAGCCCCCAGTAGCCATACATCAGCCCCCAGTAGCCTCATAGCAACCCCCAGTAGCTTCATAGCAACCCCCAGTAGCCTCTCCATCACCCCCCAGTGCCTCTCCACCAGCCCTCAGTGCCTCTCCATATGCGGTCTGTATCCTGCTGTCAGCTGTGCTGTGAAGGCTGCGCACAGCGTGACATCACAGAGCGCCTCAGCCCTCATGCCTGTGCACAGCCGAGGACCATGTAGCGTAGAAACATAGAAACATAGAATGTGTCGGCAGATAAGAACCATTTGGCCCATCTAGTCTGCCCAATATATCTGAATCCTATGAATAGCCCCGGCCCTATCTTATATGAAGGATGGCCTTATGCCTATCCCATGCATGCTTAAACTCCTTCACTGTATTTGCAGCTACCACTTCTGCAGGAAGGCTATTCCATGCATCCACTACCCTCTCAGTAAAGTAATACTTCCTTATATTACTTTTAAACCTTTGCCCCTCTAATTTAAAACTGTGTCCTCTTGTGGTAGTTTTTCTTCTTTTAAATATGCTCTCCTCCTTTACCGAGTTGATTCCCTTTATGTATTTAAAAGTTTCTATCATATCCCCTCGGTCTCTTCTTTCTTCCAAGCTATACATATTAAGGTCTTTTAACCTTTCCTGGTAAGTTTTATCCTACAAAGCCTTCAACGCTTCCTGGTCCATTTGCCCATCATTAGACGTCAGGTCCTGAAAGGGAATGGCGTTCCTGCTATGAAAAAAATGCAGGAACGCCGTTCCCACACGTTCCTGCAGGACTCGAGCCCTGATTAGTTACAATAAGGGTCCATTCACACATCCGTGTGTGTTTTACGGATCCGCAAAACACGGACACCGGCAATGTGCATTCTGCATTTTGCGGAGCGCACATCGCCGGCATTAACAGAATATGCCTATTCTTGTCTGCAATTGCGCACAAGAATAGGGCACGTTCCATTTTTTTTCGGGAACGGAAATGCGGACCAGGAAGTGCGGGTTGGGTCCGCGGAACGGAATTGCAGATTTGTGAATGGACCCTAAGTAGGTACACTTGATTTACCCTGGAGTCTCTTAGCTAGTAGTCAATTTGTTAAGCATACATTTTCTTATGCCTTTCCCCAAGGTACAGTGTGTGGCGCTGAAAGTACCCAGCATAGGGGAGGGGCATCAGAAGCAGGAAATGAGGTATGGGGTCTAGTCCTTTATACATTTTTCTCATTATAAAATTGCTATGGCTAGCCAGTGTTTTTCAGTTCCTTTTCTCTCCTTTTTGCGGAACAAACTCAGCACAAACGAATGGTGTATTTTTTTCAGCATATGGAGCAAAACGGCACAAATGCAGCACAAACTAATGGTGTATTTCGTTGGAAAGTGGAAAGTGGGTGGGGTTTCAGCAAATCAAGCCAGGAAACCAAAGCGGCACAAACGTTTATTTTTGCAGCACAAACGCAGCACAAACGAATGGTGTATTTCTTTTTGAAATGTAAGAACATTAGGTGAAAAGTGGGCGGGGCTTCATAAAAATCTAACGCTCAATACTCAGGAACCAAACCGGCACAAACGTTTATTTTTGCGGCACAAATCAGCACAAACAAATGGTGTATTTATTTTCATCTTTTGCGAACATGGGGTGCCAACTTTACACAGGTAAATCAAACACCTGCCCATCTGGGCACTGGCTAATACAGTGAAGATCCTAGCTCATCTATTGAACACAGGTCACACTGAGAATTCTGCTTCTCAAGCCAGCAGGTCAGCGAGCTTCCCAGACTCTCTCCAGGCATCACTCTCCCTAGACCAGCGATAGGCAAACTGCGGCTCTCCAGCTGTTGCAAAACTACAACTCCCACTATGCCCTGCTGTAGGCTGAAAACTGTAGGCAGTCTTTGCATGCTGGGAGTTGTAGTTCTGCAACAGTTGGAGAGCCGCAGTTTGCCTATCACTGCCCTAGACTAACAGCCTGGACTGTGCTTTATTTTCCCTTGACGATTCCAGCTGACTTCAGCTGGGGATCCCTCAGGCTAGGGAAAAACCTGTCCCAGAATGGGGTGGACTGGGGAGGTCCCTCTACCAAGCCTACCTTCTCCCAGTCCAATAAAATCCAGCCCATAAACTTAACAAAACTGTCTCAGCAACCTACACATTGCTGAGACCATTTTAACCTTCTGGATTTTATTTACCTGACCCAGTTGAGGAAGCTGGTGGGATATACACCCCTTCCAGGACTTTACTGTATACTTGTCTGTTCACCTTACCACAATATCTATTGATCTATCTATTGTGCTATATGAAAAACCTGACATGATATGCTCAGTATGCTATGTAATGTCAGGATATCCATTATAGGTGATCGCTGTGGTAGATGAGCGCTGCGGCAGTGCAGGGTATTGGTTCCGGAGATATATAATATATTGCACTCTATATCGGTCCTGCATATATATAATATATCACATTCTACAGTATATGGGTCCTGAAAAGAGAGAAAATTATAAATCAAGTGTGCACACCTTCTACTGGCTTTGCATAACATTTTATTTATTAATAATTTATACAGTTACACCTCAATAAAAAACAATTAAAAATGTTAATAAATATAGTCAAAATAATCAAAAGAGATAAAAATGTATAAATCTTGGTCGATTTCACAATGAAATATGATATATGGCAAAGAATGATTTTAGTTGTTTGTACACAATGCACTGACACATATTAATCATTATAAGTGTATAATATATACTATTACTATCCACAGTGCTTTCCCCAATTGATTCAAGATTAAATCAGACAATGCTGTTTTGTGTATATTAGGCAACTTTCACACTAGCGTTCAGAGCGGATCCGTCTGAGACGGATCCGCTCATATAATGCAGACGGTAGATCCGTTCAGAACGGATCCGTCTGCATTATATTGTAAACAAAATTCTAAGTGTGAAAGTAGCCTGAACGGATCCGTCCAGACTTTACATTGAAAGTCAATGGGGGACGGATCCGTTTGAAAATTGAGCCATAGTGTGTCATCTTCAAATGGATCCGTCCCCATTGACTTACATTGTAAGTCTGGACGGATCCGTTTGCCTCCACACGGCCAGGCGGGCACCCGAACGCTGCAAGCAGCATTCAGGTGTCCGGCTGCTGAGCGGAGCAGATCCCAAACGCTGCCAGACTGATGCATTCTGAGCGGATCCGCGTCCACTCAGAATGCATTAGGGCTGGACGAATGCGTTCGGGGCCGCTTGTGAGCCCCTTCAAACGGAGCTCACAAGCGGAACCCCGAACGCTAGTGTGAAAGTAGCCTTAAGTGTGGGCTTCAAATCAGAGAGCACTGAGTAATATCTAGTAATCTCAGTATCTAGGTTACAGTATATAGCGTAATCTCCAGTTGGTTCTAATTAGGTAAACTGCAAATGAAAACACAAAAGGCAAAGGTTAAATCCAATATCAAGTTCCAAATCTCATATCAATTGACAGATATTCCTCTTGAGATCTCTCTTAAAGTTCACTCCGCAATATATCTGATGTATTTACTGTATACTATTGTCGATCCTTGATCTTTACATTCACATACAGTATACAGCGGGTGACACAGATACTGCAATGTATAGTTTAGTTTTCAGATGTAGAATGCACAGTTAGTATATATATATATATATATATATATATATATATATATGTATGAAGAAAGATTGGACTGCACTCCGGATAAAAGTGAAAATACGTGAAGCTTTATTCACCCATGATATGGCAACTCTGCGACGTTTCGGCTCACAAGAGCCTTCTTCCAGCCTGTATATATATAGAGAGAGAGAGAGAGCGCATGCAATGGGTATCCACAAGAGTTCCAGTTATTTGTTACTGGCGCTGTTTGATTCTCTGTATTCTTGTGTTCGATTAAGCAGACAAAATTGCATCCCAAGGAGCTAAATGTAAGGCCTCATGCACACAACAGTATTTTTTAACGTTGTTCTGTGATCCATGCCCGTTTTTGCTTCCCTTGTGCTTCCGTGTGTCAGGTTTCTTTGCGGCCCGTCAGAAAACAAAGAATGGTGGAAAAAATGTAATTGAAGGCCACCTGAGTATGATTTTGTGGCCATTTTCTGTAGTCTTTCCAGAGTACAGAGGTTATTTTGGCTGCTTCTCTTTGCTGTATCACCATGTCGGATTCAGAGGAAGAGGTCTTACTGCATTGGCTGGTTTCTCGGCAATGGGGACCGCGCACTCCTTTGTTGAATGAGGAACCGAGTAGAAGGCAACGATTTTGGGTTCATCCGATTGTTTCATAACACTACCGGAAAGGACTCTTCCATACCCTCTACCAAGATCTGCGGCTGCATCCTGAGAAGTTCTTTTCCTTCTGTCGGATATCAGTGACTACATTTGATCGCTTGTTGTCGTCTCTACGTACTGTCCTTACCTTTATGGACACCAATATGAGGCGCAGCATTTCTCCTGAGGAAAGGCTCATCGTCACGTTGAGGTATGCAATATTTAACATTTAAAGTTTCACCAGTAATGTGCACTGCTTCTGTCAGGAGGAACATGAGCTAGAAAATGTCTGCTGTTAGACATGTGCTAATGTTTGCTGAAGCAACCTTTCTTTGCACATAATGGAATGTTTTTTTTTTTATGGTTGGTTATCTAACCCGTTAATCCCTGTCACCTAACATCCCAATATTGAAGTTTTTTATTTCTTTTGTGCAAGTTTCAAACTTGTGTTCAAGCTAAGGTCCTCCAGACACTCTCATCATTCGCAAGTAGTTTGTAAAAAATGGTGTTTTATTCAGTCAGTCAGCTATGTTATGTTAAAAATTCAAAAATCTTCGTCAATTACTGGCGAGTTCTGGGTATTTTTGTAGTGTCTTGAAGAATTGGGTCCCTCTGTCAGGATCCCTAGCTGTGTGCACCACCCTGTTAGAAGTCTATGTACCGGTCTGTACCCTATTTTGTAGGATTGTGCTGCTGCCAACCCCTGAGATTTCCTGCTAACATCCTCATCATGCCTAATGTTCACATAATTTTGAACTTGCACATCACTTTCAGCATTTTAAAGGGCCAAAACACAGTTGATGTAACTTAGTTGTGGTAGTACTGCCCACACCCCAATAGCTGTTAGTGTTTTGCTCATATGCCTTTTTTTATTTTATTTTTATTTATTTTTATTTTTGGGGAGTTTAATCAACAAAGGACATAGTGTATTGATGGCGAGCCATTTTCAGACTGAGTTTCCAATCTTCAACCCAAAACCAACGTTTTTTTTGCAAAATGTCAACACGGCAATTTAACAAGAATACTATAGTCCAATATAGTTTAGTTTCATTAAATTGTATCATTTTGATATAATTGCCTGCATACATTCAGTGCTGCCTGTCCTTTTCATAGTGTTGCCTGTGCTGATGAATGTTTTGACATTTCTAAGGTATATTGGCAAACCATAGACTTTTCAAAGGGTGTGGGTGCCCACAGAGAGGGCCCTGAGTGCCGCCTCTGCTACCCGTCCCATAGGTTCCCCACCACTAGATATAGGGTGTTTACAATAATGTATTGTATTCAACATTATACTTGAATCATGAATCTGTTGTTCCCTTTGATTTGCATATTTTTTTTTTTTTCAACAGATTCCTTGCAATGGGGAACTCTTTTGCATCCCTGCATTTTGAGTTTCTTTTAGGAACCTCGATGATCTCGTGTGTACGTCACACTTGCCATGTCATCTGGCAGCAACTCCGAGAGACGGTGATGCCGCAGCCCAAGGCGGACGATTGGGTTCGGATTGCTGAGGGCTTCCAAAATTCTGCGCATTGGAGCAATGGATGGCAAGCACATCTGTGTGAAGAAGCCGCCACACTCAGGGACCCATTTCTTCAATTATAAACAATATTTTTCGGTAGTGCTGATGGCTGTTGCTGACAGTCATTACCGGTTTATAATGGTTGATATCGGGGCCTATGGAAGCACTGCGGATGCTCGCATCTTTAGTGCTTCTAGAATAGGTGAGTGGCTTCGTGTCAACCAGCTTGCCCTGCCCGAGTCCAGAAGACTGCCCGGATATGCAGGTCCACCGGCTCCATTTGTCATCGTGGCGGATGAAGGGTTTGCATTGACTCCACATGTTATGTGGCCCTTTCCAAAGCGTGGTTTGGATGTCAGGAGGCGTATATTCAACTACCGGTTGACTCGTGCCCGTCAGTATGTTGAGTGTGCTTTCGGGATACTCTCTAGCAAGTGGAGGGTGTTTTTGTCATCCATACAGGTGGATCCGGAGAATGCTACCCATGTGATTAAAGCTTGTGTTGTTCTACACAACTTCACCAGGATTCACGAGGCTTCCTCTTCTGTTGACATGAAAGATCTTCCTACGTCATCAGATTTGGGTTTGGAAAGGACCCTGCATAGACGACCTGGGACTGCAGGCATTGCAGCTTGGGAACTCTATGCAGACTACTTTTACAGCCCAGAGGGCTCCTTGCCATGGCAGAGGGACGCTATCCGTGGCAGTTTTTGAAATCTTCTGGGCTCTTTAGTTGTTTTTTATTTTGTAGATAGATTACAAAAAATAATTATTGTGGTAGTTGAGTGTAGGGACTCGCAAGATAATGAGGACCCTTGACGTGGGCTTGCGGGCTGAGATCTTTTGGACGTCACATATTTTTCACTGCATATAACTAAATATTATTGATGTTTTTGTCTAAATGTAAATTGACTAAAAAATCTTTATATTTGGCATATCTGGTCCAAAAAATGTTCTAATACCTCATGATCACAGTATCCCAAAATAAAGATGTTGTTCTGCAAAATAAAGTGTTGCTTGTGAGCTACAGTGAGTGTTGAATTTTGTTTACATTGTGTTTTTAACTGTAAATGTTGTGTGGAGTGCGCAAAAAAACCCCCAGTCAAACAGTTTTGGCCCAATCTTAATTTAAATAAAATATTGGGATCACCAATACAAAAACAAAGGCAATGTTGTTATCATAAAACACAAAAACATATCAAGTGCTAAAAGGCAATAAAATAAACAAAATTATAAATCCAAAAGGTCCTGCGTAAAAGAACCAGGAGCAAAGGAGGACCGTGGCCGTACATGGCCCTGTGGTGGTGCCCCAGTTGGCAAACTGCCCGGATAAAGAGGCTGGGCCACATGATGGATTGGGCCCTGTGGTTCCACATGTTATGGTTGTGAGGGGAAAGAAGGCCCTTGGGTGGGTTGGGGAGGCAGCTGATAGGGGCCTCTTTGCTGCTGCTGTCCTGCATTTTCAACTTCGATTTTCAAGGCATTAAGTTTGCCTAGAATGTCGCCTTGGTAAGGGCAAGTAAACATTTTAATCACGATCGCCAATGAAGCCAGGCACTCAGGATGTTTGTCCGGAGTGACCTGCTTCATTAGCGGCCCTAGTCCCCTGAGCATTTTCTCCTCCAAACCATCACTCCTCCTCTGGGAAAGAAAATCTATGACGCGTGCGTCAATCATTTCCCGATTCTCTTGCCCAGAGGTAGAGGGAGGGACTTGGCGGCGACGTCTGGGCTGCAGCTGCACAAGTCGTGGAAGACTAGCCAGTGGTAGGGGGGCCTGGGCCAGTGTCGATTCCTCTGGGTCCTCTTGCGGCGTAGGTGTAGGACTTGTGGCAGGGGAGAAAACCGCAGGGGTTTCACTCCCAGGCGACTTGGAATCTTCGGAGGCTTCCAGACTGTCCACAGTACTGTATTTAAAAAAAATAATAATAATGAAATTAGATCATTTGATTTCATCATTTCAAAAGTACATAATTTATATTAGGTGTAAACAGCCATGTGTATACAATATATCTATATATACACAGTGGCAACATACATCAGATATTTGATTTTACACAATGAATAACAGTTTCTATGTGAATAGTGAATTTAAAATTATTTTACCAATTTAAATTTAACTATGGGATAAGTTTTGTAAAGGCCTAATGTAACACTATTTGGAACACATTGTTTGGTGTTTGGAGCTGTCCAGCCTCAGAAGAGGATTACTCATTCAAGGACCAAAACCAGTGCTGATATTCAGGCCATCTCGTCTGTATGTGGCCTGCTTCCACCATCCAAACATACAGGATGTAATGTTAACCTAGTAGAACATCTTTTACAGAGAAAGAGCATGTACCAGGCAACACTTGACCATGGGGGGAGTAGTAGTTTTAATCCTGCTGGTCAAGCATAGTTGTAACATCATTCTATTCATTATCATAGGATTAGGTTATTGTCATTTTATATGCAGCAATGTAAGGAATCCATGTTGTGGTTGGTGGTATACCATTGAACCAATATAAACGACAATGACAATACCTAATGACTATAAAAATCAAAAACATACAAAAGTAAGATAATAGGTATATATGGGAAAAATATTGCCACAACCCAAAAAAAATGCAAATGGATACACAATTCAGGGCTCCCAAAAAAAAAGGAGGGTTTAACCAACCTTTTTAAAATTCACACCTATCCATAGGAAGGGCTGGGCACTCACTATATCTAATAGCCGTGGTACTTTATTGAATAAAATCAATTCTTATATTATTAAAAACACATATTCTAACACACATTCATACACATCGATAATAATATCTAAAATATATATAATCACTGTAACACAAAGGTAAAAAGACCTATTTGATATATATAAAAAAATCGGATGTGACCAATAATTCGCATATATGGAGGATGAGAACAATCTAAAACTATCCGAATGTTCAGTCCAATATCAGAAGTGTGCCATATACAAAAAGGACGGATGAAATAGTCGATCCGATATCCTGGGATCTTTTGCAGAGACTAATAGTCCTGAATTCAAATATGTTCGCACAGTTCAAAGTAACAGCGTTAATTTCCAAATAGATTATTGGTCAGTTGTATTATAGTCTACTCACATAATAAATGTACTTAGGCGGCTCAGATCAGCAATCCGCGGCGTCCCGCGTAATGGTCAGGGTATGATCTCCGCTTGTACGTGTGAGCCTCGACTTCACAATGGAATAGTCTTTGATAACTCCTAGTAGATTTCGCTGAGAGTTTTCAACAAGCTGTTTTTCAATTGAACAATCAAAGTTCCTCACTTACTGGCGCCAGTAGTATCTTTATAGTCCACAGCTCTGCAGGTATACGTTCCACCTTCAGTGTGTTTTCTCCAAGAAGGTTCGAAGCTGCAAGAGTTAGTGGTCCTTAAGTCCAATCGGGGGGTCCAGTACCAGACGCGTTTCGGGGCTCTTAGTGGCCCCTTCCTCAGTGGTTGACCTCCCCTCCCTAATGTCTCTCCTTTTATAGAGGACTTCAGTAATCAATCCAACTTGGAAGTGAACCAAGTATTCCTCAAATTCTGAAATGGATCAGGTTCTCCTCAAAATCTGTGGTGGATCTCAATATTGGGATCTCTTCAAATAAATCAGTATTAAATACACCATAATCCTTTCCATAATTTTCATTAGATATGCATAGATCTGGATTGTATATATCAAAGATACACCAAATATAAAGAAACCGCATATGCGGTATTGATGCGTCTTTGTTGCGTTTTTATTGCGTTTATATTCAAAACAATCCAGATTTCATAACTGTATAGATCCCTCATATGCATATCTACAAAAATATATAATTATCAAATAATAGATCACCATCGTGTCGGGCTATGTTATATAGCCTTGTTACAATGAGCAGGAGATTTTGCAAAAAAAAAAAAAAAAAAGGTCTCCAAAAAACGCATATGCGATTTTGATGTGTTTCCGATGCGTTTTTGCTAAAAAACGATAAAACATGTTGTATAATACATAAATAACATAAAATTCCCCAAAATGCATGCAAATATTCCATAAAAATGTATAAAATGTATAATAGTGAATGTACGAAGATTGGTATTTCCTTACTCATGTTTGAGGAAAAAACTGGTTACCTAAAACCATTTAATATATAAAAGTTGTAAAAAACATAAAATCTCCATGTCAGGCTCCTAAAAAGTAGTCCTAAGTTACTTATATATAAAAAACCTCTTGTAGTGGCTATCTATTTCGAATTCAGATCTTATTGTAGTATATTAGGGGGAGCGTCAGCGGCAGAGAGGGACCGGCCACCTTAAATATGGTACGGTCACTAGTCGGCCGATGGCGCTCTCTCCTATAGAAAGCCAAACAGCTCAAATTCTGAATTTAATCCCATTGGGAGAAGTGTGTCAAATTCGAAAAATTTTTGAGTTTCTGCTCTTGACATCTTGGCTATGTAATCGCCTCCTCTCCAATCTCTATGTATCTTTTCAAGGGCTGCAAACTTAAGGCCTGAGGGATCCTGATGATGTACATCTTTAAAATGGCTTGAAAGGGAGTGATTTTCGAAGCCCTTTTTGATTTTACTAATATGCTCCGCTATCCTTTTCTGAAGTAATCTCTTTGTTCTCCTGATGTATTGTAATTTACAAGGGCATTCAATGACATATATAACGTCACTTGTATCACAGGACAAAAACTCTTTAATCTTATGTCTAAATCCGTTTGAGGTCGAGACAATCTCCATTGTTTTTTTAGGGAAGGATGTTGACTTACAATTATTGCATTGTCCACACCTAAAAAAACCTTTGATGTCAGCCCATTTTTGTAACGTTTGGGCTCCTTTTTTAGGTTTGACTGTTGACGCTATTTTAAGGCCCAAATTTGGAGCTTTTGTAAATGATATAAGTGGAAATTCTGGCATCATACTCCCAATGATTTTGTCCTTCCGGACCATATGCCAGTATTTCTTGATGATCTTGCGAATCTTTCCATATTGCTCATTATATGGCAAGATCATCCTAATCTGTTCGTCCCCTTTCCCTTTTTGGAGTATAGTATTGTCATCAAAGAAGGAGCTCCTGTCCATATTACGGACCTTATCAATAGTTTCGTCTAGCACTTTTAAAGGGTACTTCTTTACTAGGAATTGTTGTTTCATTTTGGTTGCTTCCTCCTCAAATTGTTGATCTGTTGTGCAATTTCTTTTTATCCTTCTAAACTGTCCTTGAGGTATGTTAAGGAGCCATTTTGGAAGATGACAACTGTTATACAGTATGAAACTGTTACGAGCTGTAGGTTTAACAAAAGTGCTACATTTCATTTTTGTATCCTCTATCTGAATCTGTAAATCTAAAAACTCAAGTTTCATTTGGCTAGTAGAGTTGAGCGAACACCTGGATGTTCGGGTTCGAGAAGTTCGGCCGAACATCCCGGAAATGTTCGGGTTCGGGATCCGAACCCGATCCGAACTTCGTCCCGAACCCGAACCCCATTGAAGTCAATGGGGACCCGAACTTTTCGGCACTAAAAAGGCTGTAAAACAGCCCAGGAAAGAGCTAGAGGGCTGCAAAAGGCAGCAACATGTAGGTAAATCCCCTGCAAACAAATGTGGATAGGGAAATGAATTAAAATAAAAATTAAATAAATAAAAATTAACCAAAATCAATTGGAGAGAGGTTCCATAGCAGAGAATCTGGCTTCCCGTCACCCACCACTGGAACAGTCCATTCTCAGATATTTAGGCCCCGGCACCCAGGCAGAGGAGAGAGGTCCCGTAACAGAGAATCTGTCTTCATGTCAGCAGAGAATTAGTCTGCATGTCATAGCAGAGAATGAGGCTTCACGTCAGCCACCACTGCAACAGTCCATTGGCATATATTTAGGCCCAGCACCCAGGCAGAGGAGGGAGGTCCCGTAACAGAGAATCTGTCTTCATGTCAGCAGAGAATTAGTCTGCATGTCATAGCAGAGAATGAGGCTTCACGTCAGCCACCACTGCAACAGTCCATTGGCATATATTTAGGCCCAGCACACACACAGGCAGAGGAGAGAGGTCCCGTAACAGAGAATCTGGCTTCATGTCAGCAGAGAATCAGTCTGCATGTCATAGCAGAGAATGAGGCTTCACGTCAGCCACCACTGCAACAGTCCATTGGCATATATTTAGGCCCAGCACACACACAGGCAGAGGAGAGAGGTCCCGTAACAGAGGATCTGGCTTTATGTCAGCAGAGAATCAGTCTGCATGTCATAGCAGAGAATCAGGCTTCACGTCAGCCACCACTGCAACAGTCCATTGTCATAAATTTAGGCCCAGCACCCAGGCAGAGGAGAGAGGTCCCGTAACAGACAATCTGGCTTCATGTCAGCAGAGAATTAGTCTGCATGTCATAGCAGAGAATGAGGCTTCACGTCAGCCACCACTGCAACAGTCCATTGGCATATATTTAGGCCTAGCACACAGGCAGAGGAGAGAGGTCCCGTAACAGACAATCTGGCTTCATGTCAGCAGAGAATCAGTCTGCATGTCATAGCAGAGAATGAGGCTTCACGTCACCCACCACTGCAACAGTCCATTGGCATATATTTAGGCCTAGCACACAGGCAGAGCAGAGAGGTCCCGTAACAGACGATCTGGCTTCATGTCAGCAGAGAATCAGTCTGCATGTCATAGCAGAGAATCAGGCTTCACGTCAGCCACCACTGCAACAGTCCATTGGCATAAATTTAGGCCCAGCACCCAGGCAGAGGAGGGAGGTCCCGTAACAGAGAATCTGTCTTCATGTCAGCAGAGAATTAGTCTGCATGTCATAGCAGAGAATGAGGCTTCACGTCAGCCACCACTGCAACAGTCCATTGGCATATATTTAGGCCCAGCACCCAGGCAGAGGAGGGAGGTCCCGTAACAGAGAATCTGTCTTCATGTCAGCAGAGAATTAGTCTGCATGTCATAGCAGAGAATGAGGCTTCACGTCAGCCACCACTGCAACAGTCCATTGGCATATATTTAGGCCCAGCACACACACAGGCAGAGGAGAGAGGTCCCGTAACAGAGGATCTGGCTTCATGTCAGCAGAGAATCAGTCTGCATGTCATAGCAGAGAATCAGGCTTCACGTCAGCCACCACTGCAACAGTCCATTGTCATAAATTTAGGCCCAGCACCCAGGCAGAGGAGAGAGGTCCCGTAACAGAGAATCTGGCTTCATGTCAGCAGAGAATCAGTCTTCATATCATAGCAGAGAATCAGGCTTCACGTCACCCACCACTGTAAGAGTCAATTTTCATAAATTTAGGCCCAGAACCCAGGCAGAGGAGAAAGGTCCCGTAACAGACAATCTGGCTTCATGTCAGCAGAGAATCAGTCTTCATATCATAGCAGAGAATCAGGCTTCACGTCACCCACCACTGTAAGAGTCAATTTTCATAAATTTAGGCCCAGAACCCAGGCAGAGGAGAAAGGTCCCGTAACAGACAATCTGGCTTCATGTCAGCAGAGAATCAGTCTTCATATCATAGCAGAGAATCAGGCTTCACGTCACCCACCACTGCAACAGTCCATTGGCATATATTTAGGCCCAGCACACACACAGGCAGAGGAGAGAGGTCCCGTAACAGAGGATCTGGCTTCATGTCAGCAGAGAATCAGTCTGCATGTCATAGCAGAGAATCAGGCTTCACGTCAGCCACCACTGCAACAGTCCATTGTCATAAATTTAGGCCCAGCACCCAGGCAGAGGAGAGAGGTCCCGTAACAGAGAATCTGGCTTCATGTCAGCAGAGAATCAGTCTTCATATCATAGCAGAGAATCAGGCTTCACGTCACCCACCACTGTAAGAGTCAATTTTCATAAATTTAGGCCCAGAACCCAGGCAGAGGAGAAAGGTCCCGTAACAGACAATCTGGCTTCATGTCAGCAGAGAATCAGTCTTCATATCATAGCAGAGAATCAGGCTTCACGTCACCCACCACTGTAAGAGTCAATTTTCATAAATTTAGGCCCAGAACCCAGGCAGAGGAGAAAGGTCCCGCAACAGACAATCTGGCTTCATGTCAGCAGAGAATCAGTCTTCATATCATAGCAGAGAATCAGGCTTCACGTCACCCACCACTGCAACAGTCCATTGGCATATATTTAGGCCTAGCACACAGGCAGAGCAGAGAGGTCCCGTAACAGACAATCTGGCTTCATGACAGCAGAGAATCAGTCTGCATGTCATAGCAGAGAATCAGGCTTCACGTCAGCCACCACTGCAACAGTCCATTGTCATAAATTTAGGCCCAGCACCCAGGCAGAGGAGAGAGGTCCCGTAAAAGAGGATCTGGCTTCATGTCAGCAGAGAATCAGTCTGCATGTCATAGCAGAGAATGAGGCTTCACGTCACCCACCACTGCAACAGTCCATTGGCATATATTTAGGCCTAGCACACAGGCAGAGGAGAGGTTCATTCAACTTTGGGTAGCATCGCAATATAATGGTAAAATGAAAATAAAAATAGGATTGAATGAGGAAGTGCCCTGGAGTCCAATAATATATGGTTATGGGGAGGTAGTTAATGTCTAATCTGGACAAGGGACGGACAGGTCCTGTGGGATCCATGCCTGGTTCATTTTTATGAACGTCAGCTTGTCCACATTGGCTGTAGACAGGCGGCTGCGTTTGTCTGTAATGACGCCCCCTGCCGTGCTGAATACACGTTCAGACAAAACGCTGGCTGCCGGGCAGGCCAGCACCTCCAAGGCATAAAAGGCTAGCTCTGGCCACGTGGACAATTTAGAGACCCAGAAGTTGAATGGGGCCGAACCATCAGTCAGTACGTGGAGGGGTGTGCACACGTACTGTTCCACCATGTTAGTGAAATGTTGCCTCCTGCTAACACGTTGCGTATCAGGTGGTGGTGCAGTTAGCTGTGGCGTGTTGACAAAAGTTTTCCACATCTCTGCCATGCTAACCCTGCCCTCAGAGGAGCTGGCCGTGACACAGCTGCCTTGGCGACCTCTTGCTCCTCCTCTGCCTTGGCCTTGGGCTTCCACTTGTTCCCCTGTGACATTTGGGAATGCTCTCAGTAGCGCGTCTACCAACGTGCGCTTGTACTCGCGCATCTTCCTATCACGCTCCAGTGCAGGAAGTAAGGTGGGCACATTGTCTTTGTAGCGTGGATCCAGCAGGGTGGCAACCCAGTAGTCCGCACAGGTTAAAATGTGGGCAACTCTGCTGTCGTTGCGCAGGCACTGCAGCATGTAGTCGCTCATGTGTGCCAGGCTGCCCAGGGATAAGGACAAGCTGTCCTCTGTGGGAGGCGTATCGTCATCGTCCTGCCTTTCCCCCCAGCCACGCACCAGTGATGGACCCGAGCTGCGTTGGGTGCCACCCCGCTGTGACCATGCTTCATCCTCATCCTCCTCCACCTCCTCCTCATCCTCGTCCTCCTCGTCCTCCAGTAGTGGGCCCTGGCTGGCCACATTTGTACCTGGCCTCTGCTGTTGCCAAAAACCTCCCTCTGAGTCACTTCGAAGAGACTGGCCTGAAAGTGCTAAAAATGACCCCTCTTCCTCCTCCTCCTCCTCCTCCTCCTGGGCCACCTCCTCTTCCATCATCGCCCTAAGTGTTTTCTCAAGGAGACATAGAAGTGGTATTGTAACGCTGATAACGGTGTCATCGCCACTGGCCATGTTGGTGGAGTACTCGAAACAGCGCAACAGGGCACACAGGTCTCGCATGGAGGCCCAGTCATTGGTGGTGAAGTGGTGCTGTTCTGTAGTGCGACTGACCCGTGCGTGCTGCAGCTGAAACTCCACTATGGCCTGCTGCTGCTCGCACAGTCTGTCCAGCATGTGCAAGGTGGAGTTCCACCTGGTGGGCACGTCGCATATGAGGCGGTGAGCGGGAAGGCCGAAGTTACGCTGTAGCGCAGACAGGCGAGCAGCAGCAGGATGTGAACGCCGGAAGCGCGAACAGACGGCCCGCACTTTATGCAGCAGCTCTGACATGTCGGGGTAGTTGTGAATGAACTTCTGCACCACCAAATTCAGCACATGCGCCAAGCAAGGGATGTGCGTCAAACCGGCTAGTCCCAGAGCTGCAACGAGATTTCGCCCATTATCACACACCACCAGGCCGGGCTTGAGGCTCACCGGCAGCAACCACTCGTCGGTCTGTTGTTCTATACCCCGCCACAACTCCTGTGCGGTGTGGGGCCTGTCCCCCAAACATATGAGTTTCAGAATGGCCTGCTGACGTTTACCCCGGGCTGTGCTGAAGTTGGTGGTGAAGGTGTGTGGCTGACTGGATGAGCAGGTGGAAGAAGAGGAGGAGGAAGCCGAGAAGGAGGAGGTGGCAACAGGAGGCAAAGAATGTTGCCCTGCGATCCTTGGCGGCGGAAGGACGTGCGCCAAACAGCTCTCCGCCTGGGGCCCAGCTGCCACTACATTTACCCAGTGTGCAGTTAGGGAGATATAGCGTCCCTGGCCGTGCTTACTGGTCCACGTATCTGTGGTTAGGTGGACCTTGCCACAGATGGCGTTGCGCAGTGCACACTTGATTTTATCGGATACTTGGTTGTGCAGGGAAGGCACGGCTCTCTTGGAGAAGTAGTGCCGGCTGGGAACAACATACTGTGGGACAGCAAGCGACATGAGCTGTTTGAAGCTGTCTGTGTCCACCAGCCTAAATGACAGCATTTCATAGGCCAGTAGTTTAGAAATGCTGGCATTCAGGGCCAGGGATCGAGGGTGGCTAGGTGGGAATTTACGCTTTCTATCAAATGTTTGTGAGATGGAGAGCTGAACGCTGGCGTGTGACATGGTTGAGACGCTTGGTGACGGAGGTGGTGGTGGTGGTGTTGGTGGTACATCCCCTGTTTGCTGGGCGGCAGGTGCCAACGTTCCTCCAGAGGCGGAGGAAGAGGCCGAGGCGGCAGCAGCAGAATAGGCCGAGGCGGCAGCAGCAGAAGAGGTAGCAGGGGGAGCCTGAGTGACTTCCTTGGTTTTAAGGTGTTTACTCCACTGCAGTTCATGCTTTGCATGCAGGTGCCTGGTCATGCAGGTTGTGCTCAGGTTCAGAACGTTAATGCCTCGCTTCAGGCTCTGATGGCACAGCGTGCAAACCACTCGGGTCTTGTCGTCAGCACATTGTTTGAAGAAGTGCCATGCCAGGGAACTCCTTGAAGCTGCCTTTGGGGTGCTCGGTCCCAGATGGCGGCGGTCAGTAGCAGGCGGAGTCTCTTGGCGTCGGGTGTTCTGCTTTTGCCCACTGCTCCCTCTTTTGCTACGCTGTTGGCTCGGTCTCACCACTGCCTCTTCCTCCGAACTGTGAAAGTCAGTGGCACGACCTTCATTCCATGTGGGGTCTAGGACCTCATCGTCCCCTGCATCGTCTTCCACCCAGTCTTGATCCCTGACCTCCTGTTCAGTCTGCACACTGCAGAAAGACGCAGCAGTTGGCACCTGTGTTTCGTCATCATCAGAGACATGCTGAGGTGGTATTCCCATGTCCTCATCATCAGGAAACATAAGTGGTTGTGCGTCAGTGCATTCTATGTCTTTCACCGCTGGGGAAGGGCTAGGTGGATGCCCTTGGGAAACCCTGCCAGCGGAGTCTTCAAACAGCATAAGAGACTGCTGCATAACTTGAGGCTGAGACAGTTTCCCTGGTATGCATGGGGGTGATGTGACAGACTGATGGGGTTGGTTTTCAGGCGCCATCTGTGCGCTTTCTGCAGAAGACTGGGTGGGAGATAATGTGAACGTGCTGGATCCACTGTCGGCCACCCAATTGACTAATGCCTGTACCTGCTCAGGCCTTACCATCCTTAGAACGGCATTGGGCCCCACCATATATCGCTGTAAATTCTGGCGGCTACTGGGACCTGAGGTAGTTGGTACACTAGGACGTGTGGATGTGGCAGAACGGCCACGTCCTCTCCCAGCACCAGAGGGTCCACTAACACCACCACGACCATGTCCACGTCCGCGTCCCTTACTAGATGTTTTTCTCATTGTTATGGTTCACCACAACAACAAATATATTATTTGGCCCAATGTATTGTATTCAAATTCAGCGGGATATAAATTTGAGGCCTAGTATTTAGGCGCTGGGTGACCGGTATGGATTTAGTGACAGAATTAGACTTGGAAATGCACAGAAGCGTGTGTGTGAAGTTATTCTGAATGACCCTATGTGCACCTTCAATATGATCTACCCTTTTAGGGATAGATTTCAAATAGCTCTGATATAGCAGAAACGACTAAATTATGAAATTGCTAAATTGGGAATTGTATTTCAACCCAGAACAAAAAATGTGCTTTGACGGACACTAAATAACTTTCCCAGCCACAACAGGACAGCGGTAACGAGAGATTTAGCGGGATATAAATTTGAGGCCTAGTATTTAGGCGCTGGGTGACAGGTATGGGTTTAGTGACAGAATTAGATTTGGAAATGCACAGTAGCGGGTGTGTGAAGTTATTCTGAATGACCCTATGTGCACCTTGAATATTATATACCCTTTTAGGGATAGATTTCAAATAGCTCTGATATAGCAGAAACCACTAAATTATGAAATTGCTAAATTGGGAATTGTATTTCAACCCAGAACAAGAAATGTGCTTGAACGGACACTAAATAACTCGCCCAGCTACAGCACTAAGGACAGATTTAGCTGGATATAAATTTGAGACCTAGTATTTAGGCGCTGGGTGACAGGTATGGGTTTAGTGCCAGAATTAGACTTGGAAATACACAGTAGCGGGTGTGTGTGAAGTTATTCTGAATGACCCAATGTGCACCTTGAATATTATATACCCTTTTAGGGATAGATTTCAAATAGCTCTGATATAGCAGAAACCACTAAATTATGAAATTGCTAAATTGGGAATTGTATTTCAACCCAGAACAAAAAATGTGCTTTGACGGACACTAAATATCTTGCCCAGCAACAACAGTACAGCGGTAACGAGAGATTTAGCAGGATATAAATTTGAGGCCTAGTATTTAGGCGCTGGGTGACAGGTATGGGTTTAGTGACAGAATTAGACTTGGAAATACACAGTAGCGGGTGTGTGTGAAGTTATTCTGAATGACCCAATGTGCACCTTGAATATTATATACCCTTTTAGGGATAGATTTCAAATAGCTCTGATATAGCAGAAACCACTAAATTATGAAATTGCTAAATTGGGAATTGTACTTCAACCCAGAACAAAAAATGTGCTTTGACGGACACTAAATATCTTTCCAAGCAACAACAGTACAGCGGTAACGAGAGATTTAGCAGGATATAAATTTGAGGCCTAGTATTTAGGCGCTGGGTGACAGGTATGGGTTTAGTGACAGAATTAGACTTGGAAATACACAGTAGCGGGTGTGTGTGAAGTTATTCTGAATGACCCAATGTGCACCTTGAATATTATATACCCTTTTAGAGATAGATTTCAAATAGCTCTGATATAGCAGAAACCACTAAATTATGAAATTGCTAAATTGGGAATTGTATTTCAACCCAGAACAAGAAATGTGCTTGAACGGACACTAAATAACTCGCCCAGCTACAGCACTAAGGACAGATTTAGCGGGATATAAATTTGAGACCTAGTATTTAGGCGCTGGGTGACAGGTATGGGTTTAGTGCCAGAATTAGACTTGGAAATACACAGTAGCGGGTGTGTGTGAAGTTATTCTGAATGACCCAATGTGCACCTTGAATATTATATACCCTTTTAGGGATAGATTTCAAATAGCTCTGATATAGCAGAAACCACTAAATTATGAAATTGCTAAATTGGGAATTGTACTTCAACCCAGAACAAAAAATGTGCTTTGACGGACACTAAATATCTTTCCAAGCAACAACAGTACAGCGGTAACGAGAGATTTAGCAGGATATAAATTTGAGGCCTAGTATTTAGGCGCTGGGTGACAGGTATGGGTTTAGTGACAGAATTAGACTTGGAAATACACAGTAGCGGGTGTGTGTGAAGTTATTCTGAATGACCCAATGTGCACCTTGAATATTATATACCCTTTTAGGGATAGATTTCAAATAGCTCTGATATAGCAGAAACCACTAAATTATGAAATTGCTAAATTGGGAATTGTACTTCAACCCAGAACAAAAATGTGCTTTGACGGACACTAAATAACTTTCCCAGCTACAACAGGACAGCGGTAACGAGAGATTTAGCGGGATATAAATTTGAGGCCTAGTATTTAGGCGCTGGGTGACAGGTATGGGTTTAGTGACAGAATTAGACTTGGAAATACACAGTAGCGGGTGTGTGTGAAGTTATTCTGAATGACCCTATGTGCACCTTCAATATGATCTACCCTTTTAGGGATAGATTTCAAATAGCTCTGATATAGCAGAAACCACTAAATTATGAAATTGCTAAATTGGGAATTGTATTTCAACCCAGAACAAAAAATGTGCTTTGACGGACACTAAATAACTTTCCCAGCTACAACAGGACAGCGGTAACGAGAGATTTAGCAGGATATAAATTTGAGGCCTAGTATTTAGGCGCTGGGTGACAGGTATGGGTTTAGTGACAGAATTAGACTTGAAAATACACAGTAGCGGGTGTGTGTGAAGTTATTCTGAATGACCCAATGTGCACCTTGAATATTATATACCCTTTTAGGGATAGATTTCAAATAGCTCTGATATAGCAGAAACCACTAAATTATGAAATTGCTAAATTGGGAATTGTACTTCAACCCAGAACAAAAAATGTGCTTTGACGGACACTAAATAACTTTCCCAGCTACAACAGGACAGCGGTAACGAGAGATTTAGCAGGATATAAATTTGAGGCCTAGTATTTAGGCGCTGGGTGACAGGTATGGGTTTAGTGACAGAATTAGACTTGAAAATACACAGTAGCGGGTGTGTGTGAAGTTATTCTGAATGACCCAATGTGCACCTTGAATATTATATACCCTTTTAGGGATAGATTTCAAATAGCTCTGATATAGCAGAAACCACTAAATTATGAAATTGCTAAATTGGGAATTGTACTTCAACCCAGAACAAAAAATGTGCTTTGACGGACACTAAATAACTTTCCCAGCTACAACAGGACAGCGGTAACGAGAGATTTAGCGGGATATAAATTTGAGGCCTAGTATTTAGGCGCTGGGTGACAGGTATGGGTTTAGTGACAGAATTAGACTTGGAAATACACAGTAGCGGGTGTGTGTGAAGTTATTCTGAATGACCCTATGTGCACCTTCAATATGATCTACCCTTTTAGGGATAGATTTCAAATAGCTCTGATATAGCAGAAACCACTAAATTATGAAATTGCTAAATTGGGAATTGTATTTCAACCCAGAACAAAAAATGTGCTTTGACGGACACTAAATAACTTTCCCAGCTACAACAGGACAGCGGTAACGAGAGATTTAGCAGGATATAAATTTGAGGCCTAGTATTTAGGCGCTGGGTGACAGGTATGGGTTTAGTGACAGAATTAGACTTGAAAATACACAGTAGCGGGTGTGTGTGAAGTTATTCTGAATGACCCAATGTGCACCTTGAATATTATATACCCTTTTAGGGATAGATTTCAAATAGCTCTGATATAGCAGAAACCACTAAATTATGAAATTGCTAAATTGGGAATTGTACTTCAACCCAGAACAAAAAATGTGCTTTGACGGACACTAAATAACTTTCCCAGCTACAACAGGACAGCGGTAACGAGAGATTTAGCGGGATATAAATTTGAGGCCTAGTATTTAGGCGCTGGGTGACAGGTATGGGTTTAGTGACAGAATTAGACTTGGAAATACACAGTAGCGGGTGTGTGTGAAGTTATTCTGAATGACCCTATGTGCACCTTCAATATGATCTACCCTTTTAGGGATAGATTTCAAATAGCTCTGATATAGCAGAAACCACTAAATTATGAAATTGCTAAATTGGGAATTGTATTTCAACCCAGAACAAAAAATGTGCTTTGACGGACACTAAATAACTTTCCCAGCTACAACAGGACAGCGGTAACGAGAGATTTAGCAGGATATAAATTTGAGGCCTAGTATTTAGGCGCTGGGTGACAGGTATGGGTTTAGTGACAGAATTAGACTTGAAAATACACAGTAGCGGGTGTGTGTGAAGTTATTCTGAATGACCCAATGTGCACCTTGAATATTATATACCCTTTTAGGGATAGATTTCAAATAGCTCTGATATAGCAGAAACCACTAAATTATGAAATTGCTAAATTGGGAATTGTACTTCAACCCAGAACAAAAAATGTGCTTTGACGGACACTAAATAACTTTCCCAGCTACAACAGGACAGCGGTAACGAGAGATTTAGCAGGATATAAATTTGAGGCCTAGTATTTAGGCGCTGGGTGACAGGTATGGGTTTAGTGACAGAATTAGACTTGAAAATACACAGTAGCGGGTGTGTGTGAAGTTATTCTGAATGACCCAATGTGCACCTTGAATATTATATACCCTTTTAGGGATAGATTTCAAATAGCTCTGATATAGCAGAAACCACTAAATTATGAAATTGCTAAATTGGGAATTGTACTTCAACCCAGAACAAAAAATGTGCTTTGACGGACACTAAATAACTTTCCCAGCTACAACAGGACAGCGGTAACGAGAGATTTAGCGGGATATAAATTTGAGGCCTAGTATTTAGGCGCTGGGTGACCGGTATGGATTTAGTGACAGAATTAGACTGGGATATGGCCAAAAAATAACCACACTATTGCTGGTTAAATGCACTTGGTGACGGGCGCAGCTTGCCCCTGATGTAGTATATGGCCAAAAAATGAACAGACTATTGCTGGTTAAATGCACTTGGTGTCACAGCTTGACCAACCACACTACTGAGGGTTAAATGCACTTGGTGACGGGCGCAGCTTGCCCCTGATGTAGTATATGGCCAAAAAATGAACAGACTATTGCTGGTTAAATGCACTTGGTGACGGGCGCAGCTTGCCCCTGATTTAGTATATGGCCAAAAAATGAACAGACTATTGCTGGTTAAATGCACTTGGTGTGATAGCTTGACCAACCACACTACTGAGGGTTAAATGCACTTGGTGACGGGCGCAGCTTGCCCCTGATGTAGTATATGGCCAAAAAATGAACAGACTATTGCTGGTTAAATGCACTTGGTGACGGGCGCAGCTTGCCCCTGATTTAGTATATGGCCAAAAAATGAACAGACTATTGCTGGTTAAATGCACTTGGTGTGATAGCTTGACCAACCACACTACTGAGGGTTAAATGCACTTGGTGACGGGCGCAGCTTGCCCCTGATGTAGTATATGGCCAAAAAATAAACAGACTATTGCTGGTTAAATGCACTTGGTGTGACAGCTTCACCCTGATGTAGGCTTTAGCCAAAAAACAAACGCACCATTGAGGGTTAAATGCACTTGGTGACAGGCGCAGCTTGCCCCTGATGTAGTATATGGCCAAAAAATAAACAGACTATTGCTGGTTAAATGCACTTGGTGTGACAGCTTCACCCTGATGTAGGCTTTAGCCAAAAAACAACCACACCATTGAGGGTTAAATGCACTTGGTCGCAGCTTGTGCTGGCGCACCACAAGACACAAAATGGCCGCCGATCACCCCAGAAAAATGTGACTGACAAACGGTCTGGGCAGCCTAAAAACAGTGAGCAATTGAGGATCAGCAGCTCAATGATCCACAGCTGCAGATCGATCAGTTAATCAAGTCCTTTGGAGGAGTTAATCTGCCTAATCTCGCCCTACTGTCGCAGCCGCAACCTCTCCCTACGCTAATCAGAGCAGAGTGACGGGCGGCGCTATGTGACTCCAGCTTAAATAGAGGCTGGGTCACATGGTGCTCTGGCCAATCACAGCCATGCCAATAGTAGGCATGGCTGTGATGGCCTCTTGGGGCAAGTAGTATGACGCTTGTTGATTGGCTGCTTTGCAGCCTTTCAAAAAGCGCCAAGAAAGCGTCACAAAAGCGCGAAGAAAGCGACGAACACCGAACCCGAACCCGGACTTTTACGAAAATGTCCGGGTTCGGGTCCGTGTCACGGACACCCCAAAATTCGGTACGAACCCGAACTATACAGTTCGAGTTCGCTCATCCCTATTGGCTAGTCATGGAGGTAAATTTTAAAATTTAAAATTTAAAAGTTAAAATTATTATTGTTAATTATTATTGTTAATATCAATTAAAAATAGGCCCAAATTTTGTTGGCCTGTCTGCCAGACAAAGAATATATCATTGATATATCTTTGCCAGAGCACCTTAATTCCTTAATCGCTTTCACTTCACAATTTGTTAGATTATTCCTCTTAAATCTAGGGTTCTCTTTCAAATTGCTTATATCATTTTGGATACACTTTTTGAACGTGGTCAATTCAGGACCTATCTCATTGCGTGGGTATTTTTTAGATTTTCTTTTTTAGGGAGGTATGGATATACTCAGCCCTGGGGATCTCTTCTTCATTCCTATTATTTCTAATATAGTATTTCTATATAAGACATAATCGTCTTATATATTTCTCAACACCTATGAGCATCTCAAATTTATTGAGTTTTTTCATGGGGGCAAATTTTAGACCCTTGTTTAGTAAGTTTCTCTGAGTGTCAGTGAGTTGGAACGTGCTCAAATTTAAAATAGAATCCAAGTCTGACCCTGATTGGTCTATCTGTAGTGTTCCCTTATTCTTCCTTCCTCCTTTTCTGGTCTTCCTCTTCCTCTGTCTTTCCTTATGGGTGATCGGTCCCTCTGAGTGTGGTGATTCTCCAGATGTGTATCTCGTTTTGGAGTTCTTTGTTGGTAACGTGGTTTGTGCTCCTGTTGTGAATTGTGGTGTTTGTTCCTCAGATTGTATTTGTGATTCTGAGGAGAAATTAAATTGTGAGTGTGCGTCCTTAATTGAGGGGTCTTTTGTCGTGTTCGTGATCTGTGATAGGGTGGGGTCTGGTCTAAAAAATGCCCCCGTTCTTCCAAAGCCTCAAATCTATTATGGACCGGGATCTGGGCTACAATATCCCTTTGGGTGGGAGTGTCAATCAACTCATCTCTACCATAATATGTATCTCTATTGTTGCTCAGCTGGTCATTTCTGTTCATCTGGTTGGGTCTATGTCTATTTTTACTATTATTCTGTCTCATTTTATTTGTCTTTTTATCTACTATATCAAACTCTACTTTATCAAAATTATTACACAGTCTCCCCTGCCACAGATTGTATTCATCATTTTTCGGTAATTTCATAATAATTTCTTTAATTTCATTGATTTTTATGGAGACTTCTTCAAGTATTGCTCTCCTCCTTTTAATAATCAATTTAGTGAGGGCTATAGACAATAAGATCTGAATTCGAAATAGATAGCCACTACAAGAGGTTTTTTATATATAAGTATGAAATGTAACTTAGGACTACTTTTTAGGAGCCTGACATGGAGATTTTATGTTTTTTACAACTTTTATATATTAAATGGTTTTAGGTAACCAGTTTTTTCCTCAAACATGAGTAAGGAAATACCAATCTTCGTACATTCACTATTATACATTTTATACGTTTTTATGGAATATTTGCATGTATTTGGGGGAATTTTATGTTATTTATGTATTATACAACATGTTTTATCGTTTTTTAGCAAAAACGCATCGGAAACACATCAAAATCGCATATGCGTTTTTTGGAGACCATGCGTTTTTTGTTTTTTTTTTGTTTTTTTTTATTGCAAAATCTATAACATAGCCCGACACGATGGTGACCTATTATTTGATAATTATATATTTTTGTAGATATGCATATGAGGGATCTATACAGTTATGAAATCTGGATTGTTTTGAATATAAACGCAATAAAAATGCAACAAAGACGCATCAATACCGCATATGCGGTTTCTTTATATTTGGTGTATCTTTGATATAAACAATCCAGATCTATGCATATCTAATGAAAATTATGGAAAGGATTATGGAGGACATTCTGGTGTATTTAATACTGATTTATTTGAAGAGATCCCAATATTGAGATCCACCACAGATTTTGAGGAGAACCTGATCCATTTCAGAATTTAAGGAATACTAGGTTCACTTCCAAGTTGGATTGATTACTGAAGTCCTCTATAAAAGGAGAGACATTAGGGAGGGGAGGTCAACCACTGAGGAAGGGGCCACTAAGAGCCCCGAAACGCGTCTGGTACTGAACCCCCTGATCGGACTTAAGGACCACTAACTCTTGCAGCTTCGACCCTTCTTGGAGAAAACACACTGAAGGTGGAACGTATACCTGCAGAGCTGTGGACTATAAAGATACTACTGGCGCCAGTAAGTGAGGAACTTTGATTGTTCAATTGAAAAACAGCTTGTTGAAAACTCTCTGCGAAATCTACTAGGAGTTATCAAAGACTATTCCATTGTGAAGTTGAGGCTCACACATGCAAGCGGAGATCATACCCTGACCATTACGCGGGACGCCGCGGATTGCTGATCTGAGCCGCCTAAGTACATTTATTATGTGAGTAGACTATAATACAACTGACCAATAATCTATTTGGAAATTAACGCTGTTACTTTGAACTGTGCGAACATATTTGAATTCAGGACTATTAGTCTCTGCAAAAGATCCCAGGATATCGGATCGACTATTTCATCCGTCCTTTTTGTATATGGCACACTTCTGATATTGGACTGAACATTCGGATAGTTTTGGATTGTTCTCATCCTCCATATATGCGAATTATTGGTCACATCCGATTTTTTTATATATATCAAATAGGTCCTTTTACCATTGTGTTACAGTGATTATATATATTTTAGATATTATTATCGATGTGTATGAAAGTGTGTTAGAATATGTGTTTTTAATAATATAAGAATTGATTTTATTCAATAAAGTACCACGGCTACTAGATATAGTGAGTGCCCAGCCCTTTCTTTTGTATCATTTTTTGCTTGTTAGATTGGGTGAATCTGCGGGCTGTGAGCACCCATCCAGGTTTCCCCATACAGTAGTGCGACCCATATCTGTGAAAAAAATATATTGGTGTGTGACCAACAGCCGTCAAACACGATGATCAACTGTATGAGGAGATAATGCGTGCAGTGCGCACGTGTCATCTCCCTTCTCTATTCTAGATCAGATTGCAAACATCTATATTCCGGGACCGTCAAAAAATGGCTTAAACAGGAACAAAACAGAGAGGGGAGGCGCTATCTGCACACTGCACGTGTCATAGACTGAGGCATAGAGAGGCATAGACTGACAGAACAATAGAAGTCTCCTAAAGTGCCTACATTGAGGGGTAACCCTGGTGTGTGACCCCAAGAAATAGTAGAAGGGAAGGAGACGGCTTGCTGATAACCCAGTGGTGTGTTAATCTCAAGCTCAAGGTGTTTGTTTGTCAGTGTCTGTGCTAATCCAACTATCAGAGACAGTAAGTGAAGGCTCCAGAACGTGTTGAAGGCTCCAGAACGTGGTGTTTTGAAAAAAATGGGTAACCGAAATAGTGTCCCGAAGGGCTATTGTTCACCTGAACAGTACGTGGCGGACCGGAGAGGAAAAGGTTATGTTAAAGGATTAAGCAAGTTAGAAAAGAGTTATGGTATTGCAAAAGGAGGTGTATTGTGTTCTGCTATATGGCAGACATTGTTGACTGAGAAGAGAGGCAAATTGAATGATGATAAGTTGATAGATACCGTTAGGGTATGGCTGGACTGTAGCAAAGAATTTGAACAGACAAAAGGAGAAGCAATGTTTGATGAAAAATCAGGACTCCATTACTATCGGCCTGGCCCAGCCTTAGTACAGGAACAGCCACCGCCCTATAACAATGGCGCAGCTGAAAGAAAAAGGGGAAGTTGGACTTGTACACATTGTGGTCAGCAGAACCCTGCCCCCCGTGATACGTGCTTAGCCTGTGGTGCTCCACGCCCACATAATCATGCTCTTTTAGCCCCCCAGCACGTCTCACCAGTCCCAGCAATGACGCCATCTTGTCCTCAGCCAACGCCCAAGGCTGGACTTGTAATCTCCCCAAACCCTGCTCTTTCTGTCATGCCACAGGTCACTACTATATACCCACTTGTAAATCCTGACGGCACCTACATGCTACCCAGTCAGCCCATAGCTCCAGCTCATATCATGGTAGGAGGTAGTGGTGCTGTAGATCAGGAAGATGAGGATGGGGAGAAACAAAAGGAAGATGCAGGGGAAGACTCACAGCAGACAGTGGACTATGCACCTGGTACTGCAGCACAAACCCCAGGATATCGCAGCCCCCCACCGCACCTTGGACAATTTTCTGATATTACCCTAAGTAGCCAGCAGGGTGCAGCAAGAGCAATGAATGAGTCTTTTCAAAACCAAATTACAGAGCTGCAAAGAGAGATCCATAACATAGGACAAGGAAATCTTGAAGCCTTAAGGGAAATATACTTGAACACTCGCCCAGTCGGGCCACCTAAGTATGTGTCCTTTACCCCCCAGCAGTTGTTCACCATAGTGAACCTCATGCCTGACCCAGATACTCACCCTATGCCCTTTTACAGAAAATTGGCACAAGTATATCAAACCTACGGGTGTACTTGGTCAGACTTGCAAAGTATTGTACAAAATAAAACTGGTGAATTTTCTTCACTTATAATGGATCACATACGCCAACCAGAACTCCCTGGAGCAAATTATGACACTCGTGATTCAGAATCTGGCCGTGATTTCATTCAGCAATTATATAAGTGGGCGAAAGACAGACTAGCAGAGCAGTCCACAACCCTGCAAGACATGGTACAGGATAAAGCAGAGTCAGTAGAAAAGTTTGTACAAAGAGTTAAACAAAACTATAAAGATATGGGATTCAGTCCAAATGAACCTGTGCACCTAAGACTCCTAGCACGGTCATTTGTAGATGGCCTTAGGCCAGATCTGAACAAAGCTCTTGTAACCTGTCGCCCAGAATGGAAATCATTAACATTGGAAATTTTAGAACAAGTTGCAAAAGGGCTGGAGAGTAGTACAAAGAAATCCCGCATATCAGTCATGGCAGTCATGACGGGAGAAGGAGGAGAGGAAAGACCCCCGCCCCGTGTCTGTTATGGGTGCGGCAAACCAGGGCACATTAAGAGAAACTGTCGCTCCAAACATCTGTGGCCAGCAGATCAGAGCCAAAGAGGAACTCCTCCTCCATGGCCAGCTCCATCCCACTAGGACGTTGGCAAACCAGTGTTGCTGGGAGGGGACACCCCATGTATGGCAGTCTCTGCCCCTCCTGCAGGCCCCGCCCCTCGAATCACCCTCGATGTGGCAGGGAAGGAACTCTCATTCCTTGTAGACACTGGTGCAGCCCGCAGTGTGTTATGTGAGAACGCCATACTCCCTTCCTGGCTCACAGATATGCATTTACCCTGCTCTGGTTTAGAAGGGGTCACCCAGCACAACCCTGTTACTAAGCCTCTCTTGATTACTCCCTCCACTAAGTCCCAAAGCCAATCTCCACAGTTACATCTGCCCACTGGAGTAATGTCACAATTTGTTGTAAGCCAGACATGTCCTTATAACCTATTAGGCTCAGATTTTCTTCAGAAAATACGTGCCAACATCCAGTTCAAGGAAAATGGTACAGTTGTTTTAGGTACGGCATTGAGTCCTGAAGAAACCTGCCTCCTAATGGCATTAAAATCCCAGTCACTTGAATCACATGAGCAAGGGGATTCGCTGCAAAGCATTTTGCACCTCATCCCTGATACCCTTTGGACCAAAGGTCCCCAAGACATTGGGCGTCTCAAAGTCCCGCCAGTCACTGTAACCTTGAAGAATCCTAACTTACTGCCTTATAAAGCACAATACCCTCTCTCCATTTCCCAGAGAGATGCTATCACCCTCCAGATACAGGCTCTTCTTGCAAATGGAGCTATTAAAATTACCACCTCACCATGTAACACTCCCTTATACCCAATTAAAAAGAAGAGTGTGAAGGGACAACCTCCTGTATATCGCATGGTACAAGACCTCAGAGCAATTAATGAGGCTACGGTCTTTGAAACCCCCATTGTACCAAATCCCCACACTTTGCTTGCTAGCATTCCTCCTGTGGCTGCTATCTTTACTGTCATTGATCTAGCAAATGCCTTTTTCTCTGTCCCATTACATGAAGACTCCCAATTTCTCTTTGCTTTTACACATGATGGAAAACAATACACCTGGACGGTGTTGCCTCAAGGAGCTCATAATAGTCCTTCCTGCTTTAGCAAAGCAATGGCATCCATCTTACAACCATGGCAAGCAGATCACCCAGAGGTGGAACTCTTACAATATGTGGATGATTTACTCCTCTGTGCTAACTCACACCCCGTCTGCCTGAACTCATCTGCCTCACTTCTTGCCTACCTGGCGGATGCTGGGTGCAGAGTCTCACGTTCTAAATTACAATTGTGTCTTCCAAAAGTTGTTTTCCTAGGTCACTGTATCTCACAAGGCAGTAAACATCTTACGGATGCCAGGAAAAAAGCAGTCTCAGACATCCCACTGCCAGATACCCCTCACCAACTGCAAACCTTTCTGGGACTCATTTCATACTGTAGACCATGGATCCCTGATGCATCCGTTCTGATGCAGCCACTGTTTGATTGCATACCCCGTATTGCTACTGTCCCTTTCCAAATGACTGCAGAAGCCATAAAAGCATTCCAATCCCTCAAACAAATCATTGTCACTGCCCCAGCTCTTGGCATCCCTAACTATCAGCTTCCCTTTCGCCTTTATGTCATGGAACGTCAGGGTCATGCCACTGGAGTTCTCACCCAGAGCCATGGGGGTCGTAGTAGACCTCTAGGCTACTTCTCAAAACGTCTAGACCCTGTAGCCAGAGCCACCCCTTCCTGTGTCAGGGCCGTTCATGCTGCTAGTTCTCTCCTGAACGCTACCGCTGACATCGTCCTGGGACACCCACTCACCATCATGGCTCCCCATGACATCTCAGCTATCCTGCAACAAACACAACCTAAACACCTCACTGCACAACGCCACCTCAGGCTCCAGTGTAGTCTGCTTCTACCAGATAATGTCACCATCCAGAGATGCCACATCCTCAATCCTGCTGCACTCCTTCCTCTCCCAAGGGGGGAGTATACTGCAGATGGAGATTCTGAAGATTTTATTGATCTACGTGCTGAAGAAGATCTTCAGGAAGAAGAACTATGGGCCTCAACCGACTCTCTTTACAAAGAACAAGAACATGATTGCATTACAATGATGGAAGCTGAAGTAGGAACTCCACCATCAATACAGGATACTCCTTTGCAAAACCCACACTGGACACTCTTTGTAGACGGTTCAAGGTATGCCGATGACAAAGGGAAATTCCATACAGGCATGGCAGTTACTAGTGAGTATGAAGTCCTGTGTGCAAGGCAATTGCGCCCAGACCAGTCAGCACAAGAGGCTGAACTCATAGCCCTTACTGAGGCCTGCCTCATAGCAAAAGACTCCACTGCTAACATCTACACAGACTCCAGATATGCTTTTGGAGTAGTTCATGATTTCGGAATAATATGGAAGGCCAGAGATTACATTACAGCAGCAGGAACCCCAATTAAACATGCTTTAGCAGTGGAGGCTTTGATGACTGCAGTACTCCTGCCCACCAAAGTAGCAGTAATCAAAGTAAAGGCACATACCCGTGCTGACACACCAGAAGCCAAAGGAAATGCATTGGCTGACCAAGCAGCCAAACAGGCAGCAATGGAAGAGGAAAGAGCACAGCCAGATAAAATCATGTTAGCACAACCGGATGTCAAGCAACAAGAAGTATCATGGGATCTACTGAAACAGATGCAGAAGCAAGCCACCCGCTCAGAAAAGGAAACCTGGCTAAAGGAGTCAGCCCTGGAAGAAGAATCCGGACTTTGGACACAAGGGAAGAAAGTGTGCTTGCCTAGAGCACTCTATCCTGTAATAGCCTCTGTGGCCCATGGGCCCACTCATCAATCTAAGACAATAATGAAAGAACTCATCGATAAAATATGGGTAGCCCCAGGAATCACTCCTGTACTAGTGAAATATGTCCAGTCATGTTTAATCTGTGCCCAATGCAATCCAGGTAGGACTGAGCCCACGCCCAAAAAATGTCTCCCAAAAGCCTTATACCCCTTCCAGAGGATCCAGATTGATCATATCCAGATGCCAATGTGCCAAGGGTTTCAATACGTGTTAGTAGTGGTAGACATGTTCTCTGGGTGGCCAGAAGCCTACCCCGTCAGGAATCAGACAGCAACAACTACTGCTAAAAAATTGATACAGGAAACTGTCTGTAGGTACGGGGTACCTGAGGTCATTGAGAGTGATCAGGGCCCAGCATTCACTGCTAACCTAACCCAAGAGGTCTGGAAGATGGTAGGGTCACACCTGGCATTCCACACCCCTTACAGACCCCAAAGTAGCGGCAAAGTCGAGAGACTGAATGGGGTATTAAAGTCAAAAATGCTGAAAATGACTAGGGAGACAGGGCTCAATTGGGTTCAGTGTTTACCAATAGCACTCTTTGCAGTCAGACACACTCCCAAACCTCCCCATAAGCTGACTCCACATGAGATATTGTTTGGGTCGGGACCCCGGATGGGGCTGTACTTCCCTCAACAGTTGCAAATGCATTATGAATCTGTTGCAAAGTATGTGATAGCTTTGAGCAAACAGTTGTCTAACATCCATGTGCAAGTCTTTTCTTCCATTCCAGATCCTGACTCCCTAGAAGGCAGCCACACTCTGAAACCAGGAGAGTGGGTAGTGGTCAAGAAACACGTCAGAAGTACCCTAGAACCACGCTTCGAGGGGCCTTACCAAGTACTACTGACCACTCCAACTTCTGTAAAGCTCGAAGGGAGATCCACCTGGATCCACGCCTCTCACTGCAAAAGGATAAGGAACCCGCCAGATTCAGAAATAACGCAATGATTTTCTTTTATCTGCTAGCACTGGTGACACTCACCAGTGCATACATTCCTCCCCCGGCAGAAATGGATGATGACGGGTGGGACAATAAGTTTGTCAAACATCATCAAGTGTTGTATAAAAGCCTGAAGGAAGGTGATTCTGACACCACCACCTCTTCACTAAAAGATTGTTGGATATGTACACATGGCCCAGTAAATGCTAGAGCTATGCCTTATTTAGCTGTGCCCCTAACCTTCCAAGAGATAAAAGATTTGGCAGGATCAGCTGTTTTCCTTTCTAGCATAAATGAGGTTGATACCAAAAATGGCAACAGAAAAGCTTCCCTAATAGTAGTAGCATGGGATGGGTCCCCATGGCTAATGATAAACAGAACAGGACCCTCAGCTCAGAATAGCAATATGCCCTGGAATGACTATATGTGGAGCAATGTATCCTGCTTCCCAAATTGGACCCACTGTTACTGCCTACAGGTACAAACCCATGGTATGGTTTTCAGTTCCCATAACAGATCAGGCTGCAATGATTCCAACCCAGACAGTCCAGTACAGTGCATTGGTATATATGCTGAAGCAAGTGGTGATCTGGCCTGCGCCCGGCGCAGTGTAAAGGACTTGACAATAGGGATAACTAGTAAAACCACAGAGGGTCAAGAAAAGGGGCAAAAACTAGCAGAAGGTATCAAATTAGCCCACTTAATCACTCGGTTGTTCAATAGTACAGTGGTTTCGGTCCCAAAAAATATATACCTAGTATGTGGACACAGGGACATATAAATGGCTCCCTTCGGATTTCAAAGGTTTATGTACAATTGCTAGGCTCACACCAGCCACTTTTACACTGCCTCATGGAAAATTAAATGTCAATGCCATCCCCAAACACACCTTATATAAAAGAGCCGCAGATAACATTCCTAGACCAAATGGAAAACCCCATCTTGTAGAAATGAGTGGTGCCAACAAGTTCTTTAGTACTCTATTAATCTATCCTATGCTTACACAAACATATGACAAGCTAGTAATGGCTACCGACTACTTGGATGATCAGATTTGGGAAATTATGAAACTGATGAATACATCTAATGTTGTCCAGAATCAGCTCATCATAGTCACTAATCAACACACTTTAGTATTAGACTATTTGACTGCAAAGGATGGAGGTATGTGTCAGGTAGTAGGTACTGCATGCTGCCATTATATCGATCCACAAGGTAATCTACAGGTAAAAGCTGGTTTGGAAAAGATGAGTGAGATACGTGATGAATGGCTAGAGGCTCACAGTGCAGATGAGTCAACATGGTGGTCTGACACTTTCTCATTCCTTAATCCCAGTAACTGGTTCAAGGGAATTAGTGGATGGACGATGGGAATAATTCAGGGAATATTACAGATAGCCCTAATATTGATGGTAATCTACATATTTATCAAAGTTGTTGTTTCCTGCATTAACCGCATCACCAACAGAAAGAAACCTGCTGAGGAAACCATACTACTTCTCTATGAACAAATGGCTTGCACCGCAATAGATGTGGATGGATGTGATTCCTGCATTCCCGACACCCCCGCCTTCTCCAACTCCCGCTGATGAAGCTCCTCCTCTACCCAGGCCTGAAGATCCAAGAGATTATGAGAATTAGGGACAAATGAATCCCAGGGTATTACCAGAAGTCCGCTCAATCGGGAACTTATTCACAAGGGATAAGTTGTCGCCACTGTGGGTGAAGAGGATACGAATGGTATGCCAGGGGATTCGCTAGGTTTAGGGAAAGTCTACAATCAAGTCTACAATCAAGTCTACAAGGGGGGACTGTTGTGGAATCATATATCTAGTATCAAATGTATACTTGCTTGTATTATATCTAACAGTTTGCTTAACAAAATGGCCCCTGAAGTAGCAGCCAGCTCCCTTAATAATCCCTTACTAATCACTTTATGATATTGAAATTGCTGACATATTGCTGACATAGTGCTGACATTTGCTAAAATATGGAGTGATAATGTGATACGTTGTCATGGGACTTAGTAATGTGACAATTAGATCATCAAATTAGCCGAGTCATAAAGTTCCTCTTTTTCTGCTATAAGAAATCATGTAATCTGATTAATAAACAGGACATCATAGCATTGACTTCTCTGTGACAGTCTGTGTGTGATCTCTCTCGAGGCGTACGTATGCCAATCATTTTATACCATTCGGAGCAGTACATCAACCCTTTCCTGACTATTGGGTCAGAATCAGAACCATATCAATCTCATCATACAGCTCATCAGCGGTGGTGCCTGGTGTCACTCCCCCACAAAAATGATGGTGACAACCAACACCAGGCATGTACAAACTATTGGCCTCCAGCTGTTGCACAACTACAACTCCCAGCTGGACTGGTTAGCTTACATCTATTCTGGCATGCTGGGAGTTTCAGTTTTGAAAGAGCTGGATGGCGTCAGTTTTGACATGGCTGACCTACTGAAAGGATAGGTCCTCAATAGTCCAACACAACCCATTACTTTCTTGTATACTTTTGCTCACCCAGATTGTAACCTAATATTTTTTTTTATGTAAATGACAAAAAAATAAATAAAATACTTACGGCCTCAAATCCATAACTGGCCTCAAAAACTGCAACTGTGCAGTATAAATATATGGCCGTTTACGTGATGATCTCTCACCACTCCGGCCTTTGCTGCTGACCTCCCTATGGAATTGGTCCCGGCAACTAGCCCATCTTGTTTTGGTTTGTTTAACTGTTAAAAAAATGACATAATAGACAGATAATTTTTTTTTATAATAATCTGAAAATACATACAAATAGTAATATAAAAAAATAAATAAATCAAGAAGTTAAAGCCAAAAATTGTCCGAATTGGACAGATTACACAGCACGTGGTACAGTCCTGCAGGTATGTGGATACTAATGAAGAAGTACAAGAAGGAGGAGACTAGTTGTGGAGGCCATTTGGACTAAAATTCTTTACAATATGTGAAGGTCACAACTGTAAGATGCTCAATTACAAGGACACATGTGTCACCCCAAAAAAGTGCCCAGACATGTGATTAGACATGAGTACTGTATGCTGTAGCACAGGGAGGGACAGCCATTTAAATTTAGAAAAGGTATGGTATTTATTGCACGGCTCATTAACCCTTTCATGACCAAGGGTCATTGATGCCCCAGTGTCCAGGTCAAAATTTTCAAATCTGACATGCGTCACTTTATGTGGTAATAGCTTTGGAACACTTTTACTTATCCACGCCATTCTGAGATTGTTTTCTTGTGACACATTGTACTTCATGATAGTCATATATTTGAGTCAATATATTTCACCTTTATTTATGAAAAATCCCAAATTTACCAAAAATTAGGAAAAATTCACAATTTTCCAAATGTCAATTTCTCTGCGTCTAAAACAGAAAGTGATACCTAATAAAATATTTATTACTTAACATTCCCCATATGTCTACTTTATGTTGGCATCATTTTGGAAATGTCATTTTATTTTTTTAGGGCGTTAGAAAACTTAGAAGTTTAGAAGCAATTCTTACAATTTTTAAGAAAATTTCCAAAACCCACTTTTTAAGGACCAGTTCAGGTCTGAAGTCACTTTGTGGGGCTTACATAGTGGAAACCCCCATAAATGACCCCATTGTAGAAACTACACCCCTCAAGTTACTCAAAACTGATTTTACAAACTTTGTTAACCCTTTAGGCGTTCCACAAGAATTAAAGGAAAATAGAGATGAAATTTAAAAATTTCACTTTTTTGGCAGATTTTCCATTTTATATATATTTTTTCTTTAACACATTGAGGGTTAACAGCCAAACAAAACTCAATATTTATTACCCTGATTCCACGGTTTACAGAAACACCCCACATGTGGTCGTAAACTGCTGTACGGGCACACGGCAGGGCGAAGAAGGAAAGGAATGCTATACGGTTTTTGGAAGGCAGATTGTGCTGGATTGGTTTTCTGAACACCATATGTTTTTTTATTTTTCTGCCGATCGTCTTGTGCAGGGGCTCGTTTTTTGCAGAAAGTGTTGAGGTTTTTATTGGTACCATTTTTGGGTACATAAGATTTTTTGATCATTCATTATTACACTTTATGGGGCAAGGTGACCCAAAAATTGGCTGTTTTGGAACAGTTTTAATTTATTTATTTTTGCAGAGTTCATCTGAGGAGTTAGGTCATGTGATAGTTTTATAGAGAAGATCGTTACGGACGTGGCAATACCTAATATGTATACTTTTTCTTATTTATTTAAGTTTTACACAATAATAGCATTTCTGAAACCAAAAAAATGATGTTTTAGTGTCTCTATAGTCTGAGAGCCATAGCTTTTTTATTTTTTGGGGGATTGTCTTAAATAGGGTATCATTTTTTGCGGGACGAAGTGACGGTTTGATTGGTACTATTTTGGGGGTCATACGCCTTTTTGATCGCTTGCTGTTGCACTTTTTGTGATGTAAGGTGACAAAAATAGCTTTTTTGGCACTGTTTTTTTTATTTTATTTTTATGGTGTTTATCGGACGGGGTCCATCACGTGATATATTTATAGAGACGGTCGTTACGGACGCAGTGACACCTAATATGTGTATTTTATTTTATTTTTTTATTTTTTTATAGGAAAAGGCAATGTCTTTTTTTTATTTACATTTTTATTTATTTATTGATTTATTTTTACTTTTATTATTTTCACTTTTTTTTTTATCAGTTCCCTCTTGGATCTTGAAGATCCAGTGGGGCTGATAGTTGTACTATACTTTGCAATGCTCTTGCATTGCAAAGTATAATACTTCCAGACTGCCTGTAGGTGGCAGCACTGGACGCCTTTGCCATGGCAACCGGACGCTTTTGCAAAGCAAAATGGTGGAGAGAGGGAGCCCCCTCCCTCTGTTAACCCGATGGATGCCGCAACTGCAGCATCTATCGGGTTACAGGAGAGTGTCAGCATAGAGCTGACACTCTGCTGATGGCGGCGGCTCAGGAATGGAGCCGCCGCCATCACACACACAGAATGGGGAATCGGGGGGTAGGGACAATATTGAGGGAGGCTGGGGCAGGAGGGGCGGCCAGAAAATTAATGCAGGGGGCGGGGAGGGGGCGGACCGCATGCCAATCAGGGCAGGAGGAAGGACATGAGCGCCGGCTGGGAACAGATCAGCGAGGCACAGATCGGGGGGGGGGGGACCACAGAGGGGCACCAAAGGCTTGGAGGATCGGGGGGCATGAGGAACACTATCGGCTTTCAGGCTCTGATCTGCAGAGCGCAGATCAGAGCCTGAAACCGGCATTTTTTCACTGCCGCGATCCGATTGGTTAGTCTGCACAGACTAACCAATCGGATCGATTGCCGGCAAGGGGCCACTCCGATTGGTCCCTTGCCGGCATTACTGCACTGTATGCTGTCCGTGACAGCATACAGGGCAGGGGCAGAAGCTTTAATCCAAGCGCTTTTCAGCGCTTGGATTAAAGAGCTGCCAGAACGTATATATACGTGGTAGCTGCACGGGGTATGTGCAGCTATCACGTATATATACAGATTGCGGTCGTGAAAGGGTTAAAAAACCAGGTACAGGACTTTATGCAAAATGAGGCTGGACCACAAAATAAACACTATTGTGACCTCAGGAAATTTAAAACTACATCAATTTGCCACACAGAGGGCAAGGACAGCACAACTACATTGCTATCACTTACCTAATTCTGCCCGGCCTCGGCTATCTGCTTTGGTCCATTCACTCTTCCTCATGCTATGGGCCACTTGCTCCCACGCAGCATCCTTTTTCCCACGGTCCAAATATGATTTTTTTTTTTTATTGCCACAAGTTTGGCCATAGCAAAAGAAAGTAAAACGGACGCGGATGTCAATCGGGTGTGCAACCGCGTTTTTCACGGTCCCATTGACTTGAATGGGTCCGCGAACCGTTAGCCGTGAAAAAAAATAGGACAGGTTATATTTTTTTGACGGCCTGGAAACACGGATCACGGGCGTGGGTGACAAACGGTGCATTAGCCGAGTTTTCAACGGACCCATAGAAAGTCAATGGGACTGCAGAAAATCACGTTAAACGGGACAACGGCCACGGGTGCACACAACGGTCATGTGCATGAGGCCTAACGATGTCTAAAAAACTGCCGTCTCCAATGCTTCAATGTAACAATGTTTAAAAAGCAGCGATCTCTGATGCTTCAGTGCCCACCATCGTAGCCATACACAGCGATTCCAGCAAGCAACAACCTCCAATAGTTCGATTTCAACCAACATAAAACCAGAGCAGCAGGTATATATTATATGCACATCGGCATTGTGAATAGCCACGTGTATGTCGTAGTGGACAATTCAAGAAAGATTCTGTATATTTGAAGCACACACTTAATATACACAAAACAGCATTGTCTGATTTCATCTTGAATCAATTGGGGAAAGCACTGATAGAAATAGTATATATTATACTCTTATAATGAATAATATGTATACAGACAACTAAAATCGCTGTTTGCGATATATATTTCATAGTGAAATCCACCAAGATATACCGTATACATTTTTATCTCTGACTATTTTGACTATTTTTATTATATAAAATGAGATGTCGGGCCCCAGGTCACATGGTAGTCCAGTGTCCCCTCACCACGGAGCCCATGGACTGTTCTGTGGGACAGCGCAGTTCCCTCTTTGCGCAGCCAGCTTGCAGCGCCGTACCCACAGGGGGAGGGACCCCAGATGTGTACACTAACCGTCAATTTAACTCTGGTCTCAGGACTGTTGGACTCAGGGAGATGATCTCGGCCTCTCTTCCTCATGTGTTGGTCCCTGGGAAAAATCTGGGGGTCACGTGTATTCATTGGGACACCAGCGTTTACCGGTGGCCCAGGTTACTCTGGAGAGAGGCTGGGCTGCCCTGACCCACCATGTGGGATTAGTGAAATGCTTGCTGCATGAGGTTATTATTGGTCATGACTGCCCCCCTGTTCTGGGACCTGTGGGCAAAGGTTGCTATGCCGAATCACCCTGCAGGCCCATGCAACCCTGAGGGTGGGAGTCCAGAGGCGACCCAGGAGTTTCCTCTGACTGTCCTGCTAGGAGACAATGAGGAAGAGGATACCACAGGGGAAAATGTCCCCGACTTGGAGGTATCCCGGGGAAAGTTTGGTATGGCCCAATTTCGAGATTTGACCTTAAAAGGGGCACTAGAGAATGTGGAGGTCCTTAATGGGGGTCCACAAGAGCCCGGGGTCGACCAACGGTTTCCACACTTTGCCTTGAATCAGGACCTATTATACCGGGCGACCAAGATACGTGACAAAGTGATAGAGCAGCTACTAGTCCTGGGACCATATCGAAGTATGGTTATGGACATGGCCCATTCCCATGTGTTAGGTGGTCACCTGGGTGCAGACAAAACACTTGAGAGGGTCCTACAACGATTTTATTGGCCGGGGTGTTACCGAGATATTAGGGAATTCTGTCAATCGTGACCAGTTTGTCAGGTCACTTCCCCAGTAGCACACTTCCTTAGCCCACTCGTCCCCTCACCAATCATTGAGGTCCCCTTTGAAAGGATAGCAATGGACCTGGTAGGCCCATTGGTGAAGTCTGCTAGGGGGCATCAGTACATCCTCGTAATCGCTGATTACGCTACTGGTACTCTGAGGCTGTTCCCCTACGGAACCCCACATCCAAAAATATTGCACGGGATGTGTTCCATGTCTTCTCCCGAACTGGTATTCCCAAAGCGATTCTTAGGGGGACCCCGTTTATGTCAAAAGTGATGAGAAAACTGTGCAAAGTTTTAAGAGTCACTCAGCTGCAAACCTCCGTATACCATCCTCAGACGGATGGCCTTGTGGAGCGTTTTAATAAGACCCTAAATGCCATGCTGAGGAAGGTGGTAGAGAAGGATGGGCGGGACTGGGATTGTCTGTTACCATACTTACTGTTCTCTATTAGAGAAGCGCCCCAATCCTCCACAGGATTTTCACCCTTTGAATTACTATATGGCAGACACCCCAGAGGTCTTTTGGATGTGGCAAAGAAAACATGGGAAAGTGAGGTCACTCCCTACAAAAGTGTAGTAGAGCATGTAGCACAGATGCAAGAGAGGATGGTGAGGGTAATGCCCATTATAAAGGAACATATTCTTCAGGCTTAGGAGGCACAGGCTCAGGTATATAATAGGTCCGCTTGTCTAAGACAGTTTAATCCGGGAGATCGGGTGTTAATGTTAGTCCCTACTGTCGAAAGCAAATTCCTAGCCAAATGGCAGGGTCGCTACGAGTGGAAAAAGTGGGAGAGGTCAACTATAGGGTACACCAGCCAGGGAAGAGAAAGCCCTACCAGATATACCATGTCAATCTGATCAAACTCTGGAAGGAGAGAGACCCACCTGAAGCTTCTTGCAGGTGGCTCAACAGGGGTCCACCATCGAAGCTGTTAAAATTTCAGAGACCCTATCCCCCTCCCAAAAACAACAGTTTAGGGAACTGCTGCAGAGGAATACAGATCTCTTCACAGAAACCCCTGGCCATACCAATGTGATAGTACATGAGATCCTCACAGATCCCCAAGTGAGGGTGAACTTAAAACCCTATAGGATCCATGAAGCCCGCCGGGACGTGATTTCCAAAAAGGTTAGGAGGATGATGGAGCTAGGGGTGATTGAAAGGTCTAAAAGTGGCTGGTCCAGCTGCCAAAACGAAACGGGGAGTGGAGATTCTGCAATAACTACCGCAAGCTTAATGAAGTGTCCACAGTTGATACTTACCCTATGCCCAGGGTAGATGAGCTGGTCGAACAGCTAGGCCCCGCAAGATATATTAGCACCTTAGATCTCACTAAAGGATACTGGCAGATCCCACTGTCGCAAGAGGCTAAGAAGATAACTCTCTACACCTGAGGGGTCTTTTCAGTATGTAAGAATGCTGTTTGGCTTGCAGGGGGCCCCTGCCACCTTCCATAGGGCTATGGACCAAGTACTACGGCTCCATAAGGAGTATGCCGCGGCGTACTTAGATGGCATTGTCATTTTTAGTCGCGATTGGGAAACCCATCTCAGAAAAGTTCAGGCCGTCATTGATGCTCTAAAGGAAGGCGGGGTTTACGATAAACCCAGCCAAATGTGCCCTAGGCATGGAGGAAACCGGATACCTGGGCTACGTAGTGGGGAGAGGGGAGATTAAACCCCAGCTTAACAAGGTAGAAGCCATTCAGAATTGGCCCCGTCCAATAAATAAGAAGCAGATCAAGGCAATTCTGGGTATTGTGGGCTACTATAGGCGGTTTGTCCCCAGGTTGGCAGAAATAGCGGTTCCCCTAACTGACCTGACAAAGGGCACAAATTCTGCTATGGTGAGGTGGTCCCCAGAAGTGGAAAGGGGCTTTCAAGAGCTTAAACAGGCCGTGTGTAAGCAACCAGTGTTGATAGCCCCAGATTTCTGATGTGGGTCTGGGTGCAGTCATGTCTCAGGTAGTGAATGGAGAAGAGCACCCTGTGATGTAGAAAACTGTCCCTAGCAGAAAGAAATTATGCCATCGTTGAGAAGGAGCGTCTGGCCATAAAATGGGCACTAGACTCCGTTAGGTACTATTTACTAGGAAGGAGGTTTAGGTTAGTGTCAGATCATGCTCCCCTAAGGTGGATGTGAGAGAAGAGGGGGAATAATGCCTGAGTTACCCGCTGGTTCCTTGCACTTCAAGATTTCTCCTTTCAGTAGAACAGGCAATACAAGATGCAAGGGAATGCGGACACCTTGTCAAGGGTACACAGTCTGGGGGCTAAAGATGTCCAAGCCCCCGGCTTTGGACAGAGGGGGGGGATATGTGAGAAGGCACAAGGTGCCATAATAGATGATAGATACGTGTCACCGAGGTGCCTGGCCTCAGTGAAATGAACCTGTAATGTTTTGTCAGTAACCCTAGGTTACTGATAGTTGCTAGAAGTAGTTTAGCTGCTAGCTGCAGCTGATCCGGGCCGGGTTTCATTGGAGTAGTCAAAGAGCAGGGTGGCATGACTACTCCCACGTATCCAGGCCAGGTGTTGGCTGGCCTATATAAGCCAGGATTCCCAGGAGAGCTGGGGGTGTGGTTCCTAGTCTGGAATTGTAACAGACTGGGAGTAAAGCGGTGAGGTGTGTTGCTGTCACCACCAGATCTTTGAGAAGTTCTGTTAGACGTTCTTCAGTACCTTCTGCATGATCTTTTTTTGTTTTGCTTTCATTTTGACATCTCTCCTCCCTCTCCCAGCTGTCATTTATTAGCAGTGATTGCCTCCCTATATATCTCCTCCCCATACTGCCTTACCTTGCGGTTTATACAATTTCCTGGAGTGTGCTGATGCTAGAAGCTGTTACTGCTGCATCCATAAGATAAGTCTGTTTCTTTATTTCTGTTTTCCTGTGGGCTTGATCCTAGGTGACCCTGACTCCCTCCGTATTAGGCTACTTTCACACTAGCGTTTGAGCGGATCCGTTCTGAACAGATCCGCTCATATTAATGCAGACGGTGTCTCTGTTCAGAACGGATCCGTCTGCATTATATTGTAAAAAAATGTCTAAGTGTGAAATTAGCCTGAACGGATCCGTCCAGACTTTTACATTGAAAGTCAATGGGGGATGGATCCGTTTGAAGATTGAGCCTTAGTGTGTCATCTTCAAACGGATCCGTCCCCATTGACTTACATTGTAAGTCTGGACGGATCCGCCTGCCTCCGCACGGCCAGGCGGACACCCGAACGCTGCAAGCAGCGTTCAGGTGTCCGCCTGCTGAGCGGAGCGGAGGCTGAACGCCGCCAGACTGATGCATTCTGAGCGGATCCGCGTCCACTCAGAATGCATTGGTGGCTGGACGGAAGCGTTCGGGTCCGCTTGTGAGAGCCTTCAAACGGAGCTCACAAGCGGACAGCCGAACGCTAGTGTGAAAGTAGCCTTAAGTGTAGGGAGCCGGTGGTCGTGTCCCCTCACTATTATAGGGTGCTCAGGTGTCATACAGTCGAGGAACTAGGGTATGCAATTTTCTACCATTGAGATTTTTGCATAGGCTGAGCAGCAAGGGAGAGAGCTAGGGCTGTTACAGGGCTTACCCTTTTGTTCCTTAGTGTTGAATCAAGTCAGTCGGATTTTCATTTGTGTCTTCTAGTTTTCTGTAACACCATCCGTGACATTATAAACCGCCAAAACCGTCTTAAGCATGAATCCGGTTTCAACCTTGATTGACCGCATGCAGGGTCTTTCACTGGAGGTAGCAGATCTCCGGCAATCTGTCTCTCAGTTTGAGGTGACCGTTTCTGCTTGCGTTCATGGAATTTGTTCTGAGCCTAAAATCTCTCTTCCGGATACGTTGTCCGGGGGTAGTGAAAACTCCATTTTTGCCTACTTCCCCATTCCTCTGGTGATGAGGAGCGGAGGGTGGGGATCATCATCTCGCTACTCAGGGATAACGCTCAGTCATGGGCCTTTTCGCTGCCGGTGGGGGCATGGCCCCTCTGTTCAGTGGATGAATTTATTTTGCCCTGGGTCAGATATATGATGATCCGGATCGTATTGCTCTGGCTGAGTCTAGACTACGTCTTTTATGCCAGGGTAAACAGTCCGCAGAGATATACTGTTCAGAATTTTGGAGATGGGCAGCTGATACTGGTTGGAATAATGCTGCACTCCAAAGTTAATTTTGCCATGGTCTTTCAGAGGGATTGCAAGATGCATTTGCCTTTCATGAGAGACCTATCTCTTTGGAGTCTGCCATGTCTCAGGCTGTTTGTATTGACAGGCGTCTTAGAGAGAGTGGAGAGATCACTCCTTCCTGTCATACTTAGTCCAAGGACAGTGCGGCGGTCTCATTCAGTGCGCAGGGGTCTCAGTCTCTCTCAATCCCTTCTGAGCAGGAGCCCAAGCAGCTGGGTTTGCTTGTCTCTGACAATAGACGATTCAGCTCTCAGAGGAGGGTTTGTTTCTGTTGTGGAGTTATAAATCATTTGGCAAATGTTTGTCCCTCTAGGAGATTCAGGCAGTTTTTTTAGAGTAATAAAGAAACAAAGAGAAAAAAATCCTCTAAAAACATTCCATCTGTTACTATTGGCAAGGTTGATGCGGAAATTGAAGGTTTTCCGTTTGCTTGTAGTTCCCGTTTTGTCTTACCTGCCAGGGTAGCGCTAGAGAGCAAGAACATTTTTTGTGAGATTTTTGTAGATAGTGGAGCAGCTGTCAATCTCATTGATAATCAATTTGCTATAAACACATGGTTTCCAGGTATGCACTTTGGGAAATACCTGGATACCGGGATATACCTGTTTTTGCTATTGATTCCGCTCCACTTTCTCAGAAATCGTTAAAGGGCATAGTTCACAATATCAGTTTGATTGTGAGTGATACTCATGTTGAGGATGTGTAATGTTTCGTCCTAAGCGGGTTGCCTACTCCTCTAGTGTTGGGGCTACCCTGGCTCACTAAACATAACCCCACCATTGATTGGCAAGCGAGGCAAATAAATGGTTGGAGTGACTTTTGCAGAGAGAATTGCCTCACGACATCTGTTTCTGAGGTTTCTACTAAGACTGTACCATCTTTTTCTCTTTCTGTGTTTTCTGAGAGTGGTGTTCAGGACTTGCCCCCTCACAGGGAGTATGATTGCCCTATTAATCTCACCCCAGACGCCAAGCTGCCTAAATCTCGTTTATACAATCTGTCCCAACCTGAAAGGGTCGCTATGCATGCTTATATCTCTGAGAGTCTGAGAAAGGGACACATACGACCCTCGAAGTCACCTGTTGCCGCTGGTTTTTTCTTTGTTAAGAAAAAAGATGGTTCTTTAGGACCATGTCTGGATTTCAGGGAGCTGAACAGTATCACAATTCATGACCCTTATCCGCTTCCTCTGATCCCGGACCTGTTTAACCAGATTGTTGGGGCTAAAGTTTTTTCCAAGTTGGATCTAAGAGGGGCATACAACCTGGTCAGGGTCAGAGAAGGAGACGAACGGAAGACGGCCTTTAATACCCCTGAGGGCCATTTAGAGAATTTGGTTATGCCTTTTGTTTTGATGAATGCTCCAGCCGTCTTTCAGCATTTTGTGAACAGCATTTTTTATCATTTAAATGGGAAATTTGTATTAGTGTATCTAGATGACATTTGGATTTTTTCTCCCGATTTCAAAACTCATAAGGAACACTTACATCAGGCCTTGCTCATCCTGCGGGAGAATAAATTGTACGCTAAACTGGAAAACTGTGTGTTTGCGGTTCCAGAAATTAAATTTCTGGGGTTTCTTCTCTCCACTTCTGGTTTTCGCATGGACCCCGAGAAGGTCCGCGCTGTGCTTGAGTGGAAGCTTCCTGAGAATCAAAAGGCGCTGATGCGTTTTTTGGGTTTTGCCAATTATTACAGGAAGTTTATTTTGAATTATTCCTCTGTTGTTAAACCACTCACTGATATGACTAGACAGGGGGTAGAGGCGCGTAAGGCCATTTCTAATATCAAGGAGAGTTTTGCTTCCGCTCCCATCTTGGTACAACCTGATATTTCTTTACCCTTCATAATTGAGGTTGATGCTCCTGAGGTGGGTGTGGGTGCGGTCTTGTCTCAGGGTCCCTCTCCTGCCAAATCGCGACCGTGTGCCTTTTTCTCGAAGAAACTCTCCTCCGCAGAGAGAAATTACGATGTGGGAGATAGGAAGTTGTTGGCCATCAAGTTAGCTTTTGAGGAATGGCGCCATTGGCTAGAGAGAGCCAGACACCCTATTACCGTGTTTACTGACCATAAGAATCTTGCCTACTTGGAGTCAGCCAAGTGTCTGAACCCGAGACAGGCCAGATGGTCTTTGTTCTTTTCAAGGTTTAATTTTGTTGACACGTTCCACCATGGGGTTTATAATGTGAAGGCGGATGCCCTATCACGTTGTTTTCCGGGAGGTGGGAATTTTGAAGACCCGGGTCCCATTTTGGCTGAAGGTGTGGTGGTCTCTGCTCTTTATCCTGAATTGGAGGCAGAGGTTCAGGTAGCCCAGTCAGAGGCTCCTGATCTTTGTCCTCCTGGGAGGTTGTTTGTGCCTCTCGCTTTAAGACACAAGATTTTTAAGGAGCACCACGATACTGTCCTTGCTGGGCACCCGGGGCAAGAGGCACAGTGGATCTCATCGCTTGGAGATTCTGGTGGCCGGCGCTTCGTAAGTCGGTTGAGGGTTTTGTGGCAGCCTGCGAGACCTGCGCTCGTGCCAAAGTCCCTCATTCACGGCCATCAGGTCCTCTCCTTCCGTTACCCATTCCTTCCCGTCCTTGGAAACATCTGTCCATGGACTTCATTATGGACCTGCCTCGTTCCTCGGGGAAGACTGTGATTCTGGTGGTGGTGGACCGTTTTAGCAAAATGTTGCATTTCATTCCTTTTCCTGGCTTGCCCAATGCTAAGACGCTGGCACAGGCATTTATTGATCACATTGTCAAATTGCATGGTATTCCTTCAGACATAGTCTCTGATAGGGGCACACAGTTTGTTTCCAGATTCTGGAAGGCTTTCTGTTCTCGCTTGGGGGTTCGGTTCTCATTCTCTTCTGCTTTCCACCCGCAGTCGAATGGCCAGACAGAGCGCGTCAATCAGAATCTGGAGACATATCTGCGCTGTTTTGTGGCGGAGAATCAGGAGGATTGGTGTTCTTTTTTGTCCCTTGCTAAGTTTGCTTTAAATAACCGTCGTCAGGAGTCCTCTGATAAGTCACAATTTTTTGGTGCATATGGGTTTCATCCGCAGTTTGGGACATTCTCTGGAAATGGGTCTTCTGGTTTACCTGATGAGGACAGATTCTCCTCGTCTTTGTCATCTATTTGGCAAAAGATTCAGGATAATATAAAGAGCATGAGTGAGAGATATAAGCGTGTGGCGGATAAGAGACGTGTGCCTGGTCCGGACCTGAAATTGAAGGTTCCCTCCTGGAAGTTGGGTCCTAAGTTTATTGGGCCTTACAAAATCTTGTCCGTCATCAATCCCGTTGCTTACCGTCTTGATCTTCCTCAGACTGGGAGGATCCATAATGTTTTCACAAGTCCCTATTAAAACCTTATGTCCAACCCACTGTACCCTCCTCTTTGCCTCCGCCTCCGATTGTGGTTGATGGTAATCTTGAATTTCAGGTCTCTAGGATTGTGGACTCTCGTATTATCCGCGGTTCTCTTCAATACCTCGTTCATTGGGAGGGTTATGCTACTGAGGAGAGGATGTGGGTTCCAGTGGCGGACATTAAGGCCATTCGTATTATCAGGGCGTTCCATAGGTTCCATCCTGAGAAGGTGGGCTCTGAGTGTCTGGAGTCCACTCGTAGAAGGAGGGGTACTGTCACCGACAGATCTCTGAGAAGTTCTGATAGACGTTCTTCAGTACCTCCTGCGTGATGTTTTTTTGTTTTGGTTTCGCTTTGACATCTCTTCTCCCTCTCCCAGCTGTCATCTATTAGCAGTGATTGCATCCCTTTATATCCCCTCCCATACTGTCTCACTTTGCGGTTTATACTACTTCCTGGATTGTGCTCAGTGCTAGAAGTTTGCTACTAAGTCTATCCCTTTATTTGTGTTTATCTGTTGGCTTCATTCTAGGTGACCCTGACTCCCTCTGTATTTAGTGCAGGGAGCCGGTGGTCGTGTCCCCTCACTATTATAGGGTTTTCAGGTGTCACTCAGTGTAAGTAGGTGGACATGCAACTTTCTATCACAGAGATCTTTGCATGGGCTGAGCAGTCAGGGAGAGATATAGGGCTTTAATAAGGCTCTCCGTTTTGCTCCTTAGTTTGGGATCAAGTCAGTCGGATCTTTATTTGTTAATTCTTGTTTTCTGCGACACCATCCGTGACAAATACAGTCATTTGAAATACAGCCATTTTGGGCAAAGAAATATGTAGTTCCGACCAACACTGGTTCAGACTGTGTGAGATACTCCCTCTACATACAGGGGTTTGATTCGGAGATTTGAAATACAGCCATTTGAAATACAGCCATTTTGTGCAAAGAAATATTTAATTCAGGCCTACACTGGTTCAGACTGTGTGAGATACTCCCTCTACATACAGGGGTTTGATTCAGGGATTTGAAATACAGCTATTTGAAATACAGCCATTTTGTGCAAAGATATATTTACTTCAGGCCTACTATTGGTGGGACTATGAGGAGCACTATTACTATTGGGGGCAGTAATGTTTCTTTAGGATAGTATTTGGGGTATGAGGGGGGGGGGGGTTGAGGTTTTGGCATAGCAAGCAGCAGGATAACACTGTGGGGACTCCAGTTGGGGGATAATGATAGAAAGTGAGGAAGCTAAGATGTCTGTGTGTCACACTCTGCAGAGACGAGGCGGCTGAGAGAAGTTGTCCAGACCGAGAAGATGATGACAGAGAGGAGACGTCACCTGGAGGCCCTGGATGTGACAGGTAAGTGCCGCTGTATAGCAAGTACAGCATAGTGCGGGGCATATTTATTGGGGCTTGTGCCCCGGATCTTTTGAGACCCTAGCAACGCCCCTGCCTCACAGGTCATGTGATCAGTTCTAAATGCAGTTGCTGAAAAGGACCTGGGATGACGTCACCATCATGTGACCAGTGCAGAAGAGGACGGCTCAGCAGTGAAGAGAAGCCCTGGGAAGAGGCTGAGGTGAGGTCTGTACATGAGGAGAGGTAAGTGAAGGGGTAGATTACTCAGTGTCAGAGGCAAAGCAATGTTGGGAGTTGTAGTTATTTAACTGGGACTGTATGTTAGGGCTGAAGGGAGGGAAGTTATTTACATGGGACTGAAATTTGGAAGTGGCTGGGGTAGGTAGGGTTGTTGCAGGTATCGAAATTTCTATACCCAATCGATACTTTTGTTCCAGTATCGGATTAATTATTTTTTTCGATACTCGGCTGCGCAGTCTAGTATCACAGAACATGAGCACGCTGCTGTCAGCGCGCTCATGTTCCCTCAGCAGCACAGGAGAGAAGGAAGCAGTCCCCCCCCCCCGTGCTGCGCTGCCAATGAGGAGAGAGGGGCAAAGGAGGGGCGGGCACACTGCGCCACTAATGATAGGACAACCTTTTTTATGGGTTTGGTCTTCGTTAAGTTAGCAGGACATGTAGAGCAGCGCCCAGGGATCTTCCTGCACCTACTATTATTCCTGGGCGCCGCTCCGTTCGCCCGCTGTGCTCCAGTTACAGTCTCCTTTTTGGAACGCCCAGGAGAGAAGCTGATGTCTCCTCGCCATCGCTCCGATAGTAGTAATTAGCATACGGAGCAGAAGACGAAGCGGTGCCCAGGAATAATAGTAGGTGCAGGGAGATCCCTGGGCGCCGCTCTACATGTCCTGCTAACTTAACTAAGTCCGAACCCACGAAAGGTAGTCTTTAGCTTTTAATACTGGAGGCGGGTGCCGGCAGTAGAATCACATTGCCGGCACCAAGCCTCTGACAGAGAGCTGCGATCAGCGGCAGTTAACTGCACCTGATTCACTGCCAGTACCTGCCTCCTGTATTAAAGGTTAATTATCATTGGTGGCGCAGTGCACCCCCCTCCCCCCGCTTTATTAAAATCATTGGTGGCGCAGTGCGCCCGCCCCCCTCAACCCCCCTAGTATTAAAATCATTGGTGGCAGTGGCCACAGAGTCCCCTCACTTCCTCTCATTGGTGGTGTAGTGGCAGCTTCTGGTGCTACGATCGGTTACCATGGCAACCAGGACGCTCCTGAAGCCCTGGCTGCCATAGTCAGCTCCCTGCTGTGTGCACTATGCACAGGGCAGCAGGGAGGAGTGTGAGGTCCTATTCACCCTGATAGAGCTCTATGTGGGTGAATAGGACAAGGGATGAAAGATCCCAGGTTCTAGCCCCTAAGGGGGGAAATAGTTATTAAATAAAAAGTAAAAAATAAAAAAAGTGTTTTAAAAAAACACCTAAATATTAAGTATAAATCACCCCCTTTCCCAATTTTACATATAAAATATATAAACAATGAATAAACATATCACATATCGCCACGTCCGAAAAGTCCAAACTATTAAAATATTTAAAAAATCTATGCGTTGAACACCGGAACAGAAAAAATACAAATAAAAACTGCGCGATTCGCAATTTTTTTTAAATGCGGAATGCACATGGCTTTTTTGGTTTATTTCTTTTTTTGCGTATGGTATCAAGTATCGCAATACTTGTTTATGGTATCAAAATCGAATAAAAAATTTGGTATTGTAACAACTCTAGGGGTAGGGTGATGTTATTTACATGGGACTGTATGTTGAAGGTGGCTGGGGGAGTAAGTGATGTTATTTACATGGGACTGAAATTTGGAAGTGGCTGGGGAGGGTGATGTTATTTACATGGGACTGTATGTTGAGGGGTAATGTTATTTACATGGGACTGTATGTTGAAGGTGGCTAGGGAGGGGGTGATGTTATTTACATGGGACTGTATATTGGAGGGGGCTGGAGAGATGATGTGATGGTATTTATATGGGACTCTATAGCGGAGGTGCTGAGGAATTATAATTTTTGAGGGCACTAAACGGAGGAATATAACTACAGGGGTCACTGCAGGCGGCATTATAAATATTGGGGGGCTTCAAGGTTAGCATTATAACAGTAGGGGGCAATATACATACTGGGGGCACTGTGTGGGCATTATAACAGTAGGGGCAATATAAATACTGGGGGCACTGTGTGGGCATTATAACAGTAGGGGGAGATATAAATACTGGGGCACTTCAGGGTGAGCATTATAACAGTAGGGAGTCTTATAAATAAATACTGGGGGCACTGTGGGGGCATTTTAAATCCAGGGGACATTAGGCGTTCTTATTACTACTGGGGGCTCTATAGGAGGGATCTGCATTATTTCTACTAAGGACCCCCATAGTGCTCGTATTACTACTGAGGGGTCTGTAGAGAGCTTTATTATCACTGGGGGAATAATAGGGGGTCTTATTTCTACTAGGGGCTCTGTAAGGATATTATTAATACTGGAGGGCTCTTCTACTAATGGGGGCACTCTTAGGGAGCATTATCACAGTTGGGGCACTATAGGGGGCAGTATTACTAATGAGGGCATTCTAGAAGGGAATTACTATTGGGGGGACTATGAGGAGTACTGTTACTCATTTTTCTTCAGGATAGTATTTGGGGGTAGAGAAAAGTGAGGAAGCTAAGATGTCCGTGCGTCACTGAGAGACGTGTCCGGACCGAATGGAGAAGATGACAGAGAAGATCTACATCGGAGGAGACGTCACCTGGAGGCCCTGGATGTGACAGGCATAGCGAGTACAGCAAAATGTTTTCAGTGCTAGTGTTTGAGGGGGGGGGGGGGGTGCGGTTGTTCAACTTAGAGAATTGGGCCATATGCATTGGTGCTTGGGCCCCGAATCTTTTAAGACCCTAGCAACGCCCCTGGTGGGGGGGCTTTGAGGGGTGGGAGTGTCACGACCATGGTCATGGTCGTGACTCAAGATGTAGTCTACCCAACAGGTAGTCTACCCAGCTCCTAGCTTAGGGACCAGCGGAGGGCTAGTAGTGACCCGAGGTTCCAGAGCATGAGCCCTCCTACCTTCAAGGTCGGCTCATGTCGCTAGGAGTTAGGGTCAGATTAGGGAAGCAATAGGAGGTGACCTGCTCCCTAGTTCTGTGGTTCTGGCCAAGTCGTGACTACCATCTTCTGTAATCGCACGGCTGAGGGTTTTCCCCATCCTCAGCCGTGACAGATACTCCCTCTACATACAGGGGTTTGATTCAGGGATTTGAAATACAGCCATTTTGTGCAAATATATATTTACTTCAGGCTTACAATGGTTCAGACCGTGTGAGATACCCCCTCTACAAACAGGGGTTTGATTCAGGGATTTGAAATTACAGCCATTTGAAATACAGCCATTTTGGGGAAAAAAAATATTTACTTCAGGCCTACATTGGTTCAGGCCGTGTGAGATAGTCCCTCTACATACAGGGGTTTGAATCAGGCATTTGAAATACAGCCATTTGAAATACAGCCATTTGGGGGAAATAAATATTTACTTCAGGCCTACACTGTTCCAGGCCTTGTGAGATACTCCTTCTGCATACAGGGGTTTGATTCAGGGATTTAAAATACAGCCATTTGAAATACAGCCATTTTGTGCAAAGATATATTTACTTCAGGCCTAAACTAGTTCAGACTGTGTGAGATACTCCGTCTACATACAGGGGTTTGATTCAGGGATTTGAAATTACAGCCATTTGAAATACAGCCATTTTGGGGAAAAAAAATATTTACTTCAGGCCTACATTGGTTCAGATCATGTAAGACACTCCCTCTGCATACAGGGGTTTGATTCAGGGATTTGAAATACAGCCATTTGAAATACAGCCATTTTGTGCAAAGATATATTTTCTTCAGGCCTACAATGGTTCAGACCGTGTGAGATACCCCCTCTACATACAGGGGTTTGAGTCAGGGATTTTAAATACAGCCATTTAAAAAACAGCCATTTTGTTCAAAGATATATTTGCTTCAGGCCTACACTGGTTCTGGCCCTGTAAAATACACCCTCTAAACATACAGGGGTTTGATTCAGGGATTTGAAATACAGCCATTTGAAATACAGCCATTTTAGGCAAATAAATATTTACTTCAGGCCTACACTGGTTCAGACCGTGTGAGATACTTCATCTACATACAGGGGTTTGATTCAGGGTTTTTAAATACAGCCATTTTGTGCAAAGAGATATTTACTTCAAGCCTACACTGGTTCAGACCGTGTGAGATACTCCCTCTAAATACAGGGGTTTTATTCAGGGATTTTTAATACAGCCATTTGAAATACATCCATTTTGGGCAAAGAAATATTTACTTCAGGCCTACACTGGTTCAGGCCCTGTGAGATATTCCCTCTACATACAGGGGTTTGATTCAGGGATTTAAAATGCAGCCATTTGAAATCCAGCCATTTTGTGCAAAGATATTTTTATTTCAGGCCTACACTGGTTTTGGCCCTGTGAGATACAACCTCTACATACAGGGGTTTGATTCAGGGATTTGAAATACAGCCATTTGAAATACAGCCATTTTGGGCAAAGAAATATTTACTTCAGGCCTACACTGGTTCAGACCGTTTGAGATACTTCCTTTACATACAGGGGTTTGATTCAGGGATTCAGAATACAACCATTTGAAATACAGCCAATTTGTGCAAATATATATTTACTTCAGGCCTACACAGGTTCAGACTGTGTGAGACACTCCCTCTACATACAAGGGTTTGAATCAGGCATTTGAAATACAGCCATTCAGGGCAAATAAATATTTAGTTCAGGCCTACACTGGTTCAGGCCATGTGAGATACTCCCTCTACATATAGGGGTTTGGTTCAGGGATTTGAAATACAGCCATTGGAAATACAGCCATTTTGTCCAAATATATATTTAATTCAGGCCTACAGTGGTTCAGACTGTGTGAGATACAACCTGTACATACAGGGGTTTGAATCAGGCATTTGAAATACAGCCATTTTGGACAAAGATATATTTACTTCAGGCCTACACTGGTTCAGACCGTGTGAGATACTCCCTCTACATACAGGGGTTTGAATCAGGCATTTGAAATACAGCCATTTGAAATACATCCATTTTGGGCAAAGAAATATTTACTTCAGGCCTACACTAGTTCAGACCGTGTGAGATCCCCCCTCTACATACAGGTGTTTGAATCAGGCATTTGAAATATAGCCATTTCAAATACAACCATTTTGTGCAAAGATATATTAACTTTAGGCCTACACTGGTTCAGCTCTTGTGAGATACTTCCTCTACATACAGGGGTTTTATTCAGTGATTTGAAATACAGCCATTTTGTGCAAAGATATATTTACTTCAGGTCTACACTGGTTCAGACTGTGTGAGATACTCCCTCTACATACAGGGGTTTGATTCAGAGATTTAAAATGCAGCCATTTGAAATCCAGCCATTTTGTGCAAAGATATTTTTATTTCAGGCCTACACTGGTTTTGGCCCTGTGAGATACACCCTCTACATACAGGGGTTTGATTCAGGGATTTGAAATACAGCCATTTGAAATACAGCCATTTTGGGCAAAGAAATATTTACTTCAGGCCTACACTGGTTCAGACCGTTTGAGATGCAGCCATTTGAAATCCAGCCATTTTGTGCAAAGATATTTTTGTTTCAGGCCTACACTGGTTTTGGCCGTGTGAGATACACCCTCTACATACAGGGGTTTGATTCAGGGATTTGAAATACAGCCATTTGAAATACAGCCATTTTGGGCAAAGAAATATTTACTTCAGGCCTACACTAGTTTAGACCGTTTGAGATACTTCCTCTACATACAGGGGTTTTATTCAAGGAATTTAGAATACAACCATTTGAAATACAGCCAATTTGTGCAAAGATATATTTACTTCAGGCCTACACAGGTTCAGACTGTGTGAGACACTCCCTCTACATACAAGGGTTTGAATCAGGCATTTGAAATACAGCCATTTAGGGCAAATAAATATTTAGTTCAGGCCTACACTGGTTCAGGCCATTTGAGATACTCCCTCTACATATAGGGGTTTGATTCAGGGATTTGAAATACAGCCATTTGAAATACAGCCATTTTGTGCAAAGATATATTTACTTCAGGTCTACACTGGTTCAGACAATGTGAGATACTCCCTCTACATACAGGGGTTTGAATCAAGCATTTGAAATGCAGCCATTTTGGACAAAGATATATTTACTTCAGGCCTACACTGGTTCAGACCGTGTGAGATACTCCCTCCACATAGAGGGGTTTGAATCAGGCATTTGAAATACAGCCATTTGAAATGCATCCATTTTGGGCAAAGATATATTTACTTCAGGTCTACACTGGTTCAGACCGTGTGAGACACTCCCTCTACATATAGCGGTATGATTCAGGGATTTGAAATGCAGCCCTTTGAAATACAGCCATTTTGCGCAAAGAAATATTTACTTCAGGCCTACACTGGTTCAGACCGTGTGAGATCCCCCCTCTACATACAGGTGTTTGAATCAGGCATTTGAAATACTGCAATTTCAATTACAACCATTTTGTGCAAAGATATATTTACTTTACGCCTACACTGGTTCAGCTCTTGTGAGATACTCCCTCTACATACAGGGGTTTTATTCAGTGATTTGAAATACAGAAATTTTGTGCAAAGATATATTTACTTCATGCCTACACTGGTTCAGACCGTGTGAGATACTCCCTCTACATACAGGGGTTTGAATCAGGCATTTGAAATACAGCCATTTGAAATACAGCCATTTTGTGCAAAGATATATTTACTTCAGGTCTACACTGGTTCAGACCGTGATATACTCCCTCTACATACAGGGGTTTGAATCACGCATTTGAAATACAGCCATTTTGGGGAAAGATCTAATTACTTTAGGCCAACACTGGTTCAGATCGTGTGAGATACTCCCTCTACATACAGCGGTTTTATTCAGGGATTTGAAATACAGCCCTTTGAAATACAGCCATTTTGTTCAAAGAAATATTTACTTCAGGCCTACACTGGTTCAGACCGTGTGAGATACTCCCTCTACATACAGAGGTTTTAATCAGGCATTTGAAATACAGCCATTCAAAATACAGCCATTTTGTGCAAAGATATATTTACTTCAGGTCTACACTGGTTCAGACCGTGTGAGATACTCCCTCTACATACAGGGGTTTGAATCAGGCATTTAAAATACAGCCATTTTGGTGAAATATGTATTTACTTCAGGCCTACACGGGTTCAGATCGTGTGAGATACTCCCACTACATACAGCGGTTTGATTCAGGGATTTGGAATACAGCCCTTTGAAATACAGCCATTTTGTGCAAAGAAATATTTACTTCAGGTCTACACTGGTTCAGACCGTGTGAGATCCCCCCTCTACATACAGGTGTTTGAATCAGGCATTTGAAATACAGCCATTTGAAATACAACCATTTTGTGCAAAGATATATTTACTTCAGGCCTACACTAGTTCAGGCCGTCTGAGATACACCCTCTACATACATGGGTTTGATTCAGCCATTTGATATACAGCCATTTTGGTAAAAAAAAAATATTTTATTGAAGCCTAGTCTGGTTTAGGCTTTGTGAGATACACCATTTACATACTGTCGCTCTATTCTACAATTTTAGTGCAAAAATATGTTGAGAGCGTCAAATAAGGGACAAGGTCCAGTTCGCAGTGCTGCTCAGCTACACGCACAAGTGAAACCCCTTCCTCAGGTGCGAGTAGGCGACAAAATCTGCAGCGGTATTTGGTTGGGCCTAATGCTGCTCTACGAATGGCGAGGTCTTAACAAGTACAGGCGAGAGTAGATTGGTTTGTTGACAGTGGTTCCAGTTCCTTCACATTGTCTCCCACTTAGTCTCCTGCTAACAGACCACAGTTGGCACCTGCAGCCAATGTCCAGCAGTCTTTCACCTCACCCCCTTGCAAATCAGCCAAGCAGTCTGAACCCCAAGTCATGAGGAAGTCTATTCTGCTTTTTGATGACTCTGTTAGCAGGGTTTCCCAGGGCCATCCACCTAGCCCTTCCCCAGAAGTGGAAGAGATTGAGTGAACCGATGCCCAACCACTTATCTTTCAAGATGAGTACATGGGAGGACCATCGCAGCACGTCTCGGATGATGACGAATCACAGGTGCCAACTGCTGGGGCTTTCGAAAGTGTGCAGACAGACGAGGAAGGAAGGGGTGAAGACTGGGTGGAAGATGATGTGAAGGACGATGAGGTCCTCGACCCCACATGGAATCAAGGTTATGCGAGTGACCTATGTAGTTCGGAGGAAGAGGCGGTGGTCGCACAGAGCCACCAGCACAGCAGAAGAGGGAGCAGGGTGCAAAAGCGGAGTGGCTGTCCTCTAGACAGTATGCCGCCTACTGCAGCGAGGAACCGAGCACACCAAAGCCAGCTCCAAGGAGTTCCCTGGTGTGGCAGTTCTTAAGACAATGTGTTGACGACAAGACACGAATGGTTTGCACGCTGTGCATTCAGAGCCTAAAGCGAGGCATAAACGTTCTCAACCTGAGCACAACCTGCATGACCATACATTTAAGTGCAAAGCACGAGCTGCAGTGGAGTAGACACCTCAAAAACCAAGAAAGGTCTCTGGCTCCTCCTGCTTCCTCTTCTGCTGTAGTCTCGCCCTCTTCATCCACCCCTGGAATGACAGTGCAACCTGGCACCCCGCAAACAGAGGATCTGCCAGCAACACCAACACCTGGGTAACCAAGCATCTCCACAATGTCCCACGGAAGCGTCAGCTCTCCATATCCCAAATGCTGGAGAGGAAGAGGAAGTACCCCTCTACTCACCCGCGATCTCTAGCCCTGAATGCCAGCATTTCTAATTGACTGGCCTTTGAAATGCTGTCATTCCGTCTGGTGGAGACGGATAGTTTTAAAGGCCTTATGGCGGTGGCTGTCCCACAGTATGTCCTGCCTAGCCGCCACTACTTTTCAAGGCGAGCCATCCCTTCCCTTCACAACCAAGTAGCGGACAAAATCAGGTGTGCACTGCGCAACGCCATCTGTGGCAAGGTGCACCTGACTATGGATACGTGGACCAGTAAGCACGGTCAGGGCCGTTATATATCTCCATAACAGCACACTGAGTAAATGCAGTGGCGGCTGGGCCTGAGGCAGATAGCAGTTTGGAGCATGTCCTTCCACCACCGATTGCAGGGCGCTACAGTTTGCCTCCTGTTGCTTCCTCCTCCTCTACCAGCTCCTCTTCCGGTCAGCGTAACACCTTCACAACCAACTTCAGCACAGCCAAGGGTAAACCAGAATTAAAGTAAAATGGAGAATACATTTCAAAATTCCACATTTTTGGCAGATTTTTCATTTTAGATTTTTTTTTTAACACATTGAGGGTTAACAGCCAAACAAATCTCAATATTTATTACCCTGATTCTGCGGTTTACAGAAACACTCCACATATGGTCGTAAACTGATGTAAGGGTGCACGGCAGGGCGCAGAAGAATAGGAGCACCACATGGTTTTTGGAAGGCAGATTTTGCTGGACTGTTGTTTTGATGCCATGTCCCATTTAAAGCCCCGCTGATGCACCCCTAGAGTAGAAACTCCCAAAAGTGAACCTATTTTGGAAACTGGGGGATAAGGTGCCAGATTTATTGGTACCATTTTTGGGTACATAGAATTTTTTGATCATTCATTATTACACTTTATGACCAAAAAATTTGATGTTTTGGAACAGTTTTTATTTATTTATTTTTAAAGCGTTCATCTAAGGGATTAGGTCATGTGACAGTTTTATAGAGCAGATCATTACGGACGTGGTGATACCTAATATGTCTACTTTTTCTTATTTGTTTTAGTTTTACACAATAATAGCATTTTTGAAACAAAGAAATGATGTTTTAGTGTCTCCATAGTCTGAAAGCCATAGTTTTTTTATTTTTGGGCGATTGTCTTAAATAGGGTATCATTTTTTGCGGGATGAGGTGATGGTCTGATTGGTACTATTTTTGGGGGCATTTGCCTTTTTGATCGCTTGGTTTTGCACTTCTTGTGGCACTGTTTTTATTTTTTTACGGTGTTCACCGGAGGGGTTAGGTCATGTGATATTTTTATCGAGCATGTTGTTACAGACGTGCCAATAACTAATATGTACACTTTTTTATTTATTTCACTTTAACACAATAATTGCATATTTGAAATAAAAAAAAATACGTTTTAGTGTCTCTGTGTTCTGAGAGCTATAATTTTTTTAAACTATTTTCTTATGTAGGGTCTCATTTTTTGCGGGATGAGGTGACCGTTTTATTGGTACCATTTTGTGGGACATATGCCTTTTTGATAGCTCGGTGTTGCACTTTATGTGGTGTATGGTGACAATAATGGCTTTTTTTGACACAGTTTTTATTTTTTATCTTTTATGGTGTTTATCGGACAGGGTCGATCATGTGATATATTTATAAAGACTGTCGTTACGGACGCGGTGATACCTAATATGTGCATTTTTTTTCTTTTTTATAGGAAAAGTCCATTTATTTGTTAAAATTACATTTTTATTTATTTATTTACTTTTACTTTTATTATTTTCACATTTTTTTTATCAAGTCCCACTTGGATCTTGAAGATGGCTGTACTATACTTTGCAATGCTTTTGCTATACCATCAAATGTCCTGTAGATGGCAACACTGGGCGCTTTTGCAAAGCTTACTGCACATGCACTTTATTTATATATACCAGCAGTCCACCATCGGTCCTCTTGGTTTTTAATACGTTCATGTATTGTGACCTGTGTTAAATGTCTTTTTGTGACTTGTGTCAATCATGTCTTAATGTGATTTTTTAATAAAATTATGTCATTTTTGGATTATTTTGGTACTACAAGTGCTTTTTGTACTCTTTTGACCCACTGCTTCTGGTCATTTTTCATGCTATAATCAGGGGTGGGCCCTGAATTTGTTTTGGGCTATATATAGGTTCCCCTCCTACTCCATATGGACCCATATGACTTCAATGGGGTTCGGGTTCGGGACCAAGTTCGGGTCCCGAACTTAAACCTTTTTCCGAAGTTTGGCCGAACCCGTCGAACCCGAACATCCAGGTGTCCGCTCAACTCTACTCAAGATTATTATGTCTTATATTGGCAGAGTTGACCAGCTGCACCCCAAAAAATGGCTAAAGGTCACACACAGAATTGACAGACACATTTAAATTTTTTTTTTTAATCAGAAACAGTGTTGGCTTCCTCCTCGGTCTCTTCCACCTGCTAGCTCAAGATTATTATTATTTTTTTGGGCAGAGTAGAGAAGTATACTGGCTGCACCCCAAAAAATGGCAATAGGTAACACACAGAATTAACAGATAAAGAAAAAAAAATTAAGAACCCCCCCACACACACAAAAACAGTGTTGGCTTCCTCCTCCGCCTCCTCCTGCTCTTCCACCTACACTGCCATGTCTACAGGCTCCTCAACTTCCTACTCCACTTTGACCTCCACCTCCTGGTTCAAGATTATTATTTTTTATTTTTATGTATTTATGTTAAGTCATTTCCCTATCCCAGTGGCAGCTATAACAACGATACATTTACACAAGTACGCGTCGAAATGCTGCAATACCTAAAACTGCAACAGGGAAGAAAAGTCCAGCTGTCTGTGGATGACACTTTTATAGAGAGGGGGATCTGTGGATGACACTGCTATGGGGGGGATCTGTGGATGCCACATACCGGGTATAGCATCTTATGCTATATGTGTCATCCACAGATCCACCCCATAACAGTGTCATCCCCATTTCCCCCTCCATAACAGTGTCATCCCCATTTCCCCCTCCATAACAGTGTCATCCACAGATCCCCCTCCCCGCCTCTCACAGGAGTGTACATTTGACATTTCTAAACCGTAATCCATATCCTGCAGTAACTTTAACTTTAAATCAGGATTCAGCAGCCGCTCATCTCTACTAGTACCTTAACCTTACACCACTCGGCTAGCTTCGGTAACAGGGCCAGGCTACAGCCTACAGGTACTGCCTGTTAGTTGTTATCGAGCGAGCGCTGATTTCTGCAGGTCAGAGGATACGGATTACAGTTTAGAAGAAATGTACACTCCTGTGAGCGGTCTAGACCAGTGGCGGATCCAGAGCCTGGTCTCGGGAGAGGCACTTCCAGATTATTTTCTGTCCGCCGCCACAGAACAAGGGTGCTTATAGAACAGACTCCACAGTGTAGCGGTATATTGTATACTGTGTGGCACAGTGTAGCGGTATACTGTATATCGTGGGGCACAGTGTAGAGGTATACTGTATATTGTGTGGCACAGTGTAGAGGTATACTGTATATTGTGGGGCACAGTGTAGCTGAATACTGTGTGGCACAGTGTAGAGGTATACTGTATATCGTGGGGCACAGTGTAGAGGTATACTGTATATCGTGGGGCACAGTGTAGAGGTATACGGTATACTGTGTGGCACAGTGTAGAGGTATACTGTGTGGCACAGTGTAGAGGTATACTGTGTGGCACAGTGTAGAGGTATACTGTGTGGCACAGTGTAGAGGTATACTGTGTGGAACAGTGTAGAGGTATACTGTGTGGCACAGTGAAGAGGTATACTGTGTGGCACAGTGTAGAGGTATACTGTGTGGCACAGTGTAGAGGTATACTGTATATTGTGTGGCATAGTGTAGAGGTATACTGTATATTGTGTGGCACAGTGTAGAGGTATACCGTATATTGTGTGGCACAGTGTAGGCTATATGTGGAACACTAACAGTTACTTGGCTTGGCCCTTGGGGATCTCGGACGCCACTTCCACACTTTGGCTGGGGGCTCGGCGGAGCTGATGTGTTTTATCCTAATGAGAAAGATTTCATAATAGGGATTTGGAGAAGGGGCAGAGGGATAGCAGAGCAGGGAGAGGCTGGTACTGCTACTAGGGGGTCATACCATGGGGGAGTAATAAAGCCCACCATTATGCCCCCCAGTAGAAATAATTCTCCTTATAATGTGACAATGCAAAAAATACCCCCTTATGCCCCCAGTTGAGCTAATGTCCCCCATAATGTGCCAGTATAAAATACCCCTATATAGTGCCCCCAGTAAATGCCCCTATAGTGCTCCTCTCCCCCTTCCTCCTAGTGCCCCCCATAATGTACCAGTATAAAATGCCCCAGTAGATGCCCTCAGTGTCCCCCATAATTTTGCAAGTATAAATTACCCCTTCTTAGTGCCCCCGTAGATGACTCCATAGTACTCCTCTCCCCCCTACCCCATAGTACCCACCATAATGTGTCCCAGTATAAAATGCTACTGTACAGAGCCCCCCATATAAAACACCCCTTCTTTGTGTTGCCTCAGTAGATGCCCCTATAGTGCCCACCAATAATGTGCCAGTAATAAGCCCCCCATTACGTGCCAGTAATAAGCCCCCCATTACGTGCCAGTAATAAGCCCCCATCACGTGCCAGTAATAAGCCCCCCATCATGTGCCAGTAATAAGCCCCCCATTACGTGTCAGTAATAAGCCCCCCATTACGTGCCAGTAATCATGCGCCATTATTAAGTCGCCCCCCATTACGTGTCAGTAATAAGCCCCCCCATTACGTGCCAGTAATCATGTACCATTATTAAGTCCCCCCCCATCATGTGCCATTATTAAGTCCCCCCCCATCATGTGCCATTATTAAGTCCCCCCCCATCATGTGCCATTATTAAGTCCCCCCCCATCATGTGGCATTATTAAGTCCCCCCCCATCATGTGGCATTATTAAGTCCCCCCCATCATGTGGCATTATTAAGTCCCCCCCATCATGTGGCATTATTAAGTCCCCCCCATCATGTGGCATTATTAAGTCCCCCCCATCATGTGGCATTATTAAGTCCCCCCATCATGTGGCATTATTAAGTCCCCCCCATCATGTGGCATTATTAAGTCCCCCATCATGTGGCATTATTAAGTCCCCCCACCCCTTCAGTATCACTATTGTAAGAAAAAAAAAAAAAAAAGAACACTTATACTTACCTCAGTGTCAGCGATGCGATGCAGGCCTCTTCTGGTCTGTGTCCCACGCTGTATGGCTCAGGCAGCGCGATGACATCATTGCGCCGCCTGCGCCAGCCTCTGATAGGCTGCCGGCCTGGTGCCGGCAGCCTATCAGAGCAAGGGGAAGGGACACGCCTCTCCCTCCCCTGCACCGCCGCTGGCACAGGCAGTAGTAAGGAGATAAGCGCAATGGAAGTTGGGGGGGCACATGGGGGGGGCGAGCATGATGTAGGGGGGGCCGTGGCCCCCTCTGGCCCCCCCCGGCGACGCCACTGCCCTATCCACATTTGTTTACAGGGCAATTGTACTGCTCTTACCCCCATTTTAAATCCTTTTGAGAACTTCTAGCCCTTTCTATGACTTATTTACAGAAATTTTTCAGTCCCAAAGTTCGGATCCCCTTTACTTCAATGGGGTTCTCTGTTCAGGGTCAAGCTTGGGACATGAACCGAAACCGAGCATCCACAGGTTCGCTCATCGTTAGTCATCAGTATTTACAGCCTGCAAAACATCTTTAGCTGTAAATAGTGCCGATCTGGATACTGTGGGTGAAATTTCAGGATAAACACTCTAACCTTTACAGGTGAATTTAATGTGACCTTCTCCAAACTTTTGAATGCACATGTCTAACTGTTCAACGTTTCCGTACTTTTTGCACAACTTGCTGTTCTCTAAACGGGAGCTTAATGAAAAAATTCACAACAGGTGTTTGATCCATGAATCGTCCAATACATTTCCTGGTTTAATTAGATATGGTATTTAAACAGTCCTTCTCGTCATGCTGTTCACATTTTGACATCATGAGACCAAGATGACACCTAACAATTGATCAACAGTACCTCGCCATTGCGAGGCTTCAAGCAGGATGTTCTCAGACAGAAGTTGCAACTGAGCTTAGAGTGTCACAGAGTGTCATCAGCAGGTTGATGAATGCCACACAACTCCAGGCACAGGTGAGAGGCACCCAAGTGTCACGTCAGACCAATTGACCACAATGCACCAGCTCATCGAGGTCGCATCATTAGGGAATGGGTACTGGAGACAGGGGTACCTCAAATGGAGTGGCCTGAACTATCTCCAGAGCTGAATTCTATTGAAAACCTATGGGATCAGCTGAATAGCTGTGTAGAGGTTCAAATCTCTGTATCCCAGAACCTCAACGACCTGAGGGCCGCCCTTCAAGAAGAGTGGGATGCCATGTCTCAGCAGACAATAATTCGACTTGTGAACAGCATGATACATTTTTGTCAAGCTGTAATAGATGCTCAAAGCCACATGACAACTATTTGAGACATACATATTTTTTTTTTGTGGGGGTATACCCACCTCTGGTGTTGGCTTTTGTTTCAATAAATTGTTTGAGATGAGGAAGTCACCATTACATGCTTCTATCTAAATGCCCTACTTTTATGATATAATATCACTGTAGCGTTAACTTTTTCAGTTATCCATAAATTTTACCCAAAAGCCAAATATCCCGAACTTTTAGCGAGAAATGTACAGTATATTCATCAGAAAAGAATGATGGACCTAAAAGCACATATATATAGATTTACTACAATGTTTAGACAGTGTAAAGTTAGCCAATCTAAAAATGTGCCAGATTTATCACAGTGGCTAATGCTGGATAATGATAAGTCTGGTGCACCCTTAGGCACATTTGTCAAACTTTACATTCATTAACTATTCATTGGCTTAGGTTACACCAAGATTTTGCTGCAGTTAGGGCTGTTTCACATGAGCGGAGGCCCTGCGTGACATCCGCTCCGTGAAAGAGTGCCAAGACCCGATGCAGACTGCAGAGGCACGGAGCAGTAACATGACTGATAATGCTCCGTGCCTCTCTGTGACCTCTTTACTACGAAATCACAGTGACAACTGTGATTTTGTAGTAAAGAGATCACAGAGAGGCACGGAGCATTATCAATCATGTTAATGCACCGTGCCTCTGCAGTCTGCATCGGGTCTTGGCACTCTTTCACGGAGCGGATGTCACACACGGCCTCCGCTTGTGTGAAACAGCCCTTATGGTTCAAGCACTTGCATGTTAAGTAATTCCCAGGAAGCCACACTGTCTTGTCGTGCAGTTCTCAAAAATTGTCTGAAACACATAATAACTTTGGTGTGCTTAGGCTACTTTCACACTGCCGTTTCTGGGTCCTCCTGTGAGATCTGTTTCAGGGCTCTCACAAGCAGCCCCCAAACCAATCAGTTTAACCCAAATGCATTCTGAATGCATGCGGATCCGTTCAGAATGCATCAGTTTGGCTCCGTTCCGCCTCCATTCCGATCTGGAGGCGGACACCAAAACGCTGCTTGCAGTGTTTTGGTGTCCGCCTGGCGGTGCGGAGCCAAACGGATCCGTCCTGACTTACAATGTAAGTCAATGGGGACGGATCCATTTACATTGACACAAATATGGTGCAATTGCAAACGGATCCGTCCCCCATTGACTTTCAATGTAAGTCAGGACGGATCCGTTTGACTTACACTTAGACTTAGATTTTTTTTTTACTAAGTTATGCAGACGGATTTGTACTGAACGGAAACCAGCGTTTGCATTTATAGGTGCGGATCCGTCTCTGCAGATACCAGACGGATCCGCACCTAATGCAGGTGTGAAAGTAGCCTTACACTGTTTTTTGGGCTCAATTAAGCCAGAATTCTGCCTAATTTTTTTATTAATAAATCTCCAAATGGTATTGTAACATAGTAACATAGTTTGTAAGTCTCAAAAAAAGACATCCATCCAGTTCGGCCTGTTATCCTGCAAGTTGATCCAGAGGAAGGCAAAAAAAGATAATTTTCCTCATTTTAGGGGGAAAAAAGTGCTTCTTGACTCCAATCAGAATAACTCCCTGGATCAACAACCAATGTCTAGTAACTATAATATGTAATATTATTACACTCCAGAAATACATCCTAGGCCCGCTTTAACTTTTTTAGTGAATTCACCATCATCACCTCTGCAGGCAGAGAGTTCCATAGTCTCACTGCTTTTACCGTAAAGAAACCTTTTCTATGTTTCTGTACAAACCTTCTTTCCTCCAGACGCAGAGGATGTCCCCTCGTCACAGTCACAGTCCTGGGAATGAATAGATGATGGGAGAGATCTCTGTACTGACCCCTGATATATTTATACATAGTTATTAGATCTCCTCTTAGTCATCTTTTTTCTAAAGTGAATAACCCTAATTTTGATAATCTTTCTGGGTACTGAAGTCCACCCATTCCAGTTATTACTTTAGTTGCCTTTCTCTGAACCCTCTCCAGATATGCTATGTCTGCCTTGTTCACAGGAGCCCAGAACTGTACACAGTACTCCATGTGTGGTCTAACTAGTTATTTGTAAAGTGGCAAGACTATATTCTCATCACGGGAATCTACGCCCCTTTTGATACACCCCATAATCTTATTGGCCTTGACATCAGCTGTCTGACACTGGTTTCTACAGTAAGGTTTGCTGTCCATTCAAATTCCAAAGTCCTTTTCCATGTCAGTCTCACCCACTGTTTTACCATTTAGTACAGTATGTATGGGTGACTTGCATTATTCCTTCCCATGTGCATAAACTTACATTTATCCCGAGGAGGTGGTGATGGTGAATTCACTAAAAGAGTTCAAGAGAGGCCTGGATGTATTTCTGGAGTGTAATAATATTACAGGTTATAGTCATTAGATTTATTGAGAAAGGTCGTTGATTAAGGGAATTATTGTGACCTCTTGATTGGAGTTGGGAAATAATTTTTTCTCATAATATGAGGAATGTCTTTTTTTCAGCCTTACAAACAATGTTACTAAGTTATCAGTGTTAAACCTCATCTGCCACTTCTGTGCCCTAGCCTCCAATCTATCCAGATCCATCTGCAGCCGTATACTGTCCTCTTTCATGTTAATTATGGTACACAACTTAGTGTCAACTGCCACAAATTATTATTATTATTTTACTATGCAACCCCTCTATAAGATTATTAATAAATATATTGAAGAGAATTGGGCCGAATACTGACCCCTGAGGTACTTCACTAGTGACGGTGACACAATCTGAGTGTGTACCGTTAATAACCACCCTCTGTTTTCTATCACTAAGCCAGTTACTCTCCCAGTCCAAGCATTCTCATTTTATAAACTATCCTTTTATGTGGCACAGTATCGAATGCTTTGGAAAAGTCAAGATATATGACCCGATCAAGTCTCCTCATAGAAACTGATTAAATTAGTTTGACATGACCAAACTCTCATAAACCCATGTTGAAATGATGTTATTCACTTATTTTCATTGATATCCTCCAAGATAGCATCTCTTAGAAAACCTTCAAACAGTTTAACCATGACAGATGTTAAACTTATGACCTATAGTCGTTAATTTCTAACGATAATTTGTTTTCCCTTAGTCCTAACAGCAGTACAGATGGGGTTAACTGCCCCTGTGGACTGGTAGGACCGGCGGAATTTTTAATGAGCCCAAGAACCAATAAACAATCTTCAGCTCCCTGAAAGGGAGGAGATCGTCCCCCAGCCCACCGTGTTTTTAACAAGCATAATGTACTTAGGGTGGGATATTTGTGTGCTGCTGTTAGGACTAAGGGAAAACAAATTATCGTTAGAAATTAACGATTCCCTTACGTCCTACCAGCAGCACAGATGGGGAGATAGCAAGAAGAATCCCCTAGGGAGGGTCCTCATGCCTGGCAGAACTAAGCACTGTCTGCCCAAAGGCCGAAAACTCTGCCATCCTAGCATCTATCCTATAATGGGAGATGAAGGTTGACTCAGAACTCCAGGAAGCCGCCCTGGGCGGGGCCTCGATCGGAACAAGCCCAGAGAAGTAAAAGAGCCTAAATGAGGCTCAGCTTGACCCTATATGTCTCCCCAAGCTATCCTGACAATTCAGGATGTTATAAGGAGAAAACAACCGAGCGGTGAGAAGAAAACCCCACCGCATCGGAGATAAGAAAAAAACCGGAAGTGACGTAGCGCAGCTGGTGCGCGTCACTTCCGGAAGATGGTGGCGCCCACAGCGCCGCACACATGCGGCAGGGTGAGAACGAGACACCGCAGAGACGCCGAAATCCAGGCAAGATAGAAGAGGGGAGGGGAGCCACCCCGCGGGGGTACCCTGTACAAAAAATAGCCGCGGTTACGCCTAGAATAAAGGCAAACAGCAACAAAAAAGGGGCGATTTCCTTAGGTTTAAGAAAAACAGAGCCCCTGCACTCTTCAGCTCCCTGAGGGGGAGTGATACGCCAGTCCACCTGTCCAAAGGACAGAAAAAAACACGGTGGGCTGGGGGACGATCTCCTCCCTTTCAGGGAGCTGAAGATCGTTTATTGGTTCTTGGGCTCAATAAAAATTCCGCCGGTCCTACCAGTCCACAGGGGCAGTTAACCCCATCTGTGCTGCTGGTAGGACGTAAGGGAATTTCCAAGCTCTGTTTTTGACATCACATGATTGTTATGTCATAAAACACACCTCTTAAAATCAGGTGTAGACACACAGTTTAAACAAATATTCTAACAAATAAATCTCAGCATGGATATGGTCCTCTCCTGCTTGTATTCGCAGTATGCAGCACAATCTCGCATCACTTCACCTATAGAGAAGCATGTATAAACATATCCATCATGAAAACCTATCCATATCATCTACATACAAATGTTAGTAGCAGCTCAATTCAAATCGATCAGTACAAATCGCAAATATCAAATACAAAGCTGAAAAAAATTGCAAAAAAAAAAAATGAATAAACTGAGAAAAAAAGAAAAATCTCTTTTTAAAATGATTTTTTTCCCCATAAAATCCTGTTTAATTCATAGTCACGGTTTAGACCCATAGGTTCCAAGGTTTGGAGAGTATGGATCCAAAAGGCCTCCCTCTTTCTCAATAATAAGTTCCTATCACCTCCTCACCTGTGCTGTTTAACCCCTTGAATGATCTTAAAATGCAACTGCGATATATTGTGTCTCGCTTGATGAAAATGGTGTGGTATTGGTAATAGCAGATTCTCCTTCCTGATCACGGACTTACTAAATCGATCTTTCATTCAGTGTAGACGTCTCTACATACAAACGACCACATGGACACTTTAAAATATATATGACATATTTACGGTTGCATGTGAAGAAACCTTTGATAGGGATATGTTCTCCCGATCTTGGATGAGTGATATAAGGGCTTTTAATGACACTCGAACAGTGTACACACCCGAGGCAGGGAAAAGTTCCCTGTCTTGGAGACGCAAGCTTTTTATGTTTTTCAAATCCCTTCTGTCACTACCAATGTCAGCCCTAACGAATTTATCATGAATATTCTTCGTTCTTTTGTAACATACCACAGGTCGTTCCTCGATCAAAGGATAAGATTCACTAATAATGTGCAAGTATTTATTCACTATTGTTAGGACTTTATGTATCTATGGGTGATATTTTACCACTAAAGGAATAAAAGTTTTTTTTTACTTTTCCGTCATTAGTCTGTGGAATTCTCTTTCTCTGTTCCTTAAGTAAATGTAAAGGGTATCCTCTATCCTCAAATTTAGCTGACATCTCATTTAATCTAGTTTCGCAGTGTTCAGGATCCCCCACAATGCGTCTCACCCGTTGGTATTATAAATATGATAATGTCCTTTTTGTGTTGGTAGGATGATTACTAGTATAGAACAGTATGCTATTACGATCTGTGTCTTTTGTATATAGATCAGTCATGATCCTATTATCCGCACTTTTAATCACCCATGTATCAAGGAAGGAGATTCGACTCTTGTCAAATTGTAAAGTAAATTGAAGTTCAGGCCACACTGAATTGAATGTCGCACCAGCCATATGCAATACACATCATCGATGAATCAACGCCAAAAGATGCAATACTGTATATACAGTGGATTTTAATAAATAAAATCGCATTCAAAGCGTGCCATATAACAATTTGCATATGGCGGTGCAGCATTTTTATGAATTTTTTTTTTGCATTTTAAAAAGAGCTTTTTCTTTTTTCTTAGTTTTTTCCCTTTTTTCAATTTTTTTTTCAGCTTTGTATTTGATTTTAACTATTTGTAATGATCGATTCGAATTGAAGTGCTACTGACATTTGTATGTAGATGATATGGATAGGTTTTCATGATGGAAATGTTAATGCATACTTTTCTATAGGTGAAGTGATGCGAGATTGTGCTGCATATTGGGAATACAAGCTTGAGCCCCGGATGTTTTGACCAGTTCCCCGAAGGTATTGCTGGCAGTGCACTGGCAGGGCCGGCCGGCGCTCTGACTCTCCTGCACTACACCGGCCCCGCCGCTCATGTCCTAATCCACCTGCCCTGTGCCTGCAGAGTGCAGACTTAACCTAACTTGAAAAATCATACCCAGATTCTGCAGCCGGCCGCTCATCTCGGTGATTCCTACTGCAGGTCTGCCTCCGGTAACAGCAGGCAGTGCGGCCGGCGCTCGCTCACTGACGTCAGTCGTCTGCTCCTCCCACTAGGCAGCACAGGCACGTGACGTCAGTGAGTGAGCACCGCCCGCACTGCCTGGAGGCTGGAGCTGACTAGCTGAGTAAAACTAGAGAGAGACTCTCTGACTGGGTAAGTCTAGGTCACTATCACTATGAGCAAATTAAGTTAAAGTTACTAGGATTATAGCTTAAAATAATGTACAGTGCCATCCACAGATCCCCCTCCCTCCCCATAACTGTGAGTGGAGGGGATGGGGATCTGTGGTGGATGGCACTGTTATGGGGAGGGCTGGGGGATCTGTGGATGGCACTGTTATGGGAGGGCTGGGGGATCTGTGGATGGCACTGTTATAGGGAGGGCTGGGGGATCTGTGGATGGCACTGTTATGCGGAGGGAGGGGGATCTGTGGATGGCACAGTTATGGGGGGAGGGGGATCTGTGGATGGCACTGTTATGTGGAGGGGGATCTGTGGATGGCACTGTTATGGGGAGGGGGATCTGTGGATGGCACTGTTATGGGGAGGGGGATCTGTGGATGGCACTGTTATGGGGAGGGGGATCTGTGGATGGCACTATTATTGGGAGGGGGATCTGTGGATGGCACTGTTATGGGGAGGGGGATCTGTGGATGGCACTGTTATTGGGAGGGGGATCTGTGGATGGCACTGTTATGGGGAAGGGGATCTGTGGATGGCACTGTTATGGATGATCTGTGGGGTTGCCCAGACTGCTAGGCCCTTCACTGTAGTTATTAACCCCTTTCAGCAGTCCCCCATTCACTGAAGGGGGGACTGCTGAAAGGGGTTAATAACTACTGTGAAGTAGTGGTGGTGATGAGGGAGTGGCTTCATAGGATGGAGGCATGGCTTAATGGGATGGGGGCGTGGTTTCATGTGGGCTCGTGCCCCAGATGTCTTCAGACCCTAGCAACGCCCTTATATCCAACTTACATTGAGTGCCGGTCCTTTCTGTTCTTGTTTCGTGGGATGCCAATCCTAGGACGCGAGCGTCACAAATTATTCACCTGCAGTGCCGACCTATTGTACTTACTAATACTTAAAGGGGTTGTCTCACTTCAGTAAGTGGCATTTACCTTGTAGAGAAAGTTAATATAAGCCACTTTGGGTATTTTCACACTAGCGGTAGGACGGATCCGACAGGCTGTTCACCCTGTCGGATCCGTCCTGCCGCTATTTTGCTGTGCCGCCGGACCGCCGCTCCGTCCCCATTGACTATAATGGGGACAGGGCAGAGCTCCGGTGCAGCATGGCAGCTCGCAGTGCAAGGCCGCCGGACTAAAAAGTCAGACATGCAATACTTTTAGTCCGACGTCCTTTCGCCGTGCACTGCCGTGCTGCACCGGAACTCATTTTTCCATCATATTATATACTGCTGGTTTCCATTGTTACAGACCACCCTGCCATCCATCAGTGGTGGTCGTGCTTGCACAATATAAGAAAAAGCACTAGCCTATGTAGGCTAACCATGGTGAGAGCCTGATGCTTTTTCCTATAGTGTGCAAGCACGACCACCACTGATGGATTGCAGGGTGGTCTGTAACAATGGAAACCAGCAGTATATAATATGATGGAAAAATGAATCCAGCCAGCAAAGGAAGCAATATGGATAATAATAATACATTAGTAAGTGGCTTATATTAACTTTCTGTACATGATAAATGCAACTTTCTGAAGTGAGACAACCCCTTTCATTCTTTTAGGATACAGGGTTGTAGGCCATCTGGACCTGGTGACTTGTGTATTTCAATCTTTTTAAGACACTGCTGCACTTCTTCCGGGGTCAGACAGGAAATGTGATTTTGTGCGCATTTTCTTCTACAGTATACATATTTATTTTTTAAACATATATGTTTCTAGAGACATTATGATGCTTGTACCACGCAATAAACTGAACATAATAAAAATATTTTCATTAACATTTTCATCTAGATATATGGTTATTGAATACCAATAACCAACACAACCAGTATTATCTATACCGTGAATTGCCTCTTTCATAAAATTCTTGGCCAACTGTTACAATACAATAGGATATAGCCAGCAATAAAAAAAAGTATCCGAAAAAGAATGCAAGTGATACACTGTGCTAGATGAACCAGGATAATACTGAATTACAGCCATCAGGTAAGCATTCATTGCAACATTTCAATCCTCTAGTGCTCTTCTTGTAGCATTATATGGTGACCAAACATGACTGAGTTTATTACTGAATAGTGACCCCATTTTAACCATATAGATCTAGAGACTGTGATTTTACTGGCGCTCAGAGAAGCAGCTGCAGCTATCTGCCAGACGAGACCTGTCTCTTTCTACCTCCTACACATCCACCCTGCCCCCCAGCAATGACCTCTCTCTCAGGGGTAGTGATGGCCTTGCGGTTTGCCCGGCGGTTGATTCGCGGCAAACTTTGCGTGTTCGCGATCCGCCAAACAAGGGAACATATGGTGATGTCCGCCCGCGCCATATTATTTTGCATTGTGCCAAACTTTGACCCATGACACATCCATCAGGTGGGACAGGACAGCCAATTGAGACATTTCAGCACATGGACACACCCCCAACCCTATAACAGAACCCGATCTGGCAGCCATTTTACATTGTGTTTTGCCAGTGTAGGGAGAGGTTTCATTTTGGAGCATGGACAGGCTGTTAGGAACTAAGGGATAGCAAATGCTAGTTAATAGGGCCACAAAAGTCCTTTTAAGGACTGGTAACGTTGTGCTATTCATAGGTGTGATACACAGAGGGGTGTGATATACTTATAATATACTTTATAACATAGAAAGTATATTATGGTGCATTTGTATGCTTCCAGAAAATACTCATTGAGGTTTTCCATATCCCTGCGCTCATAAAATTACTGCTTGAGGGTGATAGACCAGCTTTAACTAACAACTGATTGAGGCCTGCCATATATCAGCTTCCACAAAATAGTGATAGAGGTTTTCCATATGCCTGCATCCACAAAATTACTGTTTGAGGGTGATATACCAGCTTCAACTAACAACTGATTGAGGACTGCCATATATCCGCTTCCACAAATACTGCTCTTCTCTAGGGACTTCGGCACAGGGTCATTTTGAAAATGACAGGCAGAGGAAGAGGCATGCTGTTCCCCAGGGGTGGTAGGGGTCGGGCAGGTGCAGCAGGCCAGAGCCTAAGTAGGAAGTTGGAGGTGTGTGCACCCTCCTTATCCTCTGTATCTGCACCCTCCTCACTTTCTGCTGTGTGCAACTCCAAAGACACCACCACCATAGCCCCTCCACTCGAGTCAGAGGAATGATTTTCCCATCCATTCCCAGACCTTACCGATGCGCAGCCGTTCTTGGCATCGGATGAGGAAGAGGAGGTGGCAACGGCCGCCACCCAGCGGTCTGACAACAGTACCCAGATCAGCCCAAAAAGGGTGGTCCCCACTGTTGCCGTCTACTCCGAGATCTCTAATATCAGTCGTGGTAAAGGTGACAATGATGAAGTGTCGATGGATGTCACGTAGGTGCCCACAGAGGAGGGGAGCTCAGAGGGAGAGACGGAGCAAGTAGAACTCGCAGTGCACAGGAGGCAAAAAGCAGACTGCAAATGTATCTGGAGTGAGACATCCACCATGCACAAATTAATTGCCAATTCTGACCCCCTTCACACGTGTTGAGGCACTATATAATTATTATTTACAAATGGTCCAGAGGGCCAATGATTGTCTCTTATTTATACGTGCTGCCTGTGTAGGTATCTTAAAACATAACACTTACTTACTTTTTTTTTTTACTCCTTATTCCTATCTAAAGTCTAAAGTCTATTTTAAAACTATCAGCGGTGCCTACTGATTGAATGCTAATTGTCCGATAGGATAGACTCGCACTGTTAGTCCACAGTGCTGTGTACGCTAGTAATCAAGTGTAGCATTGACTGTTAGTGTAGCTCAACGCAGGGACTGTTCTAATCCCTATGCTCTTTTATCATGCAGTTTTCCTGTAGTGCACTCGCTGTCTAAAAGCTTATTCACATGCGGCCCCCGACATGTTTCGGCAACTCATTGGCGTCTTCAGGGGTTGCGGGCAGTCTGCTAGTAGTAGCGTACACAGCACTGTGAACTAACAGTGCGAGTCTATCCTATAGGACAATTAGCAGTCAATCGTTAGGCACTGCTGATAGTTTTAAAATAGACTTTAGATAGGAATAAGGACTTTAAAAAAAATAATAAATAAATGTTATGTTTTAAGATACCTACACAGGCAGCACATGTAAATAAGAGACAATCATTGGCCCTCTGGACCATTTGTAAATAATGATTCACCGTCCACGGTCACATCTTGCGTTCCCAGGATGCCAGCACATGGCTCTGCAGTGTGGACTTTTTTTTTATGTGTCAGTTGCTGACAATAGTGTTGCCATCTGCAGCCTGTGCTGTCAATGCATAAGTTGCGGTAAGCCCAACACTCACCTAGGGATGACCGCCTTAATAAGGCATCTGGCCTCCCATCACTGAGCCCAGTTGGAGCAATGCCATCAGAACCCACAAAGCCACACTCCCGACGCTCCATATCCTGCCTCTTCTTCTCCTCTCTCCTCCTATTTGTCCTCCACTCCACCTTCCACTGTGCCGTCATCGCTTTCATATGGCACAAGGCAGGCTTCCGTGACCCAAATGTTTGAGCATAAAAAAAAAAAGATGACGTCGGATAATCCTCTTGCCTAACGGCTGACTGCTGGCTTGTCGGAATTGCTAGCCCACCAACTACTGCCATATAAACTCGGAGGCCTTTAGAAAATTAGTGGCTATTGGCACACCACAATGGAAGGTCACTGGAAGGAAATATTTCTCCCAGAAGAGCATCCCTGAACTATATGGCCAAATTCAACGGCAAGTTAATATCTCTGGCACACAGTGTTGGTTCCAAGATACAGTACAGACCAAAAGTTTGGGCACACCTTCTCATTCAAAGAGTTTTCTTTATTTTCATGAGTATGAAAATTGTAGATTCACACTGAAGGCATCAAAACTATGAATTAACACATGTGGAATTATATACATAACAAAAAAGTGTGAAACAACTGAAAATATGCCATATTCTAGGTTCTTCAAAGTAGCCACCTTTTGCTTTGATTACTTCTTTGCACACTCTTGGCATTCTCTTGATGAGCTTCAAGAGGTAGTCACCTGAAATTGTCTTTCAACAGTCTTGAAGGAGTTCCCAGAGATGCTTAGCACTTGTTGGCCCTTTTGCCTTCACTCTGCGGTCCAGCTCACCCCAAACAATCTCGATTGGGTTCAGGTCCGGTGACTGTGGAGGCCAGGTCATCTGGCGCAGCACCCCATCACTCTCCTTCATGGTCAAATAGCCCTTACACAGCCTGGAGGTGTGTTTGGGGTCATTGTCCTGTTGAAAAATAAATGATGGTCCAACTAAATGCAAACCAGATGGAATAGCATGCCGCTGCAAGATGCTGTGGTAGCCATGCTGGTTCAGTATGCCTTCAATTTTGAATAAATCCCCAACAGTGTCACCAGCAAAGCACCCCCACACCATCACACCTCCTCCTCCATGCTTCACGGTGGGAACCAGGCATGTAGAGTCCATCCGTTCACCTTTTCTGCGTCGCACAAAGACACGGTGGTTGGAACCAAAGATCTCAAATTTGGACTCATCAGACCAAACCACAGATTTCCACTGGTCTAATGTCCATTCCTTGTGTTCTTTAGCCCAAACAAGTCTCTTCTGCTTGTTGCCTGTCCTTAGCAGTGGTTTCCTAGAAGATATTCTACCATGAAGGCCTGATTCACACAGTCTCCTCTTAGCAGTTGTTCTAGAGATGTGTCTGCTGCTAGAACTCTGTGTGGCATTGATCTGGTCTCTAATCTGAGCTGCTGTTAACCTGCGATTTCTGAGGCTGATGACTCGGATGAACTTATCCTCCACAGCAGAGGTGACTCTTGGTCTTCCTTTGCTGGGGCGGTCCGCATGTGAGCCAGTTTCTTTGTAGCGCTTGATTGTTTTTGTGACTGCACTTGGGGACACTTTCAAAGTTTTCCCAATTTTTCGGACTGACTGACCTTCATTTCTTAAAGAAATGATGGCCACTCGTTTTTCTTTACTTAGCTGCTTTTTTCTTGTCATAATACAAATTTTAACAGTCTATTCAGTAGGACTATCAGCTGTGTATCCACCTGACTTCTCCACGACGCAACTGATGGTCCCAACCCCATTTATAAGGCAACGAATCCCACTTATTAAACCTGACAGGGCACAGATGACTACCTCTTGAAGCTCATCAAGAGAATGCCAAGAGTGTGCAAAGCAGTAATCAAAGCAAAAGGTGGCTACTTTGAAGAACCTAGAATATGACATATTTTCAGTTGTTTCACACTTTTTTGTTATGTATATAATTCCACATGTGTTAATTCATAGTTTTGATGCCTTCAGTGTGAATCTATAATTTTCAAACTTTTGGTCTGTACTGTATATCAGACCATAGACAAGAATCTATAATTTTCAAACTTTTGGTCTGTACTGTATATCAGACCATAGACAAGTGGTCTAGCAAACACGGGCAGGGAAAGTATATAACTTTTACTGCCCACTGCGTGAACTTTCTGACGCCCATCAAGCATGTAACCCATGCGGATTTGGTGTTACCACCACGGATTGCATACAGGCCGGCCTCTTCTACTTTTCCTACTCCATCCTCCGTCTCCTCCTCGGCTGACTCCTTCTTTTCCACTGCTTCCGCCTCTTCCGCTGCACCCCCTAAGCTCCCCAGAACCTATTCGACGTTCTAGGTGAGACATTGCCCTGCTGTGCTGTGGCTGTTGTACCTAGAAGCCAAGAGCCACACCGGTCCTGCACTGCTTTCAGTTCTGTGGTCACAGGCAGATCAGTGGCTAACCCCGCTCAATTTGACAGTTGGTAAATTGGTGTGCGACAACGGTTCCAATCTGCTAAGCGTGCTGAAACAGGACAAAATGACACATGGCAAGGCGCAGTTCCTGAAAATCTCAGTCCATTTTAGATCTTACATGGCCATGGCTCGCCTTGCTGATGTTCAGCGGCGACACCACTTGCCCGTCAGATGTCTAATTTGTGACTGCCCGGTGCGCTGGAACTCCACATTGTATATGCTTGATAGGTTGATCAGGTAGAAACATGCCGTTAACGACTACCTGTATGAACTCTGCGGCAGGACAGGTTCTGGGGAACTTGGTTTCTTTTCGCTGCGCCAGTGGTTGCTCATGCGTGACGCATGCAGACTTCTACAGCCATTTGATGAGATCACCAAACTGGTCAGTCGCAGCCAGGTCGCCATCAGTGATATCGTACCTTACGCCTTCTTTCTGGAGTGTGCATTGTGTTGTGTCATTGATCAAGCCGTCGAGGAGCAGGAGCTGGAAGGTGAGGAAGTTGCAATGCTGAATTAATTCCCAGGGGGGCTACTCCATCTGAGATAAGTCAGCAGGAGTCTAAAGAGGAGTCAGAGGAGGATGGTGGTAAGAGGAGGAAGAGCAAGAAGAGCAGGCTTTAAACTTTCTGGGGATCCCTGGCGTTGTCCGTGGCTGGGGGAGGAGACCGAGGATGACATTCTCCTGGGCAATTAGCAGGAGCCAGCACACTTCCAATTTAGTGCAAATCAGGGCCTTCATGCTCTAGTGTTTAAAGATGGACCCCCGTATAAAAAGCATAAATGGCAAGGACCTGTACTGGGTTGCAACATACTTAGGCCCCCGGTAAAAACACAAAATGGCGGACGTGTTACCAGCATCAGAGGGCTGTCAAAATGCAAGAGATGCTGCATTCTGCTGTTACGGGCACTGGCAGAGGAATTTCCACCCACAGCAAAACAGGTGCGGGTACCAATTGTAACCCGAAGGGGAGATATAGGACGGCTCTGCCTCTGATTGGGGATAGCAAGGTGCACCAATCTGATGTCGCACTCAGATCACCACTGAAGAAGGCAGGACAGTCTTCGAAACTCGTCTGGCGTGGAAGAATAAGAGACCTGGATCTGGCAATAACCAGCAAAACTAAAATAACAACATTTACGCTTTCACGTAAAAGGAGTTCCAGACCTTTTGGCCACAGTCTGGCAATCTACGAGGAACACCAGGAAGTTGGTGTAATCAAATCATTTGCACGAGTGCTGCGGGAGACACGATAAACGCCCACTACAAACAGAGGGCTAGACCGTGAATTGACCACGGGGTAGGCAGAGACAGACCTCTAACCTACAGCCGGACCCCTGTAACAATTTGAACGGATCACACAGACTCTGTACGAAGCAGTAAGGCAGTATTAAATTTGCCCACAAGTGGTAAGCTTACCTTCTACTCACGCCTCGTGTGACGCCACGGAGTAGACACCATTATTGTACGTGAGTACTAAAAAACCTGTTGACATCTAAATATTGCTGAATATCTGACTCGGAAATCCTCTGCTAGAAAATTGCGGCCAGTTTATAGTATTCCACTTAAACTCCTTTGATCACAACACTTAAGCAACAGTTTCCCTTTCAGGAAAGCGGCTACGAGTGAGATACAATCTCTGCATTGATAGTGTTGAGCCCTTACAGTCCGTGGGCAGCACACGATCTAAGATTGTGACTGAATACCGTATTATTTTGAGCACATAATCACATAATATTTTTTAACTATTGGACTTTTATGCACATCTACAAATCTGTTCTAACACGATTATACACGGATGGACTTTGATTTATTATCAGCGATTTTCCACTGCTAGCACTTTTGGATTTTTTCCACTTAAAGGGAGTGGGACTTTATTGGATTCACATATATTCAGTCACCATCCTATACCAGTATATTGCAGTAGGAGTGTCTGTTTTCATCCCGACTTGTGGACTGGACAGACTCGGCTTATCTGCAATATCTATCTGACTGAGTTATCTGACCTCAGAAGCCATTCTATCCAATCCGCAAAAATTAGGATGGGAATTCAGTGTGTACTCATAGTAGCTATTTTAGAAAACCTATAAGAATTAGTACCTTACTGTATTTCATTCTATTGTGTATCGACAGGCCTGTATTTTTATTTTTTATTTAACTTATGATGGTTTTTATTATTCAGTAGATATATTAGCAAGAATATCCATATACACTCACCTAAAGAATTATTAGGAACACCTGTTCTATTTCTCATTAATGTGATTATCTAGTCAACCAATCCCATGGCAGTTGCTTCAATGCACGTAGGGTTGTGGTCCTAGTCAAGACAATCTCCTGAACTCCAAACTGAATGTCAGAATGGGAAAGAAAGGTGATTTAAGCAATTTTGAGTGTGGCATGGTTGTTGGTGCCAGACGGGCCGGTCTGAGTATTTCACAATCTGCTCAGTTACTGGGATTTTCACGCACAACCATTTCTAGGGTTTACAAAGAATGGTGTGAAAAGGGAAAAACATCCAGTATGCGGCAGTCCTGTGGGCAAAAATGCCTTGTTGATGCTTGAGGTCAGAGGAGAATAGGCCAACTGATTCAAGCTGATAAAAGAGCAACGTTGACTGAAATAACCACTCGTTACAACCGAGGTATGCAGCAAAGCATTTGTGAAGCCACAACATGCACAACCTTGAGGCGGATGGGCTACAACAGCAGAAGACCCCACTGGGTACCACTCATCTCCACTACAAATAGGAAAAAAAGGCTACAATTTGCACAAGCTCACCAAAATTGGACTGCTGAAGACTGGAAAAATGTTGCCTGGTCTGATGAGTCTCGATTTCTGTTAAGACATTCAGATGGTAGAGTCCGAATTTTGCGTAAACAGAATGAGAACATGTATCCATCATGCCTTGTTACCACTGTGCAGGCTGGTGGTGGTGGGGTAATGGTGTGGGGGGATGTTTTCTGGGCACACTTTAGGCCCCTTAGTGCCAATTGGCCATCGTTTAAATGCCACGGGCTACCTGAGCAGTTCTGAAGGCAAAAGAGGGTCCAACACCGTATTGGTATGGTGTTCCTAATAATTCTTTAGGTGAGTGTAAATCTTGATTCGGATTTCTGTGCTATTTTTATATATGTATTAATAAATATAGATAGTGTGACTACACTAAACTTGTGCTCCGAATATAAGAGTGCCCATCCATTTCTTTGAACCAATTGTAACCCGCCTGCAAAAAGAGGGCGATTTGAAGATGTGTTGGTCCCTTCGGATATGAGATCATTCTTGCAGCCAACCCATTGACAGCCGCCCTCCATATCCAGCCTCAGGGAACGCCTAGATCGACAGTTGTCCCACTACATCAGGTTAACGGCAGATGTGGATGCTCTGAGAAGCGAGGAACCCTTGACTACTGGGTGTGCCAGAGCTGGCACAATTTGCCATGGAACTCTTGGTTTGCCCCTAGTCGTGTGTCATGTCCGAAAGGACATTCAGCGCAGCAGGGGGGATCATGACCAATAGGCGCACCCGCCTAGCTCACGACAGTGTGGACTACTTTACATTTTTTAAAATGAATGAAGCATGGATCTCGGAGGAATTCAACACCTGTGATGACCACGTGTAATTGAATTTTCTCATGCCAGCCCACACATATCCACCACCACCCAGAAGATAGAATGGTCCTTGCCTTATGTATATACAGTGGCATAAAAGGCCTTTTATGTCAGGTGAACAGGGCCGTTTCTTGGACCGGGCAGGCCGGGTGGCCGCCCGGGGTGCTGTCAGAAGGGGGGCGCCGGCAGGGCACAGCATGAGATGAGCGCTGCGCTTCCATTGTGGAAGCGCTCACTCATCTCCATAGTCATCTGTATCACCGTCCTCAGGATGGCGATACAAATGTCTGTGCTGGCTGCGGCAGGAGAGGAAGAGGTGTGTCCCCTCCCTGTTCCTCTGATAGGCTGCCAGCACTAGGCCGGCAGCCTATCAGAGGCCGGAGCCAGCGAGGGACACAGGCCGGAAGAGGCCTGCATTGCATCGGTGGAGGAGGCAAGTATAAATTTTTTATATATATAAATACTGGCACATAAGAGGGGCTACTGGCACGGACATAAGGGGGACTACTGGGACATAAGGGGGACTACTGGCACATAAGGGGGCTACTGGCACATAAGTCGGGCTACTGGCACACAAGGGGAGCTACTGGCACATAAGCGGGGCTACTTACACATGATAGGAGGCTGCTGGCACATAAGGGGGGCTACTGGCACATAATGGGGACTACTGGCACATAAGGGGGGCTACTGGAACATAAGGAGGGCTACTGGCATATAAGGGGGGCTACTGGCACATGATAGGAGGCTACTGGCACATGATAGTAGGCTACTGGCACATAAGGGGGACTACTGGCACATAAGGGGGCTACTGGCACATGATAGGGGGGCACTCTGGCTACTGGCACATGATGGTGGGGGGGCTCTTATGACTGGCACATGATTGGGGGCATCTATGGGGGCTCTTATTACTGGCACATGATTGGGGGCATATATAGGGGAACATCTTACTAGCATATGATTAGGGGGCATCTATGGGGGCACATAATTGGGGGGATCTATTGGGGCACTTATTACTGGTACGTTATTAGGTGGCACTATAGGGGCATCTACTGAGGTTAAAAAGAAGGGGTATTTATATGGTGGGCTCTGTATAGGGGCATTTTATACTGGGACACATTATGGTGGGTACTATGGGGACACTGAGAAGTTTTTTTTTTATATTGGCACAATATGGAAACATTAGCTCAACTGGGAGCATTACAAGGGGGTATGTTTTGCACCTTATAAGGAGAAGTATTTGTACTGGGGGGCATTATGGTGTGCTTTATTATTCCCCCATGGTATGACCCCCCTAGTAGCAGCACCAGCCTCTCTCTGCTCTGCTATCCCTCTGCCCTTTCTCCAAATCCTTATTGTGAAATCTTTCTCATTAGGATAAAACACATCAGCTCCGCCGAGCCCCCCAGCCAAAGTGTTGAAGTGGTGTCCGAGATCCCCAAGGGCAAAGCCGAGTAACTGTAGGTTTTTATGTGGAGTATGTTTATGTTATACACATATAGCATACACTATGCCACACAATATACAGTATACCTTTGCACTGTGTAGGGGTTATACTGTTTATTGTACAGCATGGCACAGAGGTTATATTGTCCAGCATGGTGTAACCTCCATACATTTTATGTACTGTATACAGTAATCCGCCTTGCCATCTATGCTTTGAATCTGGTTTTATATGTTACTTGGTTTTTGTACATTTACTTGCGTGTGCTAGTTGAGACCTGCTGTGATTGGGCTTTAGTTAGTTATTAAATGTAGAGTTGAGTGGACACCTGGATGTTCGGGTTCGAGAAGTTCGGCCGAACTTCCCGAAAATTTTGAAGTCAATGGGGACCCGAACTTTTCGGCACTAAAAAGGCTGTAAAACAGCCCAGGAAAGGGCTAGAGGGCTGCAAAAGGCAGCAACATGTAGGTAAATCCCCTGCAAACAAATGTGGATAGGGAAATGAATAAAAATAAAAATAAAATAAATAAAAATTAACCAATATCAATTGGAGAGAGGTCCCATAGCAGAGAATCAGGCTTCACGTCAGCCACCACTGCAACAGTCCATTGTCAGATATTTAGGCCCAGCACCCAGGCAGAGGAGAGAGGTCCCGTAACAGAGAATCTGTCTTCATGTCAGCAGAGAATCAGTCTGCATGTCATAGCAGAGAATCAGGCTTCACATCAGCCACCAGTGCAACAGTCCATTGTCATATATTTAGGCCCAGCACCCAGGCAGAGGAGAGAGGTCCTGTAACAGAGGATCTGGCTTCATTTCAGCAGAGAATCAGTCTGCATGTCATAGCAGAGAATCAGGCTTCATGTCACCCAACACTGGAACAGTCCATTGGCATATATTTAGGCCCAGCACCCAGGCAGAGGAGAGAGGTCTCGTAACAGAGGATCTGGCTTCATGTCAGCAGAGAATCAGTCTGCATGTCATAGCAGAGAATCAGGCTTCACGTCAGCCACCACTGCAACAGTCCATTGGCATATATTTAGGCCCAGCACACAGGCAGAGGAGAGAGGTCCCGTAACAGAGAATCTGGCTTCATGTCAGCAGAGAATCAGTCTGCATGTCATAGCAGAGAATCAGGCTTCACGTCAGCCACCAGTGCAACAGTCCATTGTCATATATTTAGGCCCAGCACCCAGGCAGAGGAGAGAGGTCCCGTAAAAGAGAATTTGGTTTCATGTCAGCAGAGAATCAGTCTGCATGTCATAGCAGAGAATCAGGCTTCATGTCAGCCACCAGTGCAACAGTCCATTGTCATATATTTAGGCCCAGCACCCAGGCAGAGGAGAGAGGTCCCGTAACAGAGAATCTGTCTTCATGTCAGCAGAGAATCAGTCTGCATGTCATAACAGAGAATCAGGCTTCATGTCAGCCACCACTGCAACAATCCATTGTCAGATATTTAGGCCCAGCGCTCAGGCAGAGGAGAGAGGTCCCGTAACAGAGAATCTGGCTTCATGTCAGCAGAGAATTAGTCTGCATGTCATAGCAGAGAATCAGGCTTCACGTCAGCCACCACTGCAACAGTCCATTGGCATATATTTAAGCCCAGCACACAGGCAGAGGAGAGAGGTCCCGTAACAGAGAATCTGTCTTCATGTCAGCAGAGAATTAGTCTGCATGTCATCGCAGAGAATCAGGCTTCACGTCAGCCACCACTGCAACAGTCCATTGGCATATATTTAGGCCCAGCACACAGGCAGAGGAGAGAGGTCCCGTAACAGAGAATCTGTCTTCATGTCAACAGAGAATTAGTCTGCATGTCATAGCAGAGAATCAGGCTTCACGTTAGCCACCACTGCAACAGTCCATTGTCAGATATTTAGGCCCAGCACCCAGGCAGAGGAGAGAGGTCCTTTAACAGAGAATCTGGCTTCATGTCAGCAGAGAATCAGTCTGCATGTCATAGCAGAGAATCAGGCTTCACGTCACCCAACATTGGAACAGTCCATTGGATGTAGACAGGCGGCTGCGTTTGTCTGTAATGACGCCCCCTGCCGTGCTGAATACACGTTCAGACAAAACGCTGGCTGTCGGGCAGGCCTGCACCTCCAAGGCATAAAAGGCTAGCTCTGGCCACGAGGACAATTTAGAGACCCAGAAGTTGAATTGGGCCGAACCATCAGTCAGTACGTGGAGGGGTGTGCACACGTACTGTTCCACCATGTTAGTGAAATGTTGCCTCCTGCTAACACGTTGTGTATCAGGTGGTGGTGCAGTTAGCTGTGGCGTGTTGACAAAAGTTTTCCACAGCTCTGCCATGCTAACCCTGCCCTCAGAGGAGCTGGCCGTGACACAGCTGCCTTGGCGACCTCTTGCTCCTCCTCTGCCTTGGCCTTGGGCTTGGGCTTCCACTTGTTCCCCTGTGACATTTGGGAATGCTCTCAGTAGCGCGTCTACCAATGTGCGCTTGTACTCGCGCATCTTCCTATCACGCTCCAGTGCAGGAAGTAAGGTGGGCACATTGTCTTTGTACCGTGGATCCAGCAGGGTGGCAACCCAGTAGTCCGCACACGTTAAAATGTGGGCAACTCTGCTGTCGTTGCGCAGGCACTGAAGCATGTAGTCGCTCATGTGTGCCAGGCTGCCCAGGGGTAAGGACAAGCTGTCCTCTGCGGGAGGCGTATCGTCATCGTCCTGCCTTTCCCCCCAGCCACGCACCAGTGATGTGCCCGAACTGCGTTGGGTGCCACCCCGCTGTGACCATGCTTCATCCTCATCATCCTCCACCTCCTCCTCATCCTCGTCCTCCAGTAGTGGGCCCTGGCTGGCCACACTTGTACCTGGCCTCTGCTGTTGCAAAAAACCTCCCTCTGAGTCACTTCGAAGAGACTGGCCTGAAAGTGCTAAAAATGACCCCTCTTCCTCCTCCTCCTCCTGGGCCACCTCCTCTTCCATCATCGCCCTAAGTGTTTTCTCAAGGAGATATAGAAGTGATATTGTAACGCTGATAACGGCGTCATCGCCACTGGCCATGTTGGTGGAGTACTCGAAACAGCGCAACAGGGCACACAGGTCTCGCATGGAGGCCCAGTCATTGGTGGTGAAGTGGTGCTGTTCCGCAGTGCGACTGACCAGTGCGTGCTGCAGCTGAAACTCCACTATGGCCTGCTGCTGCTCGCACAGTCTGTCCAGCATGTGCAAGTTGGAGTTCCACCTGGTGGGCACGTCGCATATGAGGCGGTGAGCAGGAAGGCCGAAGTTACGCTGTAGCGCAGACAGGCGAGCAGCGACAGGATGTGAACGCCGGAAGCGCGAACAGACGGCCCACACTTTATACAGCAGCTCTGAAATGTCGGGGTAGTTGTGAATGAACTTCTGCACCACCAAATTCAGCACATGCACCAGGCAAGGGATGTGCGTCAAACCGGCTAGTCCCAGAGCTGCAATGAGATTTCGCCCATTATCGCACACCACCAGGCCGGGCTTGAGGCTCACCGGCAGCAACCACTCGTCGGTCTGTTGTTCTATACCACGCCACAACTCTTGTGCGGTGTGGGGCCTGTCCCCCAAACATATGAGTTTCAGAATGGCGGAGGAAGAGGCCGAGGCGGCAGCAGAAGAGGTAGCAGGGGGAGCCTGAGTGACTTCCATGTTTTTAAGGTATTTACTCCACTGCAGTTCATGCTTTGCATGCAGGTGCCTGGTCATGCAGGTTGTGCTAAGGTTCAGAACTTTAATGCCTCGCTTCAGGCTCTGATGGCACAGCGTGCAAACCACTCGGGTCTTGTCGTCAGCACATTGTTTGAAGAAGTGCCATGCCAGGGAACTCCTTGAAGCTGCCTTTGGGGTGCTCGGTCCCAGATGGCGGCGGTCAGTAGCAGGCGGAGTCTCTTGGCGGCGGGTGTTCTGCTTTTGCCCACTGCTCCCTCTTTTGCTACGCTGTTGGCTCGGTCTCACCACTGCCTCTTCCTCCGAACTGTGAAAGTCAGTGGCACGACCTTCATTCCATGTGGGGTCTAGGACCTCATCGTCCCCTGCATCGTCTTCCACCCAGTCTTGATCCCTGACCTCCTGTTCAGTCTGCACACTGCAGAAAGACGCAGCAGTTGGCACCTGTGTTTCGTCATCATCAGAGACTTGCTGAGGTGGTATTCCCATGTCCTCATCATCAGGAAACATAAGTGGTTGTGCGTAAGTGAATTCTATGTCTTCCACCCCTGGAGAAGGGCTAGGTGGATGCCCTTGGGAAACCCTGACAGCAGAGTCTTCAAACAGCATAAGAGACTGCTGCATAACTTGAGGCTCAGACAGTTTCCCTGATGCATGGGGGTGATGTGACAGACTGATGGGGTTGGTTTTCAGGCGCCATCTGTGCGCTTTCTGCAGAAGACTGGGTGGGAGATAATGTGAACGTGCTGGATCCACTGTCGGCCACCCAATTGACTAATGCCTGTACCTGCTCAGGCCTTACCATCCTTAGAACGGCATTGGGCCCCACCATATATCGCTGTAAATTCTGGCGGCTACTGGGACCTGAGGTAGTTGGTACACTAGGAAGTGTGGATGTGGCAGAACGGCCACGTCCTCTCCCAGCACCAGAGGGTCCACTAAAACCACCATGACCATGTCCACGTCCGCGTCCCTTACTAGATGTTTTCCTCATTGTTATCGTTCACCACAACAACAAAAATATTATTTGGCCCAATGTATTGTATTCAAATTCAGCGGAATATAAATTTGAGGCCTAGTATTTAGGCGCTGGGTGACAGGTATAGGTTTACTGACAGAATTAGACTTGGAAATGCACAGTAGCGGGTGTGTGAAGTTATTCAGAATGACCCTATGTGCACCTTGAATATGATATGCCCTTTTAGGGATAGATTTCAAATAGCTCTGATACAGCAGAAACCACTAAATTATGAAATTGCTAAATTGGGAATTGTATTTCAACCAAGAACAAAAACTGTGCTTGGACGGACACTAAATAACTTGCCCAGCCACAGCAATTTAGCAGGATATAAATTTGAGGCCTAGTATTTAGGCGCTGGGTGACAGGTATAGGTTTACTGACAGAATTAGACTTGGAAATGCACAGTAGCGGGTGTGTGAAGTTATTCTGAATGACCCTATGTGCACCTTGAGTATGATATACCCTTTTAGGGATAGATTTCAAATAGCACTGATACAGCAGAAACCACTAAATTATGAAATTGCTAAATTGGGAATTGTATTTCAACCCAGAACAAAAACTGTGCTTGGACGGACACTAAATAACTTGCCCAGCCACAGCAATTTAGCAGGATATAAATTTGAGGCCTAGTATTTAGGCGCTGGGTGACAAGTATAGGTTTACTGACAGAATTAGACTTGGAAATGCACAGTAGCGGGTGTGTGAAGTTATTCTGAATGACCCTATGTGCACCTTGAATATGATATACCCTTTTAGGGATAGATTTCAAATAGCACTGATACAGCAGAAACCACTAAATTATGAAATTGCTAAATTGGGAATTGTATTTAACCCCAGAACAAAAACTGTGCTTGGACGGACACTAAATTAATTGCCCAGCCACAGCAATTTAGCAGGATATAGATTTGAGGCCTAGTATTTAGGCGCTGGGTGACAGGTATAGGTTTACTGACAGAATTAGACTTGGAAATGCACAGTAGCGGGTGTGTGAAGTTATTCTGAATGACCCTATGTGCACCTTGAATATGATATACCCTTTTAGGGATAGATTTCAAATAGCTCTGATACAGCAGAAACCACTAAATTAGGAAATTGCCAAATTGGGAATTGTATTTCAACCCAGAACAAAAACTGTGCTTGAACAGACACTAAATAACTTGCCCAGCCACAGCAATTTAGCTGGATATAAATTTGAGGCCTAGTATTTAGGCGCTGGGTGACAGGTATAGGTTTACTGACAGAATTAGACTTGGAAATGCACAGTAGCAGGTGTGTGAAGTTATTCTGAATGACCCTATGTGCACCTTGAATATGATATACCCTTTTAGGGATAGATTTCAAATAGCTCTGATACAGCAGAAACCACTAAATTATGAAATTGCTAAATTGGGAATTGTATATCAACCCAGAACAAAAAATGTGCTTTGACGGACACTAAATAACTTGACCAGCCACACCAGTAACGACAGATTTAGCTGGATATAAACTTGAGGCCTAGTATTTAGGCGCTGGGTGACCCGTATACGTTTACTGACAGAATTAGACTGGGATATGGCCAAAAAATAACCACACTATTGATGGTTAAATGCACTTGGTGTGACACTTGACCAACCACACTACTGAGGGTTAAATGCACTTGGTGATAGGCGCAGCTTGCCCCTGATGTAGTATATGGCCAAAAAATAAACAGACTATTGCTGGTTAAATGCACTTGGTATGACAGCTTGACCAACCACACTACTGAGGGTTAAATGCACTTGGTGACAGGCGCAGCTTGCCCCTGATGTAGTATATGGCCAAAAAATAAACAGACTATTGCTGGTTAAATGCACTTGGTGTGACAGCTTCACCCTGATGTAGGCTTTAGCCAAAAAACAACCACACCATTGAGGGTTAAATGCACTTGGTGACAGGCGCAGCTTGCCCCTGATGTAGTATATGGCCAAAAAATAAACAGACTATTGCTGGTTAAATGCACTTGGTGTGACAGCTTCACCCTGATGTAGGCTTTAGCCAAAAAACAACCACACTACTGAGGGTTAAATGCACTTGGTGACGGGCGCAGCTTGCCCCTTATGTAGTATATGGCCAAATAATAAACAGACTATTGCTGGTTAAATGCACTTGGTGTGACAGCTTCACCCTGATGTAGGCTTTAGCCAAAAAACAACCACACCATTGAGGGTTAAATGCACTTGGTGACAGGCGCAGCTTGCCCCTGATGTAGTATATGGCCAAAAAATGAACAGACTATTGCTGGTTAAATGCACTTGGTGTGACAGCTTGACCAACCACACTACTGAGGGTTAAATGCACTTGGTGACGGGCGCAGCTTGCCCCTGATGTAGTATATGGCCAAAAAATAAACAGACTATTGCTGGTTAAATGCACTTGGTGTGACAGCTTCACCCTGATGTAGGCTTTAGCCACCATTGAGGGTTAAATGCGCTTGGTCGCAGCTTGTGCTGGCGCACCACAAGACACAAAATGGCCGCCGATCACCCCAGAAAAAAGTGACTGACAAACGGTCTGGGCAGCCTAAAAACAGTGAGCAATTGAGTATCAGCAGCTCAATCATCCACAGCTGCAGATCAATCAATTAATCAAGTCCTTTGGATGAGTTAATCACTGCCTAATCTCGCCCTACTGTCGCAGCCGCAACCTCTCCCTACGCTAATCAGAGCAGAGTGACGGGCGGCGCTATATGACTCCAGCTTAAATAGAGGCTGGGTCACATGGTGCTCTGGCCAATCACAGCCATGCCAATAGTAGGCATGGCTGTGACGGCCTCTTGGGGCAAGTAGTATGACGCCTGTTGATTGGCTGCTTTGCAGCCTTTCAAAAAGGGCCAAGAAAGCGACGAACACCGAACCCGAACCAGGACTTTTACGAAAATGTCCGGGTTCGGGTCCGTGTCACGGACACCCCAAAAATCGGTACAAACCCAAACTATACAGTTCGGGTTCGCTCATCCCTAATTAAATGCTAACATGACAGTTTTTTTGGTTTTGCACATTATGGATGATTCTTTGCCTCGAGCCACAGAATCCAAAGTTCTTTGCTGTCAGGTGAATGCCTATTGGCTAATTTTGGGGGCCTGTACTGCCCGACAGTTACATTTTTTATCTCTATTCACATAATCACACCTTTGTCTCAGTCCTTCTGCCTCTCATTATGGTGGTGTATGAACTGCATTCACCATAAGAACCTTCTAATGTCATAGGGTCATGTGACTCCCACCCCGTACTGTACCCCTCACCCATGGGCGTAGCTATAGGGGGTGCAGAGGTAGCAGTCGCTACCGGGCCCAGGAGCCTGAGGGGGCCCAAAGACCCTTGTGCCACTTAAGAAGACACACAACGCACTGAGGGAAGGGGGGCCCAAGCTGAACTCTTGCACCAGGGCCCATGAGCCGTTAGCTACGCCCCTGCCCTCACCCCTTACTTTCCCCCCTTTACCCTGCATTGTGCCCTGCTACTGTGCAGTGCCCCTAGTCATTCCCTGTACTGTGCCCTCGTATATCCTTTTATCCGGTCACAGTATGGCGGTGTTATCCGGTCACTGTAAAGAGGTATTATCCGGTCAATGTATGGCGGTGGTATCCAAAAACTTGATGGCCATAACTGTATCCATTTCCCTGCCCACGGCATCCTTTTTTAGACCTGGCATGAGCAGGAAAAATATGCAGATTCTGGTGCTAAGGACTTTTGCGCCACAATCGGTGTCAGAAATACGCCTAACATAGACGTATTTCTCTATAATAATTGACCACCTAATTGTATTATTATTTGGGGGTAGGGCTAATATCTTTATATTATATAGATTCTAATGTATTATACTGTGCCCTGTATTTCCCAATAGAAAATGATCCTTGGGAAACACAGTCCTCATCCCTGACCACCAGGACCAGGTAGTGCTCTGTCAGTACATGGCGGCCTCCCCTCTCCGCCACGCTGCTCTGCTGTGTACTGGTGCTTATTCTGACACTAGGGCTGGGTTCACATCCTATTTTTGCCATTGATTTAATGCATACCAATAATGTATGCGCTAACAGATGCCTCAGACTGATGCAGTACAGTGGCGTCCGGTCACCATACTCTTCCAGGGTAGAAACATTTTTTACTTTAACGTATGCTTTTTTTTAATGGACTCTGCAGGATACAAAAACACTGAGTGCTGCACATTTGTATATATCAAACCGATAGGAAATTAAAAAAAATGTGCTATGCTCCAGCAGGGCACATTTTTGAGTTTTCCTTTAAGATGCATAAAAATGGCCCCTGATTAAAATACATATTTTTTGTGGGGATTTTTGCCAATGATCCCCCTCTGGTATATCACTGTCCATGTTGTGGGACAATTTGTGTACTTCTAGTAGGTGTTTGCTGGCTGCAAATATGAGCTGAAGGTTTTTCAGGTTCGCCTGCTATTAAAGTGAATGGGGTCCGCCATGAACACGCGGTTCACAAACATTTGATCGCAAAGGCGAGTTTGAGAATCATCCCGGCCGATGTCCGTCCATCACTACTCAGGGGTACTCCTACAAATCCGTCTATGACCAGAAGACAAGGGGGACAGATAGATGCACAGAGTTAGAATTTTCCTCCACTTTGCTAACACTATGTAAAAGGCTAACATAGTGAGTGTAGGGTTACTAATTCTGGCACAAGATCTAAACAACACTTAGATTTTGGCAGGGACATGAAGATGGGGCAGGTTACTACTAGCTCAGTTTCCTATTCCAATCCCAGAGGTAGAGATTAGCACTTGGCTAGGAGGGGTGACAAAGGGTGGTTGTGTGAGTGCAGGAATCTAAAGCTTGGAAGCAAAGAACCTGCCTTCTTAGAGGAGGAGAAGGAGGGTGGGTGCCTCTAGATCTCAGAGGCAGCAGCAGTGGTTTGTAGACCACCGCCTCCTGGGGGTGGGGGAGCAGGAGAAGACCTTTACCGTTCTACACCAGTAAGCTGTGCAGGAGCTCCAGATATCAGAGGACATGGTTGTAATAGGCTATTGAGTACCAAGATACTAATCAAAGTGTCTGAGGCACAGACGAGCATTCCCGCACTGGCTCCTGTGGACAGCTCCGCTACATCTTCATTCAGGACTCCATAGGGGACAGCTCCTTCTAGACGCTGTTCAGAGGCTGTGGGGTCGCTACACAGCTCGGGATCAATAAGAAAACGTCTTCTCTGCTGGGACCTGTCACTTCCCTTTATTTTCTGCGGGCCGTTGATATATTTACTGGTCCACAGTGTCTGTGTGTGGACAACTATGCATCCTGACAGGGCATCCAGACGCTTCCTGGTTACATAGAAGCCCAGAGTGCTGCAGGAAAAGGGGGAATCCATCCGTATCTCCACCCTCCTACAGAAGAGGACCACTGAAGAGCATGGTCTGTAAAGTCAAACGCTGGTGAGTTAACCCTTTGGAGCATATATTTCCCAGTAATATTGCATGACTCTTCTAATAAGGGCTCAGAAGAAAGAAATATTTATGATCTTGCCTGCATCCCTGATAGATAGCAGTTTATCAGTAGTTGACAGTCTGCTTCTGATATTCCATTATCACGGTCAGCTTTACTATCTTGAAAATGAGAGTGGGAAGGAGAGAGATTCCGGTGGGTATTGAAAGGAGAAACCCAGGTTCAGTTGGCAAGAGATGTGTGTGGCTCCCCCATGAATGGGAGCCTACAGATGTGCTTGGATCTCTTCTGGAACACTGCTACTTGCACCTATTGTACATGCTTCCAGACCTACCGTCTCGGTTACATGCCTGGCTGTCTGTCCAAAGACCTTCTCTGATCTAGGCACATGTATAAAACGTATCCTCCTTGCTGACTGCTGGTATCAGTGAAAAATATCTGCGTTCCATTGCTGTCCCTACTTATCTGCATTGTGACCCTATCTATATAACTGTATTTTAAACTCCCATTTTCCTTTCATAAAATCTGTCCATGCCTTTAATCACCTGCTTGTTTCCTAGCTTGTACTGTTTCTCCATCAACCCTCACTGCCATTACTCACTATGTATCATATGTATCCCTTGCACTCCATGTCTATTTCCTTTACTCTCCCTCCAGCTTCTTAGGTAGCTCTCCCTCTCATCTCCTCCACCCCTCCACCACCCCCTTATGTTTTCTTGTACGTTAAATATTTTCATCTGCTTCTCTGAATTGCACCCATTTAACATCTTTAGGGTAGACTGCTCGAGTCTGTGGTTGGCAGCAAGAAGTCTTGATTAAAATCAGAGCTTCTCTCTTGCAGTAGAGAGATTTATAGTAGCTGGAATACAGTGGGCAATTAAAAACCCATTTAAGTTAGAGGGGGAAGGCTCCCTATTGAAAGTAGAAGAGTAACATTACCTCAGTAGGGAAATGCCCATAAATATTTATGTTCCTTGCCAGGTTACACTATTCAATCGAATGCCCATTTTAAAGCTCGGGTTTACAAGGGAAATATGGACAGTGTTTAGAATGAAAGGTTTTGGTGAACAATTGTAGCTCTATGTGCATTGAACATTGTAATACTGTATATGTTTTTTCATGTTAAAATTAATATTTATTGCCAGCTGTAGCATCAGATAGCGCCTGAAATTAAGGTAATGTGCAATGTTTGTATGTAAATAATAATAACAGCAAAAAAGCAGGAAGCCTGGCAGAGGGGTTGATTCAGATAAGTGCATTACTGGTGTGCATAGTGCGCAGGATGAAAAGCTCACCCCAAATTCTAGGAATGGTCTTACACAGTACTTCATATTTTGCACCCAGAAATTTTCATGTAGAAGTATGATAACAATTTGTAATCTTGTAAGCATAGACCAATACACTCTGCCTTTCTTTTCTCATTACAAGTTCCAGTTAGCAGTGTAGCAGATTGCATGGACAGTCTCAGACAGTATGGTTTATCTCTTTAATGTGCACCTGATTGATCCTCTGACTGCAGATTAGGGGAGATGCTGGTTTTTCATGTGCTTATTTGTGGATACTTCACAGAGCAAACTCTGGTCGTGTAAACGGGAAAGGAATGCAAATAATGATTGCAGATTGCATTCTGGGAGCATTCCTTACCAGGGGCACTTTTACTGCAAATGTGTTATTGTATCAAGTACACATTAGCTTTACCTCTAACTCAGTATTGTTTGGGAATGGGAAGGCCAACATGTTGTTAAAAACTTTATTTTTTTTATAGAGGAAAATAAAAAGTACTAATGTATAAACTATTAGTCAAAATATGGGGAAGCCCATTTCAGTAAGCCCTATTAGGTCACATGGACGTCATAGACATAGTCAAGAGTCAATGTAAAGAGACCTCCAGCTCTGGAAAAACCATGGATGTTCGTGGCAACATCAGCTCACCAGTATCCAAAGAGATTAGAAAAGTTGTTGTCTTTCTTTAAAATATGTGCCCATTGTTTAAAATGAATGCTTGTAATAAAATTGCATTTGGTGAAGTTTTGCTTAGAATGGTGTCACAGATTTTCAGGAGCAGTGCCAAAGGTTTGTGGACTCTCTGTAGGGCCCTTTCATTCTGGAAACCATTGGTGGTGTGGTATTACAGACTTTTATTTCATTAACCCTTTGTGATCTCTCACAGACCTTTACAACAAACCAGTAGATCATTTTGACTGGATTCCTTCCTTTTACCATTTTCTCATTGTCTCATAAATTGTCAGTCATTATCTATTATTGTTATTATTTTATTTAAGAACTTTGGTAATAATTGTAAATAACGCATAGCAAATCTGGAGATTATAACTATCTATCATTTAATATGAACATATGCTTACAGGTAAATATTTGGATAGTATGATCAGGAGAGAAAATGAAAGGTTATGAGATTGTCTTCCAAAGTGCCCCCTTAAAAAATGCATTGTCTGTACAGTATTTCACTCGATGGAACAGAAGGATATGTTGTAGAGGTACTCTTTTCCATTGTAACAGGAATTTACATTTCCCATTGTGTGTCCATAAAAAAAATCAACTTGAATACCCCTTTAAAGGCTGAATATACCGTCACACCCAGTCAGATACTAGGTCTTGTTAAAAAATAGTCTGCCCGGGGCGTGGCCTGACCGAGCTAGATGGCGGCTGCTTGTTAGCAGAGCTCCCGCCACCAGCACCCGTCTAAGCCTCATTCTTAGCGCTATTCTGACCTTGGTATGAAGATTCAATCGAAGGAGTGCATGCAGTCTGCATCGGGACGCAAAGAGGACCCGAATTCCAGCCTAGAGATGGAAAAATTCCTGAGTAAATCGGCAGCACAGCCGCCGGCGCGGCCCTCCAAGATGGCGCCGAAACCTCCCGGCTCAGCTACAGGAGATCATGCTCCCACCCAGATTCCAGGAGATGGCGAGACATCGCACAGCGATGAAAGGTCAGGTCTCACCAGGGAGATCCTTGAGGAGGCTCTACAGCGAGCCCTAGCTCCTTTAGCTGCGGACCTAGTGGCGATCAAAGCGGACATACACCACATAGGTGACCGCGTTGAGGCGCTTGAGCAGTCGCAGGACGCCATACTCACCTTTAATGCGTCTGTAAAGGATTCCTTGCTCTCGCATGCCAGGGCGATAAACACGCTCCTGCTTCAAATGGAAGACCAGGAGAACAGGAATAGAAGAAGGAACATCAGGCTCAGGGGGCTTCCAGAGGCGGAGGATAAGGAAGACCTTTTTCAGGTCATGGCTACTAGGCCCAGAGCGAGCGTCATACATTACTGTGGAGAGAGTGCATAGAGCATTGAAACCGAAGCCAGCGTCCCGAGATAACCCAAGAGATATAATCTGCGGTATTTTAAGCTTCAGAGACACCGAATTAATACTCCAAGCGGCTAGGAAGCAAGGAGAAGTGAAGCTTCAAGGAGTCCAAGTTCAAGTCTACCAAGATCTAGCCGCATCCATGCGGCAAAAACGACGCTTACTGAAGCCCCTCACGGATCTCCTGCGGTCGTCCAAGTTCCCATACAGATGGCTCTTTCCATTTGGGATCTCAATTACGGTAGGGAACCGCCGTTACACCGTTCGATCGCCTGAGGACTTACCACCTGTGTGGGAAGCACTCCAACAGCCTCCGGTCGAGATTCCCTTCTGGTTACCCGTCTTGCCCGCGGAGGACCTACCACCGCTCCCCCAGGCGTCTAGATGGATGAAGCCAAAGCCCCAGAAATCCGGGAAGAATAAAAGAGCGTGGCCGCAAGGAGTCCCGGACTAATGGTTCACTGTTAATGCATCTTTTTTTTTTCTCCCTTAGCAGTGTAGCATTATTGGCACAGCCGTACTGCGTCCCTGTTAGCTGTTAACTACCCTTCCTGGGTTTATTATGCCTTTCAAATTGCCCATGATAGCCAGTATCTCTGACATTCTTTAGTTTTACTAGCATCTTGTTTTGGGCGAGGGCACATGCCCAGCTGAGTGGCTATGGTGCCTATTGCTACGCTCTGCCAATCTGCTGAGTATTGTGCCTTTCCTTCTTCAACAAAATGTTGGTCAGGATAGCTTTATTATAGCATTATTATAGCTTTATAGCTTTATCATAGCTGTATTATATATACTACTGCGCATGAGGTTTAGAAGTGGGGTTCTGGGCTGGTAGGGATACACATGGTTTTTACATGTGTAATTTTTTACCCCCCCCCCCCCCCCCCGGTCCAATAGACCGTACTTCTTTGCTATTACCTTTAAGTTACAGTTATTGTTTGAATTGGTTTTTTAACCTGTTTAGTACATCCAGGCGGTCTAGTAAGACAAGTGACCTAAATATGCAAAATGTTACTTCTATGAGATGGCTCCGTTAACTTTATGTTTTTCCACCTTCAACGTACAGTCATGTGAAAAAATTAGGACACCCTTTGAAAGCATGTGGTTTTTTGTAACATTTTTAATAAAAGGTTATTTCATCTCCGTTTCAACAATACAGAGAGATTAAAGTAATCCAACTAAACAAAGAAAACTGAAGAAAAGTCTTTTCAAGATCTTCTGTAAATGTCATTCTACAAAAATGCCTATTCTAACTGAGGAAAAAGATAGGACACCCTTGCCCCTAATAGCGAGTGTTACCTCCTTTGGCTGAAATAACTGCAGTGAGACGGTTCTTGTAGCCATCTACCAGTCTTCGACATCGGTCTGAGGAAATTTTACCCCACTCCTCAATGCAGAACTTTTTCAGCTGTGAGATGTTTGAGGGGTTTCTTGCACGTACAGCCCTTTTCAAGTCACCCCACAGCATCTCAATGGGATTCAAATCTGGACTTTGACTTGGCCATTCCAGGACTCTCCATTTCTTCTTTTTCAGCCAATCTTTGGTTGATTTACTAGTATGTTTTGGGTCATTGTCATGTTGCATGGTCCAGTTCCGCTTCAGCTTTAATTTTCTAACTGATGGTCTCACATGTTCTTCAAGCACCTTCTGATACACAGTAGAATTCATCGTGGATTCTATGATGGTGAGCTGACCAGGTCCTGCTGCAGCAAAGCAGCCCCAAACCATGACACTTCCACCTCCATGCTTCACAGTTGGTATGAGGTTCTTTTCTTGGAATGCTGTGTTTGGTTTACGCCAAACATGTCCTCTGCTGTTGTGTCCAAATAATTCAATTTTGGACTCATCTGTCCAAAGAACATTATTCCAGAAGTCCTGGTCTTTGTCAACTTTATCTCTGGCAAATGTCAGTCTGGCCTCGATGTTTCTCTTGGAAAGCAAAGGTTTCCTCCTTGCACACCTCCCATGCAAGTTAAACTTGTACAGTCTCTTTCTGATTGTAGAGGCATGTACTTCTACATCAACAGTAGCCAGAGCCTGCTGTAGTTCTCGAGATGACACTTTAGGGTTTTTGGAGACCGCTTTTAGCATCTTGCGGTCTGCTCTTGGGGTGAACTTGCTGGGGCGACCAGTCCTGGGCATGTTGGCAGTTGTTTTGAAAGCCCTCCACTTGTAGACTATCTTCCGGACAGTGGAATGGCTGATTTCAAAATCTTTTGAGATCTTTTTAAATCCCTTCCCAGACTCATAGGCTGCTACAATCTTTTTTCTGAAGTCCTCTGACAGCTATTTTGCTCTCACCATGGTGCTCACTCTCACTTCAACAGTCAGGAGCACACCAAACTAAATGTCTGAGGTTTAAATAGGGCAAGCCTCATTCAACATGCAGAGTAACGATCTACTAATTATGTGCACCTGGTGTGATATACCTGTGTGAGATCTGAGCCAATTTAAGAGGGAATACATGTGAGGGTGTCCTATCTTTTTCCTCAGTTAGAATAGGCATTTTTGTAGAATGACATTTACAGAAGATCTTGAAAAGACTTTTCTTCAGTTTTCTTTGTTTAGTTGGATTACTTTAATCTCTCTGTATTGTTGAAACGGAGATGAAATAACCTTTTATTAAAAATGTTACAAAAAACCACATGCTTTCAAAGGGTGTCCTAATTTTTTCACATGACTGTACATGGTTGTAATAGCCCTAAAAAACGTAGTAGAGTGTTTCAGGTTCTCAGGAGAATTGGTGCGGATATAATACTCCTCCAGGAGACCCATTTCTCTCATTCGCATGTTCCTAACCTAGAACATGGCCCTTTTAATGTGTGGTACCATGCTACCTCCAGTAGTTCTGCGGCCAGAGGAGTCAGTATAGGCTTTAGGCGAGGCACCCCTTTTGCTTTCCAGTCCGCAGTGAAGGACCCGGAGGGGAGATACTTATTATTGAAGGGAGAGTTGGGACAAGTCACTGTCACAATATGTAATCTCTATGCACCAAACGTGAAGACGGTTGGATGGATGACAGAAGTGCTGGACAAAATTGGTCCATTTGCTGCGGGTCTATTGATAATTGGAGGCGATCTTAATCTAACCCTGAACCCTTTACTTGACTCCTCTGCCCAGAAATCTGCCGTTTCATTCCGAGCTCTCAAAACAGTTCAGTCACGTCTTAGATCTTTGCACCTTAGTGATGTCTGGAGATCGGCGCATGGTGACAGACGTGATTACACGTTCTATTCTAACCCTCACAACTCATACCAGAGGTTGGATTACCTATTTGTGCAGGATAAATACTTACCAGCTATTAAGTCCTCCACTCTCCACAACATCACGGTCTCTGACCATGCGCCGGTCTCCCTTGTCATCAGTTTTCCAGAATTGTGCAGTAGGGAGTGGACCTGGAGGCTAAATCACACCCTTTTGGATTCGAAATCTATGGTCGATTCCATATCACAGAAGATACGGTCATACTTTGCTACCAACACAACACCCAATATGTCCCAGGCAATAATATGGGAGGCACATAAGGCGGTGATTAGGGGAGAATTTATTGCATTAGGGTCCCACATTAGCAAACTAAGAACGCGTAAAATGTCTGACCTCTTATCTCGCATTGCTAGCCTAGAATCATCCCACAAACGTTCTGGTGCGCTTAGGGATCTGGAGGAGTTAAAGATCGTGAGACGAGAATTGCAGGAGCTGTTAAACATTAAGGCGTCTAAAGCCTATCTAAAAGTGAAACACAAGCATTACGTCCACGGAAATAGGGGCGGGAAAATAATGACCGCGCTTATTAAAAAACTAGAGGACCAGGTTTTCATTAAGCGCATGAAATCGCAAGCAGGATCGGTTAAGACTGACTCAAAGGACATATCAAAGATCTTTAGAGATTACTATCATAATCTATACAACCTCAGAGGGGAGGAACAGGAGGAGGTACGGATAGAGCGCAAAAGGGAGATTGAGCAATTCCTGAAGGCATTAAACCTCCCCACCCTGGACGATTCCTCCAAATCATTACTGTTGGCCCCCATTTTACTAGCCGAAGTAAAAAGAGTCCTGAACTCAACTCCATCAGGTAAGAGCCCAGGCCCTGATGGGTTCACAGTGGCCTATTATAAGAAGTTCTTCTCGGAATTAGGTCCGCAACTAGTGGGCTTTTTCAACGCCCTTTTAAGTGGTTCCCATATAGCCAATCAGGCCCTAGAGGCACATATAATTGTGTTGCCTAAAGCCGGGTAAAGATGTCGAGGTCCCCTCTAGCTACAGACCAATCTCTCTGCTAAACGCAGATGTCAAGTTATGGGCCAAAGTATTGGCCAATAGGCTATCCCCCCTACTCCCAGGGATCATATCCCCCGAACAATCAGGCTTTGTGGGGGGCAGGGAATGCAGAGACAGCACCTTCAGAGTTCTTCAAGCTCAACAATTTGCTTTAAAACAAGGGAAGAAGCTTGTGTTCCTCAGCACCGATGCCGAAAAGGCATTTGATAGAGTGGACTGAGACTTTATGGAAGCTACACTGCATAAATTTGGCCTCCCCCCCCAATTTGTGGGGGCGGTGCTGTCTCTGTATTCGAACCCCTCCGCAAAAGTGCAGGTAAACGGTATCTTGTCACCCCCATTTAAGATCTTAAACGGTACACACCAGGGATGCCCGCTTTCACCCACTTTATTCATCCTGTGCTTAGAGACTTTTATACAGTCTCTGAGGCAAGACCCTGGGATACGGGGGCTCACAATAGGCAAGGACTTACATACAATCGCTGCATTCGCAGACGATATGCTTATATTACTGACCAATCCTGAAAAGGCATTCCCATCTCTCTTACGACAATTGGAAGTGTATGGAGCCCTTTCAAATTTCAAGATCAACCTCTCTAAGTGTACGGCAATGGGTATTAACATCTCTCATTCATCTATCATGAAAATGGAGAGGGACTTCCCGTTTGAGTGGAATAACTCCCATATAAAGTACCTAGGTATTGACATAACTAAAGACCCTAGCTTATTATTCCACCGCAACTACACGTCATTATTCGACAGTATCAAACAACAACTAGTTGATATAAAGATTCCTTTCTTATCCTGGCTGGGGAGGAAAAATTTACTGAAGACCTATGTACTTCCTAGAATACTATACACACTCCAGACCTTGCCCATACCCCTCCCTCAATCTTTCCTAGCAAAAATCCGACGTCTTTTCTCTTCTTTTGTGTGGGGGGGCGGTAGGCCCAGGTTAGCATATAAGATCCTCACCAAACCCATTTTTAAGGGAGGATTCGGTCTTCCTGATGTTGCAGCATATTATAGGGCTGTCCAGCTTAGACTGCATTCCGAAATTTGCAACCCTATGAATACAAAACTCGGTTGTAGGATAGCTAGGAATATACTAGGTCCTAGAGGAATGGCAGCATTATGGGACCCAAAACTAGTGACGAACCATGCCATAAGTAAAAGGGGACTAAATCCTCTGCAAGGGGTAATGGTCACTTGGTCAAAGATATCACCGCTCTTGCGTAGCTCCCCATGCATGTCTCCATACACTCCCATTTGCTACGTCCTGTATTTGGTTACTCAAGGATTTCAGGATGATTTAGGTTTATGGAAGGCATTGGGGAGTGTGGCAATTGGAGACATCCTGAAGAACAGGTTAATCCCCTCTGCTCAAAGTTTGTCAACAAGCTTTCCTCATATTCCTTGGTCGCCCACTCAATATTCCCAGTTCCATAAGATATGCACTCAATATTTGGCATGTACCCCTAGTAAACTAGACCCTACTTGGTATGATACGTGTCTACTTAGCCAGGGGAATAGGAAAGGAGTTATAGCTAAGGTATACAATAAGTTTTTGGAGGAAGAAGGCCATGTTAAACCTTGGTTTATTTCCCAATGGGAAAAAGACCTTAATACCACATTCGATGAGGGTATGGTGGATAGGATTCTTTGCCATTCACATGGATATTTTCGGTGCATTAGGATCCAAGAAATGCATTTAAATTGGTAACTAGGTGGTATAATACGCCAGCAAAATTGCATGCCATGGACCCCTCGCATACGGAACAATGCTGGAGATGTAAAGGTTCCAGTGGCACTTTGCTGCACATCTGGTGGACCTGCCCCTCGATAAAGCTATATTGGGAGATGATTTCTAGGAACATATTGGAAATTATACCTTCCTCTTCCTCACTGACCCCCTTAGTGGTCCTATTAAATCTCCCTAATGAGAAATTCATTCTTACCAAACATTCTCTAGTATCTTCCCTTGTAGCTGCAGCTAAACTTTTGGTTCCAGTTCATTGGCTTACCAATAGAATTCCAACAATTATGGGCTGGGTCAACAAAGTCCAGGAAATCCGCTTGTTAGAGGAGTTGTCCAGTGGGAATCTCTATCACACGAAAAACACCTGCAGATATGGGCTCCATGGCTGCAATGGCAGGCTAGAAATCAAAATGCTTTGGTACTGGGAGTGACATCTGGTCCTACTAACAGTGATCAGTGTTTATTGTATTTATGTGCATTATGCATCCTACCACAAGAAGGTTTGTGATCAAGCTTCCGTGATAGGGGGCAGGAGGGGGATTTGCCCCTGACCGCCACTCCTATATACAGCATGTGATTTTGTTCAAAAGAGGCTTTAATATTAGAAATGATAATAATAGCTTTTTGTTACCATAACCATACGCCCACCAGTATCACAACCTATGTACTGTACTGTTATTATAACATTATGTATGCTATAAACTTGTATTCCATCTTGTGCTCTACCCCACGGGTCGCATTGTCTTACCCCTCTAAATGACTCTTATGGTATATACTGGAGACTGGATGTAAGGTTCATGTTTTGTTAACGTTTATCAAATATGTCATGCACCTTATCTTCGCTCTGTTAATTGAGGAAAATCTTTAAATAAAGATTTGTTAAAAAAAAAAATAGTCTGCCCTTTTGTGTCAACAGCTCAACAGACCTATATGTCTCCATGGTAACAGACTACAATCAATGTCTGTGTAGTCTGATACTACAGTCTTATTTCCTTACACCAAAGAGTTTGAGAACAGATAGAAGACATTATTGAGGTAATTTAACAAACTGGTATAAAGTAGAATTGGCTTAGTTGTCATAGCAACCAATCAGATTCCACCATTCATTTTTGACAGTTCCTTTGGAAAACGAAAGATGGAATCTAATTGGTTGCTATGGGCAACTAAGCCAGTTCTATTTTATATTTATCAAGCTTACTTTACACAAGTTTAATAAATGACCCCATATGACTGCAGGGATCGCACTATGCAGATTTAGTTTTTAGTCTGATACCATGGCGGGGCATTGGTCTGCATAGGAGCTGTACACACAAAATAAATAGCAATCAAAAATATTTTCACAATTATTTTTAATTTGGGACAAATTGAAACTAAAAAAATTAAAAAAGCCTAGTATGATAAGAAAAATCTTGGAGGTTGTGTTTGTCAAATTCTTACCTAGAATGCTTAGCTAGAATGTGCATTTTTTATGTTGAAACATCCGTTATATGGACGAAAGTATTGAGACACACCTCTTAAACCCTTCAAGACTGAGCCAGCTTTCACCTTAAAGTGGTTGTCTCACTTTAGCAAATTACATTTATCATTTACAAAGTTAATACGAGCATATTGTCTCCTTTGCTTGCTTGATTCATTTTACAATCAGATTATACACTGTTCATTTCCAGTGGTTATGACTAGGGTTGAGCGAACCCAAACTGTAAGGTTCAGGTTCGTACCAAACTTTAGGATTTTGGGACCCCGGACCCGAACCCGAACATTTCGTAAAAGTTTGGGTTCAGTGTTCGCCGCTTTCTTGGATCTTTTTGAAAGGCTGCACAGCAGCCAATCAACAAGCATCATACTACTTGCCCCAAGAGGCCATCACAGCCATGCCTACTAATGGCATGGCTGTGATTGGCCAGAGCAGCATGTGACCCAGGCTCTATATAAGCTTAAGTCACATAGCACTGCACATCACTCTGCTGTTACAAGTGTAGGGTGAGGATGCTGCTGGACTTGTGATTTCAGGGAGAGCATAGGAGAGAATCTAACTCAGCGATCTACAGAGAAATTGTTGTGTGGGTGCAGGGTGCTATCGTTTTACCCGGCCCTGAGCTCATTGACCAAAAAATACTAACTTTTAGAATTCTGTTAGTTAGGTGGGTGGCGGTGGCCATTTTATGTAAGCTCAGTGCACCAGCACTGCATCTGAGCTTTTGGGACATTGCAAATCACCATTTTTCTTGGGCAGACTACAACATCTGTTATCAGTCAGTGTGCAATTTAAGGTAGAAATATACCCATCATTTTCTGGGATTTTCAAACACAATTTTTTTATATATTTTTTTTAAACTATATTTTCCAGATCTGCAAGTGTTAAATTCAAGTTTAATATCTACAGCTTTCATATTCTGTTAGCAAAAACAAAAAATCATTTTTGGCAATCTACAACATCTGTATTAGTCAGTGTGCAATTTAAGGTAGAAATACACCCATCATTTTCTGGGGTTTAAAAAAACTCTCTTTTGACAAAAACACTATTTTCAGGCCTTGCAGCATCAGCATGTGTAAAATTACAGGCTTAAATACTGCTGTCAAATTCAGCTTTTAAACAAACACTCATTTGGGCACAAAAAATCTATTTGGCAGCCTTTGATGCAGATGTCATTGTGAGATCCACCCTTAATACATTTGGGTTACATTCAGAGAATTTAAATGCCGCCATTTGGTGCACCAATATTGAATTCAGGCCTACACTGGTTCAGGCCCTGTGAGATACCCCCTCTACATACAGGGGTTTGAATTAAGCATTTAAAATACAGCCATTTTGTGCAAAGATATATATACTGCAGGCCTACACTGATTCAGGGCGTGTGTGATCCCTCCTATACATACAGGGGTTTGAATTAGGCATTTGAAATACAGCCATTCTGTGCAAATATATATATATTTACTTCAGGCCTACAGAGGTTCAGGACCTCTGAGATACTACATCTACATACAGGGGTTTGAATTAAACATTTGAATTACAGCCATTTGAAATACAGCCATTTTGTGCAAAGATATATTTACTTCAGGCCTACACTGATTCAGGCCCTGTGAGATACTACCTCTACTTACACAGGGATCTCAACTCTCCCGGAGGTTCAGGGAGTCTCCCGCTATTAGATAGCGGCTCCCTGACACCCGCATGTGAAACAATATCTCCCGGAAAGGTTTATCTCAGTCAGATAGCAGAGCAGAGAGATAAGAGAAGTGACAGGACAGAGTTTAGATTACAGGTTGAATTAACCCTTTAGGGTCAAATTGGCTTCTCAAGGAGATATATATGTTAAAGGCATCCCTTCTGTCTCATTCAGTAGCTAGATAACTATTGAAAGAGATGCATTTTTTTTTTTAAATACATTTACACATTTAACCCTCCATTTTAATTATATTATTTACCCCAGTGTTAAATTCACACCCCCTGGATGCTTTAATCGTATATATAAATATGATAATTTGGGGCAGGGTAATGAGCCCGGTCCTCCACACCATAGAGAAAAGTGTGCAGATACTTCATATGTTTGGAAAATGTAATAAAAAGTTCGTGAAAAAAAAACCTCCCTGAAATGAGAAGTGCACCTCCCTGAAATGAGTTTTTGCAGGTTGGGATGTCTGCTTACAGGGGTTTGAATTCGGCATTTGAAATACAGCCATTTTGTGCAAAGATATATTTACTTCAGGTCTACACTGGTTCAGACCGTTTGAGATACACCCCTACATACAGGGGTTTGAATCAGGCATTTGAAATACAGCCATTTTGTCAAAGATATATTTACTGGAGGCCTACACTGATTCAGGTTGTGTTTGATCCCCCCTATACATACAGGGGTTTGAATTAGGCATTTGAAATACAGCCATTTTGTGCAAAGATATATGTACTGCAGGCCTACGCTTATTCAGGGCGTGTGTGATCCCCCCTATACATACAGGGGTTTGAATTAGGCATTTAAAATACAGCCATTTTGTGCAAAGATATATTTACTGCAGGCCTACACTGATTCAGGCCCTCTGAGATACTACCTCTACATACAGGGGTTTGAATTAGGCATTTGAAATACAGCCATTTTGTGCAACAATATATTTACTACAGGCCTACAGAGGTTCAGGCCCACAGAGGTTCAGGCCCTGTGAGATACTACCTCTACATATAGGGATTTGAATTAGGCATTTGAAATACAGCCATTTGAAATACAGCCATTTTGTGCAAAGATATATTTAATGCAGGCTTACAGAGGTTCAGGCCCTCTGAAATACGAAATCTTCATACAGGGGTTTGAATTTGGCATTTGAATTACAGCCATTTTGAGCAAAGATATATTTACTTCAGGCCTACAGAGGTTCAGGCCCTCTGAGATTCTACCTCTACATGAAGGGGTTTGAATCAGGCATTTGAAATACAGCCATTTTGTGCAAAGATAAATTTACTGCAGGCCTACACTGATTCAGGGTGTGTGTGATCCCCCCTTTACATACAGGAGTTTTTTTTTTTTTTGCAAAGATATATTTACTTAAGGCCTACAGAGGTTCAGACCCTTTGAGATACTACCTCTACATACAGGGGTTTGAATTAGGCATCTGAAATACAGCCATTTGAAATACAGCCTTTTTGTGCAAAGATATATTTACTTCAGGCCTACGCTGGTTTAGACCATGTGAGATACCCCCCTACATACAGGGGTTTGAATCAGGCAATTGAAATACAGCCATTTGAAATACAGCCATTTTGTGCTAAGATATATTTACTGCAGGCCTACACTGATTCAGGGCGTGTGTGATCCCCCCTATACATACAGGGGTTTGAATTAGGCATTTGAAACACAGCTATTTTGTGCAAAGATATATTTGCTGCAGGCCTACACTAATGCAGGGCGTGTGTGATCCCCCTATACATTTAGGGGTTTTAATTTGGCATTAGAAATACAGCCATTTTGTGCAAAGATATATTTACTGCAGGCCTACAGAGGTTCAGGCTCTGTGAGATACTACCTCTACATACAGGGGTTTGAATTAGGCATTTGAAATACAGCCATTTTGTGCAAAGATATATTTACTTCAGGCTTACAGAGGTTCAGGCTTTATGAGATACTACCTCTACATACAGGGGTTTGAATTTGGAATTTGAAATATACCCATGTAAAATACAGTCATTTTGTTCAAAGATATATTTAATGCAGGCTTACAGAGGTTCAGGCCCTCTGAGATCCTACCTCTACATACAGGGGTTTGAATTAGGCATTTGAAATACAGCCATTTTGTATAAAGATATATTTACTGCAGGCCTACACTGATTCAGGGCGTGTGTGATCCCCATATACATAGAGGGGTTTGAATTAGGCATTTGAAATACAAGCTTTTTGTGCAAAGATATATTTTCTTCAGGCCTACAGAGATTCAGGCCCTCTCAGATACTACCTCTACATACAGGGGCTTGAATTAGGCATTTAAAATACAGCTAATCTGTGCAAAGATATATTTATTTCAGGCCTACAGAGGTTCAGGCCCTCTGAGATACTACCTCTACATACGGGGTTTGAATTAGGCATTTGCAATACAGCCATTTGAAATACAGCCATTTTGTGCAAAGATATAATTAATGCAGGCCTACAGAGGTTCAGGCCCTCTGAGTTACTAACTCTACATACAGGGCTTTGAATTTGGCATGTGAAATACAGCCATTTTCTGCAAAGATATATTTATTTCAGGCCTAAAAAGGTTCAGGCCCTCTGAGATACTACCTCTACATGCAGGGGTTTGAATTAGGCATTTGAAATACAGCCATTTGAAATACAGCCATTTTGTGCAAGGATATATTTACTTCAGGCCTACACTGGTTCAAACCATGTGAGATAGTCCACTACATTCAGGGGCTTGAATCAGGCATTTGAAATACAGCCATTTTGTGCAAAGATATATTTACTTCAGGCCTACACTGATTCAGGGCGTGTTTGATTCCACCTATACATACAGGGGTTTTAATTAGGCATTTAAAATACAGCCATTTGAATTACAGCCATTTTATGCAAAAATATATTTACTGCAGGCTTACACTGATTCAGGGCGTGTGTGATCCCACCTATACATACAGGGGTTTGAATAAGGCATTTGAAATACAGCCATTTTGTGCAAAGATAAATTTACTGCAGGCCTACACTGATTCAGGGTGTGTGTGATCCCCCCTTTACATACAGGAGTTTGAATCAGGCATTTGAAATACAGCCTTTTTGTGCAAAGATATATTTACTTCAGGCCTACACTGATTCAGGGCGTGTGTGATTTACCCTATACATACAGGGGTTTGAAATAGGCATTTGAAATACAGCCATTTGAAATAAAGCCATTTTGTGCAAAGATATATGTACTTCAGGTCTACACTGGTTTCGGGCGTGTGTGATCCCCCCTATGAATACAGGGGTTTGAATTAGGATTTTGAAATACAACCATTTGAAATACAGCCTTTTTGTGCAAAAATATATTTACTAAAGGCCTACACTGATTCAGGGCGTGTGTGATCCCCCCTATACATACAGGAGTTTAAATCAGGCATTTGAAATAAAGCCATTTTGTGCAAAGATATATTTACTTCAGGCCTACACTGGTTCCGGGCGTGTGTGATCCCCGCTATAAATACAGGGGTTTGAATTAGGCATTTGAAATACAGCCATTTTGTGCAAAGATATTTTTAATTCAGGCCTACATTGGTTCCGAGCGTGTTTGAACCTCCCTATAAATACAGGTGTTTGAATTTGGCATTTGAAATACAGCCATTTTGTGCAAAGATATATTTACTTCAGGCTTACAGTGGTACAGGCCCTCTGAGATACTACCTCTACATACAGGGGTTTGAATTAGGCATTTGAAATACAGCCATTTGAAATATAGCCATTTTGTGAAAAGATATATTTAGTGCAGGCCTACACTGATTTATGGCGTGTGTGATCCCCCCTATACATATAGGGGTTTGAATTAGGCATTTGAAATACAGCCATTTTGTGCAAAGATATATTTACTTCAGGCCTACAGAGGTTCAGGCCCTCTAAGAGACTACCTCTACATACAGGGGTTTGAATTAGGCATTTGCAATACAGCCATTTGAAATACAGCCATTTGGTGCAAAGATATATTTACTCCAGGCCCAAAGAGGGTCCGGCCCTCTGAGATACTACCTCTACATACAGGGGTTTGAATTAGGCATTTGAAATACAGCCAGTTGAAATGAAGCAATTTTGTGCAAAGACATATTTACTTCAGGCCTACACTAGTTCAGACCGTGTGAGATACCCCCTACATACAGGGGTTTAAATTAGCCATTTGAAATACAGCCATTTTGTGCAAAGATATATTTACTGCAGGCCTACACTTATTCAGGGCATGTGTGATCCCCCCTATAAATACAGCGGTTTGAATTAGGAAATTGAAATACAGCCATTTGAAATACAGCCTTTTTGTGCAGAGATATATTTACTTCAGGCCTACACTAATTCAGGCCGTGTGTGATCCCCCTATACATACAGGGGTTCTAATCAGTCATTTGAAATACAGCCATTTTGTGCAAAGATATATTTACTTCAGGCCTACATTGGTTCCGGGCGTGTGTGATCCCCCCTATAAATACAGGGGTTTGAATTTGGCATTTGAAATACAGCCATTTTGTGCAAAGATATATTTACTTCAAGTCTATAGAGGTTCAGGCCCTCTGAGATACTACCTCTACATACAGGGGTTTGAATTAGGCATTTGAAATACAGCCATTTGAAATATAGCCATTTTGTGAAAAGATATATTTAGTGCAGGCCTACACTGATTCAGGGCGTGTGTGATCCCCCCTATACATATAGGAGTTTGAATTAGGCATTTGAAATACAGCCATTTTGTGCAAAGATATATTTACTTCAGGCCTACAGAGGTTCAGGCCCTCTGAGATACTACCTCTACATACAGGGGTTTGAATTAGGCATTTGCAATACAGCCATTTGAAATACAGCCATTTTGTGCAAAGATATATTTACTTCAGGCCCAAAGAGAGTCCGGCCATCTGAGATACTACCTTTACATACAGGGGTTTGAATTAGGCATTTGAAATACAGCCAGTTGAAATGCAGCAATTTTGTGCAAAGTTATATTTACTTCAGGGCTACACTAGTTCAGACCGTGTGAGATACCCCCCTACATACAGGGGTTTGAATTAGCCATTTGAAATACAGCCATTTTGTGCAAAGATATATTTACTGCAGGCCTACATTGGTTCCGGGCGTGTGTGAACCCCCTATAAATACAGGGGATTGAATTTGGCATTTGAAATACAGCCATTTTGTGCAAAGATATATTTACTTCAAGTCTATAGAGGTTCAGGCCCTCTGAGATACTACCTCTACATACAGGGGTTTGAATTAGGCATTTGAAATACAGCCATTTGAAATACAGCCATTTTGTCCAAAGATATATTTACTGCAGGCCTACACTTATTCAGGGCATGTGTGATCCCACTATACATGCAGGGGTTTGAATCAGGCATTTGAAATACAGCCATTTGAAATACAGCCTTTTAGTGCAAAGATATATTTACTTCAGGTCTACACTAGTTCTGGGCGTGTGTGATCCCCCCCTATAAATACAGGGGTTTGAATTAGGAATTTGAAATACAGCCATTTGAAATACAGCCTTTTTGTGCAGAGATATATTTACTTCAGGCCTACACTTATTCAGGCCGTGTGTGATCCCCCTATACATACAGGGGTTCTAATCAGTCATTTGAAATACAGCCATTTTGTGCAAAGATATATTTACTTCAGGCCTACATTGGTTCCGGGCGTGTGTGATCCCCCCTATAAATACAGGGGTTTGAATTTGGCATTTGAAATACAGCCATTTTGTGCAAAGATATATTTACTTCAAGTCTATAGAGGTTCAGGCCCTCTGAGATACTACCTCTACATACAGGGGTTTGAATTAGGCATTTGAAATACAGCCATTTGAAATATAGCCATTTTGTGAAAAGATATATTTAGTGCAGGCCTACACTGATTCAGTGCGTGTGTGATCCCCCTATACATATAGGGGTTTGAATTAGGCATTTGAAATACAGCCAGTTGAAATGAAGCAATTTTGTGCAAAGACATATTTACTTCAGGCCTACACTAGTTCAGACCGTGTGAGATACCCCCTACATACAGGGGTTTAAATTAGCCATTTGAAATACAGCCATTTTGTGCAAAGATATATTTACTGCAGGCCTACACTTATTCAGGGCATGTGTGATCCCCCCTATAAATACAGCGGTTTGAATTAGGAAATTGAAATACAGCCATTTGAAATACAGCCTTTTTGTGCAGAGATATATTTACTTCAGGCCTACACTAATTCAGGCCGTGTGTGATCCCCCTATACATACAGGGGTTCTAATCAGTCATTTGAAATACAGCCATTTTGTGCAAAGATATATTTACTTCAGGCCTACATTGGTTCCGGGCGTGTGTGATCCCCCCTATAAATACAGGGGTTTGAATTTGGCATTTGAAATACAGCCATTTTGTGCAAAGATATATTTACTTCAAGTCTATAGAGGTTCAGGCCCTCTGAGATACTACCTCTACATACAGGGGTTTGAATTAGGCATTTGAAATACAGCCATTTGAAATATAGCCATTTTGTGAAAAGATATATTTAGTGCAGGCCTACACTGATTCAGGGCGTGTGTGATCCCCCTATACATATAGGGGTTTGAATTAGGCATTTGAAATACAGCCATTTTGTGCAAAGAGATATTTACTTCAGGCCTACAGATGTTCAGGCCCTCTGAGATACTACCTCTACATACAGGGGTTTGAATTAGGCATTTGAAATACAGCCATTTTGTGCAAAGATATATTTACTTCAGGCCCAAAGAGGTTCCGGCCCTCTGAGATACTACCTCTACATACAGGGGTTTGAATTAGGCATTTGAAATACAGCCAGTTGAAATGCAGCAATTTTGTGCAAAGATATATTTACTCCAGGCCTACACTTATTCAGGGCATGTGTGATCCCCCTATACATGCAGGGGTTTGAATCAGGCATTTGAAATACAGCCATTTGGAATACAGCCTTTTAGTGCAAAGATATATTTACTTCAGGTCTACACTAGTTGCGGCCGTGTGTGATCCCCCTATACATACAGGGGTTTGAATCAGGCATTTGAAATACAGCCATTTTTGTCTAAAAATATATTTACTTCAGGCCTACATTGGTTCCGGGCGTGTGTGATCCCCCCTATAAATACAGTGGTTTGAATTTGGCATTTGAAATACAGCCATTTTGTGCAAAGATATATTTACTTTAAGCCTATAGAGGTTCAGGCCCTCTGAGATACTACCTCTGCATACAGGGGTTTGAATTAGGCATTACAAATACAACAATTTTGTGCAAAGATATATTTACTTCAGTCCTACAGAGGTTCAGGCTCTCTGAAATACTTCCTCTACATACAGGAGTTTGAATTAGGCATTTGAAATACAGCCATTTGAAATACAGCCATTTTATGCAAAGATATATTTTCTTCAGGCCTATAGAGGTTCAGGCCCACTGAGATACTACCTCTACATACAGGGGTTTAAATTAGGCATTTGAAATACAGCCATTTTGTGCAAAGATATATTTACTTCAGGCCTATACTGATTCAGGACATGTGTCATCCCTCCTATACATACAGGGGTTTTAATTAGGCCTTTGAAATACAGCCATTTTGTGCAAAGATATATTTAGTGCAGGCTTACACTGATTCAGGGTGTGTGTGATCCCCTATGCAAACAGGGGTTTGAATTAGACATTTGAAATACAGCCATTTGAAATACAGCCATTTTGTGCAAATATATATTTACTTCAGGCCTACACTGGCTTAGACTGTGTGAGATATTCCCCTACATACAGTGGTTTGAATCAGGCATTAGAAATACAGCCATTTGAAATTCAGACATTTTGTGCAAAGATATATTTACTGCAGGCCTACACTTATTCAGGGCATGTGTGATCCCCCTATACATGCAGGGGTTTGAATTAGGCATTTGAAATACAGCCTTTTAGTGCAAAGATATATTTACTTCAGGTCTACACTGGTGTCGGGCGTGTGTGATTCCCCCTATAAATACAGGGGTTTGAATTAAGGATTTGAAATACAGCCATTTGAAATACAGCCTTTTTGTGCAGAGATATATTTACTTCAGGCCTACACTAATTCAGGGCGTCTGTGATCCCCCTATACATACAGGGGTTTGAATCAGGCATTTGAAATACAGCCATTTTGTGCAAAAATATATTTACTTCAGGCCTACATTGGTTCCAGGCGTGTGTTATCCCCCCTACAAATACAGGGGTTTGAATTTGGCATTTGAAATACAGCAATTTCGTGCAAAGATATATTTACTTCAAGCCTATAGAGGTTCAGGCCCTCTGAGATACTACCTCTACATACAGGGGTTTGAATTAGGCATTTGAAATGCAACAATTTTGTGCAAAGATATATTTACTTCAGGCCTACAGAAGTTCAGGCCCTCTGAGATACTACCTCTACATACAGGGGTTTGAGTTAGGCATTTGAAATACAGCCATTTGAAATACAGCCATTTTGTGCAAAGATATATTTACTTCAAGCCAATAGAGGTTCGGGCCCTCTCAGATACTACCTCTGCATACAGGGGTTTGAATTAGGCATTACAAATAACAACACATTTGTGCAAAGATACATTTACTTCAGGCCTACAGAGGTTCAGGCCCTCTGAGATACTACCTCTACATACAGGGGTTTGAATTTGCCATTTGAAATGCAGCTATTTTGTGCAAAGATATATTTACTGCATGCCTATAGAGGTTCAGGCCCTCTGAGATACTACCTCTACATACAGGGGTTTGAATTTGCCATTTGAAATGCAGCTATTTTGTGCAAAGATATATTTACTGCATGCCTATAGAGGTTCAGGCCCTCTGAGATACTACCTCTACATACAGGGGTTTGAATTTGCCATTTGAAATACAGCCATTTTGTGCAAAGATATATTTACTTCAGGCCTACAGAGGTGTAGGCCCTCTAAGATACTACCTCTACATACAGGGGTTTGAATTAGGCATTTGAAATACAGCCATTTGAAATATAGCCATTTTGTGCAAAGAGATATTTACTTTAGGCCTACACTGATTCAGGGCGTGTGTGAATCCCCCTATACATACAGGGGTTTGAATTAGGCATTTGAAATACAGCCATTTGAAATACAGCCATTTTGTGCAAAGATATTTTTACTTCAGGCCTACATTGGTTCCGGGCGTGTGTGATCCCCCCTAATAATACAGGGGTTTGAATTTGGCATTTGAAATACAGCCATTTTGTGCAAAGATATATTTACTTTAAGCCTATAGAGGTTCAGGCCCTCTGAGATACTACCTCTGCATACAGGGGTTTGAATTAGGCATTACAAATACAACAATTTTGTGCAAAGATATATTTACTTTAGTCCTACAGAGGTTCAGGCTCTCTGAAATACTTCCTCTACATACAGGAGTTTGAATTAGGCATTTGAAATACAGCCATTTGAAATACAGCCATTTTATGCAAAGATATATTTTCTTCAGGCCTATAGAGGTTCAGGCCCACTGAGATACTACCTCTACATACAGGGGTTTGAATCAGGCATTTGAAATACAGCCATTTGAAATACAGTCATTTTGTGCAAAGATATATTTACTTCAGGCCTATACTGATTCAGGACATGTGTCATCCCTCCTATACATACAGGGGTTTTAATTAGGCCTTTGAAATACAGCCATTTTGTGCAAAGATATATTTAGTGCAGGCTTACACTGATTCAGGGTGTGTGTGATCCCCTATGCAAACAGGGGTTTGAATTAGACATTTGAAATACAGCCATTTGAAATACAGCCATTTTGTGCAAATATATATTTACTTCAGGCCTACACTGGCTTAGACTGTGTGAGATATTCCCCTACATACAGTGGTTTGAATCAGGCATTAGAAATACAGCCATTTGAAATTCTGACATTTTGTGCAAAGATATATTTACTGCAGGCCTACACTTATTCAGGGCATGTGTGATCCCCCTATACATGCAGGGGTTTGAATTAGGCATTTGAAATACAGCCTTTTAGTGCAAAGATATATTTACTTCAGGTCTACACTGGTGTCGGGCGTGTGTGATCCCCCCTATAAATACAGGGGTTTGAATTAAGAATTTGAAATACAGCCATTTGAAATACAGCCTTTTTGTGCAGAGATATATTTACTTCAGGCCTACACTAATTCAGGGCTTCTGTGATCCCCCTATACATACAGGGGTTTGAATCAGGCATTTGAAATACAGCCATTTTGTGCAAAAATATATTTACTTCAGGCCTACATTGGTTCCAGGCGTGTGTTACCCCCCTACAAATACAGGGGTTTGAATTTGGCATTTGAAATACAGCAATTTCGTGCAAAGATATATTTACTTCAAGCCTATAGAGGTTCAGGCCCTCTGAGATACTACCTCTACATACAGGGGTTTGAATTAGGCATTTGAAATGCAACAATTTTGTGCAAAGATATATTTACTTCAGGCCTACAGAAGTTCAGGCCCTCTGAGATACTACCTCTACATACAGGGGTTTGAGTTAGGCATTTGAAATACAGCCATTTGAAATACAGCCATTTTGTGCAAAGATATATTTACTTCAAGCCAATAGAGGTTCGGGCCCTCTCAGATACTACCTCTGCATACAGGGGTTTGAATTAGGCATTACAAATAACAACACATTTGTGCAAAGATACATTTACTTCAGGCCTACAGAGGTTCAGGCCCTCTGAGATACTACCTCTACATACAGGGGTTTGAATTTGCCATTTGAAATGCAGCTATTTTGTGCAAAGATATATTTACTGCATGCCTATAGAGGTTCAGGCCCTCTGAGATACTACCTCTACATACAGGGGTTTAAATTTGCCATTTGAAATGCAGCTATTTTGTGCAAAGATATATTTACTGCATGCCTATAGAGGTTCAGGCCCTCTGAGATACTACCTCTACATACAGGGGTTTGAATTTGCCATTTGAAATACAGCCATTTTGTGCAAAGATATATTTACTTCAGGCCTACAGAGGTGTAGGCCCTCTAAGATACTACTTCTACATACAGGGGTTTGAATTAGGCATTTGAAATACAGCCATTTGAAATATAGCCATTTTGTGCAAAGAGATATTTACTTTAGGCCTACACTGATTCAGGGCGTGTGTGAATCCCCCTATACATACAGGGGTTTGAATTAGGCATTTGAAATACAGCCATTTGAAATACAGCCATTTTGTTCAAAGATATATTTACTTCAGGCCTACACTGGTTTAGACCGTGTGAGATATTCCCCTACATACAGGGGTTTGAATCAGGCATTTGAAATACAGCCATTTGAAATTCAGCCATTTTGTGCAAAGAGATATTTACTTTAGGCCTATACTGATTCAGGGCGTGTGTGAATCCCCCTATACATACAGGGGTTTGAATTAGGCATTTGAAATACAGCCATTTGATATACAGCCATTTTGTGCAAAGATATATTTACTTCAGGCCTACACTGGTTTAGACCGTGTGAGATATTCCCCTACATACAGGGGTTTGAATCAGGCATTTGAAATACAGCCATTTGAACTTCAGCCATTTTGTGCAAAGAGATATTTACTTTAGGCCTACTCTGATTCAGGGCGTATGTTAATCCCCCTATACATACAGGGGTTTTAATTAGGCATTTAAAATACAGCCATTTGAAATACAGCCATTTTGTGCAAAGATATATTTACTGCAGGCCTACACTTATTCAGGGCATGTGTGATCCCCCTATACATGCAGGGGTTTAAATTAGGCATTTGAAATACAGCCATTTTGTGAAAAGATATATTTACTTCAGGTCTACACTGGTTTCAGGCGTGTGTGATCCCCCTATAAATACAGGGGTTTGAATTCGGAATTTGAAATACAGCCGTTTGAAATACAGCCTTTTTGTGCAGAGATATATTTACTTCAGGCCTACACTAATTCAGGGCATCTGTGATCCCCCTATACATACAGGGGTTTAAATCAGGTATTTGAAGTACAGCCATTTTGTGCAAAGATATTTTTACTTCAGGCCTACATTGGTTCCGGGCGTGTGTGATCCCCCCTAATAATACAGGGGTTTGAATTTGGCATTTGAAATACAGCCATTTTGTGCAAAGATATATTTACTTCAAGCCTATAGAGGTTCAGGCCCTCTGAGATACTACCTCTACATACAGGGGTTTGAATTAGGCATTTGAAATACAACAATTTTGTGCAAAGATATATTTACTTCAGGCCTACAAAAGTTTAGGCCCTCTGAGATACTACCTCTACATACAGGGGTTTGAATTAGGCATTTGAAATACAGCCATTTGACATACAGCCATTTTGTACAAAGATATAATTACTTCAGGCCTACAGAGGTTCAGGCCCTCTGAGATACTACCTCTACATACAGGGGTTTGAATCAGGCATTTGAAATACAGTAATTTTGTGCAAAGATATATTTACTTCAGGCCTATACTGATTCAGGGCATGTGTGATCCCACCTATACATACAGGGGTTTGAACAAGGCCTTTGAAATACAGCCATTTTGTGCAAAGATATATTTATTGCAGGCCTACACTGATTCAGGGCGTGTGTGATCCCCCTATTTATACAGGGGTTTGAATTAGGCATTTGAAATACAGCTATTTTGTGCAAAGAGATATTTACTTCAGGCCCACAGAGGTTCAGCCCCTCTGAGATACTACCTCTACATACAGGGGTTTGAATCAGGCATTTGAAATACAGTCATTTTGTGCAAAGATATATTTACTTCAGGCCTATACTGATTCAGGGCATGTGTGATCCCACCTATACATACAGGGGTTTGAACAAGGCCTTTGAAATACAGCCATTTTGTGCAAAGATATATTTATTGCAGGCCTACACTGATTCAGGGCGTTTGTGATCCCCCTATTTATACAGGGGTTTGAATTAGGCATTTGAAATACAGCCATTTTGTGCAAAGAGATATTTACTTCAAGCCTACAGAGGTTCAGGCCCTCTGAGATACTACCTCTACATACAGGGGTTTGAATCAGGCTTTTGAAATACAGTCATTTTGTGCAAAAATATATTTACTTCAGGCCTATACTGATTCAGGGCATGTGTGATCCCACCTATACATACAGGGGTTTGAACAAGGCCTTTGAAATACAGCCATTTTGTGCAAAGATATATTTATTGCAGGCCTACTCTGATTCAGGGCGTGTGATCCCCCCTATTTATACAGGGGTTTGAATTAGGCATTTGAAATACAGCCATTTTGTGCAAAGAGATATTTACTTCAGGCCTACAGAGGTTCAGTCCCTCTGAGATACTACCTCTACATACAGGGGTTTGAATCAGGCATTTGAAATACAGTCATTTTGTGCAAAGTTATATTTACTTCAGGCCTAAACTGAATTAGGGTGTGTGTGATCCCATCTATACATACAGGGGTTTGAATTAGGTAGCGTGTACTTTTACTCACAAGGGACAGTCATATTGTATTGATCTATGCATTTAATGTAAATTACTGTGTGTTTTACATGCTATGTTTCCCCTGTCATATGTTTATCAGGCCTAGTGGGGTGTAATTTAACCTCCCAGACACTAGAGGGAGATAGGGAGCCCCTAGTATAAATGTCCAGGCCCAGACAGGGAGGGGTTAGGTCATAGTCAGGAGCCTGTGGAGACAGAGGTGAGAAGGCACCAGCCCAGGATATGCTGAGGGCCTCCTCCTGACATGCAGCTGGACAGTCCTGGTTTCTAGCTGCACCAAGGGGCTAGATGAAGTACATGAAGTACAGCCTGCTTGCGGGGAGGCGTTGTGGCATGACGTGAGCAGACGAGTGTGCAGCGGTCCGCCCCCTCCCACGGCTCCGGCTCCCGCTCCCACCTCCGCTGCAGCACGAGCGATGATGCCGTTGGTGATCTACCCGACTCCTGTTGAGAGAGACTGACCTGCTTTCCTGCTTTCTCCGCACTTTGATGCGCTGCTGTTCACTCCGCTGAGCCGGTGTCGGAGGCTGGCCGTCCGGGATTCTATCCTTACCGGGGGTCCTTGCTGTCCTAGGCTGTTCCATCTGTGCCTGCTCTGAGCTGGAGGTTCCATGTGGAGTTCATGTGGTGTCCGGATTCCGGTAGTCGCGGCGCGGTGAGGTGTGAGTAGACGTCCCCCTGCGTGTTGCCATTCTGGGGAGCCCCATCCGCCTGGTGCTGCCCGCAAGGAGCGGTCGTATTTGAGCTTGATTACCTTATTAGCACTGTTTTTGATGCCCTATCTGCCCTGCCGCCTTGTTTCCTGGGGGGGCCCTGAAGAGAGGGGTGCTGTCCGGCTGGGAGAGGCTGGTTCCCCCTTCCCCACCAGCTGACGTTGTACTGGCCGGTTTTTCCATACGCTGCCTCATTTCCGCGGGGAACTGTCGAGGTCTTGAGTGTATATAGTTGGGGGGGGCTCCTGCTCCTCCACCCAGTGTTGTCCCACTACTAAAAAATGTCTAGAATATTGACTTGGAATATCCGCGGCTTCGCAGATAAAACTAAGAGATGTGTAGTGTTTGATCTTGTCTCTAGACATTTACCAGCAGTGGTGGCTTTGTTAGAAACCCACCTTACAAGTGAAAAAGTGGCGGCACTGGGTGGAAGGAGATGGGCATCTCACGAATATCATTCCTGTTACTCCACATACTCTAGGGGAATCAGTGTCTATATTCATAGACAGGTAGACTATGATCCAATAGAACAGTTAATTGATCAAGAGGGCCGGTATATTTTTCTGCACTGTAATTGGCAGGAGCAGAGGAGAATTATTGCTTTTATATACATTCCACCCCCTTTTACAACAATTGTATTACGTAAATTGATGGAATATATTGCAGCACGAGAGGAGTGCCCGGTGCTGGTGATGGGCGACTTCAACTCAGTCATGGACATAAAAAAAGATAGGATCTCTACCATAACTAACTATGAATTCAATTCTGGTCCAAGTACTGTACTATCTAGAATATGTAAAGAGATGGCATTGGTTGACATATGGCGATCTCTCTATGGAGATAAGCAAGTTTTTTCATGTTTCAGCAACACATATAGGTCCATGTCTCGAGTTGATCTGGCCCTCGCCAGCCCCGGGCTCATTAATAAGATTAAAAAAATGAATTATGAGTGTCATGGGGTCTCTGACCATAGCCCGGTTACGGTAACACTGGATAGTCCTAATAAACCAAATCTAAATAGAATTTTTAAACTTAACCCCCACTGGATGACATTATAAGGGATCTGGATAAGATTAATGAAGAAATAAAGCTCTTTTGGAGCAATAATGTTCACTCAACAAACATCCATATGGTCTGGGACTCGCTTAAGGCATGCCTTCGGGGTATATATTCACATGAAATCAGGAAACAGAAAAATGCCTTTGCCCAAACTCAAAAAGAAATAGAAGGGAAGCTCAACCAGATAATGAACGAGAGTACTAATGTAAACACTCCAGAGAAACAACTTCAACTTAAAAAAGTACAAGATGAATATAAACAATATTTATATAATAAAGCACAGAACAAAATGTTCTTTTCAGGGTTGAGAAGCTTCAGCGAGCCCGGCAAACCTAGTAGACTGTTATCCATGATAGTACAAAACCAAAGAGGGAGTAATAACATCATTGGAATCAGGACAGAGGCAGGAAATACCCTACGAGACCCAGATGATATTTTAAAGGAATTCACCCGATACTTCTCGACGTTATATCAAGCCGGGCCCAAAAATCAAGGAGAAAAAATGGACCAATATTTAGATAATATTAAGATCCCCGAATTTGACCAACCAGACATTGATTGGCTGAACAGGCCGATTCAACTGACTGAGCTACAGACCACGCTGCAATCAATCAAGGGTAATACATCCCCAGGGGTGGACGGTTTTCCATTTGAACTATACCGGAAACATGAGGGAACTATCCTTCCCCAAATGTTGGAGGTACTAAATCAATCTTGGATAATGGAGTCCCTACCACCCTCATGGATGGAAGCAACCATCACATTAATCCCTAAAAGAGGGAAAGACCCGCTGTCAGTTACATCCTATCGCCCCATCTCTCTGTTGAATACAGACTATAAAATCCTAGCCAAATTGTTAGCCAATAGATTAAAAACAGTTATCCACAAAGTCGTTCATGCAGATCAAACTGGGTTCATCCCCAAAAGAAACATACAGGATAACGTAAGGAGGGCTTTTTTGAATATCCAGATGGGGGACGGGGGGGACTGCTCCATCCTGTCTTTGGATGCCGCTAAGGCTTTCGACAGGGTGGAGTGGCCCTTCCTCTGGAGGGTGATGTCGCGGGTGAAAATAGGGGAATATTTCTCCAGATGGGTCCGCATTCTGTATCAAAATCCGGTATCCAGGGTCCGAATCAATGGTGAATACTCTGTCCCCTTTTTCTTGACCCGTGGAACACGCCAGGGTTGCCCCCTCTCCCCCTTGCTCTTCTCGTTGTTTCTGGAGCCAATTGCATGCAAAATTAGAGCAGACGGGGAAATATCGGGCTTTGGGTGTGAGGGAGAAGCCGACAAAATAAGTCTATACGCAGATGATATGCTGCTTTTTCTGGGGAAGGGGTACAAGAACTTGCCAAGGGTCATGGAAAATCTGGACGAGTTTGGATACCTATCTGGATACGAGATAAACTGGGAGAAATCAAAATTCCTTCCATTAAGACGTCCGGTCCCACTGGGCCATAATTTTCGGGTTAGTATATTGACCCCAGCAGACTCCCTACTTTATCTGGGCATTCAGATGGGGACCAAACTGGAACATTACACGAAATTGAATATACTCCCAATAATAGACAGAGTTAAGGAAAAAATTAGAATATGGCTAAAACTTCCTCTATCACAAATTAACCGTATGGCACTCATAAAAATGACACTGCTACCAATGCTACTATATGTATTTAATGCTAGCCCAATTACGATAGAAGATAAATTCTTCAATAAATTAGAGACCCTCTTCAATGAATTGATATGGGGCCGCAAACTAGTTAGAATTAAGATACAATATTTGTATAAAGAGGAGGGTGGAATATCCATCCCTTTTCTAAAAGGGTACTATCTAGCTGCCCAATTGAGATGGTGTGTGAGGAATCGAAGGAATAAATGCATTCGGTCTCTATATGGGGAACAATGCAGACCCCGGGAGGATCTATTCCACATTCTCGAAACTGGTATTTTTAAGAAGAAAACAATAAACCCGTTCAGTAGAATGCTTGGATATATTTGGCAACAAGTTAGAGATATGGTGGGCGTTTCTGAAGCAGTCCATTATACCCCACTGTGGGGGAATGTAAATTTACCACAAGTTATGCAACTGGGTGACGTTGAATATTGGGAAAAATATGGGATATATTTAATTGCACAAGTTTTTTATAATGGACAGATTAAGCCCTTAAATGAAATTTTACCAGACATTGAATTAGGATTTATCGATAAATTTCGATATGAACAACTTCGTCACGCTATACACTATACGGAGAATAAGAATTATTTGAATATTGTAAAGAACACTTTTTTAGATTTCTGTCAAGATATGACTGTTAATACCTCTATATCGCACATTTATGCTAAGTTAAAACATGAACACACAAATAGGATCACATTTGGGGGAGAGGCTAAATGGGAAAGAGATTTACAAAAGGGGGAACCCATCCCGTGGAACACAGTGTACAGAAATATAAAAAAATCAACTGTTTCACCCGCCCATGCGTGGATCCTTCTAAAAATCATACATCGTCTCTATTATACACCAGCACTACTGCATATCATTTATATAGACAGGAAACAGAACTGCTACAAATGTAATAAAGATAGAGGAGACTATTAACATCTGCTGTGGGAATGCCCAGGGATAAATGAATACTGGATCCGAATATTTCGGAAATTGCAGGACAGCTCCCCTATGAAGTACCAAGCTTGCATTGACTATGCTATCCTGGGCACATTCCCAGAGACAGATAAAAATAAAATTGAGCAGACACTTTGGCTTCGGGGCACTGCACTGGCCAAAATAATAATCGTTAAATACTGGGGTGCCATAAAACACCCCAATTTTCAGGAGTGGATGGAACGGATGAATAGGGTTAGGCAGTATGAAGATATTCTAGCTCAAACTGCGAAACAAAAGGCAGCTTGGCTGCGGATCTGGGGTAACTGGAAACAAGGATAGCCGGTGTAGATACAGGGACTCCGCGGAAAGAAACGGGGGGTGGAGGGAGGGAGGGATAGGGGGGGAAATTAAGTATAAAATGAGATGATTTCATTATTGTATTTTTACTCTGTTGTTGGGTGATATTGAAATGGAAGATTGTTGATACCTATTTCTCTATTGGAAAATAAAACATATTTAAAAAAAAAAAAGTACAGCCTGCTTGGAGACCGAGTTCATTCCAGGGGACTAGAGGAGTTACCTCGTCAGCCTGAATCTCCTGAGGCTAAGCTTAGCTCAGTTGAGATACCCCAGTAGCAGGACAGAACCTCCTGGGAGAAAGCCACAGTCCTGCACCATTCAAGTAAGGATATTTCCAACAAAGATAAGTAACACTGATGGGCAGAGGCATTAGAAAGCAAAGCAAGGATTTAATACGAGAGGAAGATATATATTTTACCAAGGATTTAAGCCACCATTTAGGCATCCGGGCCTTGGGATAGAAAGTCAGACAGGAGTTCTAAAAGAACAGTGTACGCTATTTCTGAGGAAAGGTACAACCTGATTCTGAGTGCATTGTGGATTTACCCTCTGAGTATCTTGCATAATCAATACCTGCCATCTTGTGAAATAAGCCTGCTTGTGAAGCTTGTGATCTAAAGGACTGTATTACCATCTGTATGTACAAAGTTGGGCTGTTAAGTAAAGCAACGTTTGGTTCACTATACCATCTGTGTACCTCACTTATTCCAACTATACACCGGTGTGCCACCGTCACAGGGACTGGCGTCACGAACCTTAAAGGGACCTTGCCCCAGGCACTCAAAATACCTGTAACATCCAGGGCACCTCATCCACCATCAGGCCTGGTCCCTACATACAGAGTGTGCCCCAGAGGAACCGTGTCTACCTCTCCTTCACTGCCACATGCCTGCCCAGGGTTCTCCAATACAGTGAGCAACCCTCGATTGCCCATAACTGTGACCTCACTTCGCTATACCCTGCAGGTCTGGCGTGTTGCAATCCCCCCTATACATCCTGGGGTTTGAATTAGGCATTTAAAATACAGACATTTGAAATACAGCCTTTTTGTACAAAGATATATTTATTGCAGGCCTACAGAGGTTCAGGTCCCTCTGAGATATTACCTCTACATATAGCGGTTGGAATTTGCCATTTGAAATACAGCCATTTTGGGCAAAAAAATCTTTTATTGAGGCCTAGTCTGGTTTAGGCTGTGTGAGATACACCCTTTACATACTGTCGTTCTATTCTACTATTAATTAACCACCCTTTTAGGGGAAGATCCCAAATTTAAAAAATATGAGGAGAGCGTCAAATACGTGACATGGCCCAGGTCGTGGTACTTCTGGTGGAGCTCCTGTTGCAGGAAGAAGACGTGGTCGATCTGTGCAAGCTACACGCAGAAGTGAAACCCCTTCCTCAGTTGCTAGTATACAACAAAACCTGCAGCGATATTTGGTCAGGCCTAATGCTGCTCTACGAATGGTGAGGCTTGAACAAGTACAGGCGATAGTAGATTGGGTTGCTGACAGTGGATCCAGTTTCTTTACATTGTCTTCCATCCAGTCTCTTGCTGAAAGAACACAGTTGGCATCTGCAGCCGATGTCCATCAGTCTTTCACCTCACCCCCTTGCAAATCAGCCAAGCAGTCTGAGCCCCAAGTCATGCAGTCTCTTCTGCTTTTTGATGACTCTATTAGCAGGGTTTCCCAGGGCCATCCACTTAGCCCTGCCCCAGAAGTGGAAGAGATTGAGTGCACCGATGCCCAACCACTTATCATTTAAGCTGGGTACATGGGAGAACTATCGCAGCACATCTCGGACAAAACACAGGTGCCAACTGCTGGGGCTTTCGAAAGTGTGCAGAACGACAAGGAAGTCAGGGGTGAAGACTGGGTGGAAGATGATGTGGAGGACGATGAGGTCCTCGACCCCACATGGAATCAAAGTCATCCGAGTGACCGATGTAGTTTGGAGGAAGAGCCGGTGGTCGCTCAGAGCCACCAGCACAGCAGAAGAGGGAGCAGGGTGCAAAAGCGGAGCTGCCATCCTCTAGACAGTACGCCTCCTACTGCCCACCGCAGCATGGGACCGAGCACACCAAAGCCAGATCCAAGGACTTTCCTGGCGTGTCAGTTCTTCAGACAATATGCTGACGACAACACATGAGTGGCTTGCACGCTGTGCAATTAGAGCCTGAAGCGAGGCATAAACGTTCTCAACCTGGGCACAACCTGCATGACCATGCATTTAAGTGCAAAGCAAAAGCTGCAGTGGAGTAGACACCTCAAAAACCAAGAAAGGTCTCTGGCTCCTCCTGCTTCCTCTTCTGCTGCAGTCGCGGCCTCTTCATCCACCTCAGGATTGATAGCACCACCACCTGGATCACCAAGCATCTTCACAATGTCCCACGGAAGCGTTCAGCTCTCCATATCCCAAACGCTGGAGAGGAAGAGGAAGTACCCCCCTACCCACCCGCGATCCCTAGCCCTGGATGCCAGCATTTCTAAATGACTTGCCTTTGAAATGCTGTCATTCCGTCTGGTGGAGACGGATAGTTTTAAAGGCCTTATGGTGGTGGCTGTCCCACAGTACGTCATGCCCAGCCGCCACTACTTTTCAAGGTGAGCCATCCCTTCCCTTCACAACCAAGTAGGGGACAAAATCAGTTGTGCACTGCGCAATGCCATCTGTGGTAAGGTGCACCTGACTATGAATACGTGAACCAGTATGCACGGTCAGGGCCGTTATACCTCCATAACAGCACACTAGGTAAATGCATGCTGGCCTGAGGCGGATAGCAGTTTGGCGCATGTCCTTCCACCACCGAGGATTGCAGGGCACTTCAGTTTGCTTCCTCCTCCTACTCTGCTTCCTCATCCTCTACCAGCTCCTCATCTGGTCAGCGTAACACCTTCACCACCAACTTCAGAACAGCCAGGGGTAAATGACAGCAGGCAGTTTTAAAACGTATCTGTTTGGTGGATAAATCCCACACCGCGCAGTAGCTGTGGACAGGCCTTTAACAACAGACCGATGAGTGGTTTGTGCCAGTCAGCCTCAAGCCCGGCCTGGTGGTGTGCGATATTGGGCAAAATCTCGTAGCAGCTCTGGGAATAGCCGGTTTGACAAACATCCCTTGCCTGGCGCATGTGCTGAATTTGGTGGTGCAGAGATTCCTTAAAAATTACCCCGACATGTCAGAGCTGCTGCATAAAGTGCGGGCCGTCTGTGCATGCTTTAGGCGTCAGCGTAACTTCGGCCTTCCCGCTCACCGCCTCATATGCGACTTGCCCACAAGGTGGAACTCCACCTTGCACATGCTGGCCAGACTGTGCGAGCAGCAACAGGCGATAGTGGAATTTCAGCTGCAGCACGCACGGGTGAGTCGCTCGGCGGAACAGCACCACTTCACCACCAATGACTGGGCCTCCATGCGAGACCTGTGTTTCTTGTTGCGCTGTTTCGAGTACTCCACCAACATGGGTGGCACCCAGACCAGCTCATGGCCATCATTGGTGCATGGATGGGGGGATACAGAGGACACAGACGATACACCTCCCACAGAAGACAGCTTTTTGTTGCCTCTGGGCAGCCTGGCACCAGGCTCGGACTGGCCCACAGGGGTACAGGTTAATCCCCCGGTGGGCCCCTGAGCTAGGTGGGCCCCTAGTCTCCCACCCCCTGCACAAGTGACACATAACACAGTAGACCTACTGCACTACATACATATATTCAATGTACAGCACCTCAATCAGCCCATGTTCATATAAAAAACCTGATAGATTAGTAAAGAAAGTCCCCAGTTTATTATTAGGGTAGATTCACATGACCATATAAATGGATTTGCATCCATCCGCTGATCGTGTCTATAAGGGTGCATTTACACGACTGTGCGGAACAGGTGCCGACCTATTAATTTCAATGGGGCCGCAAAAGATGCGGACAGCACACCGTGTGCTGTCCGCATCCGTTGTTCCGCTCTGCGGCCCTGCAAAAAATATGGAGCATGTCCTATTCTTTTCCGCGGTTGGGGACAAGAATAGGCATTTTCTATATATAGCGCCGGCCATGTGTGGTCCGTAAAATGCAGAATGCGCACAACCGGTATACGTGTTTTGCGGATCTACGATTTGTGGACTGCAAAACACTTATGGTCGTGTGAATGCACCCTTATAGACATGATCAGAGCTGAGATGACTTCTAGATATAGAGTAAACCTACCAGTGTCCTCTTTTCCCCAGGAACTACCTTCTCAAAGTAGCTGCAGGGTCCCCCATATTCAGTCATCTGGTAGCATCTTGCTGTTTTGTGAGCAGGTAATATTTTAATGTATCCATACGGTGGGCCCCCGAAATAAATTTTACTGGTGGGCACTAGATGCCCCAGTCCGACACTGCCTGGCACACATGAGCGATTACTTGCTGCAGTGTCTCCGCAACGACCGCCGAGTTGCCCACATTCTAACTTGTGCTGATTACTGGGTGGCCACGCTGCTGGATCCCTGTTACAAGGACAACGTACCGTCCTTAATTCCGTCACTGGAGCGTGATTGTAAGATGCGCGAGTACCAGGGCACGCTGGTAAACACGCTGCTGGTGGCATTCCCACCTGACAGCAGGGGCACAATGGAAGCACAAGGCAAAGGCAGAGGACGAGGAAGAGGTCGCCAACGCAGCTGGGGCACCGCCAGCACCTCAGAAGGCAGGGTTAGCATGGCCGAAATGTGGAAAAGCTTTGTCAGCATGCCACATCAACCAGCACCACCAGCTGATATGGAACGTCATAGCAGGAGGCAGCATTTTTCCAACTTGGTGGAGCAGTACACGCATACACATACTGAATGACAGGTCTGCCCCCTTCAAATTCTGGGTCTCCAAATTGGGCACATGGCCTGAGCTTGCCCTTTATGCCTTGTAGGTGCTGGCCTGCCCTGCAGCAAGTGTATTATCTTAACGTGTGTTTAGCATGGCAGGGGGCGTCATCACAGACAAGCGCAGTCGCCTATACACAGCCAATGTGGACAGGCTCACGTTCATTAAAATCAACCAGGCATAAATCCCACAGGACTTGTCTGTACCTTGCGCAGAATAGACATTTATACCACCATTAAACATACATTCTTGTACTCAAGTCAAGTGCAATTATTCTTTGTTTTCATTTTTTTTTATTTGTCCCAATATTTTGGGGGCTACCTACCCCAATAAAAAAAATAAAAAATAAAAACATAGTTGGCTGCCTCCTCCTCCTCCATTGCTGCCTCCACCTACAACACCACATTCACCACCTCCTCAACCTCCGACTCCATATCCACCTCCTTCTCTGAGTGGCAGGTTAATAATTTGTAATTTTTAGTTTTTTTTTTTTTTCATTTTAAGTTATTTCCCTATCCACATTTATTTGCAGAGCAGTTGCCATGCTCTTAAGCACATTTTACTGCCTTTTACATCCCTCTAGCATTTTCAAGGACTATTTTAGAGCCATTTTAATGCAAAAAAGTGCCAATTTTAGTGCCCTAAATTGAAAAAAAATTCTTATTTTCAATTGTCGGGTGACATTTTACAATTTTTTTGGGCGTATACAAACCCCTGCTGTGTTTGGGTGACAGGGGCCGAAATCTTTCAAAATCGTCTGTTCTATTGCTGGGTGACATGAACCCCCTTTTGCCTTGAATGAACCCCTGCTGTGCCTGGGTGACATGGGCCTAAATCTCTCAAAATAATCTGTTCTATTGCTTGGCGACATGAATCCCCTATTGCAGTGAATGAACCCCTGCTGTGCCTGGGTGACAGGGGCCTCGTTCTCTCAAATTCATCTGTTCTATTGCTGGGTGACATGAACCCTCTTTTGCCGTGAATTAGTGAATTAACCCCTGCTGTGCCTGGATGACGGGCTTAAATCTCTCAAAATCCTCTATTCTATTGCTGGGTGACATTAACCCCCTTTTGCCGTGAATGAACCCCTGCTGTGCCTGGGTGACCTTTGCCTAAATCTCTCTAAATCCTCTGTTCTTTTGCTGGGTGACATGAACCCCCTTTTGCCGTGAATGAACCCCTGCTGTGCCTGGGTGACAGGGGCCTAAATCTCTCAAAATCCTCTGTTCTATTGCTGGGTGACATGAACCCCCTTTTGCCATGAATGAACCCCTGCTGTGCCTGGGTGACATGGGCCTAAATCTATCAAAATCCTCTGTTCTATTGCTGGCTGACAAGAACCCCCTTTTGCCGTGAATGAACCCCTGCTGTGCCTGGGTGACATGGGCCTAAATCTTTCAAAATCTTCTGTTCTATTGCTGGGTGACATGAACCCCCTTTTGCCGTGAATGAACCCCTGCTCTGCATTGCTGACAGGGAACTAAATTTTGTGAAAACATCTGTTACTGATCGGAAGATGTGTGATTACAAGGGCAAGCTGATGATGGCATTCCCACCTGACAGCGTGGGAATAAATCTCTCAAAATACTCTGTTCTATTGCTGGGTGACATGAACCACCTTTTGCCGTGAATGAATCCCTGCAAATTACTCAAAACTGATTTTACATTGTTAACCCTATAGGTGTTCCACGAGAATTATAGGAAATTGGAGGAGAATTTTCAAAATTTCTCTTTTTTTTTCATTTAGCAGATTCTCCATTTAATCAATTTTTGCTGTGACATGTCAAAGGTTAACAGCCAAACAAACCTAAATATTTATTACCCTGTTTCTGTCGTTTACATAAACACTCCATATGTGGTTATAAACTGCTGTATGGGCACACAGCAGAGCTCAAAAGGGAAGTAGCGCCATATGCTTTTGAAGGACATATTTAGCTGGAATTGCTTTCAAGTGCCATGTAACATTTGAGGAGACACTGATGTATCCCTACGGTAGAAATTCCCTGTAAGTGACCCATTTTGGAAACTACACTCCTCAAGTAATTTATTGAGGGGAGCACAGACCACTTTGACCCCACAGGCATTTCATAGAATTTCAAAACACTTGGCTAAGAAAATAAAAAATTTCAATTCTTCCAATAAAATGTTGTATAAGACCCACATTTTTCATTTTCACATGGAGTAACAGGAGAAAAAGCACCTCACCATTTACTATTCATTTTCTCCTGAATATGGCAACATCCAATATACACTACGTGCAGAATTATTAGGCAAATGAGTATTTTGACCACATCATCCTCTTTATGCATGTTGTCTTACTCCAAGCTGTATAGGCTCGAAAGCCTACTACCAATTAAGCATATTAGGTGATGTGCATCTCTGTAATGAGAAGGGGTGTGGTCTAATGACATCAACACCTTATATCAGGTGTGCATAATTATCAGGCAACTTCCTTTCCTTTGGCAAAATGGGTCAAAAGAAGGACTTGACAGGCTCCGAAAAGTCAAAAATAGTGAGATATCTTGCAGAGGGATGCAGCACTCTTAAAATTGCAAAGCTTCTGAAGCGTGATCATCGAACAATCAAGCGTTTCATTCAAAATAGTCAACAGGGTCGCAAGAAGCGTGTGGAAAAACCAAGGCGCAAAATAACTGCCCATGAACTGAGATGCCACTTGCCACCAGTTTGGCCATATTTCAGAGCTGCAACATCACTGGAGTGCCCAAAAGCACAAGGTGTGCAATACTCAGAGACATGGCCAAGGTAAGAAAGGCTGAAAGACGACCACCACTGAACAAGACACACAAGATGAAACGTCAAGACTGGGCCAAGAAATATCTCAAGACTGATTTTTCTAAGGTTTTATGGACTGATGAAATGAGAGTGAGTCTTGATGGGCCAGATGGCTGGATTGGTAAAGGGCAGAGAGCTCCAGTCCGACTCAGACACCAGCAAGGTGGAGGTGGAGTATTGGTTTGGGCTTGTATCATCAAAGATGAGCTTGCAGGGCCTTTTTTGGGTTGAGGATGGAGTCAAGCTCAACTCCCAGTCCTACTGCCAGTTTCTGGAAGACACCTTCTTCAAGCAGTGGTACAGGAAGAAGTCTGCAAGGTAAGAAAAACACGATTTTCATGCAGGACAATGCTCCATCACACGCGTCCAAGTACTCCACAACGTGGCTGGCATGAAAGGGTATAAAAGAAGAAAATCTAATGACATGGCCTCCTTGTTCACCTGATCTGAACCCCATTGAGAACCTGTGGTCCATCATCAAATGTGAGATTTACAAGGAGGGAAAACAGTACACCTCTCTGAACAGTGTCTGGGAGGCTGTGGTTGCTGCTGCACGCAATGTTGATGGTGAACAGATCAAAACACCGACAGAATCCATGGATGGCAGGCTTTTGAGTGTCCTTGCAAAGAAAGGTGGCTATATTGGTCACTGATTTGTTTTTGTTTTGTTTTTGAATGTCAGAAATGTATATTTGTGAATGTTGAGATGTTATATTGGTTACACTGGTAAAAATAAATAATTGAAATGGGTATATATTTGTTTTTTGTTAAGTTGCCTAATAATTATGTACAGTAATAGTCACCTGCACACACAGATATCCCCCTAAAATAGCTAAAACTAAAAACAAACTAAAAACTACTTCCAAAAATATTCAGCTTTGATATTAATGAGTTTTTTGGGTTCATTGAGAACATGGTTGTTGTTCAATAATAAAATTAATCCTCAAAAATACAACTTGCCTAATAATTCTGCACTCCCTGTATGGTGTGGAGATTTGCTCTGGTAGGCTGGTTAGCGGGCACAGTATAGAGGCAAAGGACCAGTTTGTAAATCACTCTTCAGTGTTTATTCAATATACAATAGTCAGTTTTCAGGCTTGGCGCTTGTTCACACACAGAAAAACAGCGGCCTGCTTGCCTGACACACGCTCTTCAGACCTCAGCACATAGATCTCCTGAGCTCCACTGTCAGAGGGAGGTAATCCACACCACCTGACAGTGCTGGCTGTTTTTTATAAGCCTGCCAAGACCCGGCCTGGAACGTGGGGAGTAGTCACCCACCCAGCACTTTGACTACTCCCAGTAAGAGCTGTCCCGGATCAGCCGTACTAAATAGCAAAGTGTCAATCAGCATTAGCTGCCGCTGACACATGAATATATAAGCTCTTAGTTCACTGAGGCCAGGAACCTTGGTGACACATATCTACCACCAATGACGACCCCCTGTACCTTCCTACATACATCCCCCCTTTGTTCAACCCTGAGGGGGTAAATACACGTCAAACAGTGTTTCCCTGTAACCAGCCTGCCTTGTGTTCCACCGAAAAAGTTCTGTAAAGAGAGAAACCATCGGGTGACCAGGGCATTTCTGTCCTTGGCCTGGCTCATCCATTTAAAAGGGGAGTGGTCAGTCACCAGACGGAACTTTCTCTCCAACAAATAATAGCGGAGATACTCGAGTGCCCTCTTGATAGCCAGGCACGCTCTCTCCACTATACTGTACCTGGTCTCGGCTGAGGTAAGCTTACGGCTGAGGAAGACAATGGAATGCTCCTCCCAGTTGACTTCCTGAGACAGCACAGCACCGAGGCCTACTTCGGAGGCATTGGTCTGTACTATAAGCTCCCATTTGAAGTCGGGCGTCACGAAAACCAGGGACCCACACAGGGCCGACTTCAAAGCGGACAAAGCCTTTTCCGCCTGATTATCCCAGTGGACCATCACTAAGTTGCTTCCCTTCAAGAGCCCTGCTGAAGGTGCGGCCACTGTAGCAAAGTGGGGGACAAACCTCATATAATATGCCACCATTCCCAGGAACGACTTTACTTGCCTAGTAGTGATTTGTCAGTGCCAATTTCGTATCACCTCTATTTTTTTCCCTTGAGGTTTGATGACTTTCTCTGTCAGTACTGTGAATGACAATATCGTCCAGGTAAGCCGAAGCGTACCAACGATGTGGACACAGCACAATGTCCATGAGCCGTTGAAAAGTGGCAGGGGCGCCATGCAGACCACAGGGTAACACCTTATATTGGTACAGCCCCTCTGGTGTGATGAAGACAGTTTTCTCTTTGGTAGCCTACATAAAGGGTACCTGTCAGTACCCTTTGGTGAGTACCGGGCTTGGCCTAACCTCTCAATAAGCTCATCCACCCAAGGCATGGGATACACATCAAATTTAGAAATCTGATTTAGTTTGCAGAATTCACCAATTCACTTTTCAACTCCTTAATGACATCTAATTGTAGCATTAGCTGCACTTCTCCCGAGATAGGCTGTCGTCCATACTGGTCTCCCTATCTTTTCAAGGTTTAAGTAAATTCACATGGTACACCTGCTCCGGCTTTCGCCGCCCTGGCTGGTGTACCTTGTAGGTTACCTCACCAACTTTTTCGAGTGAGGTAACCTACAAGGTACTCACCAAAGTACCCTTTGTTGAGTACCGGGCTTGGCCTAACCTCTCAATAAGCTCATCCACCCAAGGCATGGGATACACATCAAATTTGGAAATCTCATTTAGTTTGCAGAAATCGATGCAGAACTGTAACGTCTCATCCGGCTTGGGTATTAAGACTATCGGACTGGCCAATTCACTTTTCAACTCCTCAATGACATCTAATTGTAGCATTAGCTGCACTTCTTCCGATATAGCTTGTCGCCGAGACTCTGGTACCTTTTTTTTTTTTTATTCTTTTTCTTTTAAATACCAAGTCATAAAAAAAGTGAGCACATATAACAATACATATGTCAATACATTTAAAACAATGTGTCATTTCCATATTCTAACGACATACATGTATATAAAAATATCTATATCCGAAGTTATCCTGACATTAATATCATTTCTTTGACACATGTAACAAAGCTCATAAGCTCTACCCCAGGACACCAAGGAAAAAAACCACTTCCCCACTCCCATTATCACCCACCCACCCATCCCACCTGGTCTGGTGCGGCGGCCCCGCGGGGCGACGGGGCACTCTTGCCCCCATCTTAGATATCTCTCAAAGCTTCTATATTATCAAATCCAATTAATATGGGCCGTGCTGGTAATATTTATTATCCAAGGATGCAAGGCATATTTATTTATTTATAACTAATGCTGGAGTTTAGCCACAGTGATAGCACTGATAACACTGGGGGGTCATCAGTTCCAGTCTGAATATTTCTTCTCGCCATTTCCGCTCTCTGTACGCCCATTTCGGTGGCATAGCTCACCCCACGACGTTTCATGCTCTCAAAGTCTGTTATTCTTGTCATTAAGGTTTGCCATTCATTATTGTCGGAGGTCTATCTTTCACCCACTGTCTCAGGATTATTACCTTGGCCAATAGAAAACCCTTCAACCTATAGGCCTGTTCATTTTTGGTGGTTTTTTTTTGTACTCGGGGGGGGAAAGCCCGAGCACAACTACTTGAATAGTTAAAGGGGGGCTATTTCTATTTTGTGCCATCATTGTCTGGAATATACTATCCCAGAAAGTCCTAATCACAGGGCAATCCCACAACATGTGTACAAGTCCGGCGGCTACAAGGGAGCATTTCAAGCAGCTAACTTCTAAACCCTTATTGCTATACATTTTGGATAAAAGGCTCGGAGTGACATATAAACGGTGTATTATTTTAAATTGTAACAATCGATATTGTCGTGAAGAGGAGGCCTTCTTGATGTTTTGATATATTTCCCGCCATTGTGAGGGATTACATTCCCCTATATCCGCCTTCCATTTATCTACACTTTTAAATTTAGTGTTTATACTTAATTCCTCAATAAATTTCCTATAGATTAGTGAAATCTTAACTTTATTCCCAACTATATTGTAGCAAAATAATAAGAACCCCGGAGTGTCAGTTATAGAAGATATTTTTTTAAGCGTGCATGCTAATGCGTGTTGTAGTTGGAAGTATCTATAGTGCTCTAATGCAGTTATAGGTGTCTGTTGAAACAGTTCCCTTGTTGATTTAATTTTCCCTTTCGTGTATATGTGTGAGATTAATGTGATGCCTTTTCGGGTCCAATATTCATTTTCATTAAGTGTCAAGAATTCTGTTAGCGCGGGATTATCCCATAACGGGGAGAAGTCCAAAATTTGCGGCGCCAGGGTCAGTTTCTTGATCTTATTCCAAACTTTCTGTAGCGCGGCCCCGATGATACAAGAATGATTCACGCGCTGAAAAATTCCGGTTTCAAGTATATTGAATATATTATATGTGTGTTGTTGTCGTTGCCCTAAAATATGAGTCAGTAATGCTCCATCATCGGTGCTGACGCACCATTGTAATTGTGCACACAAGTAGTATATTTGAAAGTGGGGCAGACCTAAGCCTCCATTGCTAGCTGGCATTCGCAAGTATTGTAGTTTAATGCGAACCCTTTTTCTGCCCCATATCAGGTCATTTATCAAGCGATCAATCAGATTGAAAACACTGTCCTCAATCCAGGCTGGGCAAGAGCTAACCATATACAATATCCAAGGCAGTAAAATCATTTTAATCAACGCAATCCTATTTATCTGCGACAGTGGAAGTTTCTGCCAGATCCTTATTTTTTCTTTTATCTTCCCAACTAAAGGGATAATATTTAACTTGTTGTAGTCCCTAATGGTGTTGCTAATTTTTATCCCAAGATAATCTAAATGATCTGTTGGGGCAATAATTCTGACCCGTAGGTCATTCAGGGGAGGCATCCGATTAAGGGGGAAAAGTACAGACTTTGCCCAATTTATCGCATAACCGGCAGCTCTACCGAATTCCTCTGTTATCCGTATAACATCGGGGACACTTCTCCATCCATCATTCAGGTAGAGTAACACGTCGTCTGCATATAAGGCAGATCTTATCATCCGTCCCCTTCCCCCCGAAGCCCACTATGCCAGGTTCTGCGCGTATCCTGCAGGCGAATGGTTCCATAAAGACTGAAAAGAGGAGCGGAGAGAGGGGGCACCCCTGACGCGTCCCCCGCTTTAGGGAAACGGCAGGGGTGAGTACCCCATTAACCTTAATTCTGGCGGTTGCATCACTGTATAGCAATTTAACCCATCCTATAAATTCCTGGCCCAAATTCATCCTATGCATAACACGCCAGAGGAAGGGCCACTCCACCCGATCAAACGCCTTGGCGGCGTCTAATGACAGGATGGAGTGGTCCTCCCCCCCTCCAATCTGGATATTAAGAATGGTCCGACGTATATTAGTCTGTATCTGTCGCCCAGGGATAAATCCAGTCTGGTCAACATGGACCAACCGCGTTATTACTTTTTTTAGTCTGTTAGAAAGAACTTTTGCGATCACTTTATAGTCCGCGTTAAGCAGTGATATAGGGCGATAGTCCTCAACCTTATTGACGTTTTTTCCTTTCTTAAGGATCAATGTGACTGTTGCCTCAGTCATGGACGGGGGCAGCTTTCCACATTCACTAGATCTATTCAGGACCTGTAATAATCCGGGCAGGAGTACCCCCGTGTGGCATTTATAAATGCCAAACGGGAGCCCATCCGATCCGGGCACCGAGGAGCCCCGGGTCTCTTGCAAGGCCGCCTGTAGCTCCTCCAGAGAAATGGGGGCGCTCAAGGAGGCCGAGTCCGAGTCCGACAGTACCGGGATCTTAACCTGTTCTAGAAAATCGTCTATCTGAGGTCCTGCATCCGCCACACCAGAGCGATACAAATTATCGAAATATTTAAAGAACCCTCCCTCCATCTCCACTCCTCTTTCCAGTCTACGCCCATCACCTGTCAGTAATTGTCGGATTTTTTGAGGGGGTCTTTGATTCGCAATGATAGAGACCAATAGCTTACCCGGAGTGCCACCCTCGCAAAAATCTTTATATCCCATGAAGAATAGTTGGTTCTGTGCTTTCTCCCTCATAAAAGTGGTGTATTGATCTTTAGCAGATTTTAGCTTGGTGCGTGTACTAGCATCATTTTGTGTTCGGATACAACCCTCCAGGTATGCAATATTTACCTCCAGCTTTCTTTGTTCCTCAAAGAAAACATTTTTTTTATTCGGGAGAAGTATATCCCGCGTATAAATGCCTTCATAGCGTCCCAGACATAATGAACATGTGCGGTGCCGATGTTTTCTTGCCAAAATTGTATAAGTTCTTTGTCAATCCCGACAGAGTCATTTAATATAGTTAGCCAGTGTTCATTCAATCTGAACGACCTACTAATACCGGCTTGTTGTCCGGTCTTCATCACCAATAGAATTGGTGAATGGTCAGAGATGCCGTGAATCTCATATGTCATTTTTAAGATAGAGTCAAGCATCTCACCATTGGCCAAGGCAATATCAATCCTGGACATAGCACTATACGCTTTACTAAAACAAGAGAACGCCTGTCTATTACCATAGAGCCATCTCCAAACATCTGTTAATCCTATCTCCTCGCAAAATCCTCGAAGTAGGGCATGCTTTCCCTGCGTACTTTTCCGGGCAGATGAAATTCTATCTAGCACCGGGTCCAGTACGCAGTTAAAGTCGCCACATATTAATACCGGAGACCGCTCTCTATTAAGCAGAAAGAGCGCGAGTTGCTTTAAAACTGTCATTGTGAATGGTGGCGGGATGTACAAAAAGGCCAGGACACACTTTCTGCCGTTCCATTGAGCATAAAGGAAGATGAATCTCCCATCCCTATCGATCAGCTGGTCAAGCGGAATAAAATTAATACTCTGATGCACATACACACTGATCCCACGGGAATATGGCGAGAAGCCGGAGTGGAACTGATGCCCCGCCCATCTCTTTATTAGGTATTCTGGAATATTTGGTGTAGCATGCGTTTCTAATAGGGCCACTATTGCAGGGAGGTGACGATTAATCAAATCAAAAACCACTACCCGTTTCGTTCTATCCGCCAGCCCACGTACATTCCATATCATAACTCTATTTTTAATCATGTTATGAGTTATAAAGGAGGCGTCCATCGTCCCCCACGGGCAGCCGCACCCAGACCAGGATTCACCCCCACCTACCACCCACCCCACCCACTTGGCACCCACCCCCTCGTATCCCCCTTACTGGTTCACTGATGCTAAGCATCTTGTAAACCTCTTACATTTCGCCCATCCGTCCGTGGGCCGCCCCTATTGTTCCCCCATCCCCTTATTTGGATCAGCCTCCTGCCATGTCAATCAAAGCTCGATGTCTAATCCCTAACAGTATCTAACCACTCTAGGGTTTCTCTAGGTGAGTAGAAGAACATTACAGTGTCTCTGTATACCACTCTTAGCTTAGCCGGGTATAGCATGGAATATTTGATGTTTCCATCCCGTAATCTTTTTTTAATATCAGAGTACTCCCTACGCTTATTCTGAGTGTCTTTGGAAAAATCGGGATATATCTGTATCATATGACCATCCAGAGTTGTCTCTGCTAATTCCCGCTTGCGTCGGAGGACCCAGTCTCTATCACTAGTCGATAATATCCTAATTAAGAGGGCACGAGGGGGGCCACCCGGCGGAGTCTTTTTTGCGGGGATTCTGTGCGCTCTCTCTACGCAAAGTGCAGGAGTATCTCCACAGGATCCCAGCATTTCGATCAACCATTTTTGCATAAACGCCGCAGGGTCCCCCCCCTCTACTCCCTCTGGGAGGCCCACTATTCTAAGATTGTTTCGGCGTGCTCTGTCCTCCATATCGGTCAATCTTGTATTAATCCGTTTATTTTCTTTATCCAATTCATCTATTTTTTTTGACATTTGTCGCTGTTCTGTTTGGACCTTAGATAATCCGGTTTCAACTAATGAGACGCCAGCCCTAATTTTATTCATGTCTTCTCTAATGTGAGTAAGCTCAATCTGTAGTGTCTGTACTGTGCTGGAAACATCTAAAACTGATTGGTTGGTGATCTGCACTGCCAATAGTATGTCCACTAGTTTATTCTCGATCGTGTCAAATCTCGTAGACTGCTCAATCTGTGCAGACAGGTCTACCTGTGTTTCCACTGGCTCAGGTATTTTTCCCCCCCCCCTCTGTTTAGGTGGAGGCGATTTTAGATATTTATCCAATCTCGCCTGTGAACTATTATCATCGCCTGCCCTAGGGGATCCCATACCCCCAGATCTCCTATTGTATTTGGGAGGCATAGTTCAGATATATATATATATATATCACGGATACGCCGTATAGGGCAAGTGGGGGAGGGAGAAAAGAAGGTGAGCAATTCCAAAGGAAAATGCTCTTATAGTATCACCCTCTGTCATGGATACCCTAGCACCATTTCAACATCAGGGTTTATTTATTTATTTATTTTTTTCCCCAACGTTAGTTTATCCAAACCCTTTTAGAAGGGGTATAGCTATATCCACCTGTTTAAAACATATACGTATACATATGCAATAACGACGGCAGTTGTTGACATAGCATTAAGCCCAATAAATATCAAAGTCTTACAAAGGATCAATAAATAAAAGGGAGGATAGATGGAGACAGGACGCCTAATTGTATCAATAGTGCAAAAAGAAATCAGTAAGGGGGAAAGAGTCACAGATCCCCTCGTCACTCTCCGCATGTGTCCAGATTTGGTCTAGTAATCGTTTAGACCTCAAAAATGAAGTAAATAGATCATGTCCATCCTTCCCTGAGGTTTCAAGGTGATGAGCGGTAGTCTCCAAAGGATTATATCAGGGACGGTCCAGCCAATCCAATCAAACTTAATGTGAAGCCACAGGGGCCTCTATTGGCTTGTTATAGGGGAGAGTATCAAGCATTAGGCATTAGCCCCCCTATAGTCTCCTATGATTACGCTCTTTTGCAGTGACGTGGTCAATGCGCATTCACTTTAGAGAGATATATATGGATTACAGCCCTTGAACAGTTGAAGGTATAGATCATCTAGGAGTGGGGGGGTCACATAAGATCACTCAATACCCCTATATCAGAGAGATGTGAGGGTTCCAGCTCTCTCTCCCCGACCACCAGCTTCACCGAGGGTTAACACAGAGTCATCCCGTATTGCCAGTTAGCAGAAATATACCGGAGTCATACACCCAGTCAGCGCGGCACCAGAAGTCAGCCAGTAGGCAGTAAGCAAGAGAGCCAGATCAAGTAGGAGGCAGACTTCCATACACACAGGGTTAGAATACAAGACATTAGTTAGTAAGGGCGGGTGACAATAGGTAACTGTACAGGAACGATCTCACCAGTTTTTTTTAGCCAGTCGGCCCGTCCAAGTATATCGTCACCTTCCAGTGTATGTCTCTCCGCTACTATTCATCTGTAGGCAGCAATCCCACTAATTGCGGCAAACGGCTCCCGATGATCTTTTGGAGATCCATTCCTCAGTTAGCAGGCCGGCATCAGACGAAAGCTGCTTCCAGGATCGCCTGAACCCATAAAGAGGGCCCTGCAGAACTGTCGCTCGGTAGTTTGGCAGGCTTCGATAGCTTCGATAACTCCCAGCTTCGGTCCGTTTTCAATAGACCGCGCCGGAGAGGGCAAAGCAGGTGAAGGAGCCACAGCGCCGAGACGCCGGGTCAAGGCAGGCGGACAAAGGGGCGGTACCCATGCGGACGTGCAGTACGTCTACGCAGCTACTCCGCTACGTCATACCGCCAGGCACCCAACATACCTCACCAACTTTTTTGAGTGAGGTAACCTACAAGGTACTCACCAAAGTACCCTTTGTTGAGTACCGGCCTTGGCCTAACCTCTCAATAAGCTCATCCACCCAAGGCATGGGATACACATCAAATTTGGAAATCTCATTTAGTTTGCAGAAATCGATACAGAACTGTAACGTCTCATCCGGCTTGGGTATTAAGACTATCGGACTGGCCAATTCACTTTTCAACTCCTCAATGACATCTAATTGTAGCATTAGCTGCACTTCTTCCGATATAGCTTGTCGCCGAGACTCTGGTACCTGGTAATGTTTCAACCGGACACTAGCCTGAGGCTCAGTGACAATGTCATGTTGGATGGTAGAAGTGTGTCTGGGGAGGTCCGAGAACACATCTGTGTTCCTGCTGACGAACCCCCTGGCCTCCTGAGTATTTTTAGAGGAAAGGCTGTTAGCAATCTTCACTGTGGCAACTGCTTCCCTTGTATCAGACCGTGGGGCTGGAAACTCTTCCCCTAGAAAACTCAGCTGCGGGCTGTCGTCCATACTGGTCTCCCTATCTTTTCAAGGTTTAAGTAAATTCACATGGTACACCTGCTCCGGCTTTCGCCGCCCTGGCTGGTGTACCTTGTAGGTTACCTCACCAACGTTTTCGAGTACTTCATAGTGTCCCTGCCACCTAGCCAGGAACGTACTGTCAACCGTTAGTACCAGAACCAAAACCCGATTTCCCTCTCTACTAGGCCATCTGTTTGCGGATGATAAACGGACATCTGTAGCTGTTTTATGTGCAGTAATTACAGAGTTCCCTCATGACCTTTGACATAAAAGGGGTCCCCTGGTCTGTCAGAACCTCTTTAGGTAGTCACACTCAAGTAAACATACTTAGCTATGAGTTTGGCCGATGTGTGTCGCAGAGGCACCGCCTTCGGGTACCGAGTGGTGTTGGTGCCCTCTAGCGGACTTTAGTACTTGGCCTATGAGATCCATAGCGATTCGCTTGAACGGAACCTGAATAATCAAGAGAGGTACCAGGAGACTACGGAAATGTGGCTGGGGGCAAGTTATCTGGTAGTTTGGGCAAGACTTACAATTAGTGATGGACGAACATCGTCCGGGACGTTTCGCTTTTTATGCGTCTTAAAGTTAAAATCTCATAAAATGTACTCTGCTGAAGCCTAGAAAAATTTTATTTTAGGCCACGGGAGTACAGGCCCAAAAAATTAGGCATTCACCTAACAGAAAAGAACAAGTGATTATGTGGCTGGAGGTATATTAGATGGTCAGTGGATAACAATTTTACTGTAGGCCAGTAGAGTTACCAAAAATTAGGTATTCACCTGACAGAAAAGAGCAAGTGATTATGTGGCTGGTGGTACATTAGGTGG